>NC_083338.1:60668798-61908758 GCF_019175385.1 Lycium barbarum
AACGACAGAACCATGTACTAACCGGACCGAAGGAAGAGGTCTCCTGTACAATCTCTGGCCCAAGAATTCAATTATATTCCCGCCCTTAACAAAACCAGATTGATTTGGAGAGATCACCCTTGTGAGTAACTTGTCTAGTCTGTCATGAAATACTCTTGATATGACCTTATTGATAAAGTTGCTAAGACTTATAGGTCTCATATCAGAGAATGCCTCAACAACATTCTTCTTTGGCAGCAAAACTAAATTAGTGTGAGTGATTGACTTGGGAAGAGTCTGTTTTTAAAGAAAGCTTTAACAACACTAAATACATTAGCCTTGATCACCTCCCAACACTTCTGATAAAATATACCAGAAAATCCATTATAGCCATAGGCACTGTCCCCATTTAATTCAAATACTGCTTTCTGTACTTCTTCCATAGTAGGTTGTTCAGCAAGCTGTATATTATCCTCCTTTCTAATCAGCTCAGAAATATGATTAAGAATTGGAGAATCTTTACTAACCTCCTCATGAGTAAATTGCTTATGGAAAAAGTTAACAGCTTCTGCAGCAACACTATCAGCATCCTCTAGCCAATTGACAGTATCATATTTAATCCTCATAATCTGGATTATTTTCCTTCTTCCTTTTACTAGACTATGGAAATATCTTATATTCTTATCACCTTCAGAGAAACAGTCCATCCCAGCTTTTTGCCTCCAGAATTCCTCCTCATAGTGAAGATACAACTTAAGTTCTGCTTGTGCCATTTGCAGGACCATTCTATTTTCTTCAGATGGATTCTCCTTAAACAACTGCTTTTTAATCTTAACTATATCCTTTTTGATTACAAGTTGTTTAAAAATGTCCCCAAAAATAGTCTTACTCCATGGACTTAAAGCAGCTTTCAATTTCTTCATCTTGAGCTTAAATGACAGAAACACATCATCAGTTAAGATTGTTTCCCATTGCTGCTTAACAAAATCAAGAAAAGTATCATGTTCCACCCAGAATTTTAGAAATCTGAATGGTTTGATAAAAATTTTCACTTGTTGTCCACATGATACAAGTAATGGTGCATGATCAGAACCAATCCTTGACAAATGTTCCACTTCTAGGTGTCCAAACCAATTCTGAAATGTATCATTATGCACAATCCTATCCAATCTCTTAAAAATGCAGTCATTAGCAGCCCTACCATTCCACCAGGTGAAAGACTCCCTTTGAAAGGCATCTCATGCAACTCACAGGAATTCAGACAAAAAGCAAAATCTTCATATTCTTGTGGAAATACTAGTAAACCTCCTATTTTTTCTTCTTCATTCAGTATAACATTGAAATCTCCACCAACCAGCTAAGGAGATGTCATATTACTAGCCAAGAAGTGTAAACTATCCCACAACTGCATTCTCTCCACTTTTGTACATTTAGCATACGCCATTGTAGCCACCATATCTCTATTAAAATCATGAAAATGCAGCTTTACAGTAATAGATTGCTCAGTATCCAACAGAACCTCAACATCAACATTGTGTTGCACAAAAAACCAAATTTTACCAATACAGTTGGAATTAGCATAAGGCATTCCAAGTCTCCTTCTATATTTCTAAATCTGTCTATGATGCTGAAAAGGCTCCATAAGAGCTACCAAAAAAAACTTGTGATGCTTATTTAACATTTGAACTCTATGAAATGCTTGTTGGGACTTCACTGATCTTATGTTCCAGAATAAGGATTTAACAATCATTTAACATATATCTTAGAGTTACTCCTTGTTGAGTACCTCACTGTTTGTGGAATATCAGAATTTTGCTTTCTTCCTTTTCTTGTCCCTTTTCTTTGTGATTTTGGAGATAATCCTACTTCTACACACATCTGCTGAAGTTCCATATCAATAGCATCACCATCAGCATCTTCCTTCTTATTGTTGACCAAAGTCAACTTATCATTTTCCTCTGGTAACTTGTGAGAGACTACATCATGTAAAGATTTATTAGGTGATATCCTTATAGCAACACTCAGAGGCTGAATATCTTTAATATCAGGACTAATGGCCAAAGCTAAATTCCTTTGTTCTGCATCAGCAACTTTCTCGGGATAATAGCCAACCAACTGCAAGTTACAATTAGAGTTGTGTACCTCCTCATTAGAAATATCCTTCAGAATTAATGCCTGAGCAGAATCCTCCTGATCCATGGAACCAATCATACCTTGCATCTTCTCATTAGAACCATCATTCAAATACAGATCACCTACTTGAGTACATTCAGACATCTAATTTTCTAGAGAAACTTCAGAGGCCTCATTTCCATCATGAATCCTATTAACATCAAACCTCTGATGAAAATCTTCATCTGCATCCATACCACCCCTATTTTGAACTCCTAGTTGCTGATCATCTGTATCTTTATTTTGGTCAACTTCATCTTTGCCCCCATATTGATTAAAGGGACCTGACACTCCTTCTCCAACATTAAGATCTCCATCAATTCTTCCCTGCACCTTTACAGACTCTTGAACATCTTCAGATAATTCAGTATTCTTCTGTTCTTGACAGTCGTGAGACTTCTTTGAACCATAATCCACTTTAACCTCCAGAGATTCTGTTTTGCCATCCAGCTGTGGATTATTAATCTCTTTTTGAACAGGATCATCATTAGGCTGTTGTGTTTTGGCAATAGCTACTACACTTTGATTATGAGCTTCACTATTGTACCCCTTAGCAATTTCATTCTCATAAAATTCACCCTCTTCCAGAGACTTGGTTCCATTTGTAGCCTGATGTTTGTCCAGAAACAAACATGCAACATCCATACCATCATGCACCACCTTATTATGATCCTTCTTGCCATCTATACAAGCAGCTACAACCCTTTGTTCTATAGAAACATCCTCTTCAATCTCATGCTCCTCATGACTTTTATTATTACTCAACTTACTAACATCAGCATCCTCTACTCCTTGGTTCAATACCTCAAATTTGTTTGACACCTTAAATTCTTTGTTTCCATAATCCCTCCCAGTTGGAATCACTTTGTTCTTGTGTTGCCCTTTGTTTCCAGGGTAAGTTACCACAGTACCACTGGATAATACTTTTCGTAAATATTGTTGCCCTGGTTTTTTCCACCCCTATATCCTCTATATCTTCCTTGTTGGATCTGCCCTTGTTTACTTGTTCCAGGCTCATCTGCTACAACTACAACCTTTCCCTTGTTCTGAATCCCTTCTCCATTATCTGCCACCTCATTTTCTAACAGTTCTGGATGAAGCACCCAACATTCATCATTGGAATGACTTTGTAAAAAACACTTTGTGCAATACTTTGGTAAGTAGTCATATTGAATATTAACTTTAATAGACCTGATCTCCTTTGTAACATCATCTTCAATCTCCATCCACACAGACTTAGGCAAATCTGCAAGCAAATCAACCTGCACTTTCACTCTTGCACAGTTTGGCCTAGTTTTGTTGATAGTAGCAGCATCTAGCTGAATTGGCGTGCCCACAGCTGAAGCTAATGTAAACAAAGATTCCTTGACAAAAAAGGTAGGAAGAAGGTTTGGAAACGAAATCCAAGCCATTGCAATTGAAGTCTCCTTTTCAATACTGAACTTAGAATCATATATTAATGGTCTCATTTGATAAGAATTACCATCCTTTGACTTCAACCAAAAGAATCTTTTTGATGAGATAGTAATAAAATCTTCCCTTAGATCACATCTAATTAGAACATGCCTATCTCTCAAAAGGCCTACACGACAGTTACCCTTTGCTCCACACTACTGAGGTATAATAGCTCGCAACTCTTCTAGCTCGGGCCATCCATACAAAAACTTACCAACAATGGCATTTTGTAGGTTTTCAATCCTTTCCATTCATAATACTTCAGAAGAGGACCATCATACGACGTGTTTACCATCTATTATCTCAACCTTCTTCATAGGAATTGATTCAGACGTTTGCATGGGATTTTCACCAGTTTCATGCATTAGGGTATTACGATAATTCTGTACTGTGTTCGTAGGGTTTACTGTTTGTGGCTGCTGAGAATTGCTGGATGAGGAGAGAGAAGGGAGAAGGGAAATCTTGAGGAGAGAAATACTGACCAACCACCAGATGCGGAGGCTGGCCAGTGGCCGGAGTGGCCATAGCACTGTTAGGGTTTTCAAACTAGGGTTTGCATGGGAGGAGAGAGAAGAGAGCAAAATCTGGTTTGGAACTTTCAGGATCTTAAAGAGTAGTTACCGACTCCCGGAAATAGATGCTCCATATTTACATTGAAAGGGACCTAGAATTATACAAAGAAAAAGTTGGTCCAAGCGATACTTGGAGGAGCTGCATCCTTGTATTTGGCTTTGTAACACTATGTAAATTTGGATTAGGTTTGAATCCATTAATAGAGTGATAATGTAACGTAGTCCTACCGAAGTAAGTGAGGGTGTATATGTTCTCTTACTATCAAGATGAATAGTGAAGTGCATAGAACGTATCGATAAAGCTTATGCTAGTCTTCACTTCGAGTGAGTATAACTAATAAATGCAATGAGAATCTTGGAAAAAAGCAAACATGAAAGTTGTAGATCTCTAAAATACCTCTCCAATGGTATAAAGAATGGGTCAATCCGACATTGGTATGAGAAGTTATACACAATTTACCGAACGATGTCGACTAAGTCAAAAATAAGTCAGGCGAGGGGCGTGGGTGGGGCGCGCTAGGCAAATATTGGCATGTCACTATTTTCCCAAATTTATATCTCTCTATCGTTGTAAAACCTTTTCCACTTTGTTCTAAATCAGATTTTAGAGAGAAAACACCGATAGGTCTTCCCCAAAGCATCCAAGGGGAGTTCCTACTAAAACCCCATGATTATTACATCCATATAACAACTATTAATGCCAGAATCATTATCCATTCCACAGATTGTGAGAATTTGATTTAAGAACGGTTGAAGAGAAGAATCATTGGGAAATATTTGTGGTAAATTTTCTTGATTCAAGTATCGTTATGGGGTTGGTTTTGGGTTCATATATTGTTGAAACGCGTTAGAATCATTGGATTCATGAGATAGCAAGAACACGATTTTACATAAATACCTAGTTTCTCCAAAAAGGAGGAGATGCGCGGAATTAGATTAAAGATGTAATATTTTTCATCATGATTGTTGTAGAGCTATCATTGAACATTGTGGGGGAACGTTTAGGGCATTCTTAGCGGGATATGAGGTATGTCTTTTTTTTAACATACTTTTTGACCTTAAAGATGGTTTCTTTGATAAGGTATCATGCATGTGTTGGGTCAAGCCTGTATCGAACATTTACGTGGTATGTTGTATGTTTGTAATTATATTGTTCACCTATAATGGGATGAATTTAACTGATTTCTAATGTGATAATCTTTAAATGCGATTTTTCCCCTATTATGAGATGTTTGAACTTGGCTTCTAAAACATTGGTCTTTAATGTGTTTTGCCCTATGAACAAGTTTCCTTGATTGGAATTTGATTAATGATATGAACGTGGCTTCTAAATAGATTAATCACTTGATATACCCCTACCAACGGGATGATGAAGATAATTCATACTGAACTATTCATCTTCTATGTCATGATTTGTGATTCGGCTAATATGTCATGATTTCTATTTGTTCATGTTTGGGCTTATATGAGAAAACTATGCTATTCCAGAGGATGAATAGCCATTATGAATCCTAGCGTATTGCTTTAGAGCATTGATGTATTACTCGAGAGAACGATTGACTTCCATGGGTTAGTAGCCCCGGTCATTTATGAGTAATGGGATCCTAAAGTGGCTCTCCTAGTTTTGTTATTTCAGTTAAGTGGATGATTGGCCTCCGTGGCTTGATAGCCTCGCTGTATCTATTTGTTGTTCGCTCATGAGTTGGCATGTTGATCATCTTTATTTCATAAAGGAAAGACGTGATATGATAAATGGCATAATGAATAGAAATTGGCATATTTCTTCTTTATTGATGTACATTGAACTGTATTACTGATTTGAAATGTTCTTAACATTATTTTCAATTATGAATATGAACTGTATATTTTGTTATATTAACTGTTGCCCCTTAAACACTCACTGAGTATCTAGTACTCAGACATACCATTATTGTTTTTGATGGTATGTTAGGTAATGAAGAAGAGCAGGTTCATAACGATCGTGCGGAGTAGGGAACTTGCTGCTTTCCAAAATTATTGATGAGCCCACATGCTTGTTCATAGGACCCCATCTATATTTAGTTTTATTGTTTTCAGTTCGAGGCTGCATCCCGAAGTTAGACTACTCATTTATTTCTCTTAGAAGCTCCACAGATAGACATTAGTATTCTGGGTAGTTGTTGAAGTTGTTGATTTACTTGTTGGGGGTGTTTTCCCATGCTTTATAGCTATTATAATTCAGATTTCCTCTTATATTCATTGTCTTATTAGTTTTATGACTAATGAACTAGGAGCTTTAGACAAGTGTTTACTTTACTTTATAAGGTGCTTCTAATGTGGTTCCGTAACATCGGATGCCTGTTTTGCCAGGGTGGGTTTTGGGATGTGACAAGCTTGGTATCAGAGCCTAGGTTTAAAAGTTCCTTAGGTTTTGTTTATGTCTGTGAAGCTAGGTCTAGCTGAGTCTTCCTCATGTAGCCTGATCACATGCATGATCGAAAGACTACCAGAACATGTATAGGTGTTTCTTATTCTTCTTGATTCTAGTTTGTGCTATAGAGCTTAAACTTCATTTAGGATCGTTCTGACATGCTTGTTAATTTGTGCCTGGTAGAAATGGCTTTAGCTCGTGGGGGAGCTGATAATCAAGGAAACGACAGTGATTCTAAGGCCTCGTCAGGCAGACGTCCCACTAAGATCGCTAACTGCGTAACTACTGAGGCCAATGCTGGTGTGGAAAATGGTAATGAAAACCAAGTGCCTCCACAAGCTCCACCGGTTCTGGCTGCCGCTATGCAGAATGTGATCCGAATGCTTAACACTCTTGTGGTAGCCCAGCACCAGTGTACAGGATCTGATCCGGCACTAGTGGGTGGAGAAGGAAGACTTAAGCACTTTTAAGGGCTGAATCCACCAAAGTTCTATGGTTCGCATGCATAAGCTGATCCCTAGTACTTTATGGATAAAACTTTCAAAGCTCTTAGGGCTATAAGTGCCCATGGTTCAAGCTGTGGAATTTCCAGTATATCAGTTGAAAGATGCTACTCATACTTGGTTCGAGTTGTGGGAGAATGAGCGAGGTACAAACCTCCGGCTCCTACTTAGGCTGAGTTCGAAGAGCTGTTCATAGAGAGGTTTTTGTTTAATGAGGAGTGGTTAGATCTAGCTACTAAGTTTGAATAAATTGAATAGGACTATGTGTATTCGTGAGTATAGTCTGCAATTCACTCGATTGGCAAGGTATGCAATGTACATGATTCATATAGAAAAGCATAAGTTAAGTAGGTTCGTACGTGGTTTAGGGCCACATATTAAATCTGCGTGTGTTGCTGTGTCCCCTACTTGGACATTTGCATCCATGGTTGGTTTTGCAGCTCAAGTGAATTTGAGGAATCAAGGCAGGTTGGAGAGGGAGAAGAGTAAGAAGGCCTGAACAACGAGTGGTTTCAGTGGTTCGTATAATGGAGGGCAATGGAAAAGGTGTTCTACGCCTGCACAGTATGGTGCTCAGTCTAATGCTAGTGTCTTGTGTGGTAGACAGGGATAGAGATAGAACAATCAAAACATGTATTCTCAAATCGGGAATCAACATTCATCTAGATTGGAGGATTTTGTATGCCATCATTATTGAATAAGGGGTCATATCAAGAGATATTGCAAGAAGTAGCTGTAACGGTTCACATTTATGCTGGTTAAGGCGTAAAAGCTACTCCAAACTTGTTGGTGATCTTTCGGACTTTGTTTTGAAAAAGAGTCGCCACCTAATTTTTAGGAAATTAGGAAAACCAAGGGTGAAGGGTTTATTCAAATACTGTGAAATGTTTTTCGTAATCTAGAGTTCTAGGTAAGGGTTCTGGTGATCCCTTGGGAAGGTGTTAGGCACCCCAGTATTAAGGATCCGTACTATACGGTTGACCTTCGAATTGCAATGTATGAGTATTTGCATGAACTGTCTGTTTAGTGTTTATTCTCGCAAAAATGTTGTCATTTTGCATGTTATTTTGAGAAAAAGGATTTGAATAGATTCCCTTTATATACAGGGTACATAGGTTTGGATTTATAATATTCAGATAAAATAATCTCCCTTTTGTATACAAGGATGATGTATTTCGTTTGGAAAATGAGTACAAAGTTGTCATTTTTACACATGTTATTTACAAATATGAATTTGTTATGTTTTGAGTGCATAATATTGTCTATGCTTAACTCATACTTTATTTGGATCTTTATCCAAGAACTCGTATATACGAATGTTTTTGTTTCAAAACTTACGTCTTTTTGTCATAAGTTATGAAATTGGTCTCGAATAGGGGTTTGAAGCCAAAATTATAATTTTCCCATTTTTAAGAAGTCTGTCCGTTTTCCTTATGGGTCTGGCCCAAATGAATTTATGCATAAAGCTTAAAAACCTGATGTCATGAACTCTTTATTCACGAGTGGGCTTTGGCCCGAAAATTCCTTTTTTGTCTTTGCTGAAACTTGGCCAGTTCTGGCCATATTTCTCTTAAACCAGTGGGCTTTTGGCCCAATATTTTGCCAGATTAACTTGATCCAAAAACATTTATCCTTGGCCTTATTTTTAAAACAAAACTTGGTTTAATGTTTATTAAGAATGTGCTTTGATTTCAAAAACTAAGTCCATTTTTAATAAAATTGTAACACTTTTGATTTTGAAAATGTCCTTTTAAACTTAAACCGTGTAAAAAATGGTCAGTTGATTATCTATTTGAGTTTGTCAAAATCATTTCGCTGAATCGGTTTTTGGAAAAAAAAAGGTTTAGGGGACCTAAAGTCGACTAAATGGCGTAAGTACCATTGTCCTAAGACGTCTAATTCTAATCATAAAATGATTCCAATATAGTGTGAGTTTTTACAAGTTTGCAAATACACTTACAATGAAATTATAAACAAAATAAGGACCAATAATCTAATAAAGGGGAGGGGAAGGCTAGGGCCTGGGCCTTCTACGCATTCTCATTTTTTGTAGCCACTTCCTTTTGGTTTTCTTGGACTCGATGAATATTTATAAGAATTGCCTATTGGGCCTTGGCCCAATAGGTTGGCTTCAGACCTAGCACAAGTGGCCATGTGGTAGAGGAGGGGAAAAGAAAAAAGGACCCGGTTATTTTATAATTTTCTGAACTCATCATGATTATATTATAAACGGTTAAAGTTCAAATATGCCCCTAACCTTTGCGAAATTGTACACATTTTCCCGTCGTTAAAAGGTTGGTGCAAAGATGCCCCGTTTTTTTGGCCATACACGCCCTTGAGTTAACGAAAAATATTGGAGGGAATATTTGTTCAGTTTCGTAAACATTAGGGGAATATTTGAGCCTTTAAAATTCCTGAATATTACGGCACAAATAGTTCTCAGATTTTTTTTGTAGTGCACTTTATGCTAGCCAATGATTTTGTCACGACCCAGCTAGGGGCCGCGACGGGTACCCGGGGCTAACCACCGAGCACCGCTAGTTCCGTCGCTCATCTCCCTCATTTTATACCATTTTTATCATCTTTATACTCATAGCATGGGAAAATCATATTTCATATATATAAAAAAAACATAAAATATTTCCATACACATGTGCCCGTAGGCTATCAAAATAATGTATATATGTATACAGCAGCGATCTTGTGAGACCATCTAACCCGCACTGCGTATCTACGAGCCTCTACTGGAGTACTGAACATAGGGACGGGATAAGACTGCTACATATACACAAAAGAATAATCATAAGCACCTCCGGGATAATGGAGGGCTTCCAATCAACTGACAGCTACTACGGATCTGGATCGAGCTCTTGTCCCTGTCTACCTGTGGGCATGAACACAGCGTCCAAAGAAAACGGACGTCAGTACAAACATTGTACTGAGTATGAGAGGCATAAACAACGAAATGAGACAATAATGTAAAGAAGGTACTCATATGGAACATCAAAATCTAACTGCCAAGTATAAGAAAACAAGTCATGCTGTCTTACTCATGCTCATCATCATATCATATCATATATGCATCATGTATGAACTGCCCGTCCATATCGGATCGGTGTGATAATCGTAACATGAGCCTGCGTCCAGGCCTCCCGCATCCGGGGTAACATCTCATGCCGCCCACTAGTGGTTTCTGCCCATGCCATTTGGCCATGGTGTATCGTATAGCTGCCCGCCTTAGTGGTGACTGTCGGCCAAATAGGCGCGGTGTAATAGTGATATCATCATATGCTCATCATAATATGCTTAACTTATCATAATACATACATAAGGCTCAAGATCAACCATATTTTATCGGGGTGACGTAAGGTCGTGATCCCCCGATTGCATTATGGAGCAATCATTGACATTCTGCCTCACCTTGAAGGGATTAGCATATAAGGTGAGTGTAAGCAATAAATAACATCATTAGAATCGTTATACTTTAACTCATTACCTTGTGTAGCTAATTATGGACATAAGCTCATATCTTTTGGGACTTAAGAAGTTCATGGATAAGAAAGAAAGTACTCCACAGGATTCATTCCATTAGAAAGAAAGGACTAGCCTCACATACCTTTGGCGTTTAACTAAGCTATCGCTTGCGTATTCTCCTTTAATGCACACGTCCTACCTTCAAGAGAGAATTCACACCATCGTTAGTTAATCGACTATAAGGACGCGTTACTAACTCTAGGGAAAATTGGACAACACTTCCTTTGTTTATATTACTTTTCCCATATTCTACATCAACTCCCAAACATTCACCATATTGCAATCACCAATTATCATTTATCTACATTTACCACATTCCACCATTCCTTTTCAATTTCTTCACATTCATAGTTATAGCTTACTATCGTGTTTTCTCATGTATAATACTTATTTCATGGTCTAAGCGTCATTTATAACATATTCATAATCATAGCATATCAACATTTATGATTCCATTCACCTACCATTCAATTGTGACACTATTCATCCATTTTAAGACCCATCTATGTTTTCCTACCATTCAAGCATCTTAGCTTTCCAATACCTTAAAAAACATGATAAAGTCATGAAACTTACCTTAGATGATGGTGGAACAATCCTAGAGTGGAATCCTTCCTTTTGCACCAAAACCCTACTTCACCTTTCTTGGAACTTCTTGGTTTGGATGAACTTCACTTGAGTTTCACACACTTTGTTTCATGGATTTAATGTTGTTGATCATTGATTTCCTTGTCATTCTTATGGTTGAAGTGTTTTGAGAATTTTCTAGAGAGTTCTTGAGTGGTGTAGATGAGAAATGAAATGAGAATGAATGAAAAGGGTCCCTTATATTAATCACAAAAATCTGATTTTTATGAACAGTAGTCGGGATGCACAGTGGCCGTAAACCCAGTTTACGGGCCGTATTCTGGTTTACGGTCCGTCCTTCGCGACCGTATTTAAGAATATCAGAAACAGAAAGTTTACTGGAGTCATGGCAATTTACGACTCAGTTTACGGGTCGTATTTCAATTTACGGTCCGTATTCCAAGTCATTTTTAACCATTTGAAGCATTTGACAGAAAGTTGTAATTTTGATAGTTGGAAGACGATGGCACTTTATGGTCCGTAAATCACTTTACGGGTCGTATTTTGTTTTACGACCACTGGGCCAAAATACAAATCTGCAACTTTTCACTGTACGTTCACGGGGAAATTTCCGTGGTGTAACAAATTTATTGCAACTGCATTTTGAAACTCCACACTTATCGTACAACCCCTCACTTTTCTCTCTTATTCTTTCACTTGTTTATCAAATGTCAGAAGCTTCGAGTTCTTCAAATAGCTGTGGAAGGGTTTGTGGATGTGGAGTTGTGGTAGGGTTTGTGGACGTGGAGTTACTGCACTCCATCTCACTTATGGACTTCAAATAATTCTACTAAATTTCGGTTATGCGTGAAATTCACGAAAGAGCCAAATCACATTGAATGTTATGTAAGAAACTGTATAAATGCTTAAAATGTGATACTCTTTCTATTATTATTTTTATGATCAAAATTTTGAGCACTGCGGGAGACATTTTTTCATGTGTCATAAGTCTAATATAAGTTATCTCTTTTTTTATGTTTATGTTTTATTGTGGTAATTGTTGCATCCATTATTGTGTAGATATTGGGACTGAGAAGACAAAAAATATCCAGAAAGAACAATAAATTGAAAAATAAAAATGGTATTATCATTAGTAAAAAAAATCTTTTGAAAAGGGAAAATGATGCTCTTGTTGTGAAAACAGTCTTTAAAAGATGTTTGTAATTGCATCTGCTCTTTTAGTTGTATAATTTTGATGTGATACAATGGTGGATGAATTGTAATTACAAATGTTTTTTTATGTTTTGGAATGCAATGATATTTTGTGTCATAATATTCAGGAATTTCAAAGGCTCAAATATGCCTCTAACGTTTGCGAAACCGAACAAATATGCCCTCCAATATTTTCCGTTAACTCAAGGGCATGTATGGCCAAAAAAAACGTTAGGGGCATCTTTGCACCAACCTTTTAACGATGGCCAAATGTGTAAAATTACGCAAAGGTTAGGGGCATATTTGAGCCTTTGCCGTATTATAAAACAACACATGTATCATACATGTATATATGTATTAAAACAAATTTATAAGTCAATAGAGTAAGGCAATTATGTATGTGTATATATGTATATATATATATGTATATGTCTACTACAAGGCCCACTGTTAGGTATTTGGAAACAAAGAGGGACGGAGAGTCGTCGCCCCCGTATTCCCGATGCCGCACAAGTTCCAAGGGGTTTCATGAACCCCAGGAATGGCTGGACACCGGGGAAGGCTAAGACTAGGCCCTTGCCCCAAATTACCTTATCCCACACCAATGTAGCCACAAGAACATAGGCAGATTCCAGGATAAAACATAACATAGCTAGCCAGGTTCATAGCATAATGCAAATCAAGAACCAAAGGCAATCAAGTGAAATTTATGGGCTTGAAATAGCAAAAGCAGGACCAAGCACACACTCATGAAAGGGACACCAAGCAAGTTGAAATGAACAAAGAGGAAAATACCAAAGCACACAGTCATGGGGAATAACACAACTGCAGCCCACCAGTGTAAAACAAATAAACAACGAACCAAAGCACATGCTCCTGGAGAGACAACATGGGTTGTAGTATACAAATTTGGGGTGATAAAGGATAAGAAATTAAAACACATGACCATGGTGAGACAGACATAAACTGTAACACACAAGGGAGGTAAGTCAGTACTAAAACACACCACCATGAAGTGGACTAAGGCAGTTCACATCTTGCAAATAAGAGAGCACACAAAGAAAATTAATTGTGGACATGGAAGGGAGACAGGCAAAACTAAGGCCCTTCTATATCTGATTTTTCATATACAAAGCCTTGTGTCATCTAGAGGTAGCTAATACACTTTAGGTGCAAGTAAAAAATACATGGTCAAGGCAAATTGACATCCCAGTTTCACACTTCTACTATTCCTTCCCCTTGTATCTAACTTAAACACATGTGCACACTTACTCTTCATTTGATCAAGTCAACAATAACTCATGTCAGTACTCTTAACTCTAAGTCTGGGGGACCTCATCTAGTCTAGGAGCTGGATCTCGTCAATTCCTCCTGCTTTATTGTCTCTGAGGTTTTCCTAAAGGTTTCCTGGGTTTTTCCTTTATGACGACCGAGCTCGAAAGTGCCTACATATCCTGTCGCAGAAGGAATTCAGGTTGAATGAAGTTCGGGACAAAGTGACTGAGTTTTGGTTTTACTAATAAGGTGACCCGACCCGATATGGACTGCCTACGTATCCCACTGTGGGGAAGTCAGGTCATTGCGTAGTTTATTACATTGTTGATTTATTTTTCCTGTTCTATTACAAGATATAATCACAAGCAAAAGATACGATTACATGGAAATGATATTATGATTACAAGAAAATGGAATCCTAAACATAATATCGCTTAAGCGCGTCCACGTTCATGGCTTTGGGCCACTCTTGTCCTTCCATTTCGGCTAAGACTATGACTCCTCCTGATAGAACCTTTTTGACCATGTATGGTCCTTACCAGTTTGGCACAAATTTTCCATTGTATTCTTCTTGGTGAGGGAAGACTTTCTTGTTACATCCCGTACTTCTGTACGTTGGATTATTCCTAAGTTAACCAACATAAGCTCTGAAGACAAGATTATTTTGAGGTTATAAGTATTTATGTTGTTACACCCCGTAAGAGTCCGTGCTACTTGACTTAAGACAAAATGAACGAGTTAAGAAAGTTCAAGGGAAGTTAATCGAGTTAGTAAGAATATCGTTATATATATATGGTTGCCTTAAGTATCCCGAGGTGACATGGCAACCTAAAGGATTTGAAATAGTGTCACGTTTACGAGGTAATGTGAGTTCCCTTTTAAAGTATTTGAGATTATTAGTAATGATATAGAAGATGGACAAAAGATATGAATATACTATTGTGATTGGAGTTTCGTCGAAGCTTTGTGAGTTCTCTAGCTATGTTTAAGGTTATTGTGATTCTCCGGACCCTTCGAGACACGTGTATGGATTTTTATGGATGTATATGAGTATGTATATATATGTATAAGAGGTTACATGAGGGTTGGAAGAGGATTAGAAGTTAAACGAAATGAATCGGAACAACATCAGTACAATCTCGAACCAGATTTTTAGCCCATATTGTTGGAGGCATATCTCCTAGTATATGAAGAGTTTTGAGGTGTTTCAAAAGCCTAAAATGAATTTCATCGAGTCTAGTTTCCAACGCAACAAACCGCTCGTCAAAATGATATCGGGATAAGGAGTTATGGACGATGCAAGTTGGGCTGGCGGGGCAGCAAGTTGAGACCCGACCCAAACATTTGCATTTCGGCCGATGAGGCCCATTACATTAATATATATGGAAAATTCATTTGAGGGCTGGTAATTTGCATCTAGGTGATTTCAAAACATTAGAGAGAGAGGGATAGAACTTCTAGGCTAAGAAAGCCATTTTGATCAAAATCCGAGCCCCGAATCCCGAAGCTCATGAAGAGAAAAGCGTTGTACGTCGCGTTGCCTTCAGTTTGAACTAAAAATCAGCCAAAAAGAAGAGTATTGACGTGGTTGCTACATACTTAAGGTAAGATTAAGGTCCCTTTTTCATTGTTAATAAGTTTATTTAGAGTTTTAACGGATTAGAACGGAGAAAATAGCGTTATAAGCTCGTTTGTTGTTTTGTTGAGATTTATGGATCGGGGGCTGTTTTAGTTGAATTAAATGGATGGGATTAGATGAGTTATGATGTATATTAATGGTTGCTATTGTTTTTGATGTTGTTGATGATTCAATTGAATTGGATTTTCGGGATTGTCCAGTTTATAGAGGAAATGCTGCCCGAATTTCATTAAGTTCCGTTCGTATACAAATTAGATAGTAAGTGGTGTAAATGGTCTAATCGTGATATTATCGTCATGATTGTAGACATACGGACTCGAGGAGTAGACATTGGGTGATCAGGTAGATTGTCAGGTATGTGAAGCTATCCTTTTTTTTGGCATGGTCTATATGAGACAAACAGACGACGAACGTATAAATTCCAAAGAAGCTCCTATTCTTAGAGATACTAGAATGGCTAATGTTCTTGATTTCCAGAAGCTATTTCATTATGTCCTGATACGTGTCTATGATTCTTGAAGTCCTATTTTGATATAATCCATAGAGACATTTGAGGGTGCTCCCAGGTTATTCAAGGACTTCAGAAATAATTTTATGAGTCTCACTTGCATTATGAATCTAATGAATTCTAGTTCTCTGTGGTACTTGGCATGACTGTTGTCTTGATTCTCAAGTGTTAGTTCATTCTAAATATTCTATTGAGTCTCAGATGATGATTTAGTTTGCATATGGTTGCTCATGATATTCTGCTCGTGCATGCCGTTAATATATCATTCACCGAGTCCTGGGCCAGGTATGTATTCGTGCACAGTTCCATTGCATTGTTCACCGAGTCCCTTACTAGAGTGCCAGGTACGGTATATATATATGATTATTTCACCGAGACCTTCACTAGAGGGCCGAGTACGGTATATATGTATATGACTTCATTCATCGAGTCCTATAATGGGTCGGGTATGGTATATGATATAGATATGCATGATACTCATCTCGTAAGGCACATGTGCATTGGTATCTTTGATTATCATACTTGCTCTCTATTATCTTTTATTCAGTCTTGATCTTCTTTATTGTATTTCATGCTTTATATACTCAGTACATTTCTCGTACTGACCCCCTTTCCTCGGGGGCTGCGTTTCATGCCCGCAGGTACAGACACTCAGTTTGGTGATCCTCCAGCCTAGGACTTCTGCTCAGCTATGTGGAGAGCTCCATTGTTCCGGAGCCTAAGTTATTTTGGTACATATGCTTTGATATAGACTTATGCATATCCATGGGTACGGCGGGGCCCTGTCCCGTCATATTTCACTATTATACTCTTAGAGGTATGTAGACATGTGTGGGTTGTATATAGGTTTTGGTCAGCTATGTTGATATGGTTCGTTTTGGGTATTTCCGTATATAGTGGTGGCCTTGTCGGCTTGCATATTATGTTATGTTTTGGTTAGCTGTGACTCCTCAGAAGACAGGTTCAATATGATATATAGCGTTATAAGTCTATAACTTGTTTTTATAAATTTCCATATTGTTTTAGTTTCAAACTGACTATATCCAACAGGTTCGTATACGAGTGTCCAGCTCGGGCACTAGTCATGGCCCATCTGGTTGGGTCGTGACATTTCTTGAGTACGAGTTGTCCAATTTGAAAGAGTCGGGTTCTGATCTGCTTGTTTAAGGCTTGAGACATTCTTTGTCTATATAGCTGCCTATGGCATACTACCACCATTCTTTTCTCATTTGTCGTGGCCAGCTGCTCATAGCGGTTTCTGACCCATTCTGCATCATTTATCTCTGCTTCTTGGATGATTCTGAGTGAAGGGATCTCTACCTCTATGGGTATGATTGCCTCTGTACCATAGACAAGGAGGTACGGGGTTGCCTCGGCGGAAGTTCGGGTTGTTGTTCGGTGCCCCAACAAAGCATAAGGCAGCTACTTGTGCCAATTCCTGTAGTTGACAATCATTTTCCTCAAGATCCTCTTGATGTTCTTGTTGGCAGCATCTACGGCTCCATTCATCTGCTGCCGATAGGGGGTATCGTTCCTGTGGGTTATCTTGAATTGTTCGCAGATGTCCTTCATTAATGGCAATTCAGTTTGGTGCCATTGTCTGTGATGATGGATTCCGGTATATCGAAGCGACATATCAGATTCTTTTTGACAGAGTCAACCACGACTTTCTTGGTCACTGACTTGTGTGAAGTTGCTTCTACCCATTTGGTAAAATAGTCGATGGCGACTAAGATGAAATGATGTCCATTAGAGCCCGGAGGCTTGATGGGTCCTATGACGTCCATTCCCCATGCCACGAATGGACGAATCATGCTCCATGGGAGGAAACTTGATCAGATCTCCGTGTATCTGGCACCGATGGCACTTCTATATGAATTTGCACGAATCATGCTCCATGGTCATCTAGTAATATCCTGTCCTCAGGATTGTCTTTGCGAGGATGAATCCATGCATGTGGGGTCAGTATGCCCCTGCGTGCACCTCTTTTAGAAATTTCGTAGCCTCTTCGGCGTCTACGCACCTAAGTAACCCAATGTCAGGTTTCCTTTTATGCAATACTTCTTTGTTCAGGAAGAAACCATTAGCCAACCTCCTGATGGTCTTTTTCTGATTTGCTGAACTCTCTGGGGGTTACTCTCCCTTCTCTAGGTATGTCTTGATGTCAGCATATCATGGTTATCCATCTGGCTCGGCCTCGACATGGGCGCAGTGAGCTTGTTCTTCTCTTAGTGTGATCTCCAAAGGGTCAATGTGTTCCCTCTCGAGGTGCTGGATCATAAAGGCTATCGTAGCCAACGCGTCCGCAAACTCATTTTAGGCTCTCAGGGTATGCCTAAAATAGATATTCTTGAATCTCCCGTACAATCTTTTCACTAGATTTACATATGTATTTTATCATTTTTGGTTGTCCAATTCCCTTTCACTTGATTTATCAGCAAGTCGGAGTCCCCGATCACCAACAACTCTTGTATGCTCATGTCAAATGCCATCCTGAGGCCGAGGACACATGCTTCATACTCCGCCATATTGTTGGTACATTTGAAGTTGAGCTTTATAGCCATCAGATAGTGTTTTCCTATTTCTTATATTAACACCGCTCCGATGCCTGATCCTTTGTAATAAACTACTCCATCTGTTACACCTTTGAAAATTTTGCGTTGTTTCATCATAAGAATCGTAACGCAAGTTCAAAGTGTACATGAATCCCTTGCAAGGTTAAGGAGGTTATTTAATAATTTTAAGTATGTAACTTAAGGTTCGGAGTTAAATGAATCGGCGGAAGTAAGTTCGTTGAAGGATTGGAATTTGAGTCATGTTTTGGAAAGATTTCGTATCACTTAGGTTATACATTGCTTAGAATCATCTTGAGGGGAATATATAGGGCTCCTTATATGGTTAATAAAGTTTTAGACAAGTGACAAGAGGGTTTCATAAGTATTGGAGGTCAAACGAATCGAAAAGAACGCATTTTCGCAAAAAATCGGAGTTTGTGGACCAGTATGCGGCCATAAACTGAGTTTGCTATGCAGAAAACTGGCCACAAACTCGTCATTTTGGCTGGGCTCACTGCCCAAAATCACCCCCATGTTGTGGAGGGAGTATGCAGCCGCATACTTAGTATGTGGTGCCGCATACTCTCCGCAACACAGAGCGGTAGGGCGGTTTCCAACCCTTTTTAAACCCCGAAGGACCCCATTTTTCATATCCACCACCCACACTTATTTCTCCACATTATAAGGGAGTTATTGAGATTTCTTGAAGGTTCTAAAACATTCCAAAACCTTCCACACCATTAAAAGAGGAGATCAAACATAAAAAACTCCAAGTTAATCCATGGAAGATGGTTGTTCTTGCTTCTCTTCAATGTTGTGATGAACTTGATCTTGGAAGGAGTTAAATTAGGTGAAGTTCTTCTATTATAAGGTATGTTCTTCATCTTATTTATATGATTGAGTTGATTTAAAGGTTTAGGAAGTCTTGGAGAGGAAAGAATCATAGAAGAGAAGTCATAAAGTGTTGAATTGAAGTTGATGACTATGAGGTGAACTTGAAAGGGGATTTTGGATTAATTTGAGATTAAATTGAATGTAATTCCGTGATTATGTTATTGTGGATTTTGTTATGGTTTATTAGGAGTTGTTTTGGAAGTTGACGGAAGTAGACAAAATAGGGGAAGTGCTGCCCAAATTCCGCTAGCTCATTAGTTACTCTAGTTTGAATTTATGAGTGATTTCAAGACTTAACCTTAGTATGAATCCTCTTGAATGTAGATTTGCGAGCTTGGGAGGAGAACGATAATTAGTTAAGGAGATGTAAAGGTATGTTAAGGCTAACCCTTTCTTTCTTAAGGCATTATTCCTTGTTGTGAACATACACATGATATCCATAATACCCCTATTCCTAAGCATCCTAGAAGCTGATGATTCTCAAGGTTCTTATGATATTGTTAATAAATGTTCTCTATGATGATGATGATGATTCCATTTCTAGAGATACCAAAGCTTATAGTTCTTGCTGTTCTCATGATATTCTTGAGCTTGTTCAATTGTTATTGATCTTGTTCATTGTTTTTTATCTCATCTTATGATAGTTGTTCCTTCAAGATGAGATATAGCAATGATGATGATTCCATAATGATAATCGGAGGTTTACCGACCTTACGTCACTCCGATAGAGTGGTAATGTTATATTTGGGCTCTCATGCATGCTTTATATGTATATATGTATGTATTTTCTCACACCGCGCCGCGCTATAGTGGGCCGGGTAGGTACGTAGTTGTGCACACCACTGCAATGAGCAGGGTATGATGTTACCCCAGACGCGGGATGCCCTGAATGCGGGATGATATGATATATGGATCGAGCTGCACGTTCCGCAGCCTTTTTGACAATGTTCAACTAATGGACCACAAATACTCAAGTTAGCAAAGATACATGAAAACCAGATAGGACACAAAACTAAAACAAATAATTGTAATATAGTCTTTATCAACTAGGTGAAGGTGCCAACTAAATAATAGAGACCCCAAACAAGTTTTAGGCAGTTCAACACACACTTAAGCTCAACAAGGCCAATGGAAAGATCAAAGTAGCTCGACCACAACAGGTTTAGACTTATTTTAGTGCCATTACCATATTTATCCAAATTGTGGGGATTCATTGTCACGACCCAAGCCGATGAGTCGTGACGAGTGCCTGACCTCTACCGACCAGACACCCTTGTACTCATACCTGGATACTACTGCACAACAGGGTGGCCCATATATGACTTATAACTAAATTACACTGACTTATGTAAGATCAACACCAACAACTCTCAACCATCTGCGCACATATATATAAATGCTAAAAAGAACAATGCGAGCCAACCAGGCTGCTATATATGCTGTACAAAAAGAATAGAAACCGTCAAGGCTACATCACATACCAACTATACACAACTGTCTACAGACCTCTAATAGAATGCAAAGCTATAGAAAGGATGGGACGGGGCCTCGTCATACCCATATATACATGTCAAAAATAGCATACTAAAAATCCGAACTATTACACCTCAAAAATTTCTGATTTTGTTGCCTTGTGAGTAGGCTAACATGAGCTTAAGGTTATTATGAAAACCTTACGAGATTAAGGAAGGTATTATATAGCTTAAGGTGCATACCATAAGATTTTGAAGTTGTACGAATATATGAGCTTTAGTTTGTTGAAGGAAGTGAAATATAAGTCGAGTTCGGAAGGGTTTTCACTATAATTGAGCTAATGTTCATTTAGAATATCTTGAGGGGCTTCTATAGGTCCTATTGTATGGTTAATGAAGTATTATGTAAGTGCCAAGAAGATTCCACGAGGATTGGAAGTCAAACGAATCAACGAGAGAAAGTTCAGCATAACTGGGAGTTATACGACCACTTATACATGATACACTCAAATTACACCTATTAATGGCGTAAAATGGATGTTGTCAAATATACTAACCCAAACAAGGTTGTGGTCGAATCCCACAGGGAATATGGAGAAGAAAGGGTACTAATTGTATGCGATACTAGTCTTTAAAGGCTTTAATCCTATTCCGAATAGTTTGAAATATTTGTTGAGTAATGTAATTGAATACTTTGACTTGAATTGTACTTAATGCGAGAGAGAGACTGTTATATCCCGCATTTTGTACATTCAGATGATTCAAGATAATTGTGGGAAGTTAAGAGCAAGGTTATATTTTTGATCTTGTTTAACACACAAGTTGCTTATGAAAATTTTGATGTGGAAATATTAAGAATGGACAGGGGTAAAAAGGGAAATTCGCAAGATGACTTATAAAAATATGGAGGAAGGCTAAGGGCAAATTTGGAATTTGGAAAATAAATTTTCATGAATTGCAAAACAAAAACAAAAGAGTGGGCTTGAAAAAGGGGCCAAGTGGCCGGCCAAATGAAGTGGGCCAAGGCCCACATGGGAGCCCAACATTGATACATAAAAGATGATAATTAGAGCACATTTCTCATCTTTTCCATTTAGAATTTTCAAGAAACTTGGAGAAGACCCAAACACAAGGCCCATTCGGCCAAGCAAGCAAAAATTGAAGCCTTCAATTTTGATCCAAAAAAATATTTTCTTCTAGTATTCCCACTAATTTGAAGGTCCTCTTTAACGTGGTATAATTGTTGGAGCAAGTAGACCTCTCTTTGTTGCAAGTTCATAATCATAGCAAAGTGAGAAGTTAAGGGAAAAAGGTAAGAATTAATCCTCTTTTATATGTTATGGATGGTTGTGTATGTTGTAGTGTATAGAAATGAGTGAAATTCAAGAAAATATGGATATATGTTGGGGCGGTGTGGTTGTTGTATGGTATGGAAGAGAATGAATCAATTTTTCTTTAGTATTTTGGTTGTTGTTGTAATGGAATCTATGATGGAAATGAAAGTTTAATGATTCTAGTTGAAGTTGTAAGTGTTGGAGAGTTGTTTAGAAGCTAATGTGATGTTAAAAGCCATTTCTTGTATTTATGGAAAACAATGTTGTTAGTGTGTGAATTGTTGGTGTAGTTCATGAAGTTGAAGGAAGGAAATGTGTTGTTATTGTTCGTGTTGAATTTGGAAGGTTTCGGATGAAGTAGAGTATTGGTTGAATTGTTTTGAATATTGTACGGATTGTTTGAAGTATTCTTGAATATTGTTTGAATGGTTGCGGATTAGTACTTGAATATGTAAGCAATTATGAATTGAACGTAAATGAAACGCCGTCGAAGTTTGTAGAAAGAAGTTGCTAACGTTAGTATGCTTTTTGAATTGATTGTGGATATTGTTAGAATAATTATTGGTGTTGTTGTTGATAATTTGGCCGAGTTAAATTCTCGGATTTGTTGTTGATGATTTAGCCGAGTTGGATTCTCGGGGATGGTTGTATTTACAGGGGAAGTGCTGCCGAAATTTCTGTAAATAAAATGTTGGTTGAAGACTGAACTTTTAAGTATCTATAGCTAATGTTTGGTATACATTAATATTGTTGTAGATCTTGCGAAGCCAAAGACTTAAGTTTGGATTAGCGTAGAAAGCGGGAAAGGTATGTAAGGCTTACCCTTTCATTATTTTGGCATGATCTTTATGAAACGAACAAATGACGTATATGTATGATTTCAAAGAAATTCCTATTCTTAGAGCCACTAGGATGGCTAATATCCTTGATTTCCATAAGTTGTTTCATATGGTTTTGATGAGTAACTATGATGCTCGAAGTTCGGTTGATATGTTTCCGAATGGCATTCGAGAGATAATTGATATGACTAATGTCTTGGTTTTCAAATGATAGCACTTTTGATTATTCCATTGAGTCTTCGATATATTTTGATACGTACATATGGTTCCAAAAGCTCTATCTGATTTGATCCATAGCGATATTCGAAATGTACCTAACATGATTGTTGCTTTGATTTTCCAAAAATGCCTTCTGAAACGTTCGTAGAAGGTTCTGGTACTTCAAACGCTCATAACATTCTTATACTAAGTCGGATTGACCCGAAACTTGTTTCTGAGCTTTCAGGTGTCGGTAAGTATACTTGTCTATCGAGTCTTGATTTATATGCATATAGTTTCTCACCACTCCGCTCGTGCACGCCTCAATATGACTTTCACCGAGTCCCGGGCCGGGTATGTTATCGTGCGCACTTCACTGCATTGTTCACCGAGTCCCTCATTAGAGGGTCGGGTACGGTATATGTATATGATGACATGATGAGATGATGATATGTTACGGCGGCCAAGAGGGCATATGATGATTTGATTCACCGAGTCCCTCACTAAAGGGTCGGGTACGGTATGTATATATGTATATGCATGATGATATGATGGCATACTAATATGATGATATGACTTCATTCACCGAGTCCCTCACTAGAGGGCCGGGTACGGTATATATATGATATATGATGTTGACATGCATGCCTCTATTCACCGAGTCCCTCACTAGAGGGCCGGGTACGGTATACGTATACATATGTTCATTGTGACGTGATGACATGATTTTATTCACCGAGTCCCATAATAGGCCGGGTACGCTATGTGGTATTGGTATGTTTGGTTCTGTCTCGTACTGTACAGGTACAACGGTTTCTTTGTTATCACACTTGACTTTTGGAATCTCTACTTCTGTTATGATCTTTTCAGTTGCATTTCATGCCTTACATACTCAGTACATATTCCGTACTGACCCCCTCTTCTTCGGGGGCTGCGTTTCATGCCCGCTGGTACAGACGTTCACGTGAGTGACCCGACAGCTTAGGCTATCCATTCTGCTGCTTTGGTGTGCTCCCTTGTCCTGGAGCCTACATTTTGGTATAGACTCTTCCGTTGTATATATGTATGTATATATTCAGGGGTACGGCGGGGCCCTGTCCCGTCATATGATTCTGTTGTTTTTGTTAGAGGCCTGTAGACATGTATGTGGGTCATGGGTCGTTATTGTTTGGTTATGTCTGTATGATATGTGTCCTAAGCGGTTCCAGTTGCTATGATAGCCTTAACGGCTTGTGCGTATGTATATGTATGTATATGTTTTTGGCCGATATGTCTTTCGACAGCCTTGGTGGCTTTTGTATGATATGTTTGTTATATGTGACCGCTTAAGACGACATCTGCATAAATTAAAGTATGCTGAATATGGATAAGTCGTTGGTATGCCGATTTGGTAAGTAAGTGTGTATGGGTGTCCAGCTCGGGCACTATTCACGGCCCACGGGGTTGGGTCGTGACAGAGACTAAGGTTGTGTTCCCCATTTTGATTAGATATTATGCTTCAGGTTTCAATGTGATATACTTTTAATGGTTGTTCTAAGAGTATGCATTTGATCTCTTAAAGACTTCCTAATGTTTCCCACCAGTTTGGCCGTATTTCCTCTTTATGATTTTTCCAAATGTAAAAGAGTTGAAATCGAAGAGCGACCAATAATGCCAATTAGACTTGTTCTTATCCCTAAGTTAGTCTATTAAACGAGGGTTAACGCCCTGAGTCATCGTTATTCAATCTTACCAATACTGACTCTCTTTCCCAAGAAAAGTTAGTATAATGGCTTAGGATAATGCTTGCAATCATTACCCAACGCTAACGCACAAAGACAGAATAAATACCAACAACCATTATGCATATATCAATAGTAGAAACCCATTCATATAATACCCGTCATGGGATCCACAACCTTAGAATTAAAATTAGCTACTCATCATTTTGGTTAACAAAGAAAGCTTAAAAGATAACATAATATACTTGCAATGCTAATACAATATGGAATGAAGGTTAAGTTGGTGCCTTAAATGCTCTAACTACTTCACAAATAATCAAGACTTAAAGTTAATGCTCCTTAAGAAAATCAGAATACGAATTAAAACCCTAACTTTAAGTATTTATAGGGCCAAAAATCGCACCAAATTTCTGGACAAAAACACCCTTTCGCGGCATCGTTACGGGCTATAACACAGGTTACGGTCCGTCCTTTGGTTTCATCCTTTGTCAGCTTGATATAGGTCAATCGTTACGGCTTCTTGCGACGAACCGTAACTGTCACGACCCAACCCCGTAGGCCGTGACTAAGTACCCGAACTGGGCACTCGTATACACTCCCGTTATTTACATGTTCAGTCCACAACAAACACCATATGGAACTCATAACGACCAAACCATGGTCTCAGATTTGTCGCATAATTATTCATATAAAAGCAAGCCGACAAGGTTGCCATCACATATCAATATCATATGTAAGCCGACAAGGCTGCCATCACATATCAATATCATATGCAAGCCGACAAGGCTGCCACTATAAACGAACATCATACCACAGCACATCGTATAGACACAGCTGAACAGAACCCATACACAACCCACATATATGTCTGCAGACCTCTAAGAGTATCAACCGTAACGTAACATATGACGGGACAGGGCCCCGTCGTACCCCTGGATAGCCATATTCATATATATATATATTCATATATCATGAGATCTGTATTAGAGGTCTAAACTCCGGAACAACGGAGTTCTCCATGATAGCTGAGTAGGAGTCCTATGCTGAAGGGTCACCAAACTGACTGTCTGTACCTGCGGGCATGAAACGCAGCCCCCCGAAGAAAGGGGGTCAGTACAGAATATGTACTGAGCATGTAAAGCATGAAATACAGTAAACAGGATCATAACTGAATAAGAAGTATAGGTAACGAGTATAATAACCAGAATACCAAATACTTGCTTTTGAAACATAACTCATGCATGTCAATATCATATATCATATCCGGCCCCATTATGGAACTCGGTGAACATGGTCGCCACCCCGTCTCTGGCGCCATAACACAGCATACTCTAGAATATAATAGAACTCCGTAACACAGCATAACTCGGTAACACAGCATAACTCCGTATCACAGCATAACACCATAACACAGCATAACACCATATATATATATATATATATATATATATATATATATATATATATATATATATATATATATACCGTACCCGACCCTCTAGTGAGGGACTCGGTGAACAATGCAGTGGAAGTGTACACGATAACATACCCGGCCCAGGACTCGGTGAAAGACATATTGAGGTATGCACGAGCAGAGTAGTGAGAAACTATATGCAATTCAAAACGTTTTTAAGGACTCAATAGAATAGTCAACACGAACCATCGTTCGCAATTTCAAATAATAGTCATATCATTTACCTTTCGGATGTCCCTGTGGATTATATCAAAATGGAACTTTGAAATCATATGTACATATCAATATATATATATATAATGTAAGTTATGAGAATCAAGATCATTAGCCATCCTAGTGGCTCTAGGAATAGGAATTCCTTTGGAATCGTATATATATCGTATATTCATTTCACAACGATCATGCCAAAAAGAAAGAAGGGTTAGCTTCACATACCTTTAGCGCTTATTTGTCACACAATATGTATACGCTGCCCAATAATACTTCAACCTATATTAAGACACCAACAACTACGGTTAAGCTACGGGGAGATTCAAAACGTATTCGAACGTTAGTAACTCCTTTCTAGATGTTTAGACGACATTTTCTCTTGTAGCCAAACCAACTTCATACAACCAATCCCACATCAATAATTATACATTCAATACCAATCCGGACAGCCCACACAACATTCCAAACAGTCCGCATTCACAGCATTCAATAGCGATTCACATACGGCTACTACATTCTCAAGTTATTCGTAATAGTTTGTAGCCTTAACGTTTGCATGTAACAACTTTATAACAGCCCATCCAACATACAACATCATGTATACTCTTAATTATAATTAGTTTTTCCAACTTAACAAAAACAACAACACGTCCAAAACAATCCTTAACCAACAACATAAAGATGCTCGGAATTCTTGCAAACGTTTACGAACATATTAAGCGAACTACATACGATTCTTACACCTTATTTCATGTCTTCTTTTCATATAATTTCAGTAAGTTATGACCAGCAACCACACGACATGTACATCATCAATTCATACGCAACTAAGTTACTTTGTCATCACCATAATCCTTACAACAACTCACAAACGATTTTAGTTTCAACTCCAACCATCAAACACCTTCATTTCCATCATAAAATTCATGACAACAACAATGAAAATATCAAGTAAATTCAGTTCATTATCTTCCACACAAAACAGTCCCTACACGGTTTCAACAAGCTTCAACATCACACACGAAATCTCATGGATTCAATTTATATTCATACTAACATAACTTCACCTTTAACCTTCCAATTCTTTTCATTATTTTTACCATAAAATATATGATAGCATCAACCATAATTACTAAAGAAAATCAGTCCACCATTTCCACTAAAACAGTCCCTACGGCCACATTAACATTCCAACACCAACATTCATGATCTTATGCATGCAATTCATGTTCATCAAGCTACAACCATACTTCAACATCAACATATGTAATTTCATGTCTACTATCATGTTCCAACATCAACACACATCATTTCATGTATGAAACTTATATTCACACATCTACATCACCCTTAACACATGTAAAAGAAAGTTAGATCTTACCTTGACAATCCGACTTCTCAACTTGGCTAGAGTTTGTGAATTGAAATGATAATGGTTCTTGTTGCTCCAATGACTATCTTCACGTTTCTAGGGGACCTTCTAAAGGGTTGAAACTCCTTGGAAAATAATTTTTGGATCAAGACTCAAAGAGCTAAATTTCAGCCCTCTTGGCCGAATGGCTCTCCTCTCTCTCTCTCTCTCTAGGTTTTCTATTTTTGTGTTATGAAGTTGAAATGAGAAGATGATCTATCTTAGTCTTCCATTTGATTAGAATAAGATGACTACAAGTTGGACACAACACATGCTCCACTCATGACATTGAGCACTCAATTAACTTTGCATTAAATTTCATTTTCTTTCTCCTTCACTTTCGGCTAAGTGTGGCCGAACTCCCCCCCTTGTCTCTCCTTTCCTTTTAATTGTTTACAAGACAATTGCATGTGTAGTGGATGATTCATACACTAACCTTGTCCATTGTAATCATACAAAGATGAATGGTCAACATTTAAATGTGCAATGACTCATCCAACTTGTATACCTTCATAAAATAATGCATGCCTTCATAAAATAATAGATACTTTCAATATTCAAATGCATGCCTCAACTTTTTCTCCTCTTATTTTCAGCCATCTTGGCCGAATTTCACATCCATTTTTCTTTCCATTTGGTTGTCCATAATATAATGAAAGTGTAGTTGATGAATCAACATTAAATGCATATTTGTATGTCTTCCATAATAGCCTTGTTTTAGATGACTTTGAGTCATCTTTTGGACATGGCATGTTAATGTTCATATTGGCTCATTGTTTCCACTAATTTTTACTTAACACCACAATTAAGTAGTTCCTAATTTTCCAACAACATTCTTATACTAAGTAAAATTTATAACCGATTAGTTCTAGTTTAGAAATTAAAAATCCGAGGTTTCTATCTCACGTCGATTCTTTCGCGAATAACACGACGTATAAAATACGGGGTCTAACAGTAACACTGGTTATGTCCGTATCTTCCAGCGGATCATGGCCTCAGTGTTCAGTGGCCAATGCATTACGCCACGACGTTACGCCCCGAAACCTGAGTTACGGATCGTCCTTCTGGGCGTAACATTTAACACTACTTAGGCTTCTTAATGGAAATTTCATTCAGCTTACGGTACACGTTACGGCCCGTAATATGAGTCACGGACCGTCCTTTATAGCGGCACGTATCTGGATCTTCCTCTCTGGTATGGATCACATTACGGTCCGTAACTCGAGTTACAGACCGTCCTTTTGCTCCAAGTTGTCCATTTTTCAACATTTCTTATCATTTTCAGTCCTTAGTCAACCAACCCTACAAAACACCAAAATAACATAAGAAACGATGTAAAGACACTTAAAAACAAGCAACACTTCTAGTGACAAAGGCATAAAATGTGCCGAAATTCACGGCACATCAATACGGTCCGTATAGAAGGGTTCGGTTAACCTGACCTCAACAGAAAGGGTAACTTTCTTAGTGGTTTTATACAGTCCACTTATACGGACCGTATAAGTAGTCTGTATAAGTCCATCGGGCGGATTTTTAACTTTTTGTATAAATAGATGGTATTTGTTCATTTATTTCATTTTTCATTTTCCACAACTCTTGAGAGCTCCAAACCCTTGTCCAAGCATATTCCACTCCAATCCAAGAGAAAACAAAGATCAAGAGGAAAGAATCAAGGTACCCATGTATTAGGAGTATTGCTACGGTTAGTAGACTACAAGAAATTCTTGAGTGAAGCTAGGATTTTCACCTCAGTTGATAGCTACTCCAAAGATCATTCCCATGAGATAAAAGGTTAGTTTTCATGCTTATTTCATGTTATCATGAATGCTTGGTTGTTGAAGAACTTGGGTAGAAGAAGAAAGTAGATAATGAAGGCTCAATGCAACTTTTATGATATTTTTGAGTAGTAAGCTAACTTGAGTCATTATTCTTAGTATAATATGGATATAATCTTGTTATGGAAGGTAGTAATGGTATTGAGGAAGCATTGTATGAAAATGTGCTAAAATGGGTGTGAAGTTGTTGGTATGAGTTGAACATAAGGATGAATTTTGGAGACTCAATGGAATGTGACTACTTGATTGTGATATTGTGGTTGTTGGGAGTGGTTTTGTAATATGGTGGGAGTTGATGAAATAGGGTAAATGCTGCCCAATTTTCATTAGATCATGAATTATTCTAGTTTGAATTTAAGAGTGTCATTAAGGCTTAACCGTGGTATGAATCCTTCTAAATGTAGATTGTTCAAGCTACGACGGTAAACGTTAAGTAGTTAAGAAGACGAAGAGGTATGTAAGGCTAACCCTTCTTTCATTAAGGCATGGTTCCTTTGCTATATATCCCTTCATGAGTTCCCTAACGTCTTCCAAATAACACTATCTCTAAGATTACCAAAGCTCATAATTCTTGATACTTTCACGATACTAGTACTTCCTTTATATGATCGTTGATCCTCGAAGGATAGATGCAACGAAAACGATGATGGCAATGATGTTGATGATACTTATGGACTTTTATGTATACGTTTATAAGTATGTATGACTATTATGTAACACCGAGCTTATATGGCCGGGTATGATACTTATCGCGCGCACCTCTACAGTTGGGTACGGGTCACACTGAGCCTTGGTAGGGCCAGGTATGTATGACACCGAGCATTGTCATGTCCAGGTATGTGAAACACTAAACCTTCACGGTCGGGTATGGTACAAATACATACATATACATGAGTAAGCATTATAAATGGAAGGTCCCTATGAAAGACAAGTAAGTAAATATGATAATGGCCACTAGAGGTACAAATGGCTCTATTACCTCTTGATTCTTCCATCCTATGTTATTTCTTATGCTGTCTTTTATGCTCCCACTATGATGTTGATTATGCTTTACATACTCAGTACATTATTCATACTAACGTACTTTTGTTTGTCGACGCTACGTCATATCCGCAGGTGGCCAGGGAGACAGGCTTGATCTATAGATTTCTTGTTCAGGGACTGCATAGAGGAGCTCCACTTCGCCCGGAGCTACAACGTTTGGTATTATTCTTTTTGTGTACATATACATGGGCATGGTGGGGTCCTGTCCTGGCTATATGATGTTATATACCCTTCTTAGAGGCTCGTAGACAGTTGTGTATCGTTAGACGTCTTGCAGCTTTGTCGGCTCATATTGTGTATATTATTTTGATAGCCTCGTCGGCTTGTGTATATGGATATGCACATAGTTGTTGATGATCATATGAATATGTTATTGCCCAATGAGTTTAGCATTATTGATGTATAGAAATCATGCGTAGGCTATGTGGTCCACCTAGATGTGAATATGAGAGTACGATAAGAGGTGCCCAGATGGGTTAGCACCGGGTGCCCGTCATGGCCCTCTGGTTGGGTCGTGACACGAACTAAGTGGAGTGCACTAACTACCGCTGAGTGGAAGTCTACTGAGTTGGACCACCTAACTATCTACCTGAACCTGCGAGCATTAACCCAGAGCCCCGAGCAATAGGGGAGTCAGTACGGATAATATACCGAGTATGTAAGGCATAAGAACAATAAGTACATAAAGATTATGAAAGATATCTAAAACATGGAAGCTGATCCAATTATTTGAATCCATCTGTTACTAAACATCTGAGAGTATCTGTATAACTCTGTATATCTAAATGTGCCTCTAAGGGAGTATGATATGCATTGGTCTAGTATAACTTTTAATGCTGAGAAACGTACAGCACGATCCATATATCATACGTTAGTGCTGAGGAGCGTACAACCCGATCCATATATCATATCCCATCAGCCTCTCTGCGGCCATCATTATCATCATCATCATTGTGCACTAGCTGATCAAGTAGTAATGCGTATATAACGCCTATCCCTTTACCCATATCCCATATACATATAATATACGCATATATAATGCATTCTGGTCATGGGTTAATGTGCATATGTATAAATGAATGCAATGCATAAGTAAAATGAGTAAATCGAACTCTCGGAGTGACATAAGGTCGTACTACCTTTGATAGACATCTTTTGAACTAACATCATTAATACACTGTCATGACCCAACCAGAGGGCCATGACGGGCACCCGGGGCTAACAAACCGAGCACCCCTAAACATACATCTCATAAACATTTCTGAGTGGACCATAAAGATAGCTCCTGGATATCATGATCTGTAAGGACATATATCACAATATAACGGTACATCTCTATATAATCTTCGACCGTTATGTCCATCATCACCAGCCGATAAGGCTACTAAAATGTTATACAATGATATGGACCGGTAGGGTTATAAAATGTCTAACTATACACACATGTCTACGAGACTCTACATGGAATAAAAGTGACTATAAGGACCACTACCAATAGACTGCAGCTCCGAAGTAAGTGGAGTGCTCCTGAGAATCCGCTGATAAACCACCTACGGGTCAAATCCGTGTACCTGTCTACCTACGGGCATGAACGCAGCATCCACAAGAAAGGACGTCAGTACGAACAATGTACTGAGCATGTAAGGCATGAATAACAACATGAGGTAGATACGAAAGGTAACATGGAATAAGAGAAATAACCTGTACATTTTAAAAAAATCGTATGTAAGTAAGCACACATATTTATATAATATAACTGTTAGTGTTGCGGAACGTGCAACCCGATCCATAAATGTTAGTGTTGTGGAACGTACAACCCGATCCATAAATATAGTGCTGCGGAACGTGCAGCCTGATCCATATATGTTAGTGCCGAGGAACGTACGGCCCGATCCATGAATATCATATGTTAGTGCCGAGGAACGTACGGCCCGATCCATAAATATCATATGTTAGTGCAGAGGAACGTACGGCTCGATCCATAAATATCATATGTTAGTGCCGAGGAACGTACGGCCCGATCCATATATGTTAGTGTCGAGGAACGTACGGCCCGATCCATATATGTTAGTGTCGAGGAACGTACGGCCAGATCCATATATGTTAGTGCCAAGGAACGTAGGGCCCGATCCATATATATATCGTATGTACATATACATAACGTAAATAACATGCATGAAAGCTCATATGAAGGCTACAACTTTATCGGAGCTACGTAAGGTTGGTTACCTCTGATTATATTATGGAATAATCATCATCACTCTATCTCACCTTGAAGGAACAATTGTTATAAGGTGAGATCAACAACTATGAATGAAATAGAGAAAAATCATGAAATAACTCAACATTCTCATAATAACATTGAAATCATGAACTTGGAACCTTTAAACATAAAATCATCATTATCATTGTAATCATCATAAAAACATTCTCATCTTTAACATCATGAGATGCTTTAAGAATCATGAACTTATAGCTTTTGAAAACAAGGAGGTTATGGAAACGTTTATGGAATCATAACATATGAATCATGCCTTTTGAAAGAAAGGGACTAGCCTTAACATACCTTTTCGGTCGTCTTAACTTTAACTATTTAATGGTTATCCTCCTAAGCTCGTAAATCTACATTCAAAAGAGTTCATATTATCGTTAGGCTTATCGTCATAAGCTTGTCTTAAGCCCTCAAATTAATTCCTTTTAAAATCTGCCAAAATTCGGGTAGCATCTCCCCTGTTTATATCCCTTACCCGAAATCACAATACCAACAAAACAATAACAATAAAACATCCCACAAGATGTTTTTCAACATACAACAACAATGTACACTTCCTTTCTTCCCAATCAAGGAGCATAATCCTATCAACACACCAACAACATTAGATACCATCTCTACACATGTAAGTCAGCCCAGCCACACGGCCACAACATGCTCAAAACAGTCCATAAACACAACAACTACATCACAACACTTTATGACCTTTCCTCCATAACTATTTTAACTTTTAAGACTTGCTAAACCTTCAAATCAACTCAACATAAGAGATAGGATGAAGAACATACCTTATTCTTGAAGAAATTCAGCCACACGAACTTTCTTCAAGACCAAACTTACCACAACATCAAGTAGAAGCAAGAACAATCAACTTTCATGGACTAGTTTGGTGTAATCTTGTTAAATTCTTGATTTAATGGGCTATAAATGTTTGGGGGATGTGTTGAGAGGTTTCTATGACTATTGATAATGTAAAATACTGAAAAAATGGAGTTAATGGGGGTATTTATACCCCTCATAAGTCGGTTCCACCGACCTTCTCAAGTGGGACACCCGGAAGTCATTTGGCAGCTTGGAGTCTTTATCTTAAAATAGCCATAACTCCCTACTCCGATGTCGTTTTGATGAGAGGTTTATTGCATTGGAAACTAGACTTGACGAACTTCATTGTAGGCTTTTGAAACACCTTAAAACTCCTAATTTACCTGGAGATATTCCCCTCCAAAGTTGACCCAAAATTCGGTCCAAAATTGTGCCAACTTTTTTCCAAACTTTTTCCAAACTTATTTTCTTTGATTTGCTTAGTCCTGGAATATTTCGAAACTGTCCATACATGATATTTATCATTAATCATACTTGATAATGGTCATGTCCTTTGGTTTCAAGGTTGTCCTTTCCGTTTACGACTTACGAGATCGTAATTCATCCTTTACCTCATTGTTACGAACTTCCCATGGCTCGTACCTTCTAAAACTTCATGGGATGTCTCCGATGCTCCATTAATACAGTGAAGTACATGGCATGCTCATGCTCTGAAAATGCGAGGTGTAGCATACACGAAATCTCAAGACCCAAGAACAGAAGGAACAATCATAAAAAGGGGTATAGGAACATCAAAGACTAAAGTACTCCTAATGCTTCTAAGAGTAGAGTAATATGGAAGGTCGTTCATTCGTTTGTTCGCTCACATCATAAGCATCAAGCCAAATGAAAGAAATGATAGCCTTAACATATCTTGGAGCGTATCTAATTGTCCAACGCCTACTTCTCGAACTTGCAATTCTACAATCAAGATAACATATGCTACAATTAGACCATTTACGTCTCTTACTATCTAATTCTAGAATAAAAGGAACTTAAATAATTTCGGACATCATCTCCTTTGTAAACTTAACAATCCTTCACTTTCCAATTCAGCCCAAACATCAACAAAAACATCAACAACAACAATACTAATATCTACATATCAAAATATAATCAATTCCATCCCAAAACATCTCCCAAAACAGCGCTTAGCCTCAACTTGACTCAATTAACTTACCGCTTCCACAACTATGCTTTCTTCACTCTAAAATTACTAAAACTCTTGGTAATCAATTCAATAATAAAGATAAGAATCATATAAATACCTTGAAGGACCTAGAACTTCCAAAATCACACTTCAATTCGAACTCCTAAGCTCAACAACTTCAATAAAACCCTAGGAACAACTTTCCCTTCACTAGCTCGGGTTTACGGGGTTCGGATCTTGCTAAAACTTCACCCACATAGAGGAATATGTTGAGGGGAAATATCTTAGGGTTTTATATGGTTTGGGGAATGAAAAATAATGAATTAAAATGTGAGGGCAATATATATATAAGTGGAAGAAAAAAGTTCCAGCAATGCGGGTTGACGGATGGGTCGACGGCTCGTCGACGTGCTTCATCGACCTGCCACTTTAAGGTTCAGAGGCGGCGGCTTGCCGACGGCATACAATGATAGCTCATCAACATGTCGACAGCCTATAAAGGTGGACTGGTTTCTGCAGGTTTTTCCTGAGTCACTTCGACTCGCGTCGATTCGATTCGTTTAACTTCTAATCGTATCGTATTACAAGAAACATACACTTGTACTTCGGTATATGCGAGGTAAGGAACTTAGTATATTGAAAACTCAGGTGCGAACCTCCATACTAAAGGTATAAACCGCCAATAAGTCAAGGACTTTCTTGCGACGAAAACGAGAGGTGTAACATTCTCCCTCCTTAGAAACATTCGTCCTCGAATATTCATACAAGTCATGAGTTATAAAAATTTCAGCAGAGCCTCCCCTACAACTATACCAATCCAAACTGTACACAACAACCCAAAATAATTCCACACAGGGCTACACAAAGAAATAACAACCGTGGCCTCACAAGACCCAGAATAAAATAGCCATAAGTATATCTCATACCTGAAGTCTGAACCTCCTCGGAGGATGAGAATAGATGTGGATATCTGGTCTTCATATCATTTTCCACTTCCCATATCACTTTTTCAACATTATTATTTCTTCAAAGCACTTTAACGAAAGTCACATCCTTAGTCCGCAGTCGACGAACTTGTCTATCCAATATAGCCACTGGAGCTTCCTCATATGTTACTTGCTCAATCACTTGGATATCATCTACGGGTACAACTCTCGAGGGATCTCCTATACACTTACGGAGCATGAATACATAGAATACTGGATGTACAAACTCCAAATCAGAAGGTAGCTCTAGCTCATATGCTACCTTACCCACTGTACGAATAATTCTATATGGCCCAATATATTGAGGGCTTAACTTACCCTGCTTGCCAAATCTCATCACTCCCTTCATAGGCAAGATCTTCAGGAAAACCCAATTGCCTACCTCAAACTCTATCTTACGTCGCCGATTATCTGCATAGGATTTTTGTCGACTCTATGCTGCTAGTAACCTTTCTTGAATCACCTTCACTTTGTCAAACACTTGCTGAATTAAATCTAGGCCTACTAGCTGATTCTCTCCAACATCAAACCACCCTATAGGCGATCTACATCTCCGCCCATATAAAGCCTCATAAGAGCCATCTGAATACTAGAATGGTAACTTTATTAGATGCAAACTCAATAAGAGGCAAATGATCATCCCAGCTACCTCGAAAATCAATCACACACGCTCTCAGCATATCCTCAAGTGTCTATATAGTACGCTCAGCTTGTCCATCTGTCTGTGGATGGAATGTAGTACTAAGACTTACCTGAGTCCCCAATCCATTATGAAAAGATCTCCAGAAGTTTGTTGTGAATTGCGCTCCTCTATCTAAAATAATGGTTGTAGGAATACCATGAAGTCGTACAATCTCTCTAAGGTAGAGCTTCGCATAATCCTCAACTGAATAAGTAGTTCTGACAGGCAGAAAATGGGCTGACTTTGCAAGCCTATCAACTATGACCCATATTGAATCATACTTCCGTGGGGTACGGGGCAAACCTGTAATGAAATGTTACACCTCGGAAAAATCCTCCGTTGTTGCACAAGTGCATGAGCTAGTGAGGAGTACGAGTATACGATACTTCCATAAGTAAGAAATGACAATTGATGGCCTTAAGTGAGATTTCAAAGGCATACGATGTTAGACGAGAAAGTTGGCCAAGAGAAGGCAAGGTATGTGATGAGTATCAGAAAGGATATACGAGTAACGAGTTAACGAGGATTTAATGATGTCTTGGGGAAGAGTGTAACGTCCCTTAGATTGGTATTGAAGTGTTGAACGAGTTTTAAGAAGGTTCCATAAGGATTGGAGATCAAGCGAATCGACGAAACGAACTCCGGAACCACTGGGGGTTATACGGCAAAACATACTGGTCGTATAAATTATACGGTCCGTATGTTTGGGACCGTATAATCAGCCCAGAATAGCAAAGTTTCTGGACCAAATATACGGCCAGACATACGGCCCGTATAAATTATATGGACCGTATGTTGGTCCGTATATACGGTCGGGAATTGTTTTGTGTATTAAATAAAGGGGCCAAGGTTTATTTCATTTCACTTCTATATCACACCCCTTCTCTCTAAAACATCTCTCTACATTTATTCCATATGAATTCATGCATATTTGGTGATCAACAACATAAACCAAGTGAATCAAGTGTAAGAAAGCCATCAAAGATCATTCAAAGTCAAGAAATCTCATGGAGGTAAACTAGGGTTTTTGCTCAAGCGGAGTATTATCAACCAAGGCTTGTTCCTACGACATCTAAGGTAAGATTCATGATATTTCGATGTTGTTTAAGTTATTTAAGAGTTGAAATACGCGGATTGTAGAAAGGTATGGCAAAATGGGTCATGAATGTGGAATAGTGCCATTTTGAAAAATAGTTTGAATTGAGTTATGATTCTTGATGTAATGTGATGTAAATATGTTAGAAGTGATGTTGAGAACATGAGATGAGTAATGTACGTGAATGGACATAGTCGTGTGTTATAGCCATGGATATGGATAATTGAAAGCAAATTGAGAAATGTGGATAATGTGGATGAATAATGACTATTGTTATGGTATTGTGAATGTGTTGTTGACGTTTGGGAGTTGATATACGTTATGGAGGAATGTCGTATAAATAAAGGAGATGTTTTCCGATTTTCTCTAGGTTTAGTCATATATGCTAGCTATCGATTCTAATGATAGTATGACTTTAATGAAGGTAGAAACGCTAGCATTGGAGGAGAAAGCACAAGTGTAGAATAGTTGAACGGAAAAGGTTTGTAAGGCTAACCCTTCTTTCATAAGGCATGGTTATTTGGCCAAATAACTAAATCTTCTATGAGACTATGATATCCTTCAAATGAATTGATCTTCCGAGCTAGTAAGCTCACAATCCTTGATATGCCCCGATTGTACTAAATCCCTCGTATGACGAGTAAGCCTATAAAGGTAAATGTGATGAATGAAGATAATAGTAATAATGATGTTGATGACGACTATGATAATGATGCAATAGTAAAGATGCTTATGAGCTATTATGTATATGTGTCTATGTATGACTATTATGGAACCCCGAGTTTATGAGGCCGGGTAAGATATGTAAATAAGTTTGTATATGACTACGTAATGTGCGCACACCTCTGCAGATGGTACGGATAACCCTGACGCCTTGGTAGGGCCAGGTAGATATAACCCTGACGCCTTGGTAGGGCCAGATAGATATGACCCTGACGCCTTGGTAGGGCCAGGTAGATGTAACTCTGAAGCCTTGGTAGGACCAGGTATGAGTAACCTTGAGCCTTGGTTGGCCAAGTATGTATGAAACACCGATCCTGCATGGTCGGGTATGCTATGTAAATGTTATGTATATGATATGATTATGTATATGATATGGATACGAATATGAATACGAACATGATATGATATGAGTGCGAATAAGGGTATGTATGCGAACATGAGTACAGATATGGAGCAGATACTGATATGGATGTATGTACGTAAATACGCATTAGAAACGGAAAGATCCTATTTAAGGCAAGTAAGTGCCTATGACGATGATATTACCATCTCCCATCTTGTGCTATTTCTCATGTTGCTTATTATGCTTCTATATTGATATTGATCATACTTTACATACTCAATACATTCTTCGTACTGACGTCCTTTTGTTTGTGGACGCTGCGTCATGCCCGCAGGTGCACAGGGAGACAGTCTCGATCCATAGCTGTATTCTCAGAGACTACATAGCAGAGCTCCATTTCATTCAGAGCCATAGCTTTTGGGTACTTATTCTTTTGTGTATAGTTTTATGGGCATAGCGGGGTCCTGTCCCACTTATGTGATATGTTATACTCTTCTTAGAGGCTCGTAGACATGTGAATATGGTTAGATGTGTCTGGCCTTGTCGGCCTATATTTTGTATATTATTTTGATAGCCTTGACGGCTCATGTACATTGACGTGGTATAGATGCCAACAATAATATGAAAGCATTGTCGTCCAATGGGACTAGCATGAATGGTGATTAGAAATGTATGTTTAATTATGTGGCTCACATAAATGTAAGTGAAGTGTAGCCAAATAGAGAAAAGTGAGTCCCAGAGTGCGGCTCAATCTCAGTCCTCCCGTTCAGTACCTATATTTGAGGAGCGCGAGAGAGCCTCAGCCCCAGCTTCCACACCTTCAGCTCCTCCACCAGATGCTTCGGGCCAAGATGTGAAAGAGCCTATACATTTGCTTACTCAGTTGGTCGCTGCTCAGACTCACAGGCAAAGTACAGGGCAAGGAAACAGATCTGTTAGTGCAAGAGTGTTATGTCCCGTGTTTTCGCATAATTGGAAATCTTGAAAATAATTAAGACTTGTATGTTATAAGGAAATATTTTGATTTTAGTTAATATGCCTATGTTGTTTATGAAAGTAGTGGTGCGAAGACATCGGGGAAGGCCAAGGGCGAAATTGGAATTTTGGAAATTTGTTTCGGGAATTACAAAACAAAAATTTTAACCATTTGGGCTCAAGAAAAATTGGATGAAAATTGAGCCCAACACCAAGGGGTGGCCGGCCATCACTTGGCCCAAGCCCACCATTTTAATAAATATTTACCATGTGCTAGAATAACTTATAAAGGATCATTATCACTTAGAATTTTCTTGAAACAAGAAAGAGAGAGCAAGCAAGAAGAGCAAGAAAAATAATAGAGGGCATTCGGCCCTCTTGCCCCAATTTTCACCTCCCAAAAATCTTCCCCAAAAAATTTGTATCTTGTGATTTTCCTACTAAATTGAGTGTCCTCTACAACATGGTGCAATTGTTTGGGAGAATAGAGCACTAGTTCCTTTAAAATGACAACATGTTTGGGTGAAGAAGATTGGAGAAAAAGGTAAGAATTTATTCCATGTTATTGTGTTATGAAGGTTTGTTTGTGTTATAGTATATGGAAATGAGTAGAATTCATGAAAACATGGAAGTTTGCAAAGTGGGTATAAAGTGTAGTATGTGGCCGTGTGTATATGTGTTGTATGCATGTGATGAGTTGAAGTTTATATTGTATTCTAGTTGTGTGTATGATGGAATCCATATTGAGGCTGAAAGTTGAAAGAATTTGATGGAAGATGGAAAATGTATATGTGGCCGTGTGATGTTTGAGGTTTGGAATGAGAATGAATTAATTTGGCTTGACATGTTAGTTGTGTTATTGTGATGCTTGCAATGCAAATGAAGATGAAATGATATAAGTTTGCATTGAAATGGAATGTAGAAGTTTATGTCATTTTAGTATGATTTTATGACATTATGAAAATGGAGTTGTTAAGGTGCAAATTACGATGATTGTTGATGAATTTGGGATATGGAAGCATGTTATGAATAAGTATGTTAAAGATTAGAAGTTTTGAATGAATTATGACTTTGGTGGAAAGTGGTATATTTTGTATATCGAATGAATATTTCGTACAAATGATATGAAGTGTTTCCAAATTATATTGTGATGATTTTGGTTAATGATGAATGTGAAATCCTTGAGATTTGTTTGGAAATTTGAAATTTGAAATGGAAGTATTGCTTTATGTAGAAAGAAGAATATTGACGTTAGAACCATTTCGATGTGATTCGTGGTAACTTTGATATTGTGGGTTGTGTTGTTGACATATATTGAGCCGAGCTAAGCCTCGGGGATGTTATATGTATAGGGGAAGTGCTGCCGAAATTTCGGTAGACAAATATAAAATTAAGTGAATTCTTAAGTCTTGCAATTTCTAATTAGTAACAATGACCAATTGCAGATTTTGGACGAAACGGGAATCGAGTTTGAACGAGCGTAAAAAGTGAGAAAGGTATGTAAGGCTACCCCATTCCTTGTTTTGGCATGTCCTAGGTATACTAGGTCGATATCGGAGCCTTGGAGGCCATTCTGTTCTTGGAAATCCGAACTAGAAATTGGGTACTATTCATTCAATTCAATTGAAGCATAAAACTCTCATTTGTGTTAAAAAAATGATCTAATGTCCGAAACGTTTGTAAATGTATTCGAATCGCTTCGAAACTTCCACGTATGATCCCATAGACCCCAAATGTCCGTAACTCATGTCCGCCACCTCGACTTGACTCGAGGTGGGCCCGCTAACTTCGAAACTCTTTGGTTTGCCCTATAAGGCTCATTTTGTATAACGTCGGCAAAAGACTTTTGTTTATGAACTTGGCTATTGTAAAATAATGTTTTGATTGCCACGATGTCCTAAATTATATTTTGAACCATAATTACCGTTTTGGAAATACTTTTGTGAAATGAACCCCGTTTTGATTAATTGTTCGAACTATTTTGACTAGTGAGTCAACATGTGGTTTTATCAAGTTTGCAAAAGTATTTTGATATGTAAATTGCATTGTTTGCTCACGACTCCGCTCGTGCCCTTATTATGATTTCGTTCACCGGTTCCCGGGCCGGTTATGACTCGTGCGCCCTATGATTAATTCGGCCGTATGCTGTGTTACGGTTCCCGAGACCTCGCCATAGGGCCGAGTTCCGTTTGGAGTTATGCTGTGATATGGCTGGTGATATGCTATGATGATATGTGTGTTCGGGGATGTACGGAGATTTGAACCTTCTGGTGTTATGCTGTGTGTGGCACCAGCGTTGGAGTGGTGACCACGTTCCTGAGCTTTGCATGATTTTATCTGCATTATGTATATATATGTTTTGGTACAGATTTTGATATACTGGTCAGTACTCCCCTTTTGTATTCGGTTTGTTTTTCAGTTGTGATTTACATTTCTGTACTCTATGCTTTACATACTCAGTACATCTTTCGTACTGACCCCCTTTCTTCGGGGGCTACGTTTCATGCCCGCAGGTACAGAGATCAGTGATCTGCCAGTATAGGCCACACGTTCCACTATTACAGAGTGCTCCTTTGATCCGGGGCCTATATGTCGGTACATATCCCTTGTGATGTATATGCATATGTATATTTGACTATTTTGGGGTACGGCGGGGCCCTGTCCCGTCATATGTTTTCGTTCTGCATTTGTAGAGGCCTGTAGTCATATATGTGGGTCGAGGGTCCTATATGTGTCTGTTTTGATTACGATCTGTGTCTTAATGCGGTCCGTCTGTTATGGTGGCCAAAACGGCCCTTATGTTTATATTTGTACATATGATCGGCGAGGTGCATTCCGCCGCTTCTATTTGTTCCGATATGATATTTTGGTATGCGACCGCTTAAGACAAATTTTGATTTAAATTATGTTTAAAATAACTATTATGAAATCTGAGTTAAGCTTTGATTTGACGGTTTGGCTCGTATGTCCGTTTGGGGTGTCCAAGTAGGGCGCCAGTCGCGGCCCACGGGGCTGGGTCGTGACAAAGAGCCCCTGATTTCATTACTTTGAACCCTCCGAAATTCTTTGGGTCAAAGCCAGAGGAGGACCCTCAAGACTTCATTGATGGTATGTTGAGGACGCTTCGACTGATACATGCTTCGGACACCGATTCGGTGGAGTTAGCGTCGTATAGATTGAGAGATGTCTCGATATAATGGTATACGGTTTGGATGGCTTCACGGGGAGCCAATGCACCTCCCCCGGTATGGCAAGAGTTTGTTGATGCTTTCCTCCGACACTATATGCCTCCGGAAGTTCAGCGAGCTAGAGCCGATAAGTTCTTAAATTTGAGGCAAGGTAGCATGAGTGCTCTAGAGTATAGTCTCCGCTTCAATTCTTTGGCTAGATATGCCTCGGCCATGGGAGCGGATATGGGTGACTGAGTACACCGATTTGTTAAAGGCCTAGGGCCACATTTGATGGATAGGTGCTTGACTACGTCCCTTCAGGATAATATAGATATTGCACGCATTCAGGCTCATGCTCAGAACTTAAAAGAAAGTTTACAACAGCAGAGAAGTGAACGCGAGCAGGATAGGGGTCATAGCAAGAGGGCCAGATCTTCGGGTCCGATGAGTGAGTTCAGAGGTGGGCACAGACAGCAGATTTCTAGGCAATCTGGCTATTCTACGACTAGTGCACCTCCACGGTTTTTCGACCAGAGATTAGATATATCTACTCATTCCGGGCCGAGTCAGAGTTATTCAGGGTCCCAGTTTATAGATGATTCGGATCAGGAAAAGCCACCTGCACCACGATGTTCCCAGTGTGGGAAGTTGCATTGGGGTCGATGCCGATTGGTTTTAGATGTTTGTTATTCATGTGGTCAACCAGGCCATATCATGCGTGATTTCCCCTCAGTTCATGGTAGAGGTAGGACCCAGCCTTCAGGGTCGGTAGCCGGATCTTCAGCATCTGTACGCCCTATGGGGCCAGGTTCACATGCGCCAGTCGGCCATGGTAGAGGCAGAGGGAGAGTTCCCAGTTCTAGCGGTCCTCAGCACCGTGTTTATGCTTTGGCTGGACGCCAAGATCTTGAGTGTTCTCCTGACGTGGTTACAGGTATATTATCGATATTCTCTCATGATGTATATTCTTTGATTGATCTGGGCTCCATATTGTCATATGTTACTCCATATATTGCGGGTCGATTTAGAGTCGAGCCGAAGTCCATTAAACCTTTTGAGGTGTCTACGCCCGTGGGTGAGTCGGTAATACCTAGCCGAGTATATAAAAACTGTATAATTGTGATTTGTGATCGTCGTACCATGATTGATTTGCATGAATTAGAAATGGTGGATTTTGATGTTATTATGGGCATGGATTGGTTGGCTTCTTGTTATGCCAATGTTGATTGTAGAATGAAAATGGTTCGTTTCCAATTTCCGGGAGAACCAGTCTTAGAATGGAAAGGGAATACGGCGTCGCCAAAGGGTAGGTTTATTTCCTATCTAAAGGCAAGAAAAATGATCACGAAAGGTTGCATTTATCATCTAGTTCGGGTTCAAGATGTAGAAGCTGAGTCGCCGACTCTTCAGTCAGTTCCCGTAGTAAAGGAATTTCCGGATGTGTTCCCAGAAGAGCTTCCAAGCCTCCCTCCCGAGCAGGAGATTAATTTTGCCATTGATGTGTTGCCAGGCACTAAGCCTATATCCATTCCTCCTTATAGAATGGCTCCCGCGGAATTGAAAGAGTTGAAGGAGCAATTGAAAGACTTGCTTGATAAAGGCTTTATTAGGCCTAGTTCATCCCTGTGGGGAGCTCCTGTATTGTTTGTTCGAAAGAAAGATGGATCCTTGAGAATGTGCATTGATTACCGACAATTGAATAAGGTGACGATTAAGAACAAGTATCCTCTTTCGAGGATTGATGCTTTATTTAATCAATTGCAAGGTCCTAAATGGTTTTCAAAGATCAATTTGAGGTCTGGGTTTCATCAAGTGAGAGTTAGGGAGAAAGATATCCCTAAGACAGCCTTCAGAACAAGACATGGTCATTTTGAGTTCCGGGTAATGTCATTTGGGCTAACTAATGCAACGGGGGTGTTTATGGATTTGATGAATAATGTGTTCAGGCCTTTCCTGGATCTATTCGTGATTGTATTCATCGACGACATCTTGGTGTATTCTAGATCCGAGGCAGAACATACGGATCATTTGCGTACTATCCTCGGAGTTTTTCGAGCTCGAGAGTTATTTGCAAAGTTTTCCAAATGCGAGTTTTGGTTGAACTCAGTGGCATTTCTCGGGCATATTGTTGCAGCCGATGGTATTCGAGTGGATAGTCAAAAGATTGAGGCCGTGAAGACTTGGCCAAGGCCCACAACTCCTACGGAGGTTCGTAGCTTTCTGGGCTTAGCAGGTTATTAGAGGAGATTCGTTGAGGGGTTTTCTTCTATCTCTGCACCACTCACAAAGTTGACCCAGAAATCGGTAAAGTTTCAATGGACCGATGCTTGTGAACGTAGCTTCCAAGAGTTGAAAAGTAGGTTGACTTCCACCCCAGTCTTGACACTTCCAGAGGGATTGGAAGGATATGTTGTTTATTGTGATGCTTCTGGTGTTGGGCTAGGCTGTGTATTAATGCAACAGGGTAAAGTAATCGCGTATGCTTCAAGGAAATTACGGAAACATGAGTGGAATTATCCAACCCATGATTTAGAATTGGCCGCAGTGGTTCATGCTGTTACACCTCGGAAATTTCCCCGTGAACTTACAGTGAAAGGTTGTAGATTTGCATTTCAGTCCAGTGGTCGTAAAAAAAATACGGCCCGTAAAGTGCCATCGTCTTCCAACTATCAAAATTTCAACTTTCTGTCAAATGCTTCAAATGGTTCAAAACGACTTGGAATACGGACCGTAAATTGAAATACGGCCCGTAAACTGAGTCGTAAATTGCCATGACTCCAGCAAACCTTTCTATTTCTGATATGCTTAAATACGGTCGCGAAGGACGGACCATAAACTAGAATACGGCCCGTAAACTGGGTTTACGGCCACTGTGCATCCCGACTACTGTTCATAAAAATCACATTTTTGTGATTAATATAAGGGACCCTTTTCATTCATTCTCATTTCATTTCTCATCTACACCACTCAAGAACTCTCTAGAAAATTCTCCAAACACTTAAACCATAAGAATGAAAAGGAAATCAATGATCAACAACATTAAATCCATGAAACAAAGTGTGTGAAACTCAAGTGAAGTTCATCCAAACCAAGAAGTTCCAAGAAAGGTGAAGTAGGGTTTTGGTGCAAAAGGAAGGATTCCACTCTAGGCTTGTTCCACCATCATCTAAGGTAAGTTTCATGACTTTATCATGTTGTTTAAGGTATTGGAAAGCTAAGATGCTTGAATGGTAGGAAAACATAGAAAATGGGTCTTAAAATGGATGAATAGTGTCACAATTGAATGGTAGGTGAATGGAATCATAAATGTTGATGTGCTATGATTATGAAAATGTTGTAAAGGATGTTTAGACCATAAAATAAGTGTGATACATGAGGAAACACGATAGTAGGCTATAACTATGAATGTGGGGGAATTGAAGGGGAATGGTGGATTGTGGTCAGTGTATGTAAACGATGATTGTTGATTGCAATATTGTGAAGTGTTGTTGTAAATGTTTGGGAGTTGAAATGAAACATAAGAAAAGTAGTAGAAGCGAAGGAAATGCTACCCAATTTTCCCTAGAAATAACGACCCGTTCTTACGGTCAATTAACTAATGTTAATACGAATTCTCTCGTGAAGGTAGCGACGTGGCATTGAAGGAGAACAAGTGAACGAATAGCTAGCTAAACGACGAAGGTATTTGAGGCTAGTCCCTTCTTTCTAATGGCATGAATCCTATAGTGTAACTTCTTGATTATCCATGAGCCTATGTCTATAATTTGCTACACAAAGTAATGAGTTAGAATATAGAAAGTCTAATGGTGTTATTTATCGCTTACTCTCACCTTATGTGCTGATCCCTTCAAGGTGAGGCAGAATGTCCATGATTGTTTCATAATGCAATCGGGGGATCACGACCTTACGTCACCCCGATAGAATATGGTTGGTCTTGGGCCTTATGTATGTATTATGATAAGTTAAGCATATTATGATGAGCATATGATGATATCACTATTACACCGCGCCTATTTGGCCGGGCAGTCACCGCTAAGGCGGGCAGCTATACGATACACCATGGCCAAATGGCATGGGCAGACACCACTAGTGGGCGGCATGACATGTTACCCCGAACCCGGGAGGCCTGGACGCAGGCTCATGTTACGATTATCACACCGATCCGATATGGACGGGAAGTTCATACATGATGCATATATGATATGATATGATGATGAGCATGAGTAAGACAGCATGACTTATTTTCTTATACTTGGCAGTTAGATTCTGATGTTCCATATGAGTACCTTCTTTACATTATTGTCTCATTTCGTTGTTTATGCCTCTCATACTCAGTACAATGTTCGTACTGACATCCGTTTTCTTTGGACGCTGTGTTCATGCCCACAGGTAGACAGAGAGGAGAGCTCGATCCAGATCCGTAGTAGCTGTCAGCTGATTGGAAGCCCTCCATTGTCCCGGAGGTGCTTATGATTATTCTTTTGTGTATATATAGCCATGTATATGTATTTTGGGCACGACGGGGTCTTGTCCCGCCCCTATGTTCAGTACTCCAGTAGAGGCTCGTAGATACGCAGTGCGGGTTAGATGGTCTCACGAGATCGCTGCTGTATACATATATACATTATTTTGATAGCCTACGGGCACATGTATATGGAAGTATTTTATGTTTTTTTTTATGAAATATGAATTTCCCATGCTATGAGTATAAAGATGATAAAAATGGTATAAAATGAGTGAGATGAGCGACGGAACTAGCGGTGCTCGGTGGTTAGCCCCGGGTACCCGTCGCGGCCCCTAGCTGGGTCGTGACACATGCGTTAAAGATATGGAGACATTATTTATATGGTGTCCATTTGGATATTTATACAGATCATAAGAGTCTTTAGTACATCTTCAAGCAGAAAGAGTTGAATTTGCGGCAACGACGATGGTTGGAATTGCTAAAAGATTATGATGTTGATATCTTGTATCACCCTGGAAAGGCGAATGTTGTGGCTGATGCTCTCAGCCGTAGATCAATTGGAAGTTTGCGTGATGTACGACCCGAGAAGAGAGAAATGGCCCGTGAGCTTCAGCAGCTAGCTAGTCTAGGAGTTCGAGTAGTGGACTCAGGCAGCAAGGGAACTACTATCCAGAATTCAGCAGTTTCGTCGCTAGTAGCAGAAGTGAAAGAGCGACAATACGAAGATTCCATGCTAAGGCATTACAGAGATACACTCCCTCAGAAAGAGGAGTCATCATTTGATATTTCAGGAGAAGGAGTTCTCCGATTCCGAGGCAGATTATGTGTTCCCAACGTGGCAGGTTTACGCCACCAGATATTGAGAGAAGCTCATTGTTCCCGTTATTCTGTTCACCCCGGTGCGACGAAAATGTATCATGACCTTAATTCTATATATTTGTGGAATGGAATGAAGAAAGATATAGCGGAATTCATAGCTCAATGTCCCAATTGTCAGCAAGTGAAAATCGAGCACCAAAAGCCGGCTGGATTGTTGCAAGCTATAGAAATCCCAACTTGGAAGTGGGAAGTGATTAACATGGACTTCATTTCAGGCTTACCCCGTTCTCGATGTAAGTATGATTCCATATGGGTGATTGTGGATAGACTCACCAAGTCAGCTCATTTCTTACCAGTCAGAACGACGTATGCGGCAAAAGATTATGCAAAGCTTTATCTTAAAGAGATAGTGAGACTCCATGGTGTTCCAGTATCTATTATCTCCGATAGGGGGACTCAGTTTACAGCCAATTTTTGGAAGTCTTTCCAAGAGGGTCTAGGGACCCAAGTGAGCCTTAGCACGACCTTTCACCCACAGACTGATGGGCAAGCTGAACGCACCATCCAAACCCTTGAAGATATGTTACGGGCGTGTATGCTAGATTTTTGAGGAAATTGGGATGACCATTTACCACTCATTGAATTTGCTTATAATAACAGTTATCATTCTAGCATTCAAATGGCACCGTATGAAGCTTTATATGGGCGAAAGTGTAGATCCCCAATTGGGTGGTTTGAAACAGGAGAGAATAAATTGATAGGGCCAGACTTGGTCCAGCAAGCCATAGAGAAAGTCAAGCTCATACAAGATCAGTTGTTAGCAGCCCAAAGTCGTCAAAAGTCCTAAGCGGATAATCATCGAAGAGACTTAGAGCTCCAAGTGAGAGATTGGGTATTCTTGAAAGTGTCACCGATGAAGGGCGTAATGAGATTTGGCAAAAAGGGGATGCTTAGTCCCTGATACATTGGACCTTATGAGATTGTACGAAAGGTAGGCAAAGTGGCCTATGAGTTAGATCTATCTCCGGATTTGGAGTCAGTCCATCCAATTTTCCATGTCTCGATGCTCCAGAAATGTGTTGGAGATCCTACTAAGATCGTGCCAATAAGTGATGTGCAAGTGACAAAAAAGTTGACTTATGAAGAAGTACCCATTGCATACTAGATAGGCAAATACGGAGGCTTAGAAACAAAGAAGTGGCCTCAGTTAAGGTTCTATGGAGAAGCAGTAAACGAGAGGAAATGACATGGGAAGCAGAGGAAAGTATGCGATCCAGATACCCGCATTTATTTCAGCCCTTGGAAGATGTCCAAGATGAGACGTCAAGATTATAAGGTATGTATGTTTTCCTTTTATGCTTTTGGGTCGTGTGTGGCCAAATTCTATTGCTATTATATTATGGCCCTGTGAGTCATTGTTATTGTGGGTTGTTGTGACAGGATGGTATTTTATAGAATCCCCGAAGGCTTTAACATTCGAGGACGAATGTTTTTAAGGGGGGGGAGAATGTTACACCTCGGAAAACTCCTCCGTTGTTGCACAAGTGCATGAGCTAGAGAGGAGTACGAGTATACGATACTTCCATAAGTAAGAAATGACAATTGATGGCCTTAAGTGAGATTTCAAAGGCATACGATGTTAGACGAGAAAGGTGGCCAAGAGAAGGCAAGGCATGCGATGAATATCGGAAAGGATATACGAGTAACGAGTTAACGAGGCTTTAATGATGTCTTGGAGAAGAGTGATAACGTCCCTTAGATTGGTATTGAAGTGTTGAACGAGTGTTAAGAAGGTTCCACAAGGATTGGAGATCAAGCGAATCGACGAAACGAACTTCGGAACCACTGGGGGTTATACGGCCAAACATAATGGTCGTATAAATTATACGGTCCGTATGTTTGGGACCGTATAATCAGCCCAAAACAGCAAAAGTTTCTAGACCAAATATACGGCCAGACATACGGCCCGTATAAATTATGCGGACCGTATGTTGGTCCGTATATACGATCGGGGACTGTTTTGTGTATTAAATAAAGGGGCCAAGGTTTATTTCATTTCACTTCTATATCACACCCCTTCTCTCTAAAACATATCTCTACATTTATTCCACAAGAATTCAAGGATATTTGGTGATCAAAAACATAAACAAAGTGAATCAAGTGTAAGAAAGCCATCAAAGATCATTCAAAGTCAAGAAATCTCATGGAGGTAAACTAGGGTTTTTGCTCAAGCGGAGTATTATCAACCAAGGCTTGTTCCTACGACATCTAAGGTAAGATTCATGATATTTCTATGTTGTTTAAGGTATTTAAGTGTTATACCCTGTATTTTTATACGTCGAATTATTCGCAAGCAAACCGACTCAAGTTAAAGATGGGATTATTTTCGGACATGAAATAGGAACTTTTAATTTTCAATTTTAATTAGTACACAAATTGTTTATAAATTTTATTTAGTGTAGAAATATTATTGGAGATTAGGAACTAATTAATTATGATTAGATTATTAAGTAGGGATTAGGGATTAATTAAAATTAATTAAGTAAATTAGACCGCTAAGTGGGCCCCACAAAACATGGCTGAATCTTATTGGTGTTTAATTAAATGGTGGACACGTGTCATAATGGTGGACACATGTCATTAATGGTGGACACGTGTCCAATGGTTGGGCACCATATATATATTCCTAATTAATGAATCATGTTAGTCATATTTCATTATTCCAATTTCAATTCAAAGGAAAGAAAATGAGAGAGCACATAGCCATGGCTGCCCTCACGGCCATGGCAGCTCATGGGTGAGATCAAAGAGTTGGGAGGAAGAGAAATTAAATTCTAAAAGTGTTCTACACGTTCAAGGAGGCGGCAACCTTGGTATTTAAATTAAGAAAGAAGAAGCGGCGCGATTGGTGCAAGTGATTGTTGTTGGTCTGTCCCAATTAAATTTGAGGTAAGATTTCTTATTTTGTCATGAAATTGGAGTTAATAATGTGGTAATGGAAAGATTAAATTGTATTAGACAAAATTGGAAGGGAGAGAATTGTATGGTTTCGTTGGCCTTGTATATTGGGCTGAATTAGATTTGTCTCAATTTAATTGAGTTTGACTATTGTTGTTGTCATTAATTATGTGTTAAAAGTGAAGGAAGTATGATAATTGAGGTTGTAGTTGTTATATGGAATTGTTGAAATATGAATTGGATTAAATGTTCATAAAGTTGTGGGCTGTTCTTGTTGAGTTGAAAGATTAAAGGTGTAGTTTTATGTTCATGTGTTGTTGTCTTGTTGTTGTCGTGTTGTTGGTGATGAGGCTCCAAAATTTGGAAGAAATAAATGTATAACGTATCGTATACAAAGCGTGTGTTGGTCCGTTTGGTGTATAATCTTAGGTGTTAATGATTTGGATTGGAAAAGGATTAAGAAAGGTTATTGGGTTGTTTGAATTGTTTATGGGCTAAATTTTAAGGATTTGATATTAATATTTCTATTACTGTCGTTGTGGGTATTTCTGTGATAACAGGAGGTTAATTGCAAGTTCGGGTTAGGCGAGTATATAGGGGAAATGCTTCCCGATTTCCGTTAAGTTCTTAACTAACCAAAACCTTAATCAAGGAATTATGAACTAAAGAATGATTCCTATAAGCCATTGGTTGTAGATTTATAAACTAGAAAGTATATCTTACTAACGATAGCGTTACTTTCATATTAAATAGGCTAAAGAAGCAACGAAGTATGCTTGGTTACGGTTGATCTACGACAGGTATGTAAAGTTGTCACTTCTTTCTTTTGGCATGTCTTAGATATAAGTGACGAATGATATGAGCTTTGGGGTAATTCCATTCATAAGTTTCGAGTGTGATTCGTGATTCCTATTCACTTCTTGATGTTAGAACTCTTAAAATGATTGAGCTTCCCTCTCAAGTTTTCTATCGTTGGATAGTAGTCGCTATATATATATATAAGCTTCTATTCTTGGAAGACTCTACGATAACTCATGTCCTTGACTTCTATAAGCTATTTCATATTATATTGATACATGTCTATGATTCCTAAGGCTCTTTTGATAAAATTTATAATGACATTCGAGGGATACTTGATATGATTGTCTCTATTGATACTCAGGTGTTAATCCCTTCTTCTTATTCTGTTTGAGTCTTGATAATGTTTTAAATTGCATATGGTTTCTCACTACTCTGCTCGTGCATACCTCAATATGTCTTTTACCGAGTCCCGGGCTGGGTATGTTATCGTGCACAGTCTCACTGTATTGTTCACCGAGTCCCTCACTAGAGGGTCGGAATATGATATATATATATATATATATATATATATGATTTTGTTATGCTGTGTTGGCGTTATGATGTGTTTGTGGAGTTATGCTGTGTTATGGCGTCGTGATGTGTTCATGGAGTTATGTTGTGTTATGGCGTTATGATGTGTTTATGGAGTTATGCTGTGTTATGGCGCCAAGGATGGTTTGGCGACCATGTTCACCGAGTCCCATAATGGGCCGGGTATGATATATGATATTGACATGCATGATTTATATTTCAAAAGGGCAAGTGTTTTAGTATTCTGGATTTTATACTTGTCTCCTGTACTCCCTATTTCAGTTATGATCCTTTTTACTGTATTTCATGCTTTACGTAATCAGTACATATCCCGTACTGACCCCCTTTCTTCGGGGGGATGCGTTTCATGCCCGCAGGTACAAATAGTCGGTTTGGTGACCCTTCAGCATAGGACTTCTACTCAACTGTCTTGGAGGGCTCCGTTGTTCTGGAGTCTAGAATTTTGGTACAGATCTTACGATGTATATATATATATATATATATATATATATATATGTTTATCCAGGGGTACGACGGGGCCCTGTCTCGTCATATTTCACTGTTGATACTCTTAGAGGTCTGTAGACATATGTGTGGGTTGTGTATAATTTTTGTTCAGCTGTATCTATACGATGTGCTATGATATGATGTCCGTCTGTAGTGGCAGCCTTGTCGGCTTGCATATGACATGATATTGATGTGTAGTGGCAGCCTTGTCGGCTTGCGTATCATTTTATGATTTGATCAGTTGTGACTCCTCAGGAGAGAGTTTATCTGAATATACATATATGATGACGTTATGAACTGTTGGAGTTCTTTGCAAGTTTCCATATTGTTCATAGATTCAGTTTGATTATATTTAACAGGTTCGTCTACGGGTGTCCAGTTCGGGCACTAGTCATGGCCCACGGGGTTGGGTCGTGACATTAAGAGTTGAAATACTCGGATTGTAGAAAGGTATGGAAAAATGGGTCATGAATGTGAAATAGTGCCATTTTGAGAAATAGTTTGAATTGAGTTATGATTCTTGATGTAATGTGATGTAAATATGTTATAAGTGATGTTGAGAACATGAGATGAGTCATGTACGTGAATGGACATAGTCGTGTGTTATAGCCATGGATATGGATAATTGAAAGCAAATTGAGAAATGTGGATAATGTGGATGAATAATAACTATTGTTATGGTATTGTGAATGTGTTGTTGACGTTTGGGAGTTGATATACGTTATGGAGGAATGTCGTGTAAATAAAGGAGATGTTGTCTGATTTTCTCTAGCTTTAATCATATATGCTAGCTATCGATTCTAATGATAGTATGACTTTAATGAAGGTAGAAATGCTAGCATTGGAGGAGAAAGCGCAAGTGTAGAATAGTTGAACGGAAAAGGTATGTAAGGTTAACCCTTCTTTCATAAGGCATGGTTCTTTGGCCAAATATCTAAATCTTCTATGAGACTATGATATCCTTCAAATGAATTGATCTTCTGAGCTAGTAAGCTCACAATCCTTGATACTCCCCGATTGTACTAAATCCCTCGTATGACGAGTAAGCCTATAAAGGTAAATGTGATGAATGACGATAATAGTAATAATGATGTTGATGACGATTATGATAATGATGCAATAGTAAAGATGCTTATGAGCTATTATGTATATGTGTCTATGTATGACTATTATGGAACCCCGAGCTTATGAGGCCGAGTAAGATATGTAAATAAGTATGAAAATGACTACGTAATGCGCGCTGTTATATCCCATGTTTTTGCGCGTTTGGAATTTTTTTTTTGGAATAATCTTGTCTTGTAGGAAATAAGGCTATATTTTTATTTTATTTAACATGTGTATGATATTCATGAAAAATATTGATGCGAAAGTACGGAGGAAGGCCAAGGGCAAAATTGGAATTTTGGAAATTAGTTTCGGGAATTACAAATAAGATTCATCAACTATTGGGCTCAAAAATAAAAGAGAAAAATGAGGCCCAATTCCACTAGGGGTGGTCGGCCATGCTAGCCCAACCCATGGAAAAAATTAATTTATCCATGTGATAAATTATATAAGGGACCTTATCATTTAGAAACTTCAAGAAAAAATTAGATAAGGAGAAAACAAAAGATGAAGAGCAAGAGAAATGGGCCATTCGGCCAAGACCCTTTGAAATTAGGTACTTTAAATCTTGTTCCAAAACTTATTTTCTTGTGGTATTTCCACTAATTCAAGGGTCCTCTACAACGTAGTATAATTGTTTCGGAAGATAAGTCATCCGTTTCATTGTTTCCGCACTTTGGTGAAGTGAAAAAGTTGAAGAGAAAAGGTAAGAATTAATCCCTTTTTATGTGTTATGGAGGCTTGGTTTATGTTCTAGAATGTAGAGAGGGTTCAAATTCATGGAAACATGGAAGTGGCATGAATGTATATGTGTGTGTGTATAGCCGTGTGCATGCATTGTTGTGTAGGCAAGGAGGATTTGATTTTATGTAGCATTCTAGTTGTAATTGTTGTGAACTCTATATTAGAAATGAAAGCTTAATGGTTTTGGTTGAAGTTGGAAATGTGGGGAGTTGGCCGAATGTATATATATGTGTGGTGTAATATGTGAATTAAGTTCCATGCAATGATTTAGTTGTTGTTGATATGCATTCTAAGATGCAAATGAGAATATGATGATTTTAATGAAGTTGTAATCTTTTGTATTCATGGGAGGTAGTGTGATTAGTATGTGAAAGTTAATGTAAATCTGTTAGGCCCCGTGTTTTCGTACAATTGGAAATCGAGAAATAATTATGACTCGGGTGTTAGAAGGACATAAATTTAATTTTTGTGAATATGACTATGTTGGTTGTGAAATCTTTAATGCTAAGACCTCGGGGAAGGCCGAGGATAAAATTGGAATTTCGGAAATTAGTTTCGGGAATTACAAATCGGGACTTTTCAAGAAGTGGGCCAAAGAAATAAAAAAAAAATTACAATTGAAGCCCAAAGGAAAGAGAGGGGCCGGCCAAGCCCATTTTAAAAGGGTCATGTGCTATGCACATGACCCCAAAAGGATATATATCACTATGAAAACTTAGCAAAGTAGATCAAATCAAAAAAACAAATCAAGAACACCCCAACACTAAGGGTTCGGCCGAATAGAGAGGAGAAAAGAAAGAAAAATTCCAAGCTTGTGTGGTGATTCAAAAATCCTAGTTTCTACATATTTGTGAAGTACTCAAGACGCTCTCCGACGTGGTATAATTAGTTTGGCGTAAGATCGACGTTTGCGATAAGTCGGGGTTTCAAGGAAAGGTATGAATTTTGTCCCTTTTATGTTGTAGAATTGATATGAATATGCTAAGGATTGTAAATAGATAGAAATCCCGTGACTTGGAGGTTGGGGAAACAAACGTGGGTGTGTGTGGAGTGTGTATTGGCCGTGACTTATGGAAGAAAGAAATGGTTTGAATTGATCTTGTTTAAGTTGGCATAATGTGTTGTTGTGATCCTTATATCGTAAATGATTAATTGTTGAATTAAATTGGCGGTGGAAAACGAATGCGGATATTATCGGAAAGCGTATACCTTCGGTATCGCCATGTATATCAATGTATATTTTGGGTGCTAGAGACTTTAGATATGACTTTGCAATGATATTGATGAATTCGGAATGAAACGACGTTAGTTAGAGTGTTCGTCGTGAATTTTAATGTTTTGAAGGATTATGGAAACTAATGGATTTTTGGTGAAATTTTGTGTATGTCTTAGATTGAATTTGGAATGTGTTTGACTAATGTTGTATAGGTAAATTAATACAATTATGTGGATATAGAATTGGAGATTTGAAAGTTTGAATGGAAGTTGCCAACTTAGATAACAAAGTAGAACTTTAAAGCTAGAATGGTGTGATTGTTGTTTATATTGTTTGGTTGATGTGTGGGCTGTTGTGGTTGGTTATTTTGAGCCGAGCTAAGCCTCGGGGATGTTAGATTTATAGGGGAAATGCTGCCGAAATTTCGGTAGGCAAAATTGGAGTTAAAGGCATTTTTAAGCCTAAGAATCTCAATTGGTAACTTTGACCATTTGCAGATTTTTGACGAAACGGGACTGGACTTTTGGAAGAGCATACGACGTCTGTGAGGTATGTAAAGCTTCCCGCTCCTTCATTTGGCATATCCTAGTGTGTCAGTCGGATATGAGACCTTCCGGAGCATTTCTGCTCCTCGAAACCCGATCCACAGAAATGTTACTATTCATTCAATTCAATTGAAGCCTAAAGGCTCCATTTTGGCTAGAATGCCACTATTCGTCCAAAACCTATCGAAATGTGGTCGGGTAACCTAGAAATGATTATGTATGACCCTTGGCATATAACTGCTCGTAAAAATATGTTCGTCACCTCACTTCGACTCGAGGTGGGTCCGCTACCCCAAAATGCCCGATTTGCCCTTCGGGCCATCTTTGAGAATAAAGTTGAAAGTACCACTTCTGATCTTTGGGACATCCTCCTACGGGGTATGTTTGGACAATTCGATGCGCTAATCTATGTTTTGAACTATATGGACCATTTTGGAAACGTTTTGCAAAAAAATGAAACTTTATGTCGGCTAAGTATTCGACTATTTTGTATTCTAATATGACTTATGAGTTTACCTTGTTTTGAAACACTATTTTGAAATACGATTTGCATTTGTTTGCTCACGACTCCGCTCGTGCCTTATTATGACTTCGTTCACCGGTTCCCGGGCCGGTTTTGATTCGTGCGCCTTATGACAATTCGGCCGTATGCTGTGTTACGGTTCCCGAGGCTTCGCCATAGGGCCGGGTTCCGTTTGGAGTTATGCTGTGATATGGCTCGTGATGCGATACACTCACCTATGATTATGCTTGTGTTCGGGGATGTACGGAGATTTGAAACCTTTTGGTGTTATGCTGTGTGTGGCGCCAGCGTCGGAGTGGCGACCACGTTCCTAAGCGTTTGCATGATTCATTGCATTATGTATACATATTATGATTTCGATATAGATTTTGATCTACCCATTTGTACTCCACTTTGACATTTGATTTGCTTTCGGTTTTGATCCATATTTCTGTACTCCGTGCTTTACATACTCAGTACATATTTCGTACTGACCCCCTTTCTTCGGGGGCTGCGTTTTATGCCCGCAGGTGCAGATATCGGTGATCCTCCGCAATAGGCTTCACTTCTTGCTATTCCGGAGTACTCCTATTTGATCCGGAGTCCACTTTTGGTACAAACTCTTTTTGCTTTGTATATATTCGGTATATTTGACTATTTGGGTACGGCGGGGCCCTGTCTCGCCATATGTCTTTGTTTTGAGTTCGTAAAGGCCTGTATGCATATATGTGGGGCGAGGGTCCTATGTATGTTTGTCTGATTCCGTTATCTGGTCTTAAGGCGGTCTGTTTGTTATGCTGGCCCCAAATGGCCCTTATGCTTATGTTTGCACTTTTGGCCGGCGAGGTCTACTCCGCCGCTTCGTTTGTATTTGATATGATATTTTGATTTGGCACGACCGCTTAAGACATATTTTGATATAAATTATGTTCGGCATGATTTTGAAAAATTACGAAATAAGTTTGGATTTGCAAATGAATGTGCGATTCGGTCTGGGTACCCAGGTAGGGTGCCAGTCGCGGCCCACGGGGCTGGGTCGTGACAAAATCATGAAACTAGAAGATGAAAATGTGTTGCGGATGTTTATGCCGAAGATTGAAGGTTTTGGACGAATTATGGTTTTGGTGGAACTTTTGTACATTTTGTGGAATAATGTGAAATGGTTCCGAATTGTATTTATATGGTCTTAAGTTAGTTAATGAATATGGAAATGTTGATATTAGTTTGACATTGTGAAGTTGGAATGGAAGTTGTTGAACTATGTGGAAAAGAAGACTAGTTATGTTATAATGTAATTTGTGATTTTTGATGTTGTTAGTATTGTTGTGGGTGTTGTGTTGATGTTATGGCCGAGTTAACTCTCGGGGATGTTGATTTTATTGGGGAAATGCTGCCGAAATTTCGGTACACAAATATGGCTTTAAGATTTAATTCTTAAAAGCGTGAAACTAATATTTGGCAACTATGACCAATTGTAGATTTTAGACGAAAAGGGAGTTGAGTTTGGGCGAGCGTAAGACGCAAGTAAGGTATGGAAAGTTATCCCTTTCCTTCTTTTGGCATGTCCTAGATATACTAGGTTTGGATCTGAACCTCGGGAAATATTCTGCTCATAGAAATCTGAGTTTACTTTTTGCACTATTCCATTCAGCATAATTGAATTAGAACTTTGATATTTTGTTGGAAAGAATGTTCAAACATTCGAAATCTTCATAAATATGACCGAATCACCCCTAAGCTTTCATGGATGACTCCATAAGGTCTAGTGTTTATAAATTTCGTACGTCACCTCAACTTGACCCGAGGTGGGCCCACTAGTCCCGAGATTTCCTTCGTATGTCTTACTTAATCTATTTTTGTATAAGATAAAAAGGGGACTTTCACCTACGAATCTAAGGCTTCGTTTGATTTGTTCCGTAAGTTGTTTGAAAGCTCCCTAGTGTGAATGATACTAAACTTTCAGAAAATGGTTTATGAGGCATTTTTCGAAAGTGTTATAAAATTAAAGGCTCATATCTTTTGTATACTAATTCCGACAGACTCGATACTTACTTTGGGCTTTTTGATATCAAAATATATGTATATGTATCTATTTGTCGAGTTTTGGAATTTAATTATGTATATGCATATGATTTCCGCACTACTCTACTCGTGCCTACTACTATGATATCGTTCGCCGGTTCCCGGGCCGGTTTTGTGATCGTGCGCACTATGATAAATTCGGCAGTATGATGTGTTACGGTTCCCGAGACCTCGCCATAGGGCCGGGTACCGTTTATGGAGTTATGCTGTGATATGGCTTATGATACGATTTGATGATGTGATATGTTATGTTCGGGATTGTACGGACATTTGAAACCTTCTGGAGTATGCTGTGTTGTGGCACCAGCGTCGGAGTGGTGACCACGTTCCTGAGCCTGATGCATGATTTTTGTTTGCATTATGTACATATGTCTTCAGTACAGGTTTTGATATATTGCTCCGGTATTTTCTCTCTGTACCTTTCACTTCAGTTGCAATTTGGATTTCTGTACTCTATGCTTTACATACTCAGTACATGTTTCGTACTGACTCCCTTTCTTCGGGGGCTACGTTTCATGCCCGCAGGTACAGAGGTTCGCGATCTGCCAGTGTAGGCCATATATTCTGCTATGACAGAGTGCTCCTTTTGATCCGGAGCTCATATGTTGGTACATATCTTTGATGCTGCATATGTTTCTGTACATTTGACTATTTGGGGTACGGCGGGGCCCTGTCCCGTCATATGACTTTGTTATGATTTGTAGAGGCCTGTAGTCATATATGTGGGTCATGGGTCACATGTGTGTTCGTTGGTTTATGATCTGCGTCTTAATGCGGTCCCATTTACTATTATGGCCAAAACGGCCCATTTGTTTTTATACGTGTATGTATCTGACAATGTATATTCTGCCAACCTATCAGATTTGAATGTGGCCAAATGGCCTGTATATTTGTATTTGTGTATATGCGTGGCGATGTGTATCCCGCCGCCCCTTTTGGCATTGATATGACATTTTTGTACACGCGACCGCTTAAGATAATAGTTACTTCCATTTCTGTTTAAAATGATGAATACGACATCTGAGTTAAGCTATAATATGACGATTTGGTATGTATGTCTGTTTGGGTGTCCAAGTAGGGCACCAGTCGCGGCCCACGGGACTGGGTCGTGACACGCGCACACCTCTGCAGATGGTACGGATAACCCTGACGCCCTGGTAGGGCCAGGTAGATATAACCCTGACGCCTTGGTAGGGCGAGGTAGATATGACCCTGACGCCTTGGTAGGGCCAGGTAGATGTAACCCTGAAGCCTTGGTAGGGCCAGGTATGAGTAACCTTGAGCCTTGGTTGGCCAAGTATGTATGAAACACCGATCCTGCATGGTCGGGTATGCTATGTAAATGCTATGTATATGATATGATTATGTATATGATATGGATACGAATATGAATACGAACATGATATGATATGAATGCGAATAAGGGTATGTATGCGAACATGAGTACAGATATGGAACGGATACGGATATGGATGTATATACGTAAATACGCATTAGAAACGGAAAGATCCTATTTAAGGCAAGTAAGTGCCTATGACGATGATATTACCATCTCCCATCTTGTGCTATTTTTCATGTTGCTTATTATGCTTCTATATTGATATTGATCATGCTTTACATACTGAGTACATTCTTCATACTGACGTCCTTTTGTTTGTGCACGTTGCGTCATGCCCGCAGGTGCACAGGGAGACAGGCTCGATCCATAGTTGTATTATCAGAGACTACATAGCAGAGCTCCATTTCATTCGGAGCCATAGCTTTTGGGTACTTATTCTTTTGTGTATATAATTATGGGCATAGCGGGGTCCTGTCCCGCTTATGTGATATGTTATACTCTTCTTAGAGGCTCGTAGACATGTGAATATGGTTAGATGTGTCTGGCCTTGTCGGCCTATATTTTGTATATTATTTTGATAGTCTTGACGGCTCATGTACATTGACGTAGTATAGATGCCAACCATGATATGAAAGCATTGTCGTCCAATGGGACTAGCATGAATGGTGATTAGAAATGTATGTTTAATTATGTGGCTCACCTAAATGTAAGTGAAGTGTAGCTAAGGGGTGCCCGGGTGGGCTAGCACCGGGCGCTCGTCGCGGCCCTCTAGACGGATCGTGACATGAAATCTGTATTAATTACCTTCCATTTCCATGTCGAAATCTCAATATCCTACCATAAACCTCCGGGCTTCTGGTGCTCTATCTTGACTTGCTGGCAATTTGGACACTGAGCGACAAACTTTGCTATGTCCCTCTTCATACCATCCCACCAATACACTTCCTTGATAGCATGATACATCTTAGTTGTTCCCGAGTGAATAGAATAGAGAGAACAATGAGTTCCCCCATAACCTGCCGACAAAGCCCTGCAACATTAGGAACGCACAATCTACCTCGATATCTGAGTACGCCATCCCCTAAAATCACAAAGGACATCTTTTCTTTCTGAGGAGCCGTATCTCGATAATGGAATAAAATAAGGTCTTTGTACTGACGCTCCTTTATTTCAGCTACCAAAGGTGACACCGCTGTGTCCTGAACAATAATCCCTATATCAGTTGAGTCTAACAACCGAACTCCAAGGCTAGCTAACTGATGAACTTCGCGGACTGTCTCTTTTTTCTGTGGCTGCACATATGAAAGATGTTACACCTCGCACTTTCAGAGCATGAGCATGCCACGTACTTCACCGTATTAATGGAGTATCGGAGACGTCCCACGAAGTTTTGGAAGGTACAAGTCATGGGAAGTACGTAACAATGAAGTAAAGGATGAATTACGATCCCGTAAGTTGTAACCGGGAAAGACAACCTTGGAACCAAAGGACATGACTATTATCAAGTATGATTAATGATAAATATCATACATGGAGAGTTTCGGAAGATTCCGGGACCAAGCAAATTGAAGAAAATAAATTTGTCGAAATTTGAAAAAGTCGGCAGAATTTTGGGTCAACTTTGGAGGGCTATATCAGGAGTTTTGAGGTATTTCAAGAGCCTAAAATTATGTTCGTCAAGTCTAGTTTCCAACGCAACAAACCGTTCGTCAATACGACATCGGAGTAGGGAGTTATGAGCATTTTAAAATGGACAATCAGAGGAATACGAACCTGGGCGGAAAATCCGAGTCACTTAAAAGCCCACTTATGTGGTGACCCAGCCCAATCCGAGTTTGGCACCTATAAAAAGGCCTCTAAACTTCATTTTATTCATTTTTCTTCAATTCCACAACTCTCTAGAAATCTCCTAACATCTCCACACCTCTTTAGAATCTTCCACACTTCTCTCTCCATTATAAAAGTGTTCTTGAAGGTTCTCCACCATTCCAAAACATTCTATAACATCACAAAAGAGGATCAAACTCCAAAACCCCAAGGTAATTCATGGAGAAGGATTGTCCTTGTCTCTACTTAATGTTGTGATGGTTTTGGTCTTGGAAGAAGTTTAGTGGGGTGAAGTTCTTCTAGTGTAAGGTATGTTCTCCATCCTATTTCTCATGATTAAGTTGATTTGAAGGTTTAGTAAGTCCTATAAAAGAAGAGAATCATAGTAGAGAAGTCGCGAAGTATTAAAGTGACGATGATGACTATGGAATGAATTTGAAAGGAGATTTTGGATTAATTTCAGATTAAATTGAATAAAATTCTTTAATTATGGTATTGTAGATATTGTTATGGTTGGTTGAGAAATTGGAAAAAACATCGTTTGGGATGTTTTATAGAGTATATCGGTGTTGATGATGATGTTGTTGATATTAGTATTGCTATTGTTATTGTTTTGTTGGTATTGTGATTTCGGGCTAGGGATATAAACAGGGGAGATGCTGCCCAAATTTGGGCAGATTCTAAAGGAGTTTAGTTGAAGACTTAAGATAGGCATATGACGATAAGTCTAACAGTAGTATGATTTCTCTTGAATGTAGATTTACGAGCTCTGGAGGATAAGCGTTAATTAGTAGGAGACCAAAAAGGTATGTTAAGGCTAAACCCTTTCTTTCTAAAGGCACGATTCTTTTTTTATGATCCCATACATGCTTTCCATAACACTCTTATTCCTTAAAAGTTAGAAGTTCATGATTCTCAAATTTCCTATGATGCCAAAGATAGATGTTTTCTATGATGATAAAAATGATGATGATCCCATTCTAGAGATTCCAAAGCTTATGGATTTGATGCTATTATGAGACTATTGAGCTTATTTCATGATTTCCTTGATTTTATCCATTGTTGTTGATCTCACCTCAAAATACTTGTTCCTTCGAGGTGAAATATAACGATGATGATAATTTCATTTCCAATGCTATCTAAGTTCATCGTTCTTAATACTCTCACGACACTATTGATCTCATCCTACGATAGTTGATCCTTTAAGGAAAGATATGGTGATAATGATAATGATGATGATGTGCTTTTATTTATGTACTCTTTTATATGTATATATATAGTCATGTGTGACACCGAGTCCTAAAAGGGTCGGGTACGAATACTACCGAGCCTATATGGCCGGGTATGGATACTACCGAGCCTATATGGCCAGGTACAGATACTATCGAGCCTTACTATGGCTGGGTACGGATACTACTGAGCCTATATGGCCGGGTAAGGATACTACCGAGCCTTACTATGGCCAGGTACGGATATTACCTAACCTTACTATGGTCGGGTACGAATAATACCGAGCCTATATGGCCTGGTACGGTGTTGTATTGTATTGTATGGTATTGTATAGATAGGCATGTGGATATATGAAATGTTCATTTATAGAAAGGGTAAGTAAGTATGATGAACGTCTTGAAAGGTATTATGAGATATAAACGGTTCTTTTATCTTCCGGTATTTTTCGTGCTTTTATCATGTTACTATTCATGCCTTACATACTCAGTACACTATTCGTAATGACGTCCCTTCGTGTGGACATTGCATTCATGCCCGCAGGAAAGTAGGGAAACGAATTAGATCCTTAGAAGCTCCATCAGTGAAATCTCAGAGGCTCTCCAGTTGTTCGGGGCCGCATTTATTGGTACTACTCTTTTGTATACGCACTTGGGTATGGCAGAGTCCGACCCCGTCCTTATGGATTCATGTATTCTGTTTAGAGACTCGTAGACAGATGTATGTAGCTAGATGTTCTTTAAACGTCATCAGTTCTTCTTGTTGTATAATATTTTGGTAGCCTTGTTGGCTTACACTTATGCGCATAGCTGTTGATGACTGTATTAAGTATGACATTCACGAGCTGTCTATGTGGCCACCTAGAAATGCTTATGGAATGTTAGACCAGAGGTTCTCGGTAGGCTAGTACCGGGTACCCGTCATGCCCTCTAGTTTGGTTGTGACAACAGGCTGCCCATGGATTTATGACTAAGGGCATCGACCACTACATTAGCCTTTCCAGGATGGTACAGAATAGCAACATCGTAATCTTTTAACAACTCTAGCCATCGCCTCTGATGTAAGTTCAAATACTTCTACTTAAAGATGTACTGGAGGCTCTTATGGTCAGTATAGATATTAACATGAACACCTTATAAGTAGTGCCTCCACATTTTCAAAGCATGGATCACTGCAGCTAATTCAAGATCATGGGTTGGATAATTCTTCTCGTGCTTCTTCAGCTGTCTGGAGGCATAAGCAGCAACCTTGCCATGTTGCATCAATACACATCCCAACCCAATACCTGAAGCATCACAATATATGACATAGCCATCCGTTCCCTCTGGAAGTGTCAAGACGGGTGTTGAGGTCAACTTGTCCTTCAATATCTAAAAACCTCGCTCACATGCCACTGTCCACTGGAACTTAGCTGATTTTTGAGTCAGCTTGGTCAACGGGGCTGAAAGAGAAGAAAAACCTTCTACGAACCTCCTATAATATCCTGCTAGACCCAAGAAACTATGTATCTCTATTGGTGTCGTGGGCCTTGGACAATTCCTCACAGCTTCAATGTTTTGAGTATCCACTCTAATACCTTTATCTGAAATAATGTGGCCAAGAAACGCCACAGAGTTCAGCCAGAACTTATACTTAGAAAACTTCGCATATAACTCTCTATCTCGAAGAACTCTAAGCACTACACGTAGATGATCTGCATGTTTAACCGCTGACGAAGAATAAACCAGAATATCATCTATAAACACGATCACGAACAGATATAAGAAGGGTTTGAATACACGATTCATCAAGTCCATGAATACAGCTGGAGCATTAGTTAACCAGAATGACATGACACGGAACTCATAATGCCCATATCTAGTCCTGAATGTCGTCTTCGGAATGTCTTCCTCCTCCACCCTAACCTGATGATACCTTGATCTCAAGTCTATCCCTGATCTAAAGTCTATCTTTGAAAAATATTTGCCACCCTGCAGCTGGTCAAATAAATCATCAATCCTCGAAAGCGGATACTTATTCTTTATAGTCACCTTATTCAATTTCCTATAATCAATACACATTCGCAAGGAGCTATCCTTCTTTCTTACAAATAATACCGACACTCCCCACAGTGATGTACTAGGCCTAATAAAGCCCTTGTCAAATAAATCCCTCAGTTGCTCCTTCAATTCTTTGAACTCTGCAGGTGCCATCCTATAAGGAGGAATGGATATTGGCTGAGTATCTGGAAAGAGATCGATAGTGAAATCAATCTCCCTCTCTGGCGGAATGCCTGCAACCTCATCTAGAAACACCTCTGGAACTCATTAACCACAGGGACAGACTGAAGGGTCGGTGACTCTGCTTGTACATCCTGAACCCGAACTAGGTGATAAAAATACCCTTTTTTGATCATCTTACTTGCTTTAAGGTAGGAAATAAACCTACCCATTGGCGAGGCAGCATTACCCTTCCACTCTAAAACTGGCTCATCTGGGAACTGGAACCAAACGACTTTCGTTCTACAATCAACATTAGCATAGCAAGAAGCCAACCAATCCATACCCATAATAACATCAAAATCGATCATATCTAACTCAATCAAATTTGCTATGGTATGGTGATTACAAACTATAACTACACAACCCTGGTACACTCACCTAGCTATGATTAGGTAACCAACTGGCGTAGACACCTCAAAAGGTTTAATCGATTCAGGCTTTATCCCAAACTTGCTAGAAACAAATGGAGTAACATATGATAAGGTAGAACCTGGGCAATCACTGCGTCTAGATGATAGGAGGAGACTCAAGATCCTTCCTACTAGCTAATGCATAGATGCGGTTCTGAGGACCGCTCAAACTAGAAGCTCCACTCCTTCCTCTGCCACGTCTTGCTAGTGTCTGAGAACCTTGCCCTGAAGGGCGTACAGATGAAGAAGAACCAGCTACGGACCCTGTAGGCTGGACAATACCTACAACACCCCTCGTCGGACACTCCCTTATCTTATGTAGCCTGAAACCCACAGAGGTGCACTCGCTGCTGAATGGAATGGATACTGGGAATACTGTTGTCTCTTGTTACACCTCGGAAATTTCTCTGTACTTGTATGATGAGTGGAATGATGAAGAGTTTGAGTGTATGATATTTTGTTAAGTCGGGAATGGCTAATTATGAATTTGTGGAAATAAGAAAGTCGCGAAAAATTTTCAGCCCAGTGGTCGTATATGGCACTATACGGCCCGTAAAGTGTTTTACAGACCGTATAGTGCAATCGTCCTTCAGCTTGCCAAAAATCTCAAGTTCTGCCCAGTGTTGATATGGTTAAAAACGACCCAGTTTACGGCCCGTAAACTGGTTTACGGACCGTAAACCAGGTCGTAAAATGCCATGTTCCTCAGCCAAAACTTTCTATTTTTGAAATGATTAAATACGGCCATGGAGGACGGACCGTAAATCAAAATACGGTCCGTATATTGTGGTTTACGACCACTGTTCATCCCGACAAGAATTCATTAAAGATCAGATTTTGTGATTTTTAAAAGGGACTTAAGCTCATTTCATTTCATTTTTCATCAAGACAACTCAAGAGACTTCTAGAACTCTCCAAATATTTCCTCCACAAGAATTCAAGAGAATTAAAGGGGATATCAAGACCAACAACACCAAATTCATGGAATCAAGTGTAAGAACACAACAAAGGATCATCTAAGTCAAGAAATCCCACAAAGGGTGGAACTAGGGTTTTTGTTAATTGAAGTATTTCAACTTAAGGATTGTTCAACCATCATCCAAGGTAAGTTTCATGATTATTCCATGTTGTTTGAAGTATTGGAATGCTTAGACACTTGAAATGTAGAAGAATATAGAAATGAGTCATTATTGAGTGAATAGTGACATAAATGAATGGTAGTGGAATTGAATTACGAATGTTGAAGTGTTGTGAATACAAATACGTTATAAATGATGTTTATATCATGAAACAAGCATTAAATGCATGAAAACTCAAGGATGAGCTAGAAGTAGAAATAAGGAAAACAATTAGAGGAAAATGGTGGATTTTGCCAAATGTACGTAAATGTCGATTGTCGATTATGATATTACGAGTAATATTATGAATGTTGGGAGTTAATATAAAACATGAGAAAAGTAGTATGAGCGAAGGAAGCGCTGCCCAACCTTTCCTAGAATTAGCGATGCGTTCTTATAGTTAGTTTACTAATGTTGATACGAATTCTCTTATGAAGGTAACGACGTGATATCGACGGAGAACAAGTGAGCGATATCTTAGCTAAACGACCAAGGTATGTGAGGCTAGTACTTATTTCTAATGGCATGAATCTTTTAGCTTGAATCCCTATTCCTTTCATGAGTTCTTACATTCTAAGAAGTTAAAAGCTTATACCTATGAATGTCTTTATGAGACAAGTTATACGATATGATGACACTAGAATGATGATGATGTTATTCCTTGCCAACACTCACCTTATGTACTATTCCTTTCAAGGTGAGGCAGAATGTCCATAATGGTTCCATAATGTAACCGGGGGATCACGACCTTATGTCACCCCGATAGAGTAAAGTTGATCATGAGCCTTATACACGTATTATGATGAGATAAGCATTTTATGATAAGCATACTACTATGAGTATTTACATTAAGCATGTCATGAGCATTTCACACCGTGCCTAGTTGGCCGGGCAGACACCGCTTCGGCGGGCGGCGATACAGATACACCACGACCTACGGGCGTGGGCAGACACCACTAGTGGGCGGCATGAGATGGTACCCCGAACGCGGGAGGCCTGGACGCGGGCTAATATTATTGATTATCACACCGTTCCGACATGGACAGGCAGCTTGCGTATGATGCATACATGTTATGATGATGATTATGTGTAAGACAGCATGCATTACTTCAATTATGATTATCAGTCGGATCTAGATGTCTCATGTTGATGTTATCCCCATATTATTGATGTCTTCTTTCATTATGTATGCCTCTCATACTCGGTACAATATTCGTACTGACGTCCTTTCTTCGAACGCTGTGTTCATGCCCACAAGTAGACAGGGAGGAGAGCTTGGCCCAGGTCCTCAGTAGCTGTCAGCTGATAGATAGCACTCCATTGTTCGGAGGTGCTTATGGCTATTCTTTTGATGTACATTCATAGATGCATATTTTTGGCATGACGGAGCCTTGTTCGTCTATGTATTCATTATGTTAGAAGAGGCTCGTAGATACGCAGTGTGGGTTAGATGGTCTCACAAGATGTCTTCATATGTATGTTGTTATAGCCCGTATATTGTACGTTTGGAAATTCTAAAGTCGTTGTGGAAAGTTAAGGGCGAAACCATTTTTAAAAATTATATGAATGCACAAGTTGTCATGAATATTATTTATGACTATTATTAGTATGAAAATATTGTGAGAGGCTAAGGGCAAGAAGAGAAATTCGCAAAACGGGTCATGGAAATAATGTGGAGGAATAGGGTTAAAATGGGAATTTTGCAAAATTCAAAAAGAGCATGAAATGGCCATGTTGGCCGTGTGGCATGCATGGTGCATGTCCACATTTTCATTAAGTATGGGGGCCATTTGTAACAAAAGAAAAATAGGGTCAATCTTGTATAAGAAGACTTTAGTCTTCTTTGACCATTTCATTAGAAAATTCAAGAAAAGAAAAGAGAAATCTAGAAAGAATGAAAGGTGGAGGAGGGGGCATGTGCCCCTCACATGCATAAGGAATATATATATAAGTGTATGGTCATCTTTTAGATCAAAAAGAGTGAAAGAAAAAGAAAGAACAGAAAAGAAAGAGAGAGAGGGGGGTTCGGCTAGGGGGCTGGCCGAAACCATCCCCTCAATTTTGATCATGTGAAATCATTTCTTTCATGTTTTTATACTAAGTGGAAGATGCTCTTTAACATGGTAGAATTGTTGGAGCAAGCAAAACACTCATATGGATGATTCATGAGCCTTAACCGAGTGGAGAAGTTGAGGAATGAAGATTTCCGAGTTTGGGAAAAATAAGCGCAACTAGTTGGCCGTCGCACAGGTATGTAAGGCTTACCCTTTCATTCTCTGGCATGTCCAAGAGCCAAGTAAGGTATGATGTGATATGCTGCTTTGGGGTAACCCTATTCTGTGATCCTGAGACTGGTTATGATTCTAAATCACTTCTTGATCTGAGTTTGTGATTCTGGTTCATCCTTGGATATAAGTAATTGGATATAAATATTTAATATAAGTATTCTGATATTCGTATTTTGATTTAAATATTCTGACTTGAGTATTTTGATATAAATATTTTGATATAAGTGCCTTAATGTCAGTCCTTGATATAAGTATTTCGATATGAGTATTTTGATATAAGTAATCTAATGTAAGTATTTTGATATAAGTATCCGGATAAAGTATTATGATATGAGTCTTCTGAAATAAGTATTCGACATAAGCATTCTGAAACATGATTTCTGATGTAAGTGTTCTATTATAAGTAATCTACTATGAGTATTCTGATATAAGTACTCTGATGCGAGCATCCAATATGAATGTTCTCTGTAAGCTCTAGCGTCTCTAACTTTCGTATACGATATCGGATTATTTAGAAGCGTCCGAAGAGGTTCCGGTACCAAAAACGTTCATGATCTTTCTGTATGTACATATGGTCCCAAAATCTCTATTTGATCTGATTCGTAAGGACATCTGAAGGCGCCTGATATGATTATGACTCTGATCCCCCGAAAAAGGCCCCTGAAACGCTTATAAAGCGTTCTGTACTTCGAACGCTCGTAACTTCCTCATACTACGTCGGATTGACCTGAAAGCTGTTCCGAGCCTCCAGGTATCGGTAAGTACACTGGTCTGTCGAGTCTTGATTTCTATGCATGTGGTTTCTCACGACTCTGCTCGTGCATATGTTATGATTTCCTTCACCGAGTCCCGGGCCGGTATGTATCGTGCGGATGGTTCGCCGAGTCCTCTGTTGAGGGCCGAGTCCCATATATGAATTCCGAAGTATGATGTGTCCGGTTCCGGGGTACTGTGTTATATGTCCGTCCCCGGTTACCGAGGATATATTATGAAGTATGATGTGTCCGGGCTCGGGGTGCTGTGTTATATGTTTGCCCCCGGGTACCGTTGTTATGTTATGATGTGTGACGGAGATCGGAGCAAGGTTTCTGAAATATGATGTGTTGTGGCGCCAAGGGTAGGAGGGGCGACCACGTTCCTGTGTTATCGCGCGCATCCCTTGGCATTGTTCACTGGTTCCTCGGTGTGTTATTTGTCCCCGGGGTTACCGTATGTATGATATGGTATTTGTCCCGGTGTGGTATATGTCCCCGGGGTTACCGCGTATGTGATATGATATCCGATTCCGATATGCATGACTTGTGATGGAGACTAAGCATTCTAACCTTTCGTATATTCTGTATTCTATGTCTTACATATGCAGTACATATTCCGTACTGACCCCCTGTTCTTTGGGGGGCTGCGTTTCATGCCGCGCAGGTACTCCCAGACGAGATAAGGACATTATAAAAGATACTTCAGCGGTGATGGCGAACTCCATTTGCTCCTGGAGGACTGCCAAGTCAGAGTATGGTATACGTGCGATGGCATCTGTATGATGTTAGAGACTTTGCAGACAGCGTCGTGGGTGTAGTATGTCAGTCTGTAAGCAGCTCCATCAGCCGATATGTTGGTCTGTGTTGTGTATTGAATTTTGTATGACTACAGATTTGCTCGCTTGGAAGATCCGAGAAGGAATATTTCTGAAAAGATTATTTCAAAAAAAAAAATTACTAGGTATTTTACCTGATTTGATTTAAAAGGTTTGACGTAATTTTATGTGCAGCAAGCGTCTGAGGGTTCGCTCGGCCCCAAGTAAGGGTCGGGTGCCCATCACACCCTAGTAAGGTCGGGGTGTGACAAAGTGGTATCAGAGCAGGTCGGTCTAAGGGTTGTCTGCAAAGTCGTGTCCGGTAGAGTCTTGTTTATGGGTGTGTAGCGTGCCACATCTATAAACAGGAGGCTACAGGGCATTTAGGGATTGTTGACCTTCTTTCTGTCATAGATCGTGCGATAGAGCCCAGACATAGGGAAAACGAGATCCCAAATGTAAGCCTTACATACGTTGGGAAAAGGCGAGTAATGATACGGAAGGCCACGAAGGCAAATTCTGACATGTTCGTTCTGTTATCAGAAACCGGAAGCCCTGTACGGCTGTGGCTTGGTATAATATGATATGATCCCATATGAAATGACACGACGCGATATGATACGATATGATATGATGCGATACGATACGATATGATACGACAAGATATGATATGACACAATATGACATGATATGGTCTGACATGAGGTAATATGATATGATACGGTGTGAAACAACATATAAAGGCCCTAGCCGGCTGGAATATGTTATATATATGTATATGTACGATCCGTGAGACGTTGTTGATATTTGCTATGTGTGAGTGAATTCTGAATAGAAAGGGTTGGAAAAGGGTAAAATGGTAATTGTAAAGGATAGAACGGGTTACCGAAATGTCACGGAATCTATGAGACCTTGATTTGCTCCGGATCAGGTAATAAAGGTTATAGGGGAAAGTGGACGCGATTATGTCGGCCCTAAGGCACCGAAATCCATCAAGGTTCCGAGGTTAAGCGTGCTCAGATGGGAGCAATTTCATGATGGGTGACCCCCTGGGAAGTTTTCTAAAAATTTTGTAAAACTCAGATGTGAGCAGCAGATTAGGAGCTGGAGTAGTCCTAGAGAAATTTAATGTATACGGAATGGTTGGGAAACCAAAAGAGGTCACATAGAATGCGACAGGCTAAACTAGAAAAGAGACAGCAAGTGCAGTGCAGTTTTGGAATTTAGATAGGCTTGAATAGCGTCTGAAGGTATTTTGTGGGTCAGTTGATACTAATTATGTGTGCATATGTATATGAACACGTATGATATCTCATATGTCAGGATATCGACGGAAAATGAAAGGAAAACTTATGATAATGAATTTTGTTATGTTGTGCACGTAGTCGAAAAGAAGAACCGTTGGCTGATAAGGAGCCCCTTAAAGGGGGAGAGGCCATATTAGGCTTACAAGGAATAATGATGAACGAAATGGGCACCCCCATATGAAGTCAAAGACAAGTATGCCAGTATCGAGAAATTCAAAAAGGGACTAAAGAAGAGTTGTAGTAAGAATCTAAAGGTGTGACTTTTGTTGAGATACGGTCACGAAACAGTAACAGAAAAGAGATGACCTGAGAAGGACAAGGAATATATGTCGGCCCAGCGTATTAGAAAACTTATGGCACGGAATAAGGACTTATATAAGGATGGAGAGATTCGATTACATGAAATGGGCATGGAGAAACGGGCAATTATAAGAGAAACCCCCTCCCGAAGTGCTACGAGTCCCCAAAAGGTCAGTTGAATATTTGAGGACGAATGTTCTAAAGGGGGGGGGGGGGAGGATGTTATAGCCCGTATATTGTACGTTTGGAAATTCTAAAGTCGTTGTGGAAAGTTAAGGGCGAAACCATTTTTAAAAATTATATGAATGCACAAGTTGTCATGAATATTATTTATGACTATTATTAGTATGAAAATATTGTGAGAGGCTAAGGGCAAGAAGAGAAATTCGCAAAACGGGTCATGGAAATAATGTGGAGGAATAGGGTTAAAATGGGAATTTTGCAAAATTCAAAAAGAGCATGAAATGGCCATGTTGGCCGTGTGGCATGCATGGTGCATGTCCACATTTTCATTAAGTATGGGGGCCATTTGTAACAAAATAAAAATAGGGTCAATCTTGTATAAGAAGACTTTAGTCTTCTTTGACCATTTCATTAGAAAATTCAAGAAAAGAAAAGAGAAATCTAGAAAGAATGAAAGGTGGAGGAGGGGGCATGTGCCCCTCACATGCATAAGGAATATATATATATAAGTGTATGGTCATCTTTTAGATCAAAAAGAGTGAAAGAAAAAGAAAGAACAGAAAAGAAAGAGAGAGAGGGGGGTTCGGCTAGGGGGCTGGCCGAAACCATCCCCTCAATTTTGATCATGTGAAATCATTTCTTTCATGTTTTTATACTAAGTGGAAGATGCTCTTTAACATGGTAGAATTGTTGGAGCAAGCAAAACACTCATATGGATGATTCATGAGCCTTAACCGAGTGGAGAAGTTGAGGAATGAAGATTTCCGAGTTTGGGAAAAATAAGCGCAACTAGTTGGCCGTCGCACAGGTATGTAAGGCTTACCCTTTCATTCTCTGGCATGTCCTAGAGCCAAGTAAGGTATGATGTGATATGCTGCTTTGGGGTAACCCTATTCTGTGATCCTGAGACTGGTTATGATTCTAAATCACTTCTTGATCTGAGTTTGTGATTCTGGTTCATCCTTGGATATAAGTAAATGGATATAAATATTTAATATAAGTATTCTGATATTCGTATTTTGATTTAAATATTCTGACTTGAGTATTTTGATATAAATATTTTGATATAAGTGCCTTAATGTCAGTCCTTGATATAAGTATTTCGATATGAGTATTTTGATATAAGTAATCTAATGTAAGTATTTTGATATAAGTATCCGGATAAAGTATTATGATATGAGTCTTCTGAAATAAGTATTCGACATAAGCATTCTGAAACATGATTTCTGATGTAAGTGTTCTATTATAAGTACTCTACTATGAGTATTCTGATATAAGTACTCTGATGCGAGCATCCAATATGAATGTTCTCTGTAAGCTCTAGCGTCTCTAACTTTCGTATACGATATCGGATTATTTAGAAGCGTCCGAAGAGGTTCCGGTACCAAAAACGTTCATGATCTTTCTGTATGTACATATGGTCCCAAAATCTCTATTTGATCTGATTCGTAAGGACATCTGAAGGCGCCTGATATGATTATGACTCTGATCCCCCGAAAAAGGCCCCTGAAACGCTTATAAAGCGTTCTGTACTTCGAACGCTCGTAACTTCCTCATACTACGTCGGATTGACCTGAAAGCTGTTCCGAGCCTCCAGGTATCGGTAAGTACACTGGTCTGTCGAGTCTTGATTTCTATGCATGTGGTTTCTCACGACTCTGCTCGTGCATATGTTATGATTTCCTTCACCGAGTCCCGGGCCGGTATGTATCGTGCGGATGGTTCGCCGAGTCCTCTGTTGAGGGCCGAGTCCCATATATGAATTCCGAAGTATGATGTGTCCGGTTCCGGGGTACTGTGTTATATGTCCGTCCCCGGTTACCGAGGATATATTATGAAGTATGATGTGTCCGGGCTCGGGGTGCTGTGTTATATGTTTGGCCCCGGGTACCGTGGTTATGTTATGATGTGTGACGGAGATCGGAGCAAGGTTTCTGAAATATGATGTGTTGTGGCGCCAAGGGTAGGAGGGGCGACCACGTTCCTGTGTTATCGCGCGCATCCCTTGGCATTGTTCACTGGTTCCTCGGTGTGTTATTTGTCCCCGGGGTTACCGTATGTATGATATGGTATTTGTCCCGGTGTGGTATATGTCCCCGGGGTTACCGCGTATGTGATATGATATCCGATTCCGATATGCATGACTTGTGATGGAGACTAAGCATTCTGACCTTTCGTATATTCTGTATTCTATGTCTTACATACGCAGTACATATTCCGTACTGACCCCCTGTTCTTTGGGGGGCTGCGTTTCATGCCGCGCAGGTACTCCCACTCTAGGCAGTGCTACCTAGACACCGGTGGTTGCTTTGCCTGTGGTCGAACTGACCATTTTGTACGTGACTGCCCACTAAAGGATGAAGGAGGCCGAACTCAGCCAGCCGGATCGGCAATCGGTTCATCGTCGACCGTGCGCCCTCGTGGACAGACTTCCCAGGCTCCAGCGGGCCGCGGCCGAGGTAGAGGAGGGGCACCTAGTTCATCCGGTCCTCCGCACCGCTTATATGCACTGACAGGACGACAGGACCCTGAACCTTCCGCCGACGCGGCCACAAGTACACTTCCGGCATTTTTTCTATAATATATGGATGTTAAATTGAACTGGATTTTACTTTATCTTGCACCGTCCCGTGTGTTGCGGAACATATAAGAAATTCGGGAAAATTTAGGATAAGGGTAGCCGTGCACACAAGAAAAAGGGTGAATAGTAGTGACCACGAAGGCTAAAATAGTCATTAAAAGAGAAATATGTGCTATGAGCGCGTTCGAACATTGCCGAGACCCCAGCTTGCCCCATATTATGTGATATTGATAGTACGTGGAAGCGGAGGTAAAAATACTAACACCGAGACACTGAAATGCGTTAAAGTTTCAAGGTTAAGCGTGCTCAGGTGGGAATACATTCATGATGGGTGACCCCTTGGGAAATATGCTGAAAATCTCATAAAGGCGGAAACAAGAGACGAGTGTAAGAGTAGGCAGCCCAAGGCAAATTGGGGTGTGGAAAGTGGTTAGAAACCCCATACGAGTTATATAGGTCGAGACGGACTAAACTAACGGAAAAAGGGAAGTCATGACAACAGAAATCTTTGGGAATGACGGAGAAAAGTACAGGTGTCACAGGGAGAGACCGATATTGAGTCCACACTAGCTAATGCAAGAACTCCATGATTTGGCGATATACTGGAACATGTCTAGTGAGGGGATAGACGCGGCACACGCCACGAAGAAGGAAGTACAACTGTAAAGATCGCAAAAGGGAAACCTAAGCTCCTAAGAGGGACATGCTAAGTGACATGAGGTATTGACAAAAGATACCTCCTCGAAGTATGATACTACGCTATGAGGCCAGTTTAACATTCGAGGACGAATGTTCTAAAGGGGGGGGGGAGGATGTTATATCCCGCATTTTATGCAATCGGATAATTCAAGACAATCGCGGGAAAACAACAAGCAAGGAAATATTTTATTTGGTTTGGCACATGAGTTGCTTATGAAAAGTCTAGAAGTGGAAATATGGAGAACGACGAAGGGCAAATTTGGAAGTTGGAAAAATTGTTTCCATAAATTACAAGAACTAGCTAAGAATAATAAGTGGGCTTGAAATTTTTAAGGAAATGGACAAGGCCCAACCGGCCATGGACTTGGGCCAAGCCCATGTGGGATTTAAATTGTAATTTATAAGAGATGACTAAGTCATCTTTATCTCATAAACTTCTAGAGATTTCAAGAAAGCAAGAACAAAAGAAAGGAGGAGAAAAAAACCCTCAAGGCCTTCGGCCATAGTAAAATTTCCAAGGAAAATTGATAAAAATTCTTTCAAAAATCAATTCCTACCAAGTAAAGGGTGCTTAACAAGGTGGAGTTGTTGTTGGAGCAAGAAAAACTCACAAACATACAAGTTGCCAAGTTGTTGCCAAGTGAGAAGTTGAAGAAGAAAGGTGAATTCTAATCTTGTTTTATGTGTTATACATGGTTTATATGTGTTGTAGTATGCTAAAATGGATGAAATTCATGAAGGAGAGAAATATAGTATATGGCCGTGCATATATATATATGTGTAGGAGTCATGATTCAATTATGTTGTCTAGTGTTTGGTTGTTATGGTTGTAAATGATATGTGGAAAATGGAAGTGGAATGAATTTGGATAGAATGTAGTTGTGTGTGCATGATATGGCCGTGTAGTGTGTGGTGTGTATGTGGCCGTGTATACTTAATGTATAGTCGTGTATATTGGTGAGTTGTGAAAGAATAATGAGCGAGTTGTAATTAATATCTTAGTCGTTGTGTTGTAGATGTTATATCGCAAATAAAGACTTGATAAGTTTGGTGAGGTATTGGCAATTGGAAGATTGTGTATATTGAAAATAATGTTCTTGTATAAATGGGACCCGATTACCCTAAGACCCTCACAAGTAACGCTATGACACGTAACATACGTAAATCGTATACGCTACCTCATCCGGCCCGAGGTGGGCCCGTTACTCTCGGATTTTCCTATAGTCATGGTTGACTTACTTGAAGTAAATCCAAAGGGGACTTTTGATCCCAATCTCGTTACCGAATGATAAGTACTATGACTACTCTAACGAGAATGTGTCTATGAGGATAATGATAATTACAATGTTAGACATAAGAATGTACCTTTGATAAGTACGACCGGAACGACTCTATGACTAAGATGACTAAGCTAAGTATCTTATGTAAACATGAAAGTGATACACTAATTTTTGAATCGTATTTATATTTCCTAGATATATCTTTATTTTCTCTGACTCCAAAGCCTATGACGGTCATCTATGATGCCCACGATTTCATTCTACGGTTACTGTAATACTATTCTCCGTTGATAGTCTCGCCTTAAAATACTTGTTCCTTCAAGGTGAGACAAAGCTATAACCAGCATTCCATAACGTAATCGGAGGTCACCGACCTTACGTCACTCCGATGGATACATGATTTTCCTTGGCTCTTGTGTGCTTATATGATATATGTACATAAAATAGGAATATGTGTATGGATATGTATATATAAATAAGATAAGCAAATGTATATGTATATGTATATGTGTATGGGGAAAGGGGAAGGGTCACTGTTATATCACCACCTGATTCAGCTGGATTCCATCCTGGACGCGGGATATGGGAGAGTCGTACGCGACGTCTGTATATATATATATATAATGTATGCTACCTATATATGATGTAATGTGTTGGGACACCGTTGGGGAGGGGGCTTGGGAGAGCCGATGTATTCGGCGTCTGTAAATGTGAATAAAATATACTGTTCACTGAATTGTACTGTTTTCTGTATACGAGAATAAGGGACACCGTGGGGGTGGAGCCGATTCTATTCGGCATCTGTAAATGTGAGCAAAAAGGTACCGTTACTGAAATGTACTGTTTTCTGTACACGAGAATAAGTAATATATAAATGTTAATTCCTATGCTTATGAAAAGAAACGTTTCAAAGACGAAAGGACAAGCCTACATGACAGCCGGCCTGAAAAGGGGCCTTCCTATGCACAGGTTACTTTCTCGCCTCGTTATATGCCCTGTGACTCCATGATATTATTAATCGTACTCTATGTTACTGCTTGTATTATTTTCTATGCCTTACATACTCGGTACACTATTCGTACTGACGTCCCTTCTTGTGGACGCTGCGTTCCATGCCGCGCAGGTCAGCAGACAGGTGGACTTGATCCTTAGGAGCTCTGCCAGCAGTACTCTACAGCGCTCCAGTCGTTCCGGAGCCTTATTTCAGTGGTACTATTTTGTGTATATATAATCTCGGGCACGATAGTACTCGGCCCTTTCTATGTATAAGTGTACTATGTCTAGAGGCTCGTACACAGATATGTACAGTCAGTCAAGTATAGTTAGATATATGGTGTTTTGGCATGTTAATGTTGTTGTATAAAGTGCTAACGAAGTTTATTAGCCTATGTTCAGAATGACGCTGCTAATGTTAATGTTCAAAGAAAATATGGCTCTGTTTACACGGCTTGCTAAGAGGTAAAGGTAATATGATAGATAAGGAGTGCTCGATACAAGTATCGGGTACTCGTCACGGCCCCTAGTCGGGTCGTGACACTAGTCCTTCTTTCTAATGGCATGAATCTTTTAGCTTGAATCCCTATTCCTTTCATGAGTTCTTACATTCTAAGAAGTTAAAAGCTTATACCTATGAATGTCTTTATGAGACAAGTTATACGATATGATGACACTAGAATGATGATGATGTTATTCCTTGCCTACACTCACCTTATTTACTAGTCCTTTAAAGGTGAGGCAGAATGTCCATAATAGTTCCATAATGTAACCGGGGGATCACGACCTTACGTCACCCCGATAGAGTAAAGTTGATCATGAGCCTTATACATGCATTATGATGAGATAAGTATTTTATGATAAGCATACTACTATGAGTATTTACATTAAGCATGTCATGAGCATTTCACACCGTGCCTAGTTGGCTGGGCAGTCACCGCTTCGGCGGGCGGCGAAACAGATACACCACGACCTACGGGCGTGGGCAGACACCACTAGTTGGAGGCATGAGATGGTACCCCGGGCGCGGGAGGCCTGGACGCGGGCTAATATTTTTGATTATCACACCGTTCCGACATGGACAGGCAGCTTGCATATGATGCATACATGTTATGATGATGATTATGAGTAAGACAGCATGCATTACTTCAATTCTGATTATCAATCGGATCCAGATGTCTCATGTTGATGTTATCCCCATATTATTGATGTCTCCTTTCATTATGTATGCCTCTCATACTCGGTACAATATTCGTACTGACGTCCTTTCTTCAGACGCTGTGTTCATGCCCACAGGTAGACAGGGAGGAGAGCTTGGCCCAGGTCCTCAGTAGCTGTCAGCTGATAGATAGCACTCCATTGTTCGGAGGTGGTTATGGCTATTCTTTTGATGTACATTCATATATGCATATTTTTAGGCATGACGGAGCCTTGTTCCATCTATGTATTCATTATGTTAGTGGAGGCTCGTAGATACGCAGTGTGGGTTAGATGGTCTCACAAGATGTTTTCATATGTATGTATATTATTTTGATGGCCGAAAGGCAAATGTATATAAAGTATTTATGTTTTGATTAAATATGATTTTCCTACAATTGGTATGTAAAATTGATAAAAGAGTATTAAATGAGCAAGACAAGTAGTAGAGTGAGCGGTGCTCGGTAATTTGTTCCGGGTACCCGTCGTGGCCCCTAGTTGGGTCGTGACATCTCTGTCCTCCTCTGAAATCACTAGCAATATCTAAAGATCTAGCCCTCTTGCCATAGCCTCAGTCACCCTCACGATCTATCCTCCACTGACTCTTACGATCCTCCAGATTCTATGCATACGCCTGTATACGGGAAATATCCATACCCTACTGTAACACAACTATCGTACATTATGAGATTCTCCTTCTTCTAGCTCCCGTTCAACTCTGCTGCCAGCCACCCTCTTGCCCTTCTGGGCCGTCGTAGCCTTCCTTTTCGGCGGCATTACTGAAACCATAACACAGGATGAGGAAAGGAATGTGGAAACCTGGTAGCATAGCTCTATCGTACGATCTTGAGTACAAAGAAGGTCATATTTCCTAAATGCCCTGTAGCCTCCTGTTTATAAGTGTGGCGCGCAACACACCCATAAACAAGACTTTACTGGACACGGCTCGTAGACAAACTCCTAGGACCGAACTGCTCTGATACCACTTCTGTCACGACCCGTCTAGGGGCCGCGACGAGTACCCGATACTTGTACCGAGCACCCCTTGTCTATCGTTTTACCTTTACCTCTTAGCAAGCCATGTAAACAGAGCCATTTCTTTTTTGAACATTAACATTAGCGGCGTCATTTTGAACATAGACTAATAAACTTCGTTATCACTTATACATCAACATTAGCATGCCAAAACACCATATACCTAACTATACTTAACTGACTGTACATATCTGTCTACGAGCCTCTAGACATAGTACATTTATACATAGAAAGGGCTGAGTACTGTCGTGCCCGAATATATATACACAAAATAGTACCAAGGAAGTGAGGCTCCGGAATAACTGGAGCACTGTCAACACTGCTGGTAGAGCTTCTAAGGATCAAATCCGCCTGTCTGCTGACCTGCGCGGCATGAAACGCAGCGTCCACAAGAAGGGACGTCAGTACGAATAGTGTACCGAGTATGTAAGACATGAATAGTAGCATACAGAAAGTATAAAACGGAAATAACGACATAAGAGAATAATAACACATGTCCTGAGGTAGAAACATAACCTGTATATATATATACCCTTGGCAGGTGCTATGCGTACTTAGCTTTCCTTTAAGAATCTTTCCTTGTTCATATACATAGACATATAAAATAGGACATCTCATATTGCCGAGGCGTCAGCAGCCGATCCATTTAACCATAAATATACACATCCCGCGTCCGGGACGATATCATATCATGTAATGCCAGCTGATCAGGTGGATATGCGTTCATAACGCTCTGCCCTTACCTCCATTTTCCCCGTATACGCATGCATATATCATGTATATATATCAGCGTCTATAGCGCTCTAGCTCTTTTATCATATACATATACGTGTGTCGTGTAGGTATATCAGCGTCTATAGCGCTCTAGCTCTTTCGTCATGTGCATGTTTTAAAAATATATACACATATCTTACATACATTTACATGTCTTATATGCATTTACGTATCCTATATACATATGTCTCATAGGCACGCAGGAAAGCCCAAAGAAGAATCATGTAGTCATGGGAGTGACGTAAGGTTGGTGACCTCCAATTATATTATAGAATACTCGTGATCGCTTTGTCTCACCTTGAAGGAACGAGTATTTTAAGGTGAGACTACCAACGGGGAATAATATTAAAGTAAACGTAGAATGAAATCGGGGCATCATAGATGACAGTTCATAGACTTTGAAATCTTTTAGAAAATAAAGTCATAGCTAGGAAATATAAATAAGATTCAAAAATTAGTTTATCATTTTCATGTTTACATAAGATACTTAGCTTAGTCATCTTAGTCATAGAGTCGTTCCGGTAGTACGTATCATAGGCATATTCTCTTATCTAACATCATTGTTATCATTATCGTCATGGAAGTGCCCTCGTTAGAGGAGTCATACTATTTATCATTTGGTAACGAAATCGGGATCAAAGGTTCCCTTTGGATTCACTTCAAGTAAGTCAAGCAAGACTGTAAGGAAACATCCGAGAGTAGCGGGCCCACCTCGGGCCGGATGGGGTGACGTATATGATTTACATATATTACGTGTCATGTCATTACTTGTGAGGGTCCTAGGGTAATCGGGTCCCAATTATGCAAGTTCTAGGGGTTTAAGAGGTCTTTCCATCATTTTCACACTTTCTAGTTCAATTCTATTGAACAAAAAGTGGAAAACTTTGGATGCGGATTCCGGGGAAGAGAGTTGTCCCCGAGGCACGTACCCAACTTATTCCGTCTAAGACATGCCATAGAAAGAAGGGTGAAACCTTACATACCTCTTTCCGCTTATTTTGCTATTCCGAATTCACGTTGCAATCTCGTCAAAATCTGCAAATTGGTCATGTTTACCAAAACTCTTATTAGGATACTTAGACTTGAATTCTTAAGGAAACATTTGGCTACCGAAATTTCGGCAGCACTTCCCCTATAAATACTCCATCCCACCAAGTTCAACTTGGCTAATTTCAATCAACAACAATCTCGGGAATTCAAACCCGGCCGAAATATCAACCACAATTCCAACAACAACAATACTAACAACTTCCATATTCAATCAACTTACTATTCCAAAAACTTTCTAACTTTAATGAAAACAATCACAACCTCATGATCTATATTCCAACAACATCATACTAACCACATTACCTTCCATGCATGCAAGAACATTACATTCAATTCACATAACTTCTAAAACAAACCTCCACCTACTTCAACTTCACAAGATTATTATGCATTCATTAGAAATCTAGCATCCACAATTCAACTACAACCAAAACATTAAATAGAATTGACTCCTTTTCTTCCATATTACTCTACAACTACACGGCCAACATCAAGCATACACACTACAACCTCTCCAAATTTATTCAACTTCCATTTTCCACATATCATTCACAACAATAACAACCAAACACTAGATAAATTAATTAAAACACAATTTCTACACACATATACATGCTCCATACCTCACGGCCACACCCCTATTTTTATCTCTTTCATGAATTTCATCCATTTTAACATACTACAACACATATAAACCATTCATAACACATAAAGAAAGATCAAAACTCACCTTTCTTCTTCAACTTCTCACTTGACTACAACTTGGTAACTTGTATGATTTTGAATCTTTCTTGCTCCAACAACAACTCCACCTTGTTAAGCACCCTTTACTTGGTAGGGATTGATTTTTGAATAATTTTTATCAATTTTTCTCATGGACTTTCTCTATGGCCGAAATGGCCTTAAGCTTTTCTCTCTTCTTTCTCTTGTTCTTCTATTCTTGAAACCTCTAGAACTTATTGTGATAAGGATGACTTAGTCATCCTTTTATTGACCAAATTTTATTTAATATAGGCTTGGGCCATAGCCATGGCCGGTTGGGCCTCACTAATTTGGGCCTTATTATTTTTTTTGATTTTTTTGGGCCAACTCGGTTTGGTCCCGAGTTGGGCCTAGCCCACTGACCTTTCGACCTTAAAACGTTCATACCTCCTTGTACCGACGACACCTGGGGACCCACGACCTATGGTTGGAAAGCTAATTCAATTATCTAAAACTTCTATTTCTTGGTACTTTTCCAAATTAATACCGTTTTTGCCCCTTGAAGTCAGATCACCCGAAAACGTTTTCTTAAAAATATTCGTTTGGAGGACTTCCACTTTGATTTGGCCCAAGGGTCCTTCTTGAGTCGTGTTTAACTTCTCATATGTGATTCATATGAATTTTTTTTAGATGTCCCAAAAAAAAAATCTCGATGTGTGGGTCCCACCTCAGCAAATAATCTGACGTTCAAAAATACGGGATATAACATTCTCCCCCCCCCCCCCTTTAGAACATTCGTCCTCGAATGTTAAACTGGCCTCATAGTGTATCATAATACTTCGGGGAGGTCTCCTTCGTAGACATCTCACATGTCGCTTAGGTCGTTTTTATGTCGTAAGTCCATTGAGTAAGCTCCGAACGTTGGCCCTACGTTAATAAGTCCCCTTTCTGTCACGCTTTCTCCTCTTCCGTTAGTCTTGTCCGTCTCAGCCTACATGACTTTTATAGGGCTTGTAACCACTCCACACACTCTAATTTACATTGGACTACCTAGCTTCACATTCGTGTCTTGTTCCCACATTTGTGAAAATTTTAGCATATTTCCCAGGGGGTCACCCATCATGAAATTACTCTCACCCTAGCACGCTTAACCTTGAAACTTTAGTGCATTTCAGCGTCTTAGCGTTAGTATTTTCGCCCCCACTCCCTCGCACTACTTATATCACATATTATGGAACGAGTTGGGGTCTTAGCAGTTTTCGAAACGCCACGTAACACATCTCTTCTTTTATTTATAGTTCTAACCTCCGCAATCTCTAGTATTCGTCTTTTTACCTGTGCGTATGGCTACCTTTCGTCCTAATTTCTGAATTCTTAATATGATCAGCAATATAAAGGCAACGTAGGATAGGATAGAATCCGAATCAATTAACATACATATCATAGAAGGTGCCGAAAAAGTACCTGTGGCCGCGTCTGCGGAAGGCTCAGGGTCCTGTCACCCTGTCAATGCATATAGGCGGTGCGGAGGACCAGCTGAACTAGGTGTCCCTCCTCTACCTCGGCTGCGGCCCGCTGGAGCTTGGGAAGTCTGTCCAAGAGGGCGTACGGTCGACGATGAACCAACCGCGGACCAGGCGGGCTGGGCTTGGTCTCCCTCATACCTCAGTGGGCAATCACGCATCAAATGGACAACCCGCCCACTAGTATAACATGCACCTGTACCTGCGCGACACTCTCCAGAGTGTGGTCTACCACATCGCGCACACCGTGGCGGGGGTGGCATCATCCTGCTAGAATCAGCTCTATACTGGGATCCTGACGCCTTAGTACCCTGATCTGGTCTCGAGTGAGTAGAACGGTCAAGCCCCCTATCCGCAAATCGAGGAGGTGCACTGGCCGTCGATTGGTCCGAATACCTAAATTGCTCTGGTGCCTGTCCCCCTCTATACTCGCTTCTAGCCCTGGAAAATCTGCCCCTTTTTCTGGAACCCCTATCTGGATACCGCTCCCCTCTCTGTGACTGGTACTGCTCTTCCAAATTTTGGGCGTGGGCCTGAATGCGGGTAATAGTCATCCCATCCTGGAGTGAAGCCGTCAGGCACTCCTTAACTAAATGTGGCCCTAGCCCACTCACGAATCGGTGCACATGATCTCCCCTATCTGCTATCAGGGCTGGGGCATACTTGGCTAGTGAGTTGAAACGAAGGCCGTACTCCCGAACACTCATATTTCCTTGTTTAAGGTTCAAGAACATCTCGGCTCGTGCTCATCGAACCTCCGGCGGTAAGAAATGTCGCAGAAATGCCTCGGTAAACGCATGCCAAACCGGGGGAGGTGCATTCGCTCCCCTCGAGGATATCCAACTACTATACCACAAAACTGCCACATCTCGCAACCTGTATGAAGCCAACTCTACGGACTCCGTATCCGAAGCATGTATGATCCTTAGAGTCCTCAGCATCTCATCTATAAAACTCTGCGGGTCCTCCTCTGGTCTGGATCCATAAAACTCTGGAGGCTTCAGGTTGATAAAGTCACGGGCCCTTGCACTTACCGCCCTGTCTCCTAGGTCTACATCTTGCCGCTGAGCCTGTGCGGCAATTAACTGGGTTAGTAATTGAATGGCCTCGGCCATCTGTTGGCCCGGAGCTGCTGGCGGTGGAACTGGAGGTGCGGGGGCTGGAGCTGAAACTCTTTCCAGCTCTGCTGGTGCAGGGGGAGCAGGAAAGGTCTGAGGGGGAGCTTCATTATGAGATTCTCCTTCTTCTAGCTCCCGTTCAACTCTGCTGCCAGCCACCCTCTTGCCCTTCTGGGCCGTCGTAGCCTTCCTTTTCGGCGGCATTACTGAAACCATAACACAGGATTAGGAAAGGAATGTGGAAACCTGGTAGCATAGCTCTATCGCACGATCTTGAGTACAAAGAAGGTCATATTTCCTAAATGCCCTGTAGCCTCCTGTTTATAAGTGTGGCGCGCAACACACCCATAAACAAGACTTTACTGGACACGGCTCGTAGACAAACTCCTAGGACCGAACTGCTCTGATACCACTTCTGTCACGACCCGTCTAGGGGCCGTGACGAGTACCCGATACTTGTACTGAGCACCCCTTGTCTATCGTTTTACCTTTACCTCTTAGCAAGCCATGTAAACAGAGCCATTTTTTTTTGAACATTAACATTAGCGGCGTCATTCTGAACATAGACTAATAAACTTCGTTATCACTTATACATCAACATTAGCATGCCAAAACACCATATACCTAACTATACTTAACTGACTGTACATATCTGTCTACGAGCCTCTAGACATAGTACGTTTATACATAGAAAGGGCTGAGTACTGCCGTGCCCGAATATATATACACAAAATTGTACCAAGGAAGTGAGGCTCCGGAATAACTGGAGCACTGTCAACACTGCTGGTAGAGCTTCTAAGGATCAAATCCTCCTATCTGCTGACCTGCGCGGCATAAAACGCAGCGTCCACAAGAAGGGACGTCAGTACGAATAGTGTACCGAGTATGTAAGACATGAATAGTAGCATACGGAAAGTATAAAACAGAAATAACGACATAAGAGAATAATAGCACATGTCCTGAGGTAGAAACATAACCTGTATATATATATACCCTTGGCAGGTGCTATGCGTACTTAGCTTTCCTTTAAGAATCTTTCCTTGTTCATATACATATACATATAAAATAGGGCATATCATATTGCCGAGGCGTCGGCAGCCGATCCATTTAACCATAAATATACACATCCCGCGTCCGGGCATCCCGCGTCCGGGACGATATCATATCATGTAATGCCAACTGATCAGGTGGATATGCGTTCATAACGCTCTGCCCTTACCTCCATTTTCCCCGTATACACATGCATATATCATGTACATATATCAGCGTCTATAGCGCTCTAGCTCTTTTATCATATACATATACGTGTGTCGTGTAGGTATATCAGCGTCTATAGCGCTCTAGCTCTTTCGTCATGTGCATGTTTTAAAAATATATACACATATCTTACATACATTTACATGTCTTATATGCATTTACGTATCCTCTATACATATGTCTCATAGGCACGCAGGAAAGCCCAAAGAAGAATCATGTAGTCATCGGAGTGACGTAAGGTCGGTGACCTCCAATTATATTATAGAATACTCGTGATCGCTTTGTCTCACCTTGAAGGAACGAGTATTTTAAGGTGAGACTACCAACGGGGAATAATATTAAAGTAAACGTAGAATGAAATCGGGGCATCATAGATGACAGTTCATAGACTTTGAAATCTTTTAGAAAATAAAGTCATAGCTAGGAAATATAAATAAGATTCAAAAATTAGTTTATCATTTTCATGTTTACATAAGATACTTAGCTTAGTCATCTTAGTCATAGAGTCGTTCCGGTAGTACGTATCATAGGCATATTCTCTTATCTAACATCATTGTTATCATTATCGTCATGGAAGTGCCCTCGTTAGAGGAGTCATACTATTTATCATTTGGTAACGAAATCGGGATCAAAGGTTCCCTTTGGATTCACTTCAAGTAAGTCAAGCAAGACTGTAAGGAAAAATCCGATAGTAGCGGGCCCACCTCGGGCCGGATGGGGTGACGTATATGATTTACATATATTACGTGTCATGTCATTACTTGTGAGGGTCCTAGGGTAATCGGGTCCCACTTATGCAAGTTCTAGGGGTTTAAGAGGTCTTTCTATCATTTGCACCCTTTCTAGTTCAATTCTATTGAACAAAAAGTGGAAAACTTTGGATGCGGATTCCGGGGAAGAGAGTTGTCCCCGAGGCACGTACCCAACTTATTTCGTCTAAGACATGCCATAGAAAGAAGGGTGAAACCTTACATACCTCTTTCCGCTTATTTTGCTATTCCGAATTCACGTTGCAATCTCGTCAAAATCTGCAAATTGGTCATGTTTACCAAAACTCTTATTAGGATACTTAGAGTTGAATTCTTAAGGAAACATTTGGCTACCGAAATTTCGGCAGCACTTCCCCTATAAATACTCCATCCCACCAAGTTCAACTTGGCTAATTTCAATCAACAACAATCTCGGGAATTCAAACCCGGCCGAAATATCAACCACAATTCCAACAACAACAATACTAACAACTTCCATATTCAATCAACTTACTATTCCAAAAACTTTCTAACTTTAATGAAAACAATCACAACCCTATGATCTATATTCCAACAACATCATACTAACCACATTACCTTCCATGCATGCAAGAACATTACATTCAATTCACATAACTTCTAAAACAAACCTCCACCTACTTCAACTTCACAAGATTATTATGCATTCATTAGAAATCTAGCATCCACAATTCAACTACAACCAAAACATTAAATAGAATTGACTCCTTTTCTTCCATATTACTCTACAACTACACGGCCAACATCAAGCATACACACTACAACCTCTCCTAATTTATTCAACTTCCATTTTCCACATATCATTCACAACAATAACAACCAAACACTAGATAAATTAATTAAAACACAATTTCTACACACATATACATGTTCCATACCTCACGGCCACACCCCTATTTTTATCTCTTTCATGAATTTCATCCATTTTAACATACTACAACACATATAAACCATTCATAACACATAAAGAAAGATCAAAACTCACCTTTCTTCTTCAACTTCTCACTTGACTACAACTTGGCAACTTGTATGATTTTGAATCTTTCTTGCTCCAACAACAACTCCACTTTGTTAAGCACCTTTACTTGGTAGGGAACGATTTTTGAAGAATTTTTATCAATTTTTCTCATGGACTTTCTCTATGGCCGAAATGGCATTAAGCTTTTCTCTCTTCTTTCTCTTGTTCTTCTTTTCTTGAAACCTCTAGAACTTATTGTGATAAGGATGACTTAGTCATCCTTTTATTGACCAAATTTTATTTAATATAGGCTTGGGCCATAACCATGGCCGGTTAGGCCTCACAAATTTGGGCCTTATTATTTTTTTTGATTTTTTTTGGGCCAACTCGGTTTGGTCCCGAGTTGGGCCTAGCCCACTGACCTTTCGACCTTAAAACGTTCATACCTCCATGTACCGACGTCACCTGGGGACCCACGACCTATGGTTGGAAAGCTAATTCAATTATCTACAACTTCTATTTCTTGGTACTTTTCCAAATTCCAAACTTATAATACTGTGTTTGCCCCTTGAAGTCAGATCACCCGAAAACGTTTTCTTAAAAATATTCGTTTGGAGGACTTCCACTTTGATTTTGCCCAAGGGTCCTTCTTGAGTCGTGTTTAACTTCTCATATGTGATTCATATGAATTTTTTTTTAGATGTCCCAAAAAAAAAATCTCGATGTGTGGGTCCCACCTCAGCAAATAATCTGACGTTCAAAAATACGGGATATAACAAACTTCATCAAACTAAGCAAACCAAGTGTAAGGAACTCATTAAAGATCATCCTAGTCAAGAAATTTCATTGGAGATGAACTAGGGTTTTGGCTCAAGTGAAGTATTTCCATCCAAAGCTTATTCCTACAACATCTAAGGTAAGATTTATGGTATTTCCATGTTGTTTAAGGTATTTGACAGTTAAAACACTTGGATTGTAGAAGGAGATAGAAAATGGGTCATGAATGTGGGAATAGTGTCATTTTTTAGTAATGGCTTGGGTTGAGTAATGATTCTTGATATGCTATGATTATAATCATGTTATAAATGACATTAAGAACATAGGATAGACATTCTATATGAGTGGATATAATAGTGTGCTATGACCATGAATATAGATGAATTGGAAGTGAATTAAGAAGTAAGGATAATGTATGTGATTAAAGAGTATTGTTATGATATTGTGAATGTTATGATTGATGTTTGGGAGTTGATATACGATATGGAGGAAGTCGTATAAAAAAAGGAAATGCTGTCCAATTTTCTCTAAGCTTTAGTCTTGTATGCTAAGTTATCGATTTTCTAATGATAGTATAACTCTAATGAAGGTAGAAACGTGAGCATTGAAGGAGAATGTGCAAGTGATAAAATAGTTGAACGGAAAGGTATGTAAGGTGTTACACCTTGGAAAATCCCCCGCATATGTACAGCGAATAAGCTAACAAAGGACATAGCGTGTGCGATGTTTTGATGAGTAATGACGTCCCTTAGATTAGTATCGAAGTGTTGAACAATTTTTAAGAAGGTTCCATAAGGATCATAGATTTAACGAAGTGACAAAAATAAGATTCAGTTAACTGGTGGATTATACGGTCGATTAAACGAACCGTATAATGGTTTTACGGCCGTATAATGAACCGTAGAAGTGTCACAGAATGAAGTTGAGAAAAGGTGGGTTTTACGGTAAATTATACGGACCGTATAAAATTTTACGGCCCGTAAAATGAACCGTCAAGTTGACACAGAAAAAGGGCAGCCACTGGAGCAGTTTTACGATCGATTATACAGACCGTATAATGGACCGTATAATGGCATCGGGACAGATTTCAACTTTATAAAAAAAATGATCCAAGTCCATTTTATTCATTTCTCCTTCTCACTCCACGACCCAACCTCTCTCTAGAACATTCCAAACTCATCCAAACCAAGAATTCAAGTGAAGAATTAAGATCAACTTCATCAATCCACAAGAACCAAGTGTAAGAAACCCATCAAGGATCATCTAAGTTAAGAAATTCCATGGAAGGTGGAACTAGGGTTTTGTGCAAGTGAAGTAATTCAACTCAAGACTTGTTCAACCATCATCTAAGGTATGTTTCATGACTTTATCTTGTTGTTTAAGGTATTAGAAGACTAAGAAGATTGAATTGTAGAGAGACATGGGAAATGGGTCTTGAATGGGTGAATAGTGCCACCATTGAATGATAGTGGAATTGAATCATGAATGTTAGTGTTTTGTGAGTATGAATACGTTATAAATGACATGTAGACCATGAGATAAGTGTGATACATGGGAAAATACGATAGCAAACCTATAACCATAAATGTGAAGAAATTGGAGAGAAATGGTGGATTTTACTCAAAGTATATAAATGATGATTGTTGCTTGCGATATGGTGAGTATTGTTGTAAATGTTGGGAGTTGAGATAGAACATGGGAAAGGTAGTATAGACAAAGGAAGTGCCGCCCAATTTTCTCTAGAGTAGTAGTGCGTTCTTATGGCTAATGGACTAATGTTAGTACGAATCCTCTTTTGAAGGTAGAGGCGTAACATTGAAGGAGAACAAGCGAACGCTAGATCGCTTAAACAAGAAAGGTATGTAAGGCTTAAGTTTTCTTCAAAAAGGCATGAATCCCTCAAGCTTTCCATAATCCCTTTATAAGATGAAGCTTATGAGTCCTTCTATGTACTCAAGCACCTATGAGCATGATAATAGTGATAATGAGCTAGAGTGTAGAGATTCAAGGAAATGTGGCATGATGTTCCTATAACGCTAATGATGTTTTATTGCTAACACTCGCCTTATGTTTTATTCCCTTCAAGGCAAGGCATGATACTCATAAATGTCCATAATACAATCAGGACATAGGGTGGTTGTCTTAAAGACTAATGTATGCTCCTAATGGTAATGTATGCTATGGCGATAAGATAATGAATAATGCTAATTTGTGATATAACTATGGGATACATGGAACACTAAGAAATGATAATATGATGCTATGGCATGAAATGTATAATAATGACGTGTTATGATTGATGTTGTGATGATAAGATTTCCACCGCGCCTATATGGTCGGGCATGTCACCGCTAAGGCGGGCTGCGTATGATTCCACCGCGCCTATATGGCCGGGCATGTCACCGCTAATGCGGGCTGCTATGTTTACACCGAGCCGAGAGGGCCGGGCATGATCACCACTAGTGGCGGCATATGAGGGTTACCCGGACGCGGGTGATGATACAGGTTATGATGTGATGATGTATATGATGATGTACATGATGATGTATGGGATCTGATAACGTGTATACTATGATTATGTAAAATGTGAAATATGAAAGTAATACAATTGCCTATGACACTCGTGTAGGTTATATCTTTGTCCCATGACATATGATCTTTCTATTATGTTGTTTATTTCATTCCTGCCTTACATACTCAGTACAATACTCGTACTGATATCCGTTATCTTTGGATGTTGTGTTCATGCATACAGGTAGACAGGGAGGAGATCTTGCTCCGGATTCTTAGAGGCTGCTAGCTGACTGAAAGCCCCCCTTTGTTCCGGAGGTGCCTACGATGATTCTTTTGTGTACAGTTGTAGATGTCATCTCTTAGAGGCTCGTAGAAACTCAATGTGAGTCGTGTGGTTTCATGGCATGGCCATTATGTAGATATATATATATATATATATATATATATATATATATATATATATATATATATATATATATATATATATATATATTATTTTTGCTAGCCTAAGGGCTCATGTGTATCAAAACATTTTGTTTCTAAATGAAAACGTTTTTTTTTTAATAAATTGAGCATGAATCGGATGAGTGATTGTTAAATAAGCCTAAGAAGTAATAGTACGAGCGGTGCTCGACGGTTAGCCCCGGGTGCCCGTCACGGCCCCTAGCCGGGTCGTGACAAAAGTGGTATTAGAGCAGTTCGGTCCTAGGAAGTGTCTACGAGCCGTGTCTAGTAGAGTCTTGTTTATGGTGTGTAGCGCGCCACATCAATAAACAAGGGGCTATAGGGCATTTAGGAAAAATGACCATCCTTCTTCTATGAGATCGTGCGATAGAGTCGTGTATAAGATTTTATCCTCCCTAACAGTGTGCTATGATTTAGAATGCCGCCAAAGGAAAAAGCTACAGCCACCCTGAAGGGCAAGCCTACAACAAAGAGGCGGGTCGAAAGAGAGCCTCCGATGAATGTAGAGGAAGGCGAATCACATAACGAGGCCTTGTCAAATACTTCTTCTACCCCGCCTAATGTAGAAGAGCAAGGAGGAGCCCCAGCTCCAATTCCTCTGCCGGTTGCTTCGGGCCAACAAATGACCAAGGCCATCTAGTTATTGACCCAATTGGTTGCCGCACAGGCACAACGGTAGAATGTGGGTCCAAGCGACCGGGCAGCGAGTACTAAAGCCCGTGATTTTATGAGTCTAAACCCTCCGGAGTTCTTCGGGTCAAAGTCGGAGGAAGACCCAGAAGGTTTTATCGACGAAATATTGAGGACATTGAAGATTATCCATGCCTCCGAAACCGAATCCGTGGAGTTGGCATCCTATAGACTCTGGGATGTGGCGGTGTTATGGTACAACAATTGGGTGTTATCAAGAGGAGAGAATGCACCTCCTCCGGTTTGGCAAGAGTTCGTAGATGCTTTTATTCGTCATTATTTGCCACCCGAGGTCCGCCGAGCTAGAGCGGATAGATTTCTGAATTTGAGGCAGGGAAATATGAGTGCCCAGGAGTATAACATGCAATTCAATTATTTGGCTAGATATGCTCCGACTATGGTGGCCGACATGGGAGATCGGGTACATAGATTTGTGAGTGGTTTGGGACCCCATTTATTTGAAGATTGTTTGACAGCTTCTTTGCAAGACAGGATGGACATTTCCCGGATACAAGCCCATTCTCAGAATTTAGAGGGGCGGCAACAAAAACAAAAGGGTGATCGCGACAGTGATAGGAGGCAAAGAAAAATGGCTAGATCTATGGGCACATGCAGTGATTATAGAGGGGGATTGAGGCAGGCTTATTCCCGACATTCAGGCCAGTCAGCGACTAGTGCACCACCCCGTTTTGCAGATAGGGGGTTCGATCGCTCTTTTCCATCAGGACAGGGTCAGAGCTCGAGAGCTTCGGGTTCTCAGTTTGGGCGTTATTACAGTCAGAGGCGACCACCAGTTCCACGATGTAGTTGGTGCCGCAAATTACATTCAGGGCCGTGACGTCAGGACACTGATGGTTGTTATGTTTGTGGGCAGACTTGACATTTGATGCGAGATTGTCCCTCGCGATACGGTAGAGGTGGGGTTCAGCCCACAGGCTCAGCAGCGGGTTCCTCATCAGCACGCCCCACAGGCCAGACTCCTCAGATGACAGCAGGCCGAGGTAGAGGCCAAGGGGCAGCATCTACTTCAGGTGCCACTCAGCCCTGTGTATATGCCTTAGCCGGACGACAGGATCTCGAGTCCTCTCCGGATGTAGTCACAGGTATATTGTCTATATTCTCTCGTGATGTGTCTGTGTTGATAGATCTGGGTTCTACATTTTCTTATATTACTCCATATGTTGCCGGTTGTATTGGGGTGAAACCCGAGTCCATTAAACCCTTTGAGGTGCTTACTCCGGTTGGCGATCCCGTGATAGCAAGACAAGTGTACAAAAATTGTGTCGTTGTGATATGTGATCGTCAGACCCAAGATTATTTGATCGAGCTGGAAATGATAGACTTTGATATAATTATAGGTATGGATTGGTTGGCGTCATGCTATGCTAATGTTGATTGTCGCACAAAAGTGGTTCGATTCCAATTTCTGGGAGAGCCCGTGCTTGAATGGAAGGGTAATGCAGCATCGCCAAAGGGTAGGTTTATTTCCTACCTCAAGGCAAGGAAGATGATAGCCAAGGGCTATGTTTACCATTTAGTTCGGGTTCATGACACCAAGGCAGAGCCGCCAACTTTGTAGCCAGTCCCAGTAGTGAATGAATTCCCAGACGTATTCCCAGATGAACTTCCGGGTCTTCCACCAGAAAGGGAAATTGATTTCACTATTGACGTATTGCCGGACACAAAGCCTATTTCTATTCCTCCCTATCGAATGGCTCCGGCAGAATTAAAAGAGCTAAAGGAACAGTTGAAAGACTTGCTAGAGAAGGGATTCATTAGACACAGTTCATCACCGTGGGGAGCACCAGTCTTGTTTGTGAGAAAGAAAGATGGATCTTTACGAATGTGTATTGAATATAGGCAACTGAACAAAGTGACGATAAAGAACAGATATCGTCTTCCAACGATTGATGATTTATTCGATCAATTGCAAGGTGCCAAGTGGTTTCCAAAAATAGATTTGAGGTCGGGCTACCAGGTGAGAGTTAGAGAAGCGGACATTCCTAAGACGACCTTCAGAACGAGATATGGCCACTATGAATTTCGAGTGATGTCATTCGGGTTGACTAATGCTCCGGCCATATTTATGAATTTGATGAACAACGTATTCAGGCCTCTCTTGGACCTATTTGTGATAGTATTTATTGATGATATTCTGGTGTATTCTCGCACAAAATCAGAACATGCAGATCATTTGAGAATTGTTCTTGGCATTCTTCGAGCCCGAGAATTGTATGCAAAATTTTCAAAGTGTGAGTTTTGGCTAAATTGTTTAATATTTCTGGGCCATATTATTTCATATGATGGCATTCGAGTCGACACTAAGAAAATTGAAGCTGTGAAGACTTGGACAAGGCCTACGCCCACAGAAGCTCATAGTTTTCTGGGTTTGGCAGGCTATTATAGAAGATTCGTAGAGGGATTTTCATCTATTTCAGCCCCATTGATGAAACTAACTCCGAAGTCAGTTAAATTTCAATGGAGCGATGCTTGCGAACGTAGTTTCCAAGAGTTGAAAAACAGGTTGACCTCAGCTCCAGTTTTAACACTTCAGAAGGGTCAGATGGCTATGTTGTGTATTGTGATGCTTCGGGTGTCGTATTGGGATGCGTATTGATGCAGTATGGTAAGTTTATTGCATATGCTTCGAGACAATTGCGGAAACATGAAAAGAATTGTCCAACTTATGATCTCGAATTGGCTGCGGTCATTCATGCCTTAAAAATGTGGAGACATTACTTGTACGGTGTGCACGTTGACATCTATACAGATCACAAGACCCTTCAGTACATTTTTACGCAAAGGGAGTTGAACTTGCGACAGAGGCGGTGGCTAGAATTATTAAAAGATTATGATGTTAACATCCTATACCACGCCGGGAAGGCGAATGTAGTAGCCGATGCTCTTAGCCGCCGATCAATGGACAGTTTATGTGAAATCCCTCTGGAAAGGAAAGAAATGGTTCACGAACTTCATCGATTGGCTAATCTTGGAGTGCGTATACTTGATTCGGTTGATGCAGGTATTAGTATCAAAGATTTCACAATTTCGTCCTTGGACATGGAAGTGAAGGAACGGCAATGTGAAGATCCTCAGTTATGTCATTATAGAGACACATCTCGTGAGAAAGAGAAATCTCCGTTTGAAGTTTCTATTGATGGGATTCTTAGATACCGAGGCAGGTTGTGTGTGCCGAATGTGGCGGGATTGTGCCGATGAATTCTAGAAGAAGCGCACTGCTCTCGATATTCTGTTCACCCGGGTTCAACCATAATGTATCATGATCTCAAGATGATGTATTGGTGGGATAGCATGAAGAGATACATAGAAGAATTTGTGGCACAATGTCCAAATTGCCAATAAGTAAAAGTCGAGCATCAGAAGCCAGGAGGCTTATTGCAAGCGATAGAGATACCCACCTGGAAGTGGGAAGTGATTAACATGGATATCATTGTGGGATTACCTTGTTCTCGTGGTAAATATGATTCTATATGGGTGATCGTGGATAGGTTGACGAAAGCAGCCCATTTTCTCCCAGTTAGGACCACGTACTCAGCAGAAGACTATGCAAGGCTGTATCTTAAAGAAATTGTGCGACTCCATGGAATTTCATTATCTATTATCACAGACAGGGGAGCACATTTTACAGCTAAGTTCTAGAAGTCTTTCCAAGAAGGTTTAGGCACGCAAGTGAAGTTTAGCACGGCATTTCATCCGCAAACTGATGGGCAAGCCGAGCGTACCATTCAAACCGTAGAAGATATGCTACGGGCGTGTGTGCTGGATTTTGGTGGTAGTTGGGATGAACATTTGCCCCTTATTGAGTTCACGTACAACAATAGCTACCATTCTAGTATACAAATGGCTCCGTATGAAGCGTTATATGGAAGGATATGTAGATCTCCAATCGGATGGTTCAAAATAGGAGAAGCACAATTAGTGGGCCTTCATTGATCCAACAAGCAATAGAAAAGGTCAAGGTGATTCGAGATCGGTTGTTAACAGCCCAAAGTCGCCAAAAGTCCTATGCGGACAACCGCCGACGAGACTTGGAGTTTCAAGTTAATGATTGGGTGTTCTTGAAAGTGTCACCAATGAAAGAGGTGATGAGATTTGGTAAGAAAGGAAAGCTAAGTCCCAGGTACGTCGGACCCTACAAAATCATTCGTAAGGTGGGACAAGTAGCATATGAATTGGAATTGCCTTCGGAGCTTGAATCAGTCCATCCGGTCTTTCACGTTTCGATGCTCCGCAAGTGTGTTGGAGATCCCACAAATATTGTCCCGATAGATGATGTGCAGATAACGGAAAAGCTAACTTATGAAGAGGTGCCTATTGCCATCTTAGATAGGCAAGCGCGAAAGCTTCGAAATAAAGAGGTAGCTTCAGTCAAAGTCCTATGGCAAAACAACAATCGGGAAGAAATGACTTGGGAGGCATAAGAGAAGATGAAGTCCAAGTATCCGCACTTATTCCCACCCCTAAGAGAGATACGAAATGAAACTGTTAGACCCCGTATTTTATACGTCGAGTTATTCGTGAAGGAATCGACGTGAGATAGAAACCTTTAATTCTTAATTTCTAAATTAGAACTAATTGGTTATAAATTTTACTTAGTATAAAAATAAAATTGGATTAGGAACTACTTAATTGTGGTGTTAATTAAAAATTTGTGGAAACAATGAGCCAAGATGGTCATTAACGTGCCAATGCCCAAAAGATGACTCAAATTCATCTAAAATAAGGCTATTACTCATTTAAATATTGGCAATTCATTATTTTATGAAGGCATGCATGTTGGAAGAATCATTGCACATTTAAATATAGACAATTCATCCTTGTATGATTTCAATTGATAAAGGTTCACATGGGAACCTTATGGAAAACATACAAGTATGCATTTAAATATTGATTCATCCACTACACTTTCATTATATTGTGGACAACTAAATTGAAAGAAAAAAAGTGTGAGGCTCGGCCAAAGTGGTAAAAAATAAGGGGAGAAAAGTGTGAGGCATGCTTTTAAATAATTGATTCATCCACTACACATGCAAGTGTATTGTAAACAATTAAATGGAAAGGAGAAGAAAGGCGAGGCTCGGCCAAAGTAGCCGAAAGTAGTAGGAGAAAGAAATTGAATTTAAGTTCAAAGTTAATTGAGTGGCTCAATGTAATGAGCGGGTCATGTGTCCAACTTGTAGGCATCATAGTTTACTCAAATGGATGACTAAGGGAGCTCATTTTCTCATCTTCAACAAAATAGAAAAACTTAGAGCCAAGTGAGAGGAGCTCTCGGCCAACATGGCTGAAATTGAGCTCTTTGTGTGTTGACCAAAAAAATAATTTCTTCAAGAATTTCAACCCTTTAGAATGTGTATAACAACGTGGGATTGATCCTAGATAGCAAGAACAAGAATTAAATTCAAGGCACAAACTCTAGCCAAGTTGAGAAGTCAAATTGTCAAGGTAAGGTTTAACTTTCTTTTGCATGTATTAAGGTTTGTTTAAAAAGTATGGTAGATGTGTAAATATAAGTTGTATGTAATAAATTATATGTGTTGATGTTGAAGTATGGTTGTAACTTGGTGAACATGAATTGCATGGTAAAAAGAATGAAAAGAATTGGAAGGTTAAAGGTGAAGTTGTGTTGATATGAACATGTTGTTATTTTGTTGAGTTGAGGCCGTGTAGTGGACTGTTTTGTGTGGAAGGTAGTGAACTGATTTTACTTGATATTTTGATTGTTGTTGTCATGAATTTTATGATGGAAATGAAGGTATTTAATGGTTAGAGCTGGAACTAAAAAATTTTTGTGGGTTGTTGTAAGGATTATAGTGATGACAACATAGCTTATTTGCGTATGAATTAGTGATGTAGTTGTTGTGTGACTGCTGGTCATAATTCACTGGAATTATATGAAAATAAGATATGAAATAATGTGTACGAATCGTATGTGGTTTTCTTGGTATGTTCGTAAACGTTTGCAAGAATTTCGGGCACTTTTATGTTGATCGATTAGGGACTGTTTTGGATGCGTTGTTGTTTTCGTCAAGTTGGAAAAACTAATTATAGTTAAGAGTATACATCATGTTGTCATAGTAATTGGGCTGTTATAGAATCACTTTGATGAAGTATTACGACTATAGACTAATGAGAATAAAATAGAGGTGTCATAACCGCATGTAAACTATTATCGAATGTTGTAAGGTATGGGCTGATTTGAAACCGCAAGCGGGCTGTTTTGACACGTTGTTGTTGTTCTTATTGAGCTTGGAAGATTAATGATAATTAAGATTATGCATTGTGTTGTATGTTGGATGGGCTGTTATAAAGTTGTTACATGCAAACGTTAAGACTACAAACTATTAGGAATAACTTGAGAATGTAGTAGCCGTATGTGAATCGCTATTGAATGTTGTGAATGTGGACTGTTTGGAATGTTGTGTGGGCTGTCCGGGTTGGTATTGAACGTATAATTATTGATGTTGGATTGGTTGTACGTAGTTGGTTTTGATATAAGGAAAACGTCGTCTAAACATCTAGAAAGGAGTTACTAACGCTAGAATACGTTTTGAATCTCCCCGTAACTTAACCGTAATTGTTAGCGTCTTAATATAGGTTGAGGTATTATTGGGCAGCGTATACGTATTGTGTGGCGAATAAGCGCTAAAGGTATGTGAAGTTAACCCTTCTTTCTTTTTGGCATGATCGTTGTTAAATGAATATACGATGTATATACGATTCCAAAGGGATTCCTATTCCTAGAACCACTAGGATGGCTAATGATCTTGATTCCCATAACTTATATTTTTTTTTAATATTTTGAAATGTACATATGATTTCAAAGTTCCATTTTAATATAATCCACAGGGACATCCGAAAGGTATATGATATGACTATTATTTAAATTTGCAAACGATGGTTCGTGTTGACTATTCTATTGAGTCCTTAAAAATGTTTTGAATTGCATATAGTTTCTCACTACTCCGCTCGTGCATGCCTCAATATATCTTTCACCGAGTCCCTGGTCGGGTATGTTATCGTGCACAGTTTCACTGCATTATTCACCGAGTCCCTCACTAAAGGGTCGGGTACAGTATATATATATATGATGATATGGTGATATGAAGGTATGATGATATGATGATATGACGATATGATGATATGATGATATGATGACATGTTATGGCGTCCAGGAGGTCATATGATTACTTTATTCACCGAGCCCTCACTAGAGGGTCGGGTACGATATATTTGCATATGATATATGATATTGACAAGCATGATTATGTTTCAAGACATGTGATTCGATATTCTGAACATTGTACTTGTTTACTGTACTCCTTATTTCAGTTATGATCCTTTTTCCGTATTTCACACTTTACATGCTCGGTACATATTCCATACTGACCCCCTTTCTTCGAGGGGCTGTGTTTCATGCCCGCAGGTACAGATACGCGCTTTGGTGAACCGCCAGCTTAAGACTTCCCTTCTTCTATCGTGAAAAGTTTCGTTGTTCCGGAGCCCAGATTTTGGTATAGATCCTTTTTGATCTAAATATATGCATATGTTGTCGAAGGGTATAACGGGGCCCTGTCCCATCATATTTCACTGTTGAAATCCTAGAGGTCTGTGGACATGTATGTGCGTCGTATTCAGACGTGATCAGTTGTGTGTGTATTATCAGTATGCGTATTCTATCATTGTAGGAACCTCGCCGGTTTGCAGATATTGTCATGTTGTGGTAGCAGCCTTGTCGGCTTGCATTTATATATATATATAGTTGGGACGTTCCCACATGTTATGACAGCCTTGTCGGCTTATGTACTGCGTTATCTGTTGATAGTTGTGGACTGAACATATAGTTAACGGGTGTGTATACGAGTGCCCAGTTCGGGCTTTAGTCACGGCCTACGGGGTTGGGTCGTGACAAAAGTGGTATCAGAGGGGTCCATCCTCGGAGTGTCTACAGACCGTGTCTAGTAGAGTCTTGTTTATCGGTGTGTTGTGCACCACAGCTATAAACAGGAAGCTACAGGACATTTAGGATGTCATCTTTCCTTCTTATCCTAGATCGTGCGATAGAGCTATAATATTAGGATGATCTTTTTCTAACAGACTATTATGTTTACAGCTATGCCTCCGAAGAAATCGACACCTGCTCAGAAGGGCAAAACGATAGCAGGAGATACTAGCCAGACTCAGAGAGTTACCAAGGCTCATGCCCAGTCTATGCCTGAGGTTGGGTTTCAGACCGCGAGTTCTGCTACACCGCCACTTCCCGAGGAACCTAGGACAGTGACAGCTCCGGGTCAGGGGGCGGCTCCACTACCATTTATCGAGGACCCTGCACCTGAGCCTCCAGCTCCTCAGCCAGGGGCGGAGGGTAGAGCTATATGGGATGAAGTTCAGTTACTCACCAGACTAGTGGCAGGACAGGCTCGCAGACATGGACTAGGGGTTGACCAGGTGGATAGATATGACAGTTTGAGGGCCCGTGACTTCCTAAGTTGTAATCCCCCAAAATTTTTCGGGTCGAAGCCCGATGATGACCCACTGGAGTTCGTTCGACAGATGCAACTGAGGTTAATTAAAGCTTCTGAGACTGAGTCTGTTGAGTTAGCTTCGTATCGACTGCGGGATGTTGCTGTCAACTGGTATGAGTCGTGGGAGTTGTCTAGGGGCGCGAATGCTCCTCCAGCAGTGAGGGATGAGTTTGTGGAGGCCTTCCTTGGCCATTTTCTGCCTCCAGAGATGTGGCGAGCCAGAGTTGATAGATTCTTACGTCTGAGGCAGAATGGCAGGAGCGTTCGGGATTATAGTCTCGAGTTCGATTTGTTGGCCAGATATGCGCCTATTATTGTAGCTGATATGACCGATAGGATGCATCGATATGTGATGGGGTTGGATCGTTATTTTGTTAATAGCTGTATGGTAATGGCCTCCCAGCCAGGGATGGATATTGCTCGGTTACAGGCGTATGCACAGGGGATGGAGGATCGACACAGGGGGCGTCAGTCCGATAGAGACTATGACAGAGGCCAGCATAAAAGAGCTAGATCGGCTGGCTATCCGGGTGAATTTCGAGGCAGGCAGCCTCAGCAGTAGCATAGTAGATATCCTTCTCAGCCAGCACGAACTGCACCCCCACAGTTCACTGGTAGGAGATTTGATAGTACAGGGTATTCAGGAACTGGTCAGAGCTCCAAGGCTTTAGGTTCACAGATGCCCAGGGTTTTGAGTCAGTCGAGGCCACATTTGCCTGGGGAGTGCCGTCTCGCTACTGGTGCTTATTTTTCTTGTGGCCGTCAAGGCCATATTATGAGGGAATGTCCCTATGGAGGTAATCCAGGTAGTGCAGCTCAGCCTACTGGGTCAGTTGCTAGTTCATCTCCTTCTGTGGTTGTGCGCCCTATAGGTCAGGGTTTCCTGGTACCAGCAGGCCGTGGTAGAGGTCGTGGCGGAGCTTCTAGTTCTAGCGGTCCTTCGATCCGCATATATTCTTTGGCTACTAGACAGGATCAGTAGGCGTCACCTAATGTGGTTACAGGTATGCTATCGATTTTCTCTCGAGATGTGTATGCATTGATAAACCCAGGCTCCACATTATCGTATATTTCCCCACTTGTTGCTAGTAGAATTGGGATAAAACCTGAATTGATAGAACCATTTGAGGTAGCTATACCAGTAGGAGATTCTGTTATAGCAAGACAAGTATATAGAGACTGTTCGGTGAACATATATAGTCGTTGCACCAAGGCAGATTTGATAGAGCTAGATATTACTGAGTTTGATGTTATTATGGGTATGGATTGGTTAGCTTCTTGTTATGCTAACGTTGATTGTAGAGGCAAGATAGTGCGATTTCAGTTCCCAGTAGAGCCAATTATAGAGTGGATGGGAAATACAGCATCGCCGAGGGATAAGTTTATTTCATACCTCAAGGCAAGGAAGATGGTCAGAAAGGGTTATATCTATCATCTGGTACGAGTACATGACCTGCAGGCAGAGGCACCGACTTTTCAGTCAGTGCCGGTAGTTAGCGAGTTTCCCGATGTATTCCTAGATGAACTTCCAGGTATTCTTCCAGAGCGTGAGATAGGGTTCGCTATAGACGTATTACCAGACACTCAGCCCATATCTATCCCTCCTTACAGAATGGCACCTGCGGAACTGAAGGAGCAACTGAAAAATTTATTAGGAAAGGGCTTCATAAGGCCCAGCACATCACCTTGGGGAGCACCGGTATTATTTGTAAGGAAGAAGGATGGGTCGCTGCGGATGTGTATTGATTATAGGCAGCTGAATAAAGTAACAATAAAGAACAGGTATCCCCTCCCCAGGACCGATGATTTATTTGACCAGTTGCAGGGTGCTAAGTGTTTCTCGAAGATAGACCTGCGGTCAGGTTATCACCAGGTGCGGGTAAAGGAGGCAGACATTCCGAAGACTGCATTCAGGACCTGATACGGACATTACGAGTTTAGAGTGATGTCCTTTGGGTTGACCAATGCTCCAGCAGTATTTATGGATTTGATGAACAGAGTGTTCAAGCCATTTCATGACCTGTTCGTGATTGTATTCATTGATGATATTCTGGTCTATTCACGATCAGAAGAGGAGCATTCAGATCACTTAAGCACGGTACTTAGGGTGCTCCAGCACCAGAAATTGTATGCTAAGTTCTCTAAATGTGAATTCTGGTTGACCTCAGTAGCATTCTTGGGGCATATTATTGGAGTTGACGGCGTTCAGGTAGATACACAGAAGATTGAGGCGGTGAAGATATGGCCTAGACCTACGACACCTACTGAATTAAGTAGCTTTCTGGGGCAAGCAGGGTATTACAGAAGGTTCGTAGAGAAGTTTGCCTCAATTTCAGCGCCTTTAACGAGGCTAACCCAGAAGGCAGCTAAGTTCCAGTGGACCGACGCTTGTGAGCGGAGCTTCCAGTTGCTGAAAGATAAGTTGACTACGGCCCCAGTTCTAACTCTTCCTCAGGGACCAGACGGCTATGTCATTTATTGTGATGCTTCCGGTGTTGGGTTAGGTTGTGTGTTGATGCAGCATGGCAAGGGCATAGCCTATGCCTCCCGCCAGCTCAGAAAGCACGAAAGAAATTATCCCACCCATGATCTGGAGTTAGCAGCGGTGATTCATGCTTTAAAAATATGGAGACATTATTTATATGGTGTACATGTTGACATTTATACAGATCATAAGAGTCTCCAGTACATCTTTAAGCAGAAGGAGCTGAATTTGCGGCAGAGGCGGTGGCTAGAGTTGCTGAAGGACTATGATGTTGATATTCTATACCACCAGGGAAAGCAAATGTTGTAGCAGATGTACTTAGCCGTAGATCTATGGGTAGTTTGGCAGATGTACAACCAGAGCAGAAGGAGATAGTCCGTGAGATTTGCCAGTTAGCTAATTTGGGAGTCCGTTTGGCCGATTCTGATAATGGTAGAGTTTCCATTTGGGGAGTTGCTGTTATGTCCCGTGTTTTCGTATAATTGGAAATCGAGAAATAATTACGACTTGTGTGTTATAAGGACATAATTTGATTTTAGTGAATATGATTATGTTGGTTATGGAATTATTAATGTCAAGACCTCGGGAAAGGCCGAGAATAAATTTGGAATTTCGGAAATTAGTTTCGGGAATTACAAAACGGGACTTTTCTCGAATTGGGCCAAGAAAATTCAATACAAAATAAAGCCCAAGGTTTTGGAAGGGTGGCCGGCCTTGGCAAGCCCAAACCCATTAAGTTGAGGTCATGTGCATAGCACATGACCCTTAAAAGGATATATATCCATGCCAACACTTAGACTTATCTTTAAAAAAAAAAAACCAACAAAAAAATTTCAAGAACCACCCCAAAGGGGTTTCGGCCGAACCCACAAAGAAGAGAGAAAGAAAAATTTCCAAGTTTGATTAGTGATCCAAAAATCCAAGTTTTCACATATTTGTGAAGTACTCAAGGCCCTCTTCATCGGAGTATAATTAGTTTGGCGTAAGAACGACGTTTGCGACAAGTCGGGGTTTCAAGGAAAGGTAAGAATTTTGCCCCTTTTATGTTATAGAATTGATATGAATGTGTTAAGGATTGAGAATAGATGGGAATCCCGTAATTTTGATTTAAATAGAAAGCTATGGGTGTGTGTGTAAGTTGGTTGTTGGCCGTGAGCCATAGAGAGACAAAATGATTTGAATTGATCTTGTTTAAGTTGGTATAATGTGTTGTTGTGACCCTTATGTCGTAAATGATTGATTGTTGAAGTAAATTGGCGGTGGAAAACGAATTCGGATATTATCGGAAAGTGTATATCCTTGGTATCTTTATGTATAGCAATGTATATTTTAGGTGCTATAGACTTTAAATATGAATCTATAACGATGTTGGCGAATTCGGAATGAAACAATGCGAGTTAGAATGTTCGTAGTGCATTTTTGGATGTTTTGAAGACTTAGGGAAATAATTGATTTTGGTGCAAGTTCGTGTATGATTTGAATTGTAATTAGAATGTGGTTGTATAAGTTTGAATGTGGGAATGAATACAAATAGGTAGATATAGAATTGGAATTTTGGAAGTTTGAATGAAAGTTGCCAACTTAGGTAATAAAGTAGAACTTTAAAGCTAGAATGGCTTGATTGTTGTTTGTGTTGTTTGTTGACGTGTGGGCTGTTGTGATTGATGTATTTTGAGCCGAGCTAAGCCTCGGGGATGTTAGATTTATAGGGGAAACGCTGCCGAAATTTCGGTAGGCAAAATTGGAGTTGAAGGCATTTTTAAGCCTAAGAATCTCAATTGGTAACTTTGACCATTTGCAGATTTTTGACGAAACGGGACTGGACTTTCGGGAGAGCTTACGACGTCTGTGAGGTATGTAAAGCTTCCCACTCCTTCATTTGGCATATCTTAGTGTGTTAGACGAATATGAGAACTTCCGGAGCATTTCTGCTCCTCGAAACCCGATCCACAGAAAAGTTACTATTCATTCAATTCGATTGAAGCCTAAGGGCTCTATTTTGGCTAGAATGCCACCGCTCGTCCGAAACCTATCAAAATGTGGTCGGGTAACCTAGAAAAGACCATGTATGACCTTTGGCATATAAATGTTCGTAAAGATAAGTTCGCCACCTCACTTTGACTCGAGGTGGGCCCGCTACCCTGAAACGCCCTATTTGCCTTATTGGGCTATCTTTGTGAATAAAGTTGGATACGATACTTTCGATTGTGAAATTCCCTCCTATGAGATGTATTTTGAACATTATAATACGCTAAGTTACGTTTTGAGCTATATGTACTATTTGGAAATGTTTTGTGAAATGAAACTTTATATCGGCTAAGTACCCGACTATTTTGCATTATGATATGACTTATGGGTTTACTTCGTTTTGGAAAACTATTCTGAAGTACGAATTGCATTGGTTTGCTCACGACTCCGCTCGTGCCTTATTATGACTTCGTTCACCGGTTCCCGGGCCGGTTTTGATTCGTGCGCCTTATGACAATTCGGCCGTATGCTGTGTTACGGTTCCCGAGGCTTCGCCATAGGGCCGGGTTCCGTTTGGAGTTATGCTGTGATATGGCTTGTGATGCGATACGCTCACCTATGATTATGCTTGTGTTCGGGGATGTACGGAGATTTGAAACCTTCTGGTGTTATGCTGTGTGTGGCGCCAGCGTCGGAGTGGCGACCACGTTCCTAAGCGTTTGCATGATTTATTGCATTATGTATAAGTATATGATTTCGATATAGATTTTGATCTACCCATTTGTACTCCACTTTGACATTTGATTTACTTTCGGTTTTGATCCATATTTCTGTACTCCGTGCTTTACATACTCAGTACATATTTCGTACTGACCCCCTTTCTTCGGGGGCTGCGTTTTATGCCCGCAGGTGCAGATATCGGTGATCCTCCGCAGTAGGCTTCACTTCTTGCTATTCCGGAGTTCTCCTATTTGATCCGGAGTCCACTTTTGGTACAGACTCTTTTTGCTTTGTATATATTTGGTATATTTGACTATTTGGGTACGGCGGGGCCCTGTCTCGCCATATGTCTTTGTTTTGAGTTCGTAGAGGCCTGTAGTCATATATGTGGGGCTAGGGTCCTATGTATGTTTGTCTGATTCCGTTTTCTGTTCTTAAGGCGGTCTGTTTGTTATGCCGGCCCCAAATGGCCCTTATGGTTATATTTGCACTTTTGACCGGCGATGTCCATTCCGCCGCTCAGTTTGTATTTGATATGATATTTTGATTTGGCACGACCGCTTAAGACATACTCGATATAAATTATGTTCGATATGATTTCGAAAAATTATGAAATAAGTTTGGATTTGAAAATGAACGTGTGATTCGGTCTGGGTACCCAGGTAGGGTGCCAGTCGCGGCCCACGGGGCTGGGTCGTGACAGTTGCTGAGTCCTCTATCATAGAAGAGATAAAGAGACACCAGTACGAGGACCCTATCCTTGTACATCATAGGGATGCAGCTCTTCAAAAGAAAAAGACCTCATTTGAGGTTGCACCTGGCGGAGTGCTACGATACAAAGGTAGATTATGTGTATCTGAGGTTGCAGGGTTACGACAACAAGTGATGGGAGAGGCACACTATGCCCGTTATTCTATTCATCCAGGGTCAACGAAGATGTATCATGACCTCAGATACTTGTATTGGTGGGATGGCATGAAGAGGGATATAACATAGTTTGTTGCTCAGTGTACGAACTGTCAGAAGGTTAAGGTCGAGCACCAGAAGCCTGGGGGACTATTACAGGAGATGGAGATTCTGACCTGGAAATGGGAGGTGATCAATATGGACTTTGTCACAGGTTTACCTCGCACTCCGTGAAAATATGACTCTGTTTGGGTCATCGTCGATAGGTTGACAAAATCAGCCCACTTTCTTCCAGTCAGGACTACATATTCAGCTGAGGATTATGCCAAGTTGTACCTTAAGGAGATAGTGAGACTTCACGGGGTTCCCACAGCTATTATCTCTGATAGAGGAGCCCAGTTCACAGCTAACTTCTGGAGATCCTTCCAGGAGGGATTAGGGACACAAATGAGTCTCAGTACGGCGTTTCACCCTCAGACTGACGGATAGGCCGAGCGTACCATTCAGACACTACAAGATATGTTACGGGCCTGTGTTATGGATTTTCGGGGTAGCTGGGATGAGCATTTGCCACTTATTGAGTTCGCCTATAATAATAGCTACCATTCGAGTATTCAGATGGCACCGTATGAGGCCTTGTATGGGAGGGAGTGCAGATCACCTATTGGTTGGTTTGATGTTGGTGAGACCAACTTGATAGGCCCAGATATGATTCAGCAGGCTGTTGATAAAGTGAAGCTTATCCAGGAGAGATTACTAGCAGCCCAGAGTCGGCAGAAATCATATGCAGATAATCGACGTCAACACTTAGAGTTTCAAGTTGGTGACTGGGTGTTCCTGAAGGTGTCGCCTATGAAGGGTGTTATGAGATTTGGCAGGAAAGGGAAGCTAAGCTCGAGATACATTGGGCCTTATCAGATTGTCCGTAGAGTAGGCCAAGGTGCCTACGAGTTAGACCTACCAGCTGATTTGGAAACAGTGCATCCATTCTTTCACGTGTCAATTCTTCGCAAATGTATAGGCGATCCTTCCAGAGTATTTCTCGTAGATGATGTCCAGGTGACATAGGAATTATCCTACGAGGAGCATCCTATGGCCATACTTGATCGGCAGATTAGGAGGTTACGAACTAAGGACGTGGCTTCCGTCAAAGTATTATGGCGAAACAACAATAGGGAAGAGATGACCTGGGAAGCCGAGGAGGAGATGAAAGACAAGTATCCTTACTTGTTCTCTACGCCTACAGGTAACTTCAACTCCTCACTTGATTATATTGATTTTCCGATAAGACTATATGTTATGACGATAAGGGAAACCTTTCCAAAAATTCTTATAGGACCTTATGGGACCAATGCAACATTCAAGGACGAATGTTCTAAAGGGGGGAAGAATGTTAGACCCCGTATTTTATACGTCGAGTTATTCGCGAAGGAATCAACGTGAGATAGAAACCTTTAATTCTAAATTTCTAAATTAGAACTAATTGGTTATAAATTTTACTTAGTATAAAAATAAAATTGGATTAGGAACTACTTAATTTTGGTGTTAATTAAAAATTTGTGGCAACAATGAGCCAAGATGGTCATTAACGTGCCAATGCCCAAAAGATGACTCAAAGTCATCTAAAATAAGGCTATTACTCATTTAAATATTGGCAATTCATTATTTTATGAAAGCATGCATGCGGGAAGAATATTGCACATTTAAATATAGACAATTCATCCTTGTATGATTGCAATTGATGAAGGTTCACATGGGAACCTTATGGAAGACATACAAGTATGCATTTAAATATTGATTCATCCACTACACATTCATTATATTGTGGACAACTAAATTGAAAGAAAAGAAGTGTGAGGCTCGGCCAAAGTGGCAAAAAATAAGGGGAGAAAAGTGTGAGGCATGCTTTTAAATAATTGATTCATCCACTACACATGAAAGTGTATTGTAAACAATTAAATGGAAAGGAGAAGAAAGGTGAGGCTCGGCCAAAGTAGCCGAAAGTAGTAGGAGAAAGAAATTGAATTTAAGTTCAAAGTTAATTGAGTGGCTCAATGTCATGAGTGGGTCATGTGTCCAACTAGTAGGAATCATATTTTACTCAAATGGATGACTAAGGGAGCTCATTTTCTCATCTTCAACAAAATAGAAAAACTTAGAGCCAAGTGAGAGGAGCTCTCGGCCAACATGGCTGAAATTGAGCTCTTTGTGTGTTGACCAAAAAAATAATTTCTTCAAGAATCTCAACCCTTTGGATGGTGTATAACAACGTGGTATTGATCCTAGATAGAAAGAACAAGAATTAAATTCAAGGCACAAACTCTAGCCAAGTTGAGAAGTCAAATTGTCAAGGTAAGGTTTAACTTTCTTTTGCATGTATTAAGGTTTGTTTAAAAAGTATGGTAGATGTGTAAATATAAGTTGTATGTAATAAATTATATGTGTTGATGTTGAAGTATGGTTGTAACTTGGTGAACATGAATTGCATGGTAAAAAGAATGAAAAGAATTGGAAGGTTAAAGGTGAAGTTGTGTTGATATGAACATGTTGTTATTTTGTTGAGTTGAGGCCGTGTAGTGGACTGTTTTGTGTGGAAGGTAGTGAACTGATTTTACTTGATATTTTGATTGTTGTTGTCATGAATTTTATGATGGAAATGAAGGTATTTAATGGTTAGAGCTGGAACTAAAATTTTTTTGTGGGTTGTTGTAAGGATTATAGTGATGACAACATAGCTTATTTGCGTATGAATTAGTGATGTAGTTGTTGTGTGACTGCTGGTCATAATTCACTGGAATTATATGAAAAGAAGATATGAAATAATGTGTAAGAATCGTATGTGGTTTTCTTGGTATGTTCGTAAACGTTTGCAAGAATTTCGGGCACTTTTATGTTGATCGGTTAGGGACTGTTTTGGATGCGTTGTTGTTTTCGTCAAGTTGGAAAAACTAATTATAGTTAAGAGTATACATCATGTTGTCATAGTAATTGGGCTGTTACAGAATCACTTTGATGAAGTATTACGACTATAGACTAATGAGAATAAAACAGAGGTGTCATAACCGCATGTAAACTATTATCGAATGTTGTAAGGTATGGGCTGATTTGAAACCGCATGCGGGCTTTTTTGACACGTTGTTGTTGTTCTTATTGAGCTTGGAAGATTAATGATAATTAATATTATGCATTGTGTTGTATGTTGGATGGGCTGTTATAAAGTTGTTACATGCAAACGTTAAGACTACAAACTATTAGGAATAACTTGAGAATGTACTAGCCGTATGTGAATCGCTATTGAATGTTGTGAATGTGGACTGTTTGGAATGTTGTGTGGGCTGTCCGGGTTGGTATTTAATGTATAATTATTGATGTTGGATTGGTTGTACGTAGTTGGTTTGGATATAAGGAAAACGTCGTCTAAACATCTAGAAAGGAGTTACTAACGCTAGAATACGTTTTGAATCTCTCCTTAGCTTAACCGTAGTTGTTGGCGTCTTAATATAGGTTGAGGTATTATTGGGCAGCGTATACGTATTGTGTGGCGAATAAGCGCTAAAGGTATGCGAAGTTAACCCTTCTTTCTTTTTGGCATGATCGTTGTGAAATGAATATACGATGTAAATACGATTCCAAAGGGATTCCTATTCCTAGAACCACTAGGATGGCTAATGATCTTGATTCCCATAACTTATATTGTTTTTTTATATTTTGAAATGTACATATGATTTCAAAGTTCCATTTTAATACAATCCACAGGGACATCCAAAAGGTATATGATATGACTATTATTTAAATTTGCAAACGATGGTTCGTGTTGACTATTCGATTGAGTCCTTAAAGATGTTTTGAATTGCATATAGTTTCTCACTACTCCGCTCGTGCATGCCTCAATATATCTTTCACCGAGTCCCGGGCCGGGTATGTTATCGTGCACAGTTTCACTACATTGTTCACCGAGTCCCTCACTAAAGGGTCGGGTACGGTATATATATATATATATATATATGATGATATGATGATATGATGGTATGATGATATGATGATATGACGATATGATGATATGATGACATGTTATGGCGACCAGGAGGGCATATGATGACTTTATTCACCGACCCTCACTAGAGGGTCGGGTACGATATATATGCATATGATATATGATATTTACAAGCATGATTATGTTTCAAGGCAAGTGTTTCGGTATTCTGAGCACTGTACTTGTTTACTGTACTCCTTATTTCAGTTATGATCCTTTTTCCGTATTTCACACTTTACATGCTCGGTACATATTCCGTACTGACCCCCTTTCTTCGGGGGGATGCGTTTCATGCTCGCAGGTACACATACGCGCTTTGGTGAACCGCCAGCTTAATACTTCCCTTCTGCTATCGTGGAAAGTTCCGTTATTCCGGAGCCCAGATTTTAGTAGAGATCCTTTTTTATCTAAATATATGCATATGTTGTCTAAGGGTACGACTGGGCCCTGTCACGTCATATTTCACTGTTGAAACTCCTACAGGTCTGTGGACATGTATGTGGGTCGTATTCAGACGTGATCAGTTGTGTGTATTATCAGTATGCATATTCTATCGTTGTAGCAACCTCGCCGGTTTGTAGTTATTGTCATGTTGTGGTAGCAGCCTTGTCGGCTTGCATTTATATATATATAGTTGGGACGTTCCCACATATTATGACAGCCTTGTCGGCTTATGTACTGCGTTATCTGTTGATAGTTATGGACTGAACATATAGCTAACGGGTGTGTATACGAGTGCCCAGTTCAGGCTTTAGTCACGGCCTACGGGGGTGGGTCGTGACAGAAACGCCGACAATATAAGGTATGTATGCTTTATCTTTATGTTTTTGGTCGTGTGTGGCCATAGATATGTTGCTATTGTGATGTAGCCCTGTGAGGCGATGATATTATGGGTTGTTGTGACAGGTTGGTAGTGCCAAGTTACAGGGGAAACTCTGGCGAAAGTTTTGTAGAATCTCAAGTGTTTAACATTCGAGGACGAATGTTCCAAAAGCGGGGGGGGGAGAATGTTACACCTTTGAAAATCCCCCGCATATGTACAGCGAATAGGCTAACAAAGGACATAGCGTGTGCGATGTTTTGATGAGTAATGATGTCCCTTAGATTAGTATTGAAGTGTTGAACAATTGTTAAGAAGGTTCCATAAAGATCGAAGATTTAACGAAGTGACAAAAATAAGATTTAGTTAACTGGTGGATTATACAGTCGATTATACGGACCGTATAATGGTTTTACGGCCGTATAATGAACCATATAAGTGTCACAGAATGAAGTTGAGAAAAGGTGGGTTTTACGGTAGATTATACGGACCGTATAAAATTTTACGGCCCGTAAAATGAACCGTGAAGTTGACACAGAAAAAGGGCAGCCATTGGAGCAGTTTTACGGTCGATTATACGGACCGTATAATGGCATCGGGACAGATTTCAACTTTATAAAAAAAATGATCCAAGTCCATTTTATTCATTTCTCCTTCTCACTCCACGACCCAACCTCTCTCAAGAACATTCCAAACTCTTCCAAACCAAGAATTCAAGTGAAGAATTAAGATCAACTTCATCAATCCACAAAAACCAAGTGTAAGAAACCCATCAAGGATCATCTAAGTTAAGAAATTCCATGGAAGGTAGAACTAGGGTTTTGTGCAAGTGAAGTAATTCAACTCAAGACTTGTTCAACCATCATCTATGGTATGTTTCATGACTTTATCATGTTGTTTAAGGTATTAGAAGAATAAGAAGCTTGAATTGTAGAGAGACATGGGAAATGGGTCTCGAATGGGTGAATAGTGCCACCATTGAATGATAGTGGAATTGAATCATGAATGGTAGTGTGTTGTGAGTATGAATACGTTATAAATGACATGTAGACCATGAGATAAGTGTGATACATGGGAAAATACGATAGAGAACCTATAACCATAAATGTGAAGAAATTGGAGAGAAATGGTGGATTTTACTCAAAGTATATAAATGATGATTGTAGCTTGCGATATGGTGAGTGTTGTTGTAAATGTTGGGAGTTGAGATAGAACGTGGGAAAGGTAGTATAGACAAAGGAAGTGCCGCCCAATTTTCTCTAGAGTAGTAGTGTGTTCTTATGGCTAATGGACTAATGATAGTACGAATCCTCTTTTGAAGGTAGAGGCGTAACATTGAAGGAGAACAAGCGAACACTAGATCGCTTAAACAAGAAAGGTATGTAAGGCTTAACTCTTCTTCAAAAAGGCATGAATCCCTCAAGCTTTCCATAATCCCTTTATAAGATGAAGCTTATGAGTCCTTCTATGTACTAAAGCACCTATGAGCATGATAATAGTGATAATGAGCTAGAGTGGAGAGATTCAAGGAAATGTGGCATGATGTTCCTATAACGCTAATGATGTTATTATTGCTAACACTCGCCTTATGTTTTATTCCCTTCAAGGCGAGGCATGATACTCATAAATGTCCATAATACAATCGGGACATAGGGTGGTTGTCTTAAATACTAATGTATGCTCCTAATGCTAATGTATGCTATGGCGATAAGATAATGAATAATGCTAATTTGTAATATAACTATGGGATACATGGAACAGTAAGAAATGATAATATGATGCTATGGCATCAAATGTATAATAATGACGTGTTATGATTGATGTCGTGATGATAAGATTTCCACCGCGCCTGTCACGACCCGACTAGGGGGCCGCGACGAGCACCCGGTGCTAGCCCACCCGGGCACCCTCTTAGCTTACTCTTATGCTTACATCTAGGTGAGCCACATAATAGAACATGCATTGCCATTCATTCGTCAAACTAGTCCCATTGGACGACATTACCATTATCATAATTGGCATTAATGCCACATCAATGTACATGAGCCGACAAGGCTAACAAAATGATATACAAAATATAGGCCAACAAGGCCGGACATATCTAACAATATACACGTGACTATGAGCCTCTAAGAAGTGTATGACATAACACATGAGCGGGACAGGACCTCGCTATGCCCATATATATGTACACAAAAGAATGAGTACCCAAAAGCTATGGCTCCGAAGGAAGTGGAGCTCTGCTATGTAATCTCTGAATAAGCAGTTATGGATCAAGTCTGTCTCCCTGTGCACCTGCGGGCCAGACGCAGCGTCCACAAACAAAAGGACATCAGTACGAAGAATGTACTGAGTATGTAAAGCATGATCAACATCGATATATATAAGCATAAGGAACAACATATGAAATATCATGGGAGGGGAGACAATAATATCATCGTCATAGCACTTACCTGCCTTTCATAGGGACTTTCCATTTTTCATACGTATTTGTACATCTACGTCATCATCCGTATTTCATAATAGTACTCGTACCATACATGTGCTCGTATTCGTATGCATGTCCTTATTCGTATTCGTGTACATAGTCTTATCACATTCATATTCATTTTATATACATAGTCATTTCATATACATAGCATTTACATAGCATACCCGACCTCATAGGATCGGTGTTTCACACATACTTGGCCAACCAAGGCTCAAGGTTACTCAAACCTGGCCCTACCAAGGCTTCAGGGTTATCCGTACCATCTGTAGAGGTGTGCACGCGTTTCGTAATCATATACATACTTTATACATATTCATACACATATATTCTACCCGGCGTATAAGCTCGGGGTTTCATTATAGCCCTTCATAGGCACATATAAGTATAATAGCCCGTATGCCCCTTTAGCATTATTATTATTATCATCGTCGTCACTATCATCATCATTACTACTACATCTACATCATAGGCTTACTCGACATACGAGGTGCGTAGTACAATCGTAGCACATATCAAGGATCGTGAGCTTATGAGCTCGGAATATCGATCATTCGAAGACAACATACTCATATAGAGGATTTAAGAGTTTGGCCAAAGAACCATGCCTAATGAAAAAAGGGTTAGCCTTACATACCTTTCCGTCGCACTATTCTACACTCGCGCATACTCCTCTGATGTTCACGTTTCTTCCTTCATTAAGGGCATACCATCATTAGAATCGACAACTAGCATATATGACTAAAGCTGGAGAAAAATCAGACAACATCTCCTTTATGTATACAACATTTTCCCATATCGTGATTCAACTCCCAAACGTCAACAATACATTCATAATATCATAACAATAGCTTCTAGTCATGCACATTATTCACATTATCTAGATTCCTTAATTTGCTTCTTATTCACCCATTTTCATGGTCATAATACCCTGCTTCGTCCATTCGTCGAAATGTATAGATCATGATCTTAACACCATTTATAACATATTCATACCACAACGCAACAACATTCATGATTCAACTCAAACTATTTCTCAAAACGTCACTATTCATCATTCATGACCCATTTTGCTATACTCTCCTACTGACCAAGCATTTCAACTCTCAAATACCTTAAACAACATTAAATAGCATGAATCTTACCTTAGATGTTGTAGGAACAAGCCTTAGTTGATAATACTCCGCTTTGAGCAAAACCCTACTCTTGATTCACTTATTTAATGTTGTTGATGGCTTATAATCCTTGAAAACTTGTATAATAAATGTAGACAGATATTTTAGAGAGAGGAGGTAAATGTTTAAATGATTTCATGAACTTGGTCCTTTATTTAATAACATTCCACTGATCTGTCGGGTTCCGTTATACGGTCCATTATACGGCCCGTATAATGGTTATACGGTCCGTATAATAGACCGTGAAATGGGTTTGCCTGCACCCCTTCACTGTGACCATTTGACGGTTCGTTATACGGTCCGTATAAATTTATACGGTTCGTATAACTGACCGTAAAATTCCACCAGCAACCAACCTCCACTGTGATGGTTTTACGGTCCATTATACGGTCCGTAAAACATTATACGGTCCGTATAATGAGCTGTAAAACTCATCAGTTCTCTGAACTTATTCTCATCAGTTCGTTTGATCTTCTATCCTTGCGGAACCTTCTTAACACTTGTTCAACACTTCAATACCAATCTAAGGGACGTTATATCTCTTCTCCAAGGCATCATTAAGTCCTTGCTAACTCGTTGCTCGTAATTCCTTCTCGATACTCATCAAATGCTTTTGCCTTCTCTTGGTAATCCTCTTCCCTCATCTCTAACATCTTTGAAATCTCAACTAGGGTTATCAAATGTCGTTCCTCACTAGTTCGTTCACTGGCGTACCAACGGAAAATTTTCGTGGTGTTCGGGAATTCTATAAAAATTTCGCTAGAGTTTCCCCTATAATATGGAACTATCGCCCTGCCACAACAACCCATAATATCGATGCCACCCAGGGGCACAACATAATAGCATAAAAATTGGACACACACGACCCAAAAAGCATAAAAAGGACAACATACATACCTTATGATCTTGACGCCTCATCTTGGACTTCTCCTAAGGGCTGAAATAAATGTGGGTATTTGGATCGCATGCCTTCCTCTACTTCCCACGTCATTTTCTCTCATTTACTACTTCTCCATAGAACCTTAACTGAGGCCACCTCTTTGTTTCTAAGCCTCCGTACTTGCCTGTCTAACATAGCAATGGGTACCTCTTCATAAGTCAATTTCTCTATCACTTGCACATCATTTACTGGGACGATCCTAGTAGGATCTCAAATACATTTCCGGAGCATCGAGACGAGATATACTGGATAGACTGCCTCCAACCCGGGAGGTAGATCTAACTCATAGGCCACCTTGCCTATTTTGCGCATAATCTCATATGGCCCAATATACCGGGGACTAAGCTTCCCCTTTTTGCCAAATCTCATTACACCCTTCATAGGTGACACATTCAAGAATACTCAATCTTTCGCTTTGAACTCCAAGTCTCTTCGACGATTATCCGCATAGGACTTTTGACGACTTTGGGCTGCTAACAACCGATTCTTTATGAGCTTAACTTTCTCTATGGCTTACTGAACCAAGTCTGGCCCTATCAACTGAGCCTCTCCTATTTCGAACCACCCAACCGGGGATCTACACATCCGCCCATATAAGGCCTCATACAGTGCCATCTGAATGCTAGAGTGATAACTATTATTGTAAGCGAATTCTATGAGTGGCAAATGATCATCCCAATTTCCTCCAAAGTCTATCATACACGCTCGTAACATATCCTCCTGAGTCTGAATAGTGCGTTAAGCTTTTCCATCGGTCTGTGGATGAAATGTCGTGCTAAGGCTAACTCAGGTCCCTAAACCCTCTTGGAAAGACTCCCAAAATTTAGCTGTAAGCTGAGTCCCTCTATTGGAGATAATAGATACCGGAACGCCATGGAGTCTCACTATCTCTTTAAGGTAAATTCTTGCATAATCTTCTGCCACATAGGTCGTTCTGACCGGTAAGAAATGAGTTGACTTTGTGAGTCTATCCACAGTCACCCATATAGAATCATACTTACGTCGAGAATGGGGTAACCCTGTAATGAATTCCATATTAATCACTTCCCACTTCCACGTTGGAATTTCTATAGCTTGCAACAATCCACCCGGCTTTTGGTGCTCGATCTTCACTTGTTGAAAATTAGGACATTGAGCTACAAACTCCGCTATATCTTTCCTCATCCCATTCTACCAATATATAGACTTAAGGTCGTGATACATTTTCGTCGCTCTGGGGTGAATGGAGTAACTGGAACATGAGCTTCTCTCAAAATCTGGTGGCGTAAACTTGCCACATCAGGGACACATAATCTGCCTCGGCATCGGAGAACTCCGTCTCCTGAAATATCAAATGATGACTCCTCTTTCTGAGGGAGTGTATATCTGTACTGCATTAGTATGGGATCCTCATATTGTCGCTCCTTCACTTCTGTTACTAGCGACGAGACTGCAAAATTCTGAATAGTAGTTCCCTTGCTACCTGAGTCCATTACTCGGACTCCTAGGCTAGCTAGCTGCCGGAGCTCACGAGCCATTTCTCTCTTCTCTGGTCGTACATCACTTAGACTTCCCATCGATCTACGGCTAAGAGCATCAACCACAACATTTTCCTTTCCAAGGTGATACAAAATCTCAACATCGTAGTCCTTTAGCAATTCTAACCATCGTCGTTGCCGCAGATTCAACTCTTTATGGTTGAAGATGTATTGAAGACTCTTATGATCTGTGTAAATATCCTCGTGGACACCATATAAATAATGTCTCTATATCTTTAATGCATGAACCACCGCGGCCAATTCTAGATCATGGGTATGATAATTCTGCTCATGTTTTCGTAATTGCCTTGAAGCATACGCAATCACTTTGCCATGTTGCATCAATACACAACCTATCCCAACACCTGAAGCATCCCAATAAACGACATATCCTTCGAATCCCTCTGGAAGTGTCAAAACTGTGGCAGAAGTCAATCTACCTTTTAACTCTTGGAAGCTACGCTCGCAAGCATCTGTCCACTGAAACTTTGCCGATTTCTGGGTCAACTTGGTGAGTGGTACTGAGATAGAAGAAAAACCTTCAACGAACCTCCTGTAATAACCGGCTAAGCCCAGAAAACTACGAACCTCCGTAGGAGTTGTGGGCTTTGGCCAAGTTTTCACGACCTCAATCTTTTGGCTATCCACTCGAATACCATTGGCTGTAATAATATGCCCTAAAAAATGCCACCGAGTTCAACCAAAACTCGCATTTGGAAAACTTTGAAAATGACTCTCAGCTTCGAAGAACTCCGAGGACAATACGCAAATGATCCGCATGTTCCGCCTCGGATCTAGAATACACCAGGATATCGTCGATAAATACTATCACAAATAAATCCAGGAAGGGCCTGAAGACATTAGTCATCAAATCCATAAACACCGCTGGCGTATTAGTTAGCCCAAATGACATGACCCGCAATTCAAAATGACCATATCTAGTTCTAAAAGCTATCTTAGGGATATCTTTCTCCCTAACTCTCACTTGATGATACCCGGACCTCAAATCAATCTTTGAAAACCATTTGGCACCTTGCAATTGATCAAACAAATCATCAATCCTCGGGAGAGGATATTTATTCTTGATCGTCACTTTATTCAACTGCCGATAGTCAATGCACATCCTTAAAGAGCCATCTTTCTTTCGGACAAACAATACGGGCGTTCCCCACGGGGATGAACTAGGCCTAATGAAGCCTTTGTCAAGCAAATCTTTCAGCTGCTCCTTCAACTCTTTCAATTCTGCGGGTGCCATTCTATATGGAGAAATAGATATAGGTTTAGCGTCTGGCAACACATCAATGGCAAAATCAATCTCCCGCTCGGGAGAAAGGACTGGAAGCTCTTCCGGGAACACATCTGGAAATTCATTCACTACGGGAACTGACTGAAGAGTCGGCGACTTAGGTTCTATATCTTAAACTCGTACCAGATGATAAATACATCCTTTCGTGATCATCTTCCTCGCCTTTAGATAGGAAATAAACCTACCTTTTGGTGACGCCGTATTCCTTTTCCATTCTAAGACTGGTTCCCCCGGAAATTGGAAACGAACCATCTTCATTCTACAATCAACATTGGCATAACAAGAAGCCAACCAATCCATGCCCATAATGACATCAAAATCTACCATTTCTAGCTCATGCAAATCAATCACGGTACGACGATCACAAATCATAACTACATAATCCCTATATACTCGGCTAGCTATTACCGATTCACCCACGGGTGTAGACACCTCAAAAGGTTTGATCGACTCCGGCTCGACTATAAATTGACCCTCAATATATGGAGTAACATATGATAATGTGAAGCCCAGATCAATCAAAGCATATACATCATGAGAGAGTACTGATAATATACATGTGACCACGTCAAGAGAAGACTCGAGATCTTGGCGTCCAGCCAAAGCATAAATACAGTGCTAAGGACCGCTAGCACTGGGAGCTCTCCCTCTGCCTCTACCATAGCCGACTGGCGCATGTGAACCTGGCCCCGTAGGGCGTACAGACGCCGAAGATCCGGCTACCGACTCTGATGGCTGGGCTCTACCTCTACCATGTACTGAGGGGAAATCACGCATAATATGGTCTGGTCAACCACATGAATAGAAAACGTCTGAACCTGATCGGTACTGACCCCAATGCAACTTCCCACACTGGGAGCATCGTGGCATGGGTGGCCTTGACTGGCCTGAATCACCTCTAAACTGCGGTCCTGAATAACTCGGACTCGGCCCTGAATGAGCAGACCTATCAAATCTCTGGCCTGAAGACCGTGGAGGTGCACTGGTCATAGAATAGCCTGAATGCCTGGGGAACTGCTGCCTATGTCCACCTCTGGACTCACTCATTGGGCCTGAAGATTGGGCCCTCTTGCTATGACCCCTATCCTGCTCACGCTCACTTCTCCGATGTTGTAGGCCTTCTTCTAAGTTCTTAGCATGCGCCTGAATGCGTGCAATATCCATGCCGTCCTGAAGGGACGCAGTCAAACATTTATCCATCAAGTGTGGCCCTAGGCCCTTTACAAATCGGTGTACCCGGTCACCCATATCCACTACCATGGCCGAAGCATACCTATCCAAGGAATTAAAATGGAGGCTATACTCTAGGGCACTCATACTACCTTGCCTCAAGTTCAAGAATTTATCGGCCCTAGCTCGCCGAACTTCCGGAGGCATGTAATGACGGAGAAAGGCATCAACAAACTCTTGCCATACCGGGGGAGGTGCATTGGCCCCCCGTGAAGCCATCCATACTGTATACAACTGGATCGAGACATCTCTCAATCTATATGATGCTAGCTCTACCGACTCGGTGTCTGAAGCATGTATCAACCGAAACGTCCTCAACATACCATCGATACAATCCTGAGGATCCTCCTCCGGCTTTGACCCAAAGAATTCCGAAGGGTTTAAAATAATGAAATCACGGACCCTTGCACTAACGGTCCTATCACCATGCCCTGAACTTTGCCTCTGAGTCTGGGCCGCAACCAACTGGGTCAATAAATTAATGGCCTTTTTCACATCTTGGCCAGAAGCATTTGGTTGAGGGGATGGAGGTACGGGAGATGAGGCTGAGGCTCCCTCATGCTCCTCTGTAATAGGCACTGTCTGGGAGGACTGAGACTGAGCCGCACTTTGGGACTCATCTTCCTCGACTACCGGTGGCGGTGCTCTTTCAGCCCGCTTTTCTGCCACCGTCTTGCCCCTTTGGGCTGTTGTACCCTTTCCCTTTTTAGGCATCTCTGAAATACACAACACACGATTAAGGAACAAGAATTTCTTACATCATATCTCTATCGCACGATTCTTATGAAGAAAGAAGGTCATTCATTCCTAAAATGTCTGCAGCTTCTTGTTTATAAGTGTGGTACGCAACACACCCATAACCAAGACTCTACTAGACACGGCTCGTAGACACACCCTAGGACTGAACTGCTCTGATACCACTTTTGTCACGACCCGACTAGGGGGCCGCGACGAGCAACCGGTGCTAGCCCACCCGGGCACCCTCTTAGCTTACTCTTATGCTTACATCTAGGTGAGCCACATAATAGAACATGCATTGCCAGTCATTCGTCAAACTAGTGCCATTGGACGACATTACCATTATCATAATTGGCATTTATGCCACATCAATGTACATGAGCCGACAAGGCTAACAAAACGATATACAAAATATAGGCCAATAAGGCCGTACATATCTAACCATATACACGTGACTACAAGCCTCTAAGAAGTGTATGACATAACACATGAGCGGGACAGGACCCCGCTATGCCCATAAATATGTACACGAAAGAATGAGTACCCAAAAGCTATGGCTCCGAAGGAAGTGGAGCTCTGCTATGTAATCTCTGAATAAGCAGCTATGGATCAAGTCTGTCTCTCTGTACACCTGCGGGCATGACGCAGCGTCCACAAACAAAAGGACGTCAGTACGAAGAATGTACTGAGTATGTAAAGCATGATCAACATCGATATATATAAGCATAAGGAACAACATATGAAATATCATGGGAGGGGAGACAATAATATCATCATCATAGCACTTACCTACCTTTCATAGGGACTTTCCATTTTTTATACGTATTTGTACATCTACGTCATCATCCGTATTTCATTATAGTACTCGTACCATACGTGTGCTCGTATTCGTATGCATGTCCTTATTCGTATCCGTGTACATAGTCTTATCACATTCATAATCATTTTATATACATAGTCATTTCATATACATAGCATTTACATAGCATACCCGACCTCATAGGACCGGTGTTTCATACATACTTTGACAACCAAGGCACAAGGTTACTCATACCCAGCCCTACCAAGGCTTCAGGGTTATCCGTACCATCTGCAGAGGTGTGCGCGCGTTTCGTTATCGTATACATACTTTATACATATTCATACACATATATTCTACCCGGCGTATAAGCTCCGGGTTTCATTATAGCCCTTCATAGGCACATATAAGTATAATATCCCGTAGGCACCTTTAGCATTATTATTATTATCATCGTCGTCACTATCATCATGATTACTACTACATCTACATCATAGGCTTACTCGTCATACGAGGTGCATAGTACAATCGTAGCACATATCAAGGATCGTGAGCTTATAAGTTCAGAATGTCAATCATTTGAAGACAACATACTCATATAGAGGATTTAAGAGTTTGGCCAAAGAACCATGCCTTATGAAAGAAGGGTTAGCCTTACATACCTTTTCGTCGCACTATTCTACACTCGCGCGTACTCCTCCGATGTTCACGTTTCTTCCTTCATTAAGGGCATACCATCATTAGAATCGACAACTAGCATATATGACTAAAGCTGGAGAAAAATCGGACAGCATCTCCTTTATTTATACAACATTTGCCCATATCGTGATTCAACTCCCAAACGTCAACAATACATTCATAATATCATAACAATAGCTTCTAATCATGCACATTATTCACATTATCTAGATTCCTCAATTTGCTTCTTATTCACCCATTTTCATGGTCATAATACCCCACTTCGTCCATTCATCGAAATGTCTAGATCATGATCTTAACACCATTTATAACATATTCATATCACAACGCAACAACATTCATGATTCAACTGAAACTATTTTTCAAAACGTCACTATTCATCATTCATGACCCATTTTGCTATACACTCCTAGTGACCAAGCATTTCAACTCTCAAATACCTTAAACAATCCACTTTGAGCAAAACCCTAGTTTCCCTCCATTTGGATTTCTTGACTTTAGATGATCTTTGATGGGTTCTTACTCTTGATTCACTTATTTAATGTTGTTGATGGCTTATAATCCTTGAAAACTTGTATAATAAATGTAGAGAGATGTTTTAGAGAGAGGAAGGAAATGTTGAAATTATTTCATGAACTTGGTCCTTTATTTAATAACATTCCACTGATCTGTCGGGTTCCGTTATACGGTCCATTATACGGCCCGTATAATGGTTATACAGTCCGTATAATAGACCGTGAAATGGGTCTGCCTGCACCCCTTCACTGTGACCATTTGACGGTTCGTTATACGGTCCGTATAACTGACCGTAAATTTCCACCAGCAACCAACCTCCTCTATGATGGTTTTACGGTCCATTATACGGTCCACAAAACATTATACGGTCCGTATAATGAGCCGTAAAACTCATCAGTTTACTGAACTTATTCCCATCACTTCGTTTGATCTCCGATCCTTGCGGAACCTTCTTAACACTTGTTCAACACTTCAATACCAATCTAAGGGACGTTATATCTCTTCTCCAAGGCATCATTAAGTCCTTGCTAACTCGTTGCTCAAAATTCCTTCTCGATACTCATCAAATGCTTTTGCCTTCTCTTGGCAATCCTCTTCCCTCATCTCTAACATCTTTGAAATCTAAACTAGGGTTATCAAATGTCGTTCCTCACTAGTTCGTTCACTGGCGTACCAACGGAAAATTTTCGAGGTGTAACAGCGCCTATATGGCCGGGCATGTCACTGCTAAGGCGGGCTGCATATGATTCCACCGCGCCTATATGGCCGGGCATGTCACCGGTAATGCAGGCTGCTATGTTTACACTGAGCCGAGAGGGACGGGCATGATCACCACTAGTGGGCGGCATATGAGGGTTACCCGGACGCGAGTGACAATACAGGTTATGATGTGATGATGTATATGATGATGTACGTGATGATGTATGGGATGTGATAACGTGTATACTATGATTATGTAAAATGTGAAATATGAAAGTAATAGAATTGCCTATGACACTCGTGCAGGTTATATCTTTGTCCCATGACTTATGATCTTTCTATTATGTTGTTTATTTCATTCCTGCCTTACATACTCAGTACAATACTCGTACTGACGTCCATTTTCTTTGGACGCTGTGTTCATTCCCACAGGTAGACAGGGAGGAGATCTTGTTCCGGATTCTTAGAGGCTGCTAGCTGACTGAAAGCCCTCCTTTGTTCCGGAGGTGCTTATGATGATTCTTTTGTGTACAGTTGTAGATGTTGTTATACCCCGTATTGTATACGTCGAGTTATTCATAAAAGAATCGACGCGAGTTAAAGATGGAACCCTTCCCGGACACGGAATAGAAATCCTTAATTTTTCAATTTTTATTAGAATATAAATTTGTTTATAAATTTTACTTAGTGTAAACATATTAATGGAGATTAGGGATTAATTAACCATGTTTGGATTATTAAGTAGGGATTAAGACTTAAATATTCACTAATTATGCACTAGTGGCCGTGTGGGCCCCACTACCACATGACCAAATCAGATTTTTGCGCATGCTTGAGTTGGGGGAACGTGTAAGACCCTCTTGGGCAGAAAAATGGTCTACTTTGTTGACCATTCTTCAGCCACAACTCATTTCCCAACCCCACAAAGTGAACTTAGAGAGAGAGGCTCTCATTTTCACCAAGTGAAGAGGAGAGAGAGCCACGGCCAGCCATGGCAGTTCCACCACCAAGCACGGCCAGGCCTTCTATTTGTTTCTTACCATTAAGTCCCTAAAGTGTTCTACACATTCACCATTATGTTTCAAGTGAAGGAGAAACCATAAACATGCCATGCAAGCTCTTATAAGCTCACAGCCAGATTTGAGCCCTCCATTTTGATTCAAAAAAAATAAAATTTTCCAAGGTGTTTCAACCCTTAGGAAGGTGCATAGCAATGTGGAGTAGCCATTGGAGCAAAAAGAACAAGTATTAGTTCAAGTCATCAAATTCTAGCCAAGTTGAGAAGTTAGATTGTTAAGGTAAGAATTGATCATCTTTTTACACGTTTTTAGTAAGGATTTGGACGTGTTGTAAATGTGCAAATGTAAATTTAATCCATCCAATTAGATGTGTTGATGTTGGAGCATGATAATATCCATGGAATTATATGTGTTGATGTTGAAGTATTGTTGTAACTTGGTGAACATGAATTGCATGTATAAAATTATGAATGTTGGTGTTGGAATGCTAATGTGGCCGTAGGGACTGTTTTAGTTGAAATGGGTGGACTGATTTTATTTAGTAATTATGGTTGTTGCTATCATAAATTACATATTAAAAGTATGAAAAGAAGTAGAAAGTTAAAGGTGAAGTTGTGTTGATATGAATACAAATTGAATCCATGAAATTATGTGTGTTGAAGTTGAAGCATGGTTGAAGCCATGTAGGGACTGTTTTGTGTAGAAGGTGGTGGACTGATTTTACTTGGTATTTTGATTGTTGTTGTTATGAATCTTATGATGAGAATAAAGTTATTAAATGGTTAGAGTTGGAGTTAAATTTTTTTGTGGGTTGTTGTAAGGATTATAGTGATAATAATGTAGCTTATTTGCGTATGAATTGATGATGTAGTTGTCAGGTGACTGCTGGTCATATCTCACTGAAATTATATGAAAAGAAGATATGAAATAATGTGTAAGAATCACATGTGGTGGCTTGGTATGTTTGTAAGCGTTTGCAAGAATTCCGAACATCATTTGTGTAATAGTTAGGGGTTGTTTTGGATGTGTCCTTGTTGTTCTTATTGAGCTTGAAAGATTAATGATAATTAAGATTATGCATTGTGTTGTATGTTTGTTGGGCTGTTATAAAGTTGGTTACATGAAAACGTTAAGGTTACGGACTATTAGGAATAACTTGAAGACGTAGTAGTCGGATGTGAATCGTTATTGAATATTGTGAACGTTGGCTGTTTGGAATATTGCGTGGACTGTTTGGAATGTTGTGCGGGCTGTTTGGAGTGATTCTTGCATCTTGTCTTCAATAGCCTCGATATAGTACTTAAACGTATAATTATTGGCGTTAGCTTGACTAGTATGTAATTAGTTTGGGATGTAAGGAAACCGTCGTCTAAATTGTCTAGAAAGGAGTTGCTAACGTTGGGAACGTTTTGAATCTCCCCGTAGCTTAACCATAATTCTTGACGTCTTAATATAGGTTGAAACTTTGGGCAGCGCATACGTGTTGTGTTACGAATAAACGCCAAAGGTATGAAAAGTTGACACTTTTTTTTTTTTGGCATGATCCTTACAAAACGAATAGACGATATGTATATGGTTCCAAAGAAGTTCCTATTCTTAGAGCCACTAGGATGGATAATGTTCTTGATTCTCAGAATTTGATTCATTATTGTTTTGATATGTACATATGATTTCAAAGTTCCGTTTTGATAAAATCCACAGGGACATCCGAAGGTACTTGATATGATTATTATTTGAATTTGCAAATGATAGTTCGTTTTGATTATTCCATTGAGTCTTTGATAATGTTTAAAATTGCATATGGTTTCTCACTACTCTGCTCGTGCATGCCTCAATATATCTTTCATCGAGTCCCGGGCCGGGTATGTTATCGTGCACAGTTTCACTGCATTATTCACCGAGTCCCTCACTAAAGGGCCGGGTACGGTTTGTATATATATATGGTGATATGATGATATGATGATATGACGTATGATAATATGATGATATGATGACATGTTATGGCGGCCAGGAGGGCATATGATGACTTTATTCACCGAGTCCCTCACAAGAGGGCCGGGTACGGCATATAGGTATATGATATATGATATTGACAAGCATGATTATGTTTCAAAGGCAAGTGTTTTGGTATTCTGAATATTGTACTTGTTTCCTGTACTCCTTATTTCAATTATGATCCTTTTACTGTATTTCCCACTTTACATGCTCAGTACATATTCCGTACTGACCCCCTTTCCTCGGGGGCTGCGTTTCATGCCCGCAGGTACAGATACTCGCTTTGGTGAGCTGCTAGTTTAGGACTTCCTTTCTGCTATCTTGGAGAGCTCCGTTGTTCCGGAGCCCAGATTTTGGTAAAGATCATTTTGATCTAAATATATGTATATGTTGTCTAAGGGTACGATAGGGCCCTGTCCCGTCATATTTCACTGTTGAAACTCTTAGAGGTCTGTAGACATGTATGTGGGTTGTATTTAGATGGGATCAGTTGTGTGTATGATCAGTACACGTGTTCTATCGTTGTAGCAGCCTTACCGGTTTGCATATGTTGTTATGTTGTGATAGCAGCCTTGTCGGCTTGCGTATATATCTATGTTTATGTTGATTGATCATATAGCTAACAGGTGTGTATACGAGTGTCCAGCTCGGGCACCAGTCACGGCCTACGGGGTTGGGTCGTGACAAAAAGTGGTATCAGAGCGGTTCATCCTTGGAGTGTCTACAGACCGTGTCCAGTAGAGTCTTGTTTATCGGTGTGTTGTGCACCACATCTATAAACAGGAAGCTACAGGACATTTAGGATGTCATCTTTCCTTCTTATCTTAGATCGTGCGATAGAGCTATATTATTAGGATGATCATTTTCTAATAGACTGTTATGTTTACAGCTATGCCTCCGAAGAAAGCGACGGCTGCCCAGAAGGGAAAAGCAATAGTAGGGAATACTAGCTAGACACAGAGAGTTACCAGGGCTCGTGCCCAGTTTATACTTAAGGTTGTGCTCCAGTCCGTGAGTTCTGCCACATCGTCACTTCCAGAGGAAACCAGAACAACGACAGCTCTAGGTCAGGGGGCGGCTCCACCGGCAGCTCCCGAGTTTCCAGCACCCGAGCCTCCAGCTCCTCAGTCAGGGGCAGAGGATAGAGCTATGAGAGATGCAGTCCAGTTACTTACCAGATTAGCGGCAGGACAGGCTTGCAGGTAAGGATTGGGGGTTGACCAGATAGATAGACATGACAGTTTGAGAGCCCGTGATTTTCTGAGCTGTAATCCTCTAGAGTTTTTCGGGTCAAAGCCCGAGGATGACTCGCAGGAGTTCGTTCGGCAGATGCAGCGTATGCTGAGGATAATTAAGGCTTCTGAGACTGAGTCGGTTGAGTTAGCGTCGTATCGACTGCGGGATGTAGCTGTCAACTGGTATGAGTCATGGGAGCTGTCTAGGAGCGCGGATGCTCCTCCAGCAGTATGGGACGAGTTTGTGGAGGCCTTCTTTGGCCACTTTTTGCCTCCAGAGATGTGGCGAGCGAGAGTTGATAGATTCTTACGTCTGAGGCAAAATGGCAGGAGTGTTCGGGATTATAGTCTTGAGTTGGATTCGTTGGCCAGATATGCACCCACTATTGTAGCTGATATGACCGATAGGATGCATCGATATGTGGTGGGGCTGGATCGTTATTTGGTTGATAGCTGTATGGTAATGGCCTCCCAGCCAGGGATGGATATTGCTCGAGTACATGCGTAAGCACAGGGGATGGAGGATCGACACAGGGGGCGTCAGTCTGATAGAGACTATAACAGAGGCTAGCATAAGAGAGCTAGATCAGTTGTATATCCGGGTGAGTTTCGAGGCAGGCAGCCTCAGCAGCAGCATAGTAGATATCCTTCTCAGCCAGCACGGAGTGCACCCCCGCAGTTCACTGGTAGGAGATTTGATAGTACAGGGTATTCAGGAGCTGGTCAGAGCTCCAGGGCTTCAGGCTCACAGATGTCGAGGGGTTCGATTCAATCGAGGCCACCCTTACCTCGGTGTTCTCGGTGTGGTAGACCCCATTCTGGAGAGTGTCGTCTCGGTACTGGTGCTTGTTTTTCTTGTGGACGTCAAAGCCATATTATGAGGGAATGCCTATGGAGGGAATCCAGGTGGTGCAGCTCAGCCTACTGGGTCAGTTGCTGGTTCATCTTCTTCTGTGGATATGCGCCCTATGGGGCAGGGTTTCCAGGTACCAGCAGGCCGTGGTAGAGGTCGTGGCGGAGCTTCTAGTTCTAACGGTCCATCGAACCGCATATATGCTTTGACTAGTAGACCGGATCAGGAGGCGTCACCTAATGTAGTTACAGGTATGTTATCGGTTTTCTCTCGAGACGTGTATGCATTGATAGACCCAGGCTCCATATTATCGTATATTTCTCCATTTGTTGCTAGTTGAATCGAGATAAAACCAGAATTGATATAACCATTTGAGGTAGCTACACCAGTAGGAGATTCTGTTATGGCAAGACAAGTATATAGGGATTGTTCGGTGATCATATATAGTCGTTGCACCAAGACAGATTTGATAGAGCTAGATATGACTGAGTTTGATGTTATTATGGGTATGGATTGGTTAGCTTCTTGTTAAGCTAACGTTGATTGTAGAGGCAAGATAGTCCGATTTCAGTTCCCAGGAGAGCCAATTATAGAGTGGATGGGAAATACAGCATCGCCGAGGGGTAAGTTTATTTCATACCTCAAGGCAAAGAAGATGGTCAGAAAGGGTTCTATTTATCATCTGGTACGGGTACACGACCTGAAGGCAGAGGCGCCGACTTTTAGTCAGTGCCGGTAGTTAGCGAGTTTCAAGATGTATTTCTAGATGAACTTCCAGGCCTTCCTCCTGAGCGTGAGATAGAGTTCACTATAGATGTATTGCCAGACACTCAGCCCATATCTATTCCTCCTTACAGAATTGCACCTGCAGAACTGAAGGAACTGAAGGAGCAGGTGAGAGATTTATTAGAAAAGGGCTTCATCAGGCCCAGTACATCACCTTGGGGAGCACCAGTGCTATTTTTGAGGAAGAAGGACGGGTCGCTGCGAATGTGTATTGATTATAGGTAGCTGAATAAAGTAACAATAAAGAACAGGTATCCCCTCCCCAAGATAGATGATTTATTTGACCAGTTGCAGGGTGCTAAGTGTTTCTCGAAGATAGACTTGCGGTCAGGTTATCATCAGGTGTGGGTAAAGGAGGCAGACATTCCAAAGACTGCATTCAGAACCCGATACGGGCATTACGAGTTTAGAGTGATGTCCTTTGGGTTGACTAATGTCACGACCCAACCCCGTGGGCCATGACTAGTGCCCGAGCTGGACACCCGTACACACCTGCTTACTAAATCGACATAGTCATATTTCATTCATGCCCAACATTGCTAATCCATACGAATATTATTCTGAAGCGGTCGCAAATATCGTACATATCATATCGAAACATAAACATAAACATATATATACATACCAGCCGTTAAGGCCGTTTACGCAAACCACAGACATAACCGAACAATAGCGACCCATGACCCACATATATGTCTACAGGCCTCTAACAAACACAACAGAATCATATGACGGGACAGGGCCCCGCCGTACCCCTGAATATACATACATATATACATAACGAAAGAGTATGTACCAAAATATGGGCTCCAGGACAAGGGAGCACTCCAAAGCAGCAGAACAGGTAACCTAAGCTGTCGGGTCTCTCACACGTACGTTTGTACCTGCGGGCATGAAACGCAGCCCCCGAAGAAAGGGGGTCAGTACGGAAAATGTACCGAGTATGTAAGGCATGAAATATAATTGAAAAGATCATAACTGGAACAAAGGTTACAGAAGTCAAGTACCATAATCAAGAAATTACTGTACCTGTGTATTATGGGACAAAGTCAAACGTTATCATGTCACAGACCGTACCCGACCCATCCTGGGACTCGGTGAATAAGATCATGTGTACGAACATCGTATATCATATACCTACCGTACCCGGCCCGTTAAGGGACTCGGTAACAAATCATGTCATACTGCTTTCATGTTATCATGCATGCATATACATATACATATACATATACATACCGTACCCGGCCCTCTAGTGAGGGACTCGGTGAAATTATGTCGTACCCGACCCATTTACGGACTCGGTAAAGTCATATCGTACCCGGCCCATTTAGGGACTCGGTAAATGGAATCGTGTGCACATATATCGTACCCGGCCCATTAAGGGACTCGGTGCCATAATCATATCATCATATACATATACCGTACCCGGCCCTCTAGCGAGGGACTCGGTGAACAATGCAGAGGATTACGCACGATAGCATACCTGGCCCGGGCTCAGTGAACAGACATATTAAGGCTTGCACGAGCAGAGTAGTGCGAAACCACATACACATAAATCAAGACCCGAGATGCAAACATATTTACAAACATACATATCGACATCGGAAGGCTCGGAAACAAGTTTCGGGTCAATCGGAATTAGTATACGAAAGTTACGGGCTTTTGAAGTACAAAACATTCTATAAGCATTTTGGAAGCCATTATCATGTCAAAATCCCTTTGGATATCATTATTGATCGAATCAAATAGAACTTGGAATTTTATACACATATCAAACATATTAAAGGCCCAATGGGACAACCGAACGTATTATCATATCAAATACCTTTCGGATGTTCCGACTAATTATGTCAAAGCAAAGCTTTTAAGAGTGTCTGTACATATCAAAATATGTCATAGGATTCAATGGAATAGTTAAGGAAACTATCGTTTAGTACTCGGAACAATAACCAAAAGTTTCTTTTACTTATCGTACGGAAATAAGTCAAATAGAACAATAGGAGAGGATTCGGGAATAGTGGACCCGCCTCGGGTCAATAGAGGTGACGTACACAAATTCCGTACATTAAACTTTATGGAGTCACTTATGAAAGCCTTAATGTCATTCGGTTCCATTTGGGGCAAGCTATAGATATTTAAACAATCATTTCATCAAGGCATGAAGAACTTAATTCCATTCTATTGAATGAAAAAGGGTCAAATTCAAACTCGGATTTCTAGGAATAGAATCGTCCCCGAGGCTCATCTCCAAACCTATTATGTCTAAGACATGCCAAAAGAAGGAAAGGTGAAGCCTTACATACCTTCTTCACTTCTTACGCTTGTCCAAACTCAAATCCCGTTTCCGCCAAAATCTACAATTGGTCACAATTACCAAATGTTAATTATAAGCCTTTTAGAAATTCATTCTTAAATCTATACTTGTCTACAGAAATTTGGGCAACATCTCCCCTATAAATTCAACATCCCCGAGAATTCAACTCGGCCAAATACACAACAACCAATCCGGGAATGTAACCCGGCCAACTTAGCAACAACAATGCCAACGATTATTCCGACAATATCCATATAAAGTTCAAAAAGCATACTAATATTAACAACTTCTTTCTACAAACTTGACAACCTCCCATTTACGTTCAATTCATGATTGTCTACATATTCAAATACTAATCCGCAACCATTTAAACAATATCCAAGAATACTTCAACATTCCATACAACATTCAAACAATTCTACCAACACTCTACTTTATCCGAAACTTTCCAACAATTACAACTTGGACTAAAATCATCAACTTTTCATTACCAACATGAATTCTACAACAACAACAACTAGAATACTAAATAAAACAATTAAATCATTGTTCCTACACCACACTTAGGCACGGCTACAACACCATGCACACGGCCATATTCTCAATACGTGAAGTTTCATGAATTTCATTCGTTTTCCACATACTACAACATACATAACTATCCATAACATAATAAAAGGAGATTAATTCTCACCCTTCTTCCACCAATTGGCACCACACGGCCACACACATGCAACACACCCCACGGCTCACACACAACTCATGTTATTTCCATGCATTTCATTCAATTCTACACATTCTAACATATATAAACCTTCCATAACATGAAAAGGGATTGAATTCTTACCTTTTTCCCACTTGACTATAATTCTTGAATTGCCACAAAGAATAGTTTTCTCACTTCAATGATTATGCCACATTAAAGAGGGTCTTGGAATTAGTAGGGATTCAAGAAGAGATGAATTTATGGATCAAAGATGGAAAATTTCCAAAAAAAAATTCTTTTCTTGTTGTTTGGCCGAATGGCCTTGTGGTGGTGCTCTCTGTCACGACCCGACTAGGGGCCGTGACGCGTACCCGATACTTATACCGAGCACCCCTTATCTATCATTTTTACCTTTACTTCTCAGCGGGCCGTGGGAACTGTGCTATACATTTTTTTTCATTGCTGAGCTTTAACATTAGCCGCGTCATCATAAACATAGACTAGTAAGCGTTGCTGTCACATTTGTTATAGCCCGCATTTTACACGTTTGGATATTTCGACATCGTCGTGATAAGTTAAGGCAAGACCATTCTTTTAAAAATATTCTAACGTACAAGTTGTTAAGGATATTAATCATGAGTATTATTGGTATGGAAATGTTGAAGAAGTCCAAGGGAAAAAAGAGAGATTCGCAAAATGACCAATGGAAATAATGTGGAAGATTAGGGGCAAAATGGTAATTTTACAAAAGTCCAGGAAAATTCATGGAGGAGCCATGTTGGCCGTGCACTATATGCTCTTATTTTAATTAATGGGGGCTATTTGTAAATTATAAAAATACAATATGGACCCAAGCTTGTTTAAGAAGACATTAGTCTTCTTTTAATTTCAAGAAATTTCTAGAGAGGGGCATGTGCCCCTCACATGCATTTATATATATATATATATATATATATATATATATATGAGTCTACTCTCCATTTAAGACAAAGAAAACAAGAACAAAAAAAAAGGATGAAGAGAGGGAAAGATGAGGGTTTCGGCCATGGCCAAAGAAAATTAGGCCATGGAAATTGTATTCCAAATATTTATTTCTTTATGCATTCCTACTAATTTTAAGGCTCTCTTTAACATGGTCTAGTTGTTGAAGCAAAAATATTCCTCTTTGTTGCAAGTTGGCAACCTTGGCTAAGTTGAAGAATTGAAGAGAAAAGGTAAGAATTCAACCTTCTTATATGTATTATGGATGGTTGTGCATGTTATGATATGTAGAAATGAATGGAACTCGTGAAATATGTATGTATGTGGTATAGCCGAATGGGTGATGTGTGTGGAAAACAATGGATTGAATTCATGTAGTAGTTTGATTGTTGTTGTGTGTAGAGTGGAGAAATGGATGAAATATATGGAAGTATGTGTGTTTGAGTATGGCCGTGTATGGTATGTGTGTGATTAACAATGTGTATGTAGAGTTGTGTTGGGGTGATGAATTAGTTTGTATTCAACATGCTTGTGTGTTGTAGTAACGTGTGGAAAATGGATGAAAATCATGGAATTTATGTGTTGAAGGGCTGTCCGAAAATGGACTGTTTTGCATGTCCAAGAATGAACTAATTTTATTTAGTATGTTTGGGTTGTTGTGTTGTGGATTATGTAATATAAATGAGAGTTTAATGATCCAAGTTGGTGTCGTAATTGTTGCGGGCTGTTTTTGGAAGACAATTTGAATCAAATGTAGTTTCTTGTAATTATGATAATAATGTTGTTAAAGTGTGGTTTGTTGGTGTAGTTTGTGAAGTTTGAAGAAAGAAATGTGTTGTGATGGTTCCTATGGAAGTTGGAAGATTTCGGGTTCCATGGTGCATTGCTGGGTTGTTTGAATATTTTGTGATTTGTCCGAGGCGTCCTTGAATCTTGTTTAAATAGTTTGGATTAGTACTTGAATGTATGAAGATGGATGTTGGTTTGATTGCATGCGGTTGATTTGAATGAAAGTGGAATGCCGTCGAATTGTATAGAAAAGAGTCACTAATGTTAGAATGTGTTTTGAACCTCTTATTGATGTTGTATCTTGGTTGTTGGTTGGGTTGTTGTTGAGTTGGGCCGAGCCATATTCTCGGGGTTGGTATATTTACAGGGGAGATGCTGCCGAAATTCTGGCAGAATATAAGTGAATATGTTTGAAAGGTTAAAGCAAGTATATGATAATGGAACTAATGAAGGGATGAACTTTCTTGCTTGTAGACAAACAAGTGGGATGCACAAGCGTAACTAGTTGGTCGCAGCACAGGTATGTAAGGCTTACCCTTTCATTCTTTGGCATGTCCTAGAGCCAAGTAAGGTATAATGTGATATGCTGCCTTGGGGTAACTCTGTTCTGTGATTCTGAGTCTGATTATGATTCTAATTCACTTCTTAACCTGAGTTTGTGATCCTAGTTCATCCCTTGATATAAGTATTTGATATAAGTATTTTGATATAAGTATTATGGCACAAGTATTCTGATATACGTATTTTGATATAAGTATTCTGATATAAGTATTTTGATATAAGTGTCTTGAGATAAGCATTTTGATATCAGTCTTCTGATATAAGTGTTTCGATATGAGTATTTTGATATAAGTATTCTGATGTAAGTATGCTGATATAAGTATTCCGATATGAGTATCCTGATATGAGAATTCCGAAATCAGTATCCTGATATGAGCATTCTGATACGTTTATTCTGGTTCGAGAACTTCTGTAAGATTTAATGTCCCTAACTTCCGTATACGATCTCGGATTGCTCTGAAATGTTCGAAGAGGTTTCTGTATCAAGACGTCCATAATTTTCTTATACGTAAGTATGGTTCCAAAATCTCTATTTGATCTGATTCGTAAGGACATCCGAAGGTGCCTGATATGACTATGACTCTGATTCTCCGAAAAAGACTTCTGAAACGCTTATAAAGCGCTCTGTACTTCAAACGCTCGTAACTTCCTCATACTACGCCGGATTGACCTGAAATCTGTTCCGAGCCTCCAGGTATCGGTAAGTACACTGGTCTGTTGAGTTTTGATGTCTATGCATGTGGTTTCTCACGACTCTGCTCGTGCATGACTCAATGTATCTTTCACTGCGACCCGGGCCAGGTTTTGTTATGTCCTCGTGTGTCCGCTACGATATGATTCACTGCGTCCCGGGCCAGGTTCTGTTATCGTGCGCATTCCCCTGCATTGTTCACCGCGTCCCTCATAGGCGGGCCGGGCTCTGTTATATGGTATGATGATATAATGATATGGGGTGGTGGCCAGGATGGCATATGATCTGTCTGTTCACCGCGTCCCGTACTAGAGGGCCGGGCTCTGTTACCGCACCCCTCACTTGAGGGTCGGGTTCTGATATATGCATATATGATACATGAATTTGATATATGATGATTCTGTTTACCGCGTCCCTTATCACTGGGCTGGGTTCTGTTATACGCAATGTGACATACGAATCTGAGTATTCCGTCCGATATATGACATCATCTGAGTATTCTGTATATTCTGCATTCCGTCAGATATATGACATAATCTGTAAGTTCTGTATTCCGTCCGATATATGACATCATCTGAGTATTCAGTATGTTCTGTACTCCGTCTGACGTATGACCTTATCTGTGCGTTCTGTACGTGCCACACTCCTTCTGACATCTGGTATCGGTATGTGCGATCTGTGTCTGGAAAGTAAGTATGTCGGCATTCTCTATGCTCTGTATGATTTTGTTATGCTCTGTATGATTTGTACGGTCTGTATGATCTGTATTGGTCGGTATGGTCTGTGTCGGTCTGTATGGTCGGTATTGGTCTGCATGATCTGTGTCTGAGAAGTAAGTAATTCGGCAATCTGGATAATATGCTCACCCTTGGTACCGTTTGTTTCGATTATGGTTCTGCTTCTGTATTCTATGTCTTACATACTCAGTACATATTCCGTACTGACCCCCGGTTCTTTGGGGGCTGCGTTTCATGCCGCGCAGGTACTCCCAGTCGAGACAAGGACGCTATAAAAGATATTTCAGCAGTGGTGGCGAACTCCATTTGCTCCTGGAGGACTGCCAAGTCAGTGTATGGTATATGTGTTATGGTTTCTGTATGGTGTTAGAGACTTTGCAGACAGCGTCGGGGTTATAGTATGTCAGTCTGTAAGCGGCTCCGTCAGCCGATATGTCGGTCTATGTTATGCATTGAATTTCGTATGACTATATATTTGTTCGCTTGGAAGCTTCGAGAAAGAACATTTCTGAAAGAAAGAAAAAAAAATTACTATGTATTTTATCTGATTTGATTTAAACGTTTGACGTATCTTTATGTGCAGCAAGAGTCTGAGGGTTCGCTCGGCCCTAAGTAAGGGTCGGGTGCCCATCACACCCTAGTAAGGTCGGGGTGTGACAACATTATACAGAGACGCGAACAATTCAAAATACAAGACCTCTACCTTTACATATCTGCCTACGAGCCTCTAGACATAGTACACATATACATAGAAAGGGCCGAGTACTGCCGTGCCCGAATATATATATACACAAAATAGTACCGAGGAAGTGAGGCTCTGGAACAACTGGAGCGCTGTCAAGTGCTGCAAGTAGAGCTCCTAAGAACCAAACCCGCCTGTCTGCTGACCTGCGCGGCATGAAACGCAGCGTCCACAAGAAGGGACGTCAGTACGAATAGTGTACCGAGTATGTAAGGCATGAATAGTAATATACGGAAAATATAAAACAGGGATAATGACATAAAAGAGTTATAACACATGCCCTGAGGTGGAAACATAACCTGTACATATAAGTGCCCTTGGGCAGATGCAATGCATGCTTAGCTTTCCTTTGAAAATATTTTCTTGTTCATATATATCTATAAAAGTAGAACATGTCATGTTGCCGAGGCATCGGCAGCCGATCCATTTAACCATAATTATACACATCCCGCGTCCGGGCATCCCGCGTCCGGGACGATATCATGTCATGTAATGCCAACTGATCAGGTTGATATGCGTATATAACGCTCTGCCTTTATCTCCATCTTCCCCGTATACATATGCATATATCATGTATGTATATCAGCGTCTATAGCGCTCTGGCTCTTTCATCATATACATATATGTGTATCATGTGCATATATCAGCGTCTATAGCGCTCTGGATCTTTTATCATATACATATACATGTGTCATGTACATATTTTATAAATATATATACACATATCTTACATACATTTACATGTCTTATATGCATTTACATATCTTATATACATATGTCCCATAGGCACGCAGGAGAGCCCAAAGAAGAATCATGTAGTCATCGGAGTGACGTTAGGTCGGTGACCTCCGATTATATTATGGAACAATCGTGGTCGCTTTGTCTCTCCTTGAAGGAACAAGTATTTTAAGGCGAGGCTACCAACGGAGAATAGTGTCAACAGTAAACGTAGATGGAATCATGGCATCATGGACGTCAACTCGTAGGCTTTGGATTCCTTAGGAAATAGCGTCATAGCTAGGAGGTGGAAATAAGGTTCAAGAACTAGTTTATTACTTCCATACTCGCATTGAATCCTTAGCTTATAATTCTTAGCCGTAGAATCGTTCCGGTCGTACTTATCATAGGCATATTCTCTTGTCTAACATCGTCATTATCATTATCATCATAAAAGTATCCTCGGTAGAGTAGTCATAGTACTTATCATTTAGTAACGAAATCGGGATCAAAGGCCCTCTTTGGATTCAACTTCAAGTAAGTCAAACAGAACTATAAGGAAAATCCGAGAGCAACGGGCCCACCTCGGCCCGAATGAGGTAGCGGATACGATTTGCATATGGTACATGTCATGGCGTTACTTGTGGGGGTTTTATGGTAGTCGGGTCCCATTTATACAAGCTCTAGGGGTTTAGGAGGTCTTTCCAACATTTCGCGCACTTTCTAGTTCAATTCTACTGAAGGGAAAAGGGGAAACTTTGGATGCGGATTCCGGGGAATAGAGTTGTCCCCGGGGCTCGTACCCAACTTATTACGTCTAAGACATGCCATAGAAATACGGGTGAAGCCTTACATACCTCTTTCCGCTCCTTTTGCTACTCTTAATTCACGTTGCAATTTCGTCAAAATCTGCAAATTGGTCATATTTACCAAAACTCTTATTAGGATACTTAGAGTTGAAATCTTAAAGTAATACTTGGCTACCGAAATTTCGGCAGCACTTCCTCTGTAAATATACCATCCTTGGCATTCAACTTAGCAAGTTTTCAATCAACAACAACTCGGGAATTCAAACCCGGCCAAACTATTAACACAACTCAACAATCACACTAGCAATTCACATATTCCATTCAAGACACATGATCTCAATTTACCACTTTCTTCAAAACCTTCTGACTTCAATGAGTACAATAGCAACCTTATAATATATATTCCAACAACATCATACTAATACCATTACATGCTATCCATGCAAAAACATTATTTTTCAATATACACAATCTTCCACTTACCAATACTTCACCAAACTTATCAAGTCTTTATTTGTAATATGAGATCTACAACACAACAACTAAAATATTAATTACAACTCGCTCATTATTCTTTCACAACTCACCAATATACACGACTATACATCATGTATACACGGCCACATACACACTACACACTCACGGCTTCATCATGCACACACAACTACCTTCTCTCCAAATTCATTCAACTTCCATTATCAATATAGTATTTACAACGACAACAACCAAACACTAAACAAAATAATTGAAATATGATTCCTACATATATATACACATGCACAATTTCATCCATTTTAGCATACTACAACACATATAAACCATGTATAACACATAAAACAAGATTAAAATTCACCTTTCTTCTTCAACTTCTCACTTGACTACAACTTGGCAACTTGTATGATTATGAATCTTTCTTGCTCCAACAACAACTCCACCTTGTTAAGCACCCTTTACTTGGTAGAAAATGATTTTTGAAAGAATTTTTGCAAATGTTTCTTGGGAATTCCTCTATGGCCGAAGGGCCCTAGAACTTCTCCTCTTCTTTCTCTTGTTCTCCTCTTCTTGAAAATGCTAGAGATTATTGTGATAAAGATGACTTAGTCATCTTATTTAATATCATGAATTAATTAGTCATGGGCCTAGCCATGCCCTATGGCCCGTTGGGCCTCAAATTTTCCAAAAAAAACTTTCAAGCCCACTTTGTATTTTTGACTAGTTCTTGTAATTTATGAAACATTTTTCCAACTTCCAAATTTGCCCTTCGTCTTTCTCCATATTTCCACTTCTAGATTTTTCATAAGCACTCATGTGCCAAACAAAATAAAATATGGCCTTTCTTGTTGTCCTCCCGCAATTGCCTTGAATCATCCGATTGCACAAAATGCGGGATATAACATCCTCCCCCCCTTTAGAACATTCGTCCTCGAATGTTAAACTGGCATTGTAGCGTAGTATAATACTTCGGGGAGGTCTCTTTCATAGATACCTTACAGGTCGCTTAGCATATCCATTTTAGGAGCTTAGGTTGCCTTTATGTCGCAGGTCATTTAAGTTAGTTCCGAATACTGGCCCTGCGTTAATAAGTTTCCTTTATTGGATCTTGAATCGTCACAGTCCATTTTAGATCTAACATGTCCTCCCCTCCTTTATTAAGAGGGTCTGCACACGCCTATGCCCTTTAGATAATCGTCGCTTTCCGCGATCCTTTACAATTGTAAAATCCTTCCGCTAGTCTAGCCTGTCCCCACTTACACGACTTCTATAAGGTTTCTAACCACTTCGTACACTTTAGTTTACTCTAGACTACCTAATTTCACATTCGTCCTTTGTTCCCACATTTATGTAATTTTCAGCATATTTCCCAGGGGGTCACCCATCGTGAAATTGCTCTCACCCCAGAACGCTTAACCTTGAAACTTTAATGCATTTCAGCGTCTTAGCGTTAGTATTTTTGCCTCCACTCCCTCGCACTACTTATATCGCATAATATGGAACGAGTTGGGGTCTTAGTAGTTTTCGAAACGCCCGCGTAACACGTCTTTTCTTCTATGTACAGTTCTAACCTCGGCAATCTCTGGTATCCGTCTTTTTACCTGTGCGTATGGCTACTTTTCGTCCTAATTTCCGAATTCTTAATATGCTCAGCAATACAAGGGCAACGTAGGATAAGATAGAATCCGAATCAATTAACACGCATATCATAGAAGGTGCCGAAAAAGTACCTGTGGCCGCGTCTGCGGAAGGCTCAGGGTCCTGTCGTCCTGTCAATGCATATAGGCGGTGCGGAGGACCGGCTGAACTAGGTGCCCCTCCTCTACCTCGGTCGTGGCCCGCTGAAGCTTGGGAAGTCTGTCCAAGAGGGCGTACGGTCGACGATGAGCCCACTGCGGACTCGGCGGGCTGGGCTTGGTCTCCCTCATACCTCAGTGGGCAGTCACGCATCAAATGGCCAACCCGCCCACAAGTATAACAAGCACCTGTACTTGCGCGACACTCTCCAGAGTGTGGCCTACCACATCGCGCACACCGTGGCGGGGGTGGCATCATCCTGCTAGATTCAGTTCTGTACTTGGATCCTGAAGCTCTAGTACCCTGATCTGGTCTCGAGTGAGTAGAACGGTCAAACCCCCTATCCGCAAATCGAGGAGGTGCACTGACCGTCGATTGGTCTGAATACCTACATTGCTCCTGTGCCTGTCCCCCTCTATACTCGCTTCTAGCCCTGAAAAATCTGCCCCTTTTTCTGGAACCCCTATCTGGATACCGCTCCCCTCTCTGTGACTGGTACTGCTCTTCCAGATTTTGGGCGTGGGCCTGGATGCGGGTAATAGTCATCCCATCCTGGAGTGAAGCCGTCAGGCACTCCTTAACTAAATGTGGCCCTAGCCCATTCACAAATCGGTGCACATGATCTCCCCTATCAGCTATCATGGCTGGGGCATACCTGGACAACGAGTTAAAACGAAGACTGTATTCTTGAACACTCATATTTCCCTGCCTAAGGTTCAAAAACATATCGGCTCGAGCTCGTCGAACCTCTGGCGGTAAGAAATGCCGTAGAAATGCCTCAGTAAACTCCTGCCAAACCGGAGGGGGCGCATTTGCTCCCCTCGAAGATATCCAGCTACTCTACCACAGAACTGCTACATCCCGCAACCTGTATGAAGCCAACTCAACAAACTCCGTATCCGAAGCATGTGTGATCCTTAGAGTCCTCAGCATCTCATCTATAAAATTCTGCGGGTCTTCCTCTGGTTTTGATCCATAGAACTCTGGAGGCCTCAGGGTGATAAAGTCGCGGGCCCTTGCACTTACCGCCCTGTCTCCTAGGTCTACATCTTTCCGCTGAGCCTGTGCGGCAACTAACTGGGTCAATAACTGGATGGCCTCTGCCATCTGCTGGCCCGGAGCTGCTGGCGGTGGAACTGGAGGTGCGGGGGCTGGAGCTGGAACTCTTTCCGGCTCTGCTGGTACAGGGGGAGCAGGAAAAGTCTGAGGGGGAGCTTCATTATGAGATTCTCCTTCTTCTAGCTCCCGTTCAACTCTTCTTCCAGCCACCGTCTCAGCCTTCTGGGCCGCCCTAGCTTTCTTCTTCGGCGGCACTACTGAAACCATAACACAGGATTAGGAAAAGAATATGGAAACCTGGTAGCATAGCTCTATCGCACGATCTTGGGTACAAAGAAGGTCATATTTCCTAAATGCCCTGTAGCCTCCTGTTTATAAGTGTGGCGCACTACACACCCATAAACAAGACTCTACTGGACACGGCTCGTAGACAAACCCCTAGGACCGAACTGCTCTGATACCACTTCTGTCACGACCCGACTAGGGGCCGTGACGAGTACCCGATACTTGTACCGAGCACCCCTTATCTATCATTTTTACCTTTACTTCTCAGCGGGCCGTAGGAACTGTGCTATACATTTTTTTTCATTGCTGATCTTTAACATTAGCCGCGTCATCATAAACATAGACTAGTAAGCGTTGCTGTCACATTATACAGAGACACGAACAATTCAAAATACAAGACCTCTACCTTTACATATCTGCCTACGAGCCTCTAGACATAGTACACATATACATAGAAAGGGCCGAGTACTGCCGTGCCCGAATATATATATACACAAAATAGTACCAAGGAAGTGAGGCTCCGGAACAACTGGAGCGCTGTCAAGTGCTGCTAGTAGAGCTCCTAAGAACCAAACCCGCCTGTCTGCTGACCTGCGCGGCATGAAACGCAGCGTCCACAAGAAGGTACGTCAGTACGAATAGTGTACCGAGTATGTAAGGCATGAATAGTAATATACGGAAAATATAAAACAGGGATAATGACATAAAAGAGTTATAACACATGCCCTGAGGTGGAAACATAACCTGTACATATAAGTGCCCTTGGGCAGATGCCATGCATGCTTAGCTTTCCTTTGAAAATATTTTCTTGTTCATATATATCTATAAAAGTAGAACATGTCATGTTGCTGAGGCGTCGGCAGCCGATCCATTTAACCATAATTATACACATCCCGCGTCCGGGCATCCCGCGTCCGGGACGATATCATGTCATGTAATGCCAACTGATCAGGTGGATATGCGTATATAACGCTCTGCCTTTATCTCCATCTTCCCCGTATACATATGCATATATCATGTACGTATATCAGCGTCTATAGCGCTCTAGCTCTTTCATCATATACATATACGTGTATTATGTGCATATATCAGCGTCTATAGCGCTCTGGATCTTTTATCATATACATATATATGTGTCATGTACATATTTTATAAATATATATACACATATCTTACATACATTTACATGTCTTATATGCATTTACATATCTTATATACATATGTCACATAGGCACGCAGGAGAGCCCAAAGAAGAATCATGTAGTCATCGGAGTGACGTAAGGTCGGTGACCTCCGATTATATTATGGAACAATCGTGGTCGCTTTGTCTCTCCTTGAAGGAACAAGTATTTTAAGGCGAGGCTACCAACGGGGAATAGTGTCAACAGTAAACATAGATGGAATCATGGCATCATGGACGTCAACTCATAGGCTTTGGATTCCTTAGGAAATAGCGTCATAGCTAGGAGGTGGAAATAAGGTTCAAGAACTAGTTTATTACTTCCATACTCGCATTGAATCCTTAGCTTAGAATTCTTAGCCGTGGAATCGTTCCGATCGTACTTATCATAGGCATATTCTCTCGTCTAACATCGTCATTATCATTATCATCATAAAAGTATCCTCGGTAGAGTAGTCATAGTACTTATCATTTAGTAACGAAATCGGGATCAAAGGCCCTGTTTGGATTCATATCCCTCTCTTTCATGAATTTCATCCATTTTAGCATACTACAACATATATAAACCATGTATAACACATAAAACAAGATTAAAATTCACCTTTCTTCTTCAACTTCTCACTTGACTACAACTTGGCAACTTGTATGATTATGAATCTTTCTTCCTCCAACAACAACTCCACCTTGTTAAGCACCCTTTACTTGGTAGAAAATGATTTTTGAAAGAATTTTTGCAAATTTTTCTTTGGAATTCCTCTATGGCCGAAGGGCCCTAGAACTTCTCCTCTTCTTTCTCTTGTTCTCCTCTTCTTGAAAATACTAGAGATTATTGTGATAAAGATGACTTAGTCATCTTATTTAATATCATGAATTAATTAGTCATGGGCCTAGCCCATGCCCTATGGCCCGTTGGGCCTCAAATTTTCCAAAAAAAACTTTCAAGCCCACTTTGTATTTTTGACTAGTTCTTGTAATTTATGAAACATTTTTCCAACTTCCAAATTTACCCTTCGTCTTTCTCCATATTTCCACTTCTAGATTTTTCATAAGCACTCATGTGCCAAACAAAATATAATATGGCCTTGCTTGTTGTCCTCCCGCAATTGCCTTGAATCATCCGATTGCACAAAATGTTGGTCATAACACTCTCTCTCCTTCTTTTTTTTGTTTCTTGAATATTCTAGTTGATGACAAATGATAAGTCTTCTTTATTTATTTGATCAATTAATTCCACATGGGCCTTGGGCCCTTCTTGCTCCATGGCCGGCCACCTTATTGGGATTGGGCCTTATTTATTTATTTATTTATTTATTTTTCTAGCCCAATTAGTTATGGGCCCTATTTTGTAATTCCCGAAACTAATTTCCGAAATTCCCAATTTTTCCCTCGGCCTTCCTCCATATTTCCACATCAACATTTCATGATCATCACACATATATTAAATAAAATAAAAACATAGCCTTATTTCTTACAAGTCAAAATTATTTCAAATTTTTCCGAATGCGCAAAAATACGGGACATAACATCCTCCCCCCCCTTTAGAACATTCGTCCTCGAATGTTTAACTGACCTGAAGGGGTATTGTAATACTTCGGGGAGGTTTCCCTTGTAGTCGTCTTATATAATCATTTAACATATCCATTCAAGAAGCTTAGATTGCCTGTGGGCGTAGCAAATAAATAGGGGTACTCCGTTTTCCATTTCTTTTTTCAACTTCCTAGATCGTCTTCCCTCTATCATTATTGTACCGCGATACCTTAATTGAGTCCACGTTCTTGGTGTATAACTTCTCACCTGACCATTCGTTATAGACACAGATTATTCTTCATGTGGTAGCTTCTTTGTCACTTAGATATCACTTTTATGACACACTTGGGAAGAGTCACTAACACATTCGCGAAGCATAGGCATGTGGAGGACTGGATGTACCGTTTCTAATTCGATAATATCTCTGATTCATGCATGGCATATTCCATATTCTTCGCGTCCATCGCCTTGGTACCCCCTTTCGGCTTTCCTCCAACGTACACTCCTTATAATTAGGCATTATTTCATGTTAATTATTCTTACTCTCTTTATTGCTTCCTCTCCTGGAGCTCAGATTATCATAGTTCGTTTCAATTCTAGTATGTTCTCCCCCCCCCCCCCCTTTATTAAGAGGGTCCGTATACGCCTATGGTCTTTAAGTAACCACTGCCTTCCGCGATTTCCTTACAATTAAAGTCCTTTCTTAATGAGCAACTTCTTTCTTTGTCATTTGTAGCATCGACTCCAAGGCTTGTAAGATATTACTTCTATTTTCGCAAATCGATTCCATCCTCAAGTCACCCTCCGGAAAGGCTTCTCTTATGTTCAAATTAACTGTGCTAACATGGCTGCGGAATTATGTTTCCTTCGCTAAGTAGTCAATCGACTACTTCCAGCCGATCCTAATATCTTTCGTACTTCCATATACTTGTCCTATATTACTACATTCTAATCCCTTTATAGATCTATCCTTCAAATTTTCATACAATTAATTTCACACTTAGCCCGTCGATTCTGTTAAAGGCTCTACTTAATTATGTTTCTTACTTTTTCATCTTTTCCGACATTTTGATCTCTTTATCTTCCATTTACTTACTCTCTTTCCTTTCCAAATATCGTTGCATTATAATCTTCAAATCTTAACCTGTAGTGAAATTAATATCAGCTTATCTCATACTATCTGTACCATACCTTTCACCTCGTGTCTTGCATTTCTCCCAGTTAATGTTTCCCATACATTACAACACTGGTTGTTAGAGTCCACCTACCGGTCGATATAGTCATAAACGAAATGTCCTATGCATACATACACATTTACCACCATTTCTCTCTACAAAACATTTCTCAAACACTTTTTCAAACTTATTCTCATTCCGGAACCGCGTTGCTCTTTCTTCCTTTTCACTAATTTAGTCCGTCTCAACCTACGCACCCTCTATAAGGTTTCTAACCACTCCACATGCTCAAATTTCATTTAGGTTACCTCAAATTCCCATGTATCTCTTATAACTAGATTTGTAGAAATTCTAGTATACTTCCCAGGGGTCACCCATCCCAGAATTACTCTGGCCTTAGCACGCTTAACCTCGAAACTTTTGTGCATTTCGATACGTTAATTTTGGTATAATTGCATCGACTGCCTCGCACGACCTTTATCACATATTTTAGGACAAGTCGGGGTCTTGACGATTTCCGGAAGGTTCTTGTAGCAGGTCCCACTCTGATCTAGAGAGGATCCTTTATTTTTCCTGATTATGTAGTTACCGAGTTAGCCTTTTAAAATTTTTCAAGATTCACTTTTCATGTATATGTATAGCTACCTCAGAGGGTCCCTTCAATGTTCGGGTCTCTATCCCAGTTTCTCTAGCAATCAGGGGAAAATATAATAAAATATGATCTGAATTTATCAATGCATATACATTTAGTAGGAAATTCAACAATATACCTGTATCCACATCTGGTGACGCATCCTGGTCCTGTCGTCTGGCCAACGCATATAAGCGGTCGAGGGACCGCTGGAACGGGGAACTCCGCCTCGACCTCTACCGCTACCCGCCGGTGTCGGCCGCATAGCTACCGAAGGAAAAGATGAACTGGCAGCTGATCCGGTGGGCTGGGCTGAACCACCTGAACCACCCCTAAACGGGCACTCCCTCATAACATGGCCTGGGCGGCCGCAAGCAAAACAAGCATCCGTGCCAAAACGACATTCCCCGAAATGGGGCCTACCACAGTGAGAACACCGAGGCAAAGGTGGCCTCATCTGACCAGAACCTCTGTCCACCTGCGAACCTGAGGCCTTGGAACTCTGGCCTACTCATGTGTGCCCAGTACCATCGAATCACCTGCCCGTGAACTGCGAAGGCATTCTACGGGCTGGCTGAGAAATATGTCCGCTATGCTGCTGCTGAGGCTGGCCGCCTCGAGACTCCCCAAAATACCCAGCTGATCTAACCCTCTAGCGCTGCCTCCTATCGCGATCCCTACCAGACTGATCCTCTCTGTGTCGGTCCTCCATTCCTTGCGCATAAGCCTGTAACAGGGCAACGTGCATACCAGTCTGGGATGCCACCGCCATACAACTATCCACCAGCTAATGATCCAATCCCATCACGTACCGGTGCATCCTGTCAGTCATATCCGCCGCAATGGTAGGTGCATATCTGGCCAGGGAATCAAACTCTAAGCTATACTCTCAGACACTCTTGCCATTCTGCCTCAGCTGTAAAACCTGTCAACTCTCGCCCGCCGCAACTCTGGGGGCAACAGGTGACTGAGAAAGGCGGCTACAAACTCGTTCCATACGGCCGGTGGAGCATCCTCGCCTCTGGACAGCTCCCAGGACTCATACCAATTAACTGCTACATCACGCAGTCTATATGAAGCCAGCTCGACCGACTCAGTCTCAGAAGCTTTGACTAATCTCAGTGTATGCTGCATCTGTCGGATAAAGTCCTGGGGATCCTCCTCGGGCTTTGACCCATAGAACTCCGGAGGATTACAAGTCAAAAAGTGGCGAACTCTTAGGCTGTCACGTCTATCCATATAATCATCCCCTGGCCCAGGCCTGCGAGCCTGCGCTGCTACTAACCTCGTCAGTAACTGTACAGCATCTCTCATCGCCCTATACTCTGCTCCTAGCTGAGGAGCTGGTGGCTCGGGCGCTGGAGCCTCTGGAGCTACTGGTGGAGCCGCTTCCTGATCCACAGCGGCAGCGGCTGCTGCTCCAGGCTCCTCTGACGACGATAGTGTAGCAGAGCCCGCTGACTGGGGCATAATCTCGAGCATAGTCAGAATACGGGCCTGAGTAACTCTCTGGGCCTGACTAGTCTCCACAACTGCTACTGACTTGCCCTTTTGGGCAGCTGTCGCTTTTCTCGGAGGCATCGCTGAAAACATAGCATTATGTCAGAAAAAAGAACCATCATAATAATACGGCTCTATCGCACAATCTAAGATCCAAAGAAAGGGTAACATCATAAAATGTCCTGTAGCTTCCTGTTTATAGATGTGGTGCACAACACACCGATAAACAAGACTCTACTAGACACGGCCTGTAGACATTCCGAGGAAAAACCGCTCTGATACCACTTTTGTCACGACCCAACCCCGTGGGCCATGACTAGTGCCCGAGCTGGACACCCGTACACACCTGCTTACTAAATCGACATAGTCATATTTCATTCATGCCCAACATTGCTAATCCATACGAATATTATTCTGAAGCGGTCGCAAATATCGTACATATCATATCGAAACATAAACATAAACATATATATACATACCAGCCGTTAAGGTTGTTTACGCAAACCACAGACATAACCGAACAATAGCGACCCATGACCCACATATATGTCTACAGGCCTCTAACAAACACAACAGAATCATATGACGGGACAGGGCCCCGCCGTACCCCTGAATATACATACATATATACATAACGAAAGAGTATGTACCAAAATATGGGCTCCAGGACAAGGGAGCACTCCAAAGCAGCAGAATAGGTAACCTAAGCTGTCGGGTCTCTCACACGAACGTCTGTACCTGCGGGCATGAAATGCAGCCCCCGAAGAAAGGGGGTTAGTACGGAAAATGTACCGAGTATGTAAGGCACGAAATACAACTGAAAAGATCATAACTGGAACAAAGGTTACAGAAGTCAAGTACCATAATCAAGAAATTACTGTACCTATGTATTATGGGACAAAGTCAAACGTTATCATGTCACAGACCGTACCCGGCCCATCCTGGGACTCAGTGAATAAGATCATGTGTACGAACATCGTATATCATATACCTACCGTACCCGGCCCGTTAAGGGACTCGGTAACAAATTATGTCATACTGCTTTCATGTTATCATGCATGCATATACATATACATATACATATACATATACATACCGTACCCGGCCCTCTAGTGAGGGACTCGGTGAAATTATGTCGTACCCGGTCCATTTAGGGACTCGGTAAAGTCATATCGTACCCGGCCCATTTAGGGACTCGGTAAATGGAATCGTGTGCACATATATCGTACCCGGCCCATTAAGGGACTCAGTGCCATAATCATATCATCATATACATATACCGTACCCGGCCCTCTAGCGAGGGACTCGGTGAACAATGCAGAGGATTACGCACGAAAGCATACATGGCCCGGGCTCAGTGAACAGACATATTAAGGCTTGCAGGAGCATAGTAGTGCGAAACCACATACACATAAATCAAGACCCGAGATGCAAACATATTTACAAACATACTTATCGACATAGGAAGGCTCGGAAACAAGTTTCGGGTCAATCGGAATTAGTATACGAAAGCTACGGGCTTTTGAAGTACAAAACATTCTATAGGCATTTTGGAAGCCATTATCATGTCAAAATCCCTTTGGATATCATTATTGATCGAATCAAATAGAACTTGGAATTTTATACACATATCAAACATATTAAAGGCCCAATGGGACAACCGAACGTATTATCATATCAAATACCTTTCGGATGTTCCGACTAATTATGTCAAAGCAAAGCTTTTAAGAGTGTCTGTACATATCAAAATATGTCATAGGATTCAATGGAATAGTTAAGGCAACTATCGTTTAGTTGTCGGAACAATAACCAAAAGTTTCTTTTACTTATCGTACGGAAATAAGTCAAATAGAACAATAGGAGAGGATTCGGGAATAGTGGACCCGCCTCGGGTCAACAGAGGTGACGTACACAAATTCCGTACATTAAACTTTATGGAGTCACTTATGAAAGACTTAATGTCATTCGGTTCCATTTGGGGCAAGTTATAGATGTTTAAACAATTATTTCATCAAGGCATGAAGAACTTAATTCAATTCTATTGAATGAAAAAGGGTCAAATTCAAACTCGGATTTCTAGGAATAGAATCGTCCCCGAGGCTCATCTCCAAACCTATTATGTCTAAGACATGCCAAAAGAAGGAAAGGTGAAGCCTTACATAACTTCTTCACTTCTTACGCTTGTCCAAACTCAAATCCCGTTTCCGCCAAAATCTACAATTGGTCACAATTACCAAATGTTAATTATAAGCCTTTTAGGAATTCATTCTTAAATCTATACTTGTCTACAGAAATTTGGGCAGCATCTCCCCTATAAATTCAACATCCCCGAGAATTCAACTCGGCCAAATACACAACAACCAATCCAGGAATGTATCCCGGCCAACTTAGCAACAACAATGCCAACTATTATTCCGACAATATCCATATAAAGTTCAAAAAGCATACTAATATTAACAACTTCTTTCTACAAACTTGACAACCTCCCATTTACGTTCAATTCATGATTGTCTACATATTCAATTACTACTCTGTAACCATTTAAACAATATCCAAGAATACTTCAACATTCCATACAACATTCAAACAATTCTACCAACACTCTACTTTATCCAAAACTTTCCAACAATTACAACTTGGACTAGAATCATCAACTTTTCATTACCAACATGAATTCTACAACAACAACAACTAGAACACTAAATAAAACAATTAAATCATTGTTCCTACACCACACTTAGGCACGGCTACAACACCATGCACACAGCCATATTCTCAATACGTGAAGCTTCATGAATTTCATTCGTTTTCCACATACTACAACATACATAACCATCCATAACATAATAAAAGGAGATTAATTCTCACCCTTCTTCCACCAATTGGCACCACACGGCCACACACATGCAACACACCCCACGGCTCACACACAACTCATGTTATTTCCATGCATTTCATTCAATTCTACACATTCTAACATATATAAACCTTCCATAACATGAAAAGGGATTGAATTCTTACCTTTTTCCCACTTGACTATAATTCTTGAATTGCCACAAAGAATAGTTTTCTTACTTCAACGATTATGCCACGTTAAAGAGGGTCTTGGAATTAGTAGGGATTCAAGAAGAGATGAATTTATGGATCAAAGATGGAAAATTTCCAAAAAAAAATCTTTTCTTGTTGTTTGGCCGAATGACCTTGTGGTGGTGCTCTCTCTCCTTCTTTTTTTTGTTTCTTGAATATTCTAGTTGATGACAAATGATAAGTCTTCTTTATTTATTTGATCAATTAATTCCACATGGGCCTTGGGCCCTTCTTGCTCCATGGCCGGCCACCTTATTGGGATTGGGCCTTATTTTTTTATTTTTTTTTATTTTTCTAGCCCAATTAGTTATGGGCCCTATTTTGTAATTCCCGAAACTAATTTCCGAAATTCCCAATTTTTCCCTCAGCCTTCCTCCATATTTCCACATAAACATTTCATGATCATCACACATATATTAAATAAAATAAAAACATAGCCTTATTTCTTACAAGTCAAAATTATTTCAAATTTTTCCGAATGCGCAAAAATACGGGACATAACAACTAATGCTCCAGCAGTGTTTATGGATTTGATGAATCGAGTGTTCAAGCCATACCTTGACCTGTTCGTGATTGTATTCATTGATGAAATTATGGTTTATTCACGATCAGAAGAGGAGCATGCAGATCATTTGAGGGCGGTACTTAGGGTGCTTCAGCACCAGAAATTGTATGCTAAGTTCTCCAAATGTGAATTCTGGTTAACTGCAGTAGCATTCTTAGGGCATATTATTGGAGCTGACGGCATTCGGGTATATACACAGAAGATCGAGGCGGTGAAGACTTGGCCTAGACCTACAACACCTACTGAAGTACACAGTTTTTTGGGACTAGCAGGGTATTACAGGAGGTTCGTAGAGAAGTTTGCCTCAATTTCAGCGCCTTTAACAAGGCTAACCCGGAAGGCAGCTAAGTTCCAGTGGACTGATGCTTGTGAATGGAGCTTCTAGTTGCTGAAAGATAAGTTGACTACGGCCCTAGTTCTATCTCTTCCTGAGGGACCAGATGGCTATGTCATTTATTGTGATGCTTCCGGTGTTGGGTTAGGTTGTGTGTTGATGCAGCATGGCAAAGTTATAGCCTATGCCTCCCGACAGCTCAGAAAGCACGAAAGAAATTATCCCACCCATGATCTGGAGTTAGCAGCGGTGATTCATGCTTTAAAAATATGGAGACATTATTTATATGGTGTGCATGTTGACATTTATACAGATCATAAGAGTCTCCAATACATCTTTAAGCAGAAGGAGCTGAATTTGCGGCAGAGGCGGTGGCTAGAGTTGCTGAAGGACTATGATGTTGACATTCTATACCACCCAGGGAAAGCAAATGTCGTAGCAGATGCACTCAGCCATAAATCTATGGGTAGTTTGGCAGATGTACGACCAGAGCAGAAGGGCATAGTCCGTGAGATTTGTCAGTTAGCTAATCTGGGAGTCCGTTTGGCTGATGCTGATAATGGCAGGGTTTCTGTTCGAGCAGTTGCTGAGTCCTCTATCATAGAAGGGATAAAGAGACACCAGTACAAGGATCCTATTGTTGTACATCATAGAGATGCAGCTCTTCAAAAGGAAGAAACCCCATTCGAGGTTGCACCTGACGGAGTGCTACGATACAAAGGTAGATTATGTGTACCTGAGGTTGCAGGGTTACGATAACAGGTGATGGGAGAGGCACACTATGCCCGTTATTCTATTCATCCAGGGTCAACGAAGATGTATCATGACCTCAGATGCTTGTATTGGTGGGATGGCATGAAGAGGGATATAGAAGAGTTTGTTACTCAGTGTCTGAATTGTCAACAGGTTAAGATCGAGCACCAGAAGCCTGGGGGACTATTACAGGAGATGGAGATTCCGACCTGGAAATGGGAGGTGATCAATATGGACTTCGTCACAGGTTTACCTCGCACTCCACGAAAATATGACTCTATTTGGGTCATCGTTGATAGGTTGACAAAATCAGCCCACTTTCTTCCAGTCAGGACTACATATTCAGCTGAGGATTATGCCAGGTTGTACCTTAAGGAGATAGTGAGACTTCACGGGGTTCCCACAACTATTATCTCTGATAGAGGAGCCCAGTTCACAGCTAACTTCTGGAGATCTTTCCAGGAGGGATTGGGGACATAAGTGAGTCTCAGAACGGCATTTCACCCTCAGACTGACGGACAAGCCGAGCGTACCATTCAGACGCTACAAGATATGTTACGGGCCTGTGTTATTGATTTTCGGGGTAGCTGGGATGATCATTTTCCACTTATTGAGTTCGCCTATAATAACAGCTACTATTTGAGTATTCAGATGGCACCGTATGAGGCCTTGTATGGGAGGAAGTGCAGATCACCTATTGGCTAGTCTGATGTTGGTGAGACCAAGTTGATAGACCCAGATATGATTCAGCAGGCTGTTGATAAAGTGAAGCTTATTCAGGAGAGATTACTAGCAGCCCAGAGTCGGCAGAAATCATATGCAGATAATCGACGTTGACACTTAGAGTTTCAAGTTGGTGACTGGGTGTTCCTAAAGGTGTCGCCCATGAAGGGTGTTATGAGATTTGGCAGGAAAGGGAAGCTAAGTCCGAGATACATTGGGCCTTATCAGATTATCCGTAGAGTAGGCCAAGTTGCCTACGAGTTAGACCTACCAGCTGATTTGGAAGCAGTGCATCCAGTCTTTCACGTGTAAATGCTTCGCAAATGTGTAGGAGATCCTTCCAGAGTATTTCCCGTAGATGATATCCAGGTGATAGAGGAGTTATCCTACGAGGAGCAGCCTATAGCCATACTTGATCGACAGGTTAGGAGGTTGCGAACTAAGGACGTGGCTTCCGTCAAAATATTATGGCGAAACAACAATAGGGAAGAGATGACCTGGGAAGCTGAGGAGGAGATGAAGAACAAGTATCCTTCCTTGTTCCCTACGCCTACAGGTAACTTAAACTCCTCACTTGATTATATTGATTGTCTGATAAGACTATATGTTATGACGATAAGGGAAACCTTTCCAAAAATTCTTATAGAACCTTACAGGACCAATTCAACATTCGAGGACGAATGTTCTAAAGGGGGGAAGAATGTTATACCCCGTATTGTATACGTCGAGTTATTCATAAAAGAATCGACGCGAATTAAAGACAGAACCCTTCCCGGACACGGAATAGATATCCTTAATTTTTCAATTTTTATTAGAACATAAATTTGTTTATAAATTTTACTTAGTGTAAACATATCAATGGAGTTTAGGGATTAATTAACCATGATTGGATTATTAAGTAGGTATTATGACTTAAATATTCACTAATTATGCACTAGTGGCCGTATGGGCCCCACTACCACATGACCAAATCAGATTTTTGCCCATGCTTGAGTTGGGGGAACGTGTAAGACCCTCTTGGGAAGCAAAATAGTCTACTTTGTTGACCATGCTTCTGCCACAACTCATTTCCCAACCCCACAAAGTGAACTTAGAGAGAGAGGCTCTCATTTTCACCAAGTGAAGAGGAGAGAGAGCCACGGCCAGCCATGGCAGTTCCACCACCAAGCACGGCCATCCCTTCTATTTTTTTTCTAACCATTAAGTCCCTAAAGTGTTCTACACATTCACCATTATGTTTCAAGTGAAGGAGAAACCATAAACATGCCATGCAAGATCTTATAAGCTCACTGCCAGATTTGAGCCCTCCATTTTGATTCAAAAAAAAAAAATTCCAAGGTGTTTCAACCCTTGGGAAGGTGCATAGCAACTTGGAGTAGCCATTGGAGCAACAAGAACAAGTATTAGTTCAAGTCATCAAATTCTAGCCGAGTTGAGAAGTTAGATTGTTAAGGTAAGAATTGATCATCTTTTTACACGTTTTTAGTAAGGATTTGGACGTGTTGTAAATGTACAAATGTAAATTGAATCCATGCAATTAGATGTGTTGATGTTGGAGCATGATAATATCCATGGAATTATATGTGTTGATGTTGAAGTATGGTTGTAACTTGGTGAACATGAATTGCATGTATAAAATTATGAATGTTGGTGTTGGAATGCTAATGTGGGCGTAGGGACTATTTTAGTTGAAATGGGTGGACTGATTTTATTTAGTAATTATGGTTGTTGCTATCATAAATTACATATTAAAAGTATGAAAAGAAGTAGAAAGTTATAGGTGAAGTTGTGTTGATATGAATACAAATTGAATCCATGAAATTATGTGTGTTGAAGTTGAAGCATGGTTGAAGCCGTGTAGGGACTGTTTTGTGTAGAAGGTGGTGGACTGATTTTACTTGGTATTTTGATTTTTGTTGTTATGAATCTTATGATGAGAATAAAGGTATTAAATGGTTAGAGTTGGAGTTAAATTTGTTTGTGGGATGTTGTAAGGATTATAGTGATAATAATGTAGCTTATTTGCGTATGAATTGATGATGTAGTTGTCGGGTAACTTCTGGTCATATCTCACTGAAATTATATGAAAATAAGATATGAAATAATGTGTAAGAATCGCATGTGGTGGCTTGGTATGTTTTTAAGCGTTTGCAAGAATTCCGAACATCATTTGTGTAATAGTTAGGGGCTGTTTTGGGTGTGTCGTCGTTGTTCTTATTGAGCTTGAAAGATTAATGATAATTAAGATTATGCATTGTGTTGTATGTTGGTTGGTCTGTTATAAAGTTGGTTACATGAAAACGTTAAGGTTACGGACTATTACGAATAACTTGAAGACGTAGTAGTCGGATGTGAATCGTTATTGAATATTGTGAACGTTGGTTGTTTGGAATATTGTGTGGACTATTTGGAATGTTGTGCGGGCTGTTCGGAGTGATTCTTGCATCTTGTATTGAATAGCCTCGATATAGTACTTAAATGTATAATTATTGGCGTTAGCTTGACTAGTATGTAATTAGTTTGGGATGTAAGGAAACCGTCGTCTAAATTGTCTAGAAAGGAGTTGCTAACGTTGGGAAACATTTTGAATCTCCCCGTAGCTTAACCATAATTCTTGACGTCTTAATATAGGTTGAAACTTTGGGCAGCGTATACGTGTTGTGTTACGAATAAACGCCAAAGGTATGTAAAGTTGACACTTCTTTCTTTTTTTTGGCATGATCCTTACAAAACGAATAGACAATATGTATATGGTTCCAAAGAAGTTCCTATTCTTAGAGCCACTAGGATGGCTAATGTTCTTGATTCTCAGAATTTGATTCATTATTGTTTTGATATGTACATATGATTTCAAAGTTCCGTTTTGATAAAATCCACAGGGACATCCGAAGGTACTTGATATGATTATTATTTGAATTTGCAAATGATAGTTCGTTGTGATTATTCCATTGAGTCTTTGATAATGTTTAAAATTGCATATGGTTTCTCACTACTCTGCTCGTGCTTGCCTCAATATATCTTTCACCGAGTCCCGGGCCGGGTATGTTATCGTGCACAGTTTCACTGCATTGTTCACCGAGTCCCTCACTAGAGGGCCGGTACAGTATATATATATATATGGTAATATGATGATATGATGATATGACGATATGATGATATGATGACATGTTATGGCGGGCAGGAGGGCATATGATGACTTTATTAACCGTGTCCTTCACTAGAGGGCCGGGTACGGCATATAGGTATATGATATATGATATTGAGAAGCATGATTATGTTTCAAAGGCAAGTGTTTGGGTATTCTGAATATTGTACTTGTTTCTTGTACTCCTCATTTCAATTATGATCCTTTTACTGTATTTCCCGCTTTACATGCTCAGTACATATTCCGTACTGACCCACTTTCCTCGGGGACTACATTTCATTCCCGCAGGTACATATACTCGCTTTGGTGAGCCGCCAGCTTAGGACTTCCTTTCTGTTATCTTGGAGAGCTCTGTTGTTCCAGAGCCCAGATTTTGGTATAGATCCACTACAAGAAAAAAGGATTTTAATGAGGGGAAATACAGTCGTTATAAGTCCAAATCCGGTCACTAAATTCTTGTAACGACCGGAGAAAAACCGGTTGTCACCGGTCGCTAAAAGCCTTGTCGTTAAAAGTGAACGACCAGACTGAGAAACCGGTCGTTAAAGATTCTTTGGCGACGACATAAGTTCCGGTCGTTAAATTCCTCTTTAGCGACCAAATTATCCCTTCGCTGATTATAATTCCGGTCGTTAACTCCTTTAATAGTGATAACTGGATTTTAGGTTCTCGAACTGCTATTGAACTTTTAACATCCAGAAAGTAGTAATTGTTTTTTCATTGAATTCAAGCGCACACAAACATTGGAGGACATACAAACAATCATCATTCCATTAAGATTTCATAGTTAATTACAAAGAACTATAGTATCATATTGAAAAACAAATATACTCATCTACATTGTATGACATTACATTTGTCTCCTAACAAAAGAGAAAACAAAGTTAAAGCATGTACAAAAAAAACATCTTAAAAATTACTCTTAACAAATAGAGAATAGGTTCCGCTTATGCTTCAACTTGTGCTTTAAGATTTCAGTTGCTTCAACTTGCTCATTATTTTCTTCAAGTCCAGGCTCTTCAGACTTCAAATTCTGAATCTGCTAAGGTTAAATTCATGTCAGTTTAAATTTTAATGTATATCAGATGAAATATAAGGTGCATATGATGAAAACATGAACAGCATTCGAAAATTATTATACAAGGTTTTTTTGGAATGTCCATTTAATCACATTTCTCCAATAAAAAGAAGGATCATAAAATAGCATTGCACGTCAGCAGTCTCAGAAAAAAAAAGAACCTCATATCACCGTCAAGATTGCATGTCAGCAGAGTGCTTCTCGTACGCCAGGAACATATTCTTAAACTTATATGACGATCTCTCCTTTAAAAAGAATTAGATCCTCTGTTTGAAGTTTGGCTTTAGGCCCCTAAAGTTGTTGAAACGGCCCTGTGTGCGTGTGTGTGTACACGCACCTTAATCTATTAAAAATCAGTTTCTGTTGTGCTGCACAAAACCAGTATTGTTTGATGAGCGAAGCAGTATCAGTTCACAAATATAGAAGAATGACTTCTCACCTCAGTCCTCTTTACCTCAGCCTCCAAGCTTGCTTTCTTTTTTCAGACATTCTTTTCTGAGCACTGTCAACAAAGTGGTAAAAACAGATTCAAATTACCAACTGTAGTGAAATTCATGCACAAATATAACATTTCCCGAGACAAATACATCTCCTCTAATTTGGTTAAAAACTGTAATTTTTGGTTTAAAATTCTACTTATTACTAAACATATAAACTACCATAACAAAGCAGGTGCATGTTGCTCTCAAATAGCAGATTCTGGAATAGCTAACAATATTTTTTCTTTTTTGATAAGGAATAGCTAACAATAATCAGCAAAAAATTTACTAATAATCTGCAACTTATGCTCCATGGTGGTGCAAAAGTTGCAACATTATAAATAGGAAAATGACGATAATGATCTATATAAACTGCCAAGATCATCTTATCGGCAATTCATACTTCCTTATATCATTTACACATATATTAATTAAATCTAGTTTTACTTGATCCTTATCATCAAGAACTAAATAGCAAAGCCCAGAAAAACATCAGTGATTGACTGTCCAAATGACATAACCAAGTGAAACAACTACCATACAATTGACAATTTCAGTCCAAAAATAGTTGATAAATTGGCTTGAAGACAAGTAATTTATAACACTGTAATCCACAAATCGTCATTTGAGGCATGTCAAATTCAATGTTCAATCAGTTTCCTTCTATGTTAAACCAACCAACTCTACTAGCAGTTCTATCACCTCAGCATGTACAAGAATGCGCAGTTTCAGAACAAACTTATTTTCAGCTTTTGATATCTCACTTTCTTCCCATGCTTTGATTAGCACAATCTCTTATCTGTCGTTAATCGTGCAAGAGTTGCATATGAGGAACACATATTCAGATTAATTTTCATTGTGCTGTAGAGTGTTTGAGGAGAAAAAACAATAGAACACAATATAACAATCTTATGTACCTCTGTAAATAGATCCCCTTTTCTCAACAGGTACTAGTGCTTATGCCAAGAACATAAAATTTGCACAAAGATGTAAGAGAAGGACTATATCGAACTCTAAGGAAGTATAGATAGACTACTGGAAAAGTGAAATTAGTCACTTTATGAAAAATATCCATATACTAATTCTAGCTCTAAATGAACTCCACCAATACAGTTGAACGACTAGATACTTTAGGCTATTTCTTTATCATGGAAAAATTGCACGCGAAAAAAGGGAGAAACAAAATATTTGAGTCATTTGAAATGAGTTAAGCTGATCACTAAAATAGCCACTAAATTATCAGAAACACCATAGATTGGTAAAATTTGAGGAGTACCATAAGTAAAATATTTTGATAGTAGCAGTACCATGAATTAATCAAAGATGATTTAATACTACAATTGTATAAAGTATGTAGTTCATCTCCTATCACAAAAGAAAATATTCCCAATATATCAGTAGAAGTGAGGGTAACTCATGACATCTCATAAAACCCCTTTGAGAATTAGAAAACCTGTGAGAAATCAAACAAAAATATTTCTACAGAACCAGAAAAGGAAATGGTAAATCTTTCAGAACCCAGGAACTTACTGCTGCTAGATCCTTCATATTTTTGTAAGACAAGCTTCCTCAAAGATCAATAATACATATGCAGCCAAGAGATTTTTTTTTTCAACTGCAGGCTAGAGATTCACACAAGGAGAAATGCAGAAAGTGGTCAGTTAATGAGTTAGCGATACAATATCAGTGGTTCTATTGTTTCTATAAATTAATGATATTCAGCACGCCAAAGTTAGCCAACTAGTCGAATTACCTAAATAACATGACAATTGAGAAAGAACAACAAATTTGCCCATATAGTAAAAGTTAAATTAACCAAAAACTTGGCCAGAAGAAAAGAACCAACATAATTACATTAGTATCTCCTTCTAGCAGAGACGGCAAAAGTGAAGGTCTAGATATGTCTCTATCAAACTACATAAAGAATGAGAATAGAGAAACAACTCATTATGGAAATAATTTAGTCACTGATGGCACACGTTTAGGGATAAAAGAATAACACTACATTAGAAGCCATTTATTAAGTGTACGCTAATAACAATGTCTTTAACTAATATGCGTTTGCATCATAACAAGTCGTGGTGCCAAGAAAAGGTACCAATTGTAGCCATTGATACTTCCACTTCTATTTCAAGTGAGTTTCAGTTAAATGTTTTTATTAAATAGGGTATTGCAGAACTATTTATCACAATCCACTGTTGTGATAAATCTAATACATTCTCCAATGCCGAGTTTAAAGTAAATCATCAAAAATTTGACAATCTTTGAACAAACGGCGCAAAAACTTAACCTTAGGAGTTCAGTCGTTGAGGGGGGAGGACGGGGTCGTCATACCTTAGACCATTTCAATCTTCAAACAATTAAGAAATAACATCAAAAGTAAATCCAACTTATACAACCCAGGGAGAACCCCCGGACTAGCAGATTGTATTATCATTCATCACAATGCAATACAAGTGTTTGATTGAGCTTTTATACTTTTTTTTAATGACAAGGGAACCCACAACTGCTATCCTTCAGGTGCCCACAGGATAAATCTCACTCCTGTGTGATATCCCGCAAACGACACAGGAGAGATAACCCACACTAGGCAAGCCTCATGTGACAAGCTCGACCTAGAAGATAAATCCCTATTGAGCTTTTATACTAATTAGACCTTCCTACCAAAATTGGTTGTCACACACTTAAGATAATAGCCACTAATTTCTATATCATCAACAAAAGATCATAGCCTACAGTGAATTAATCACCATTCATAAATAAATTAAAACAAATAAAAAATTTCCAGAAACCTAAGTATAACATTCATTATAAATAGTTCTCTGAGTACTCAAAGGTAAACCATTATCATTAAGAGCAAGTCAGAATTTAATAAAAAATAATTTTCATCAAAGTTAAGAATAAAATAAGAGATGTTGCGCATCTCAATACCTACCTCACCTTCAACCAACATGGAAACCATTGGCTAGTGGCGCACCATAATTACTATCTACTTCTCCTAGAGCACGTTCTCTTCCAGTTCACGCAGATAGAGAAAGAGACGGGTGGGAGTGGGTAGGTTTGATTTAACGCTCAAAGTGAGGGTTTTGGGGGGAGGGGAATGGTTTAAAAGGAGGTGGGGAGGAGAAATGAGGGAAAAATAAAAGGTTGGCGCGTTAATTTTTTTAGGGGGTAGTATAAACGACCGGATATTGAGGGATTTACGGACAGGATTTAATCCCTTTGTTATTATTCAACTCAAAATTGACATTTAGCGACTGACAAAATATTGGTTGTTGTATGTAACTTCTAACGACCGGATTCATATCCCTTCGTCAACGAATGGTCGCTGAAAGTCAGATTTCTTGTAGTGATCCCTTTGATCTAAATATATGTATATGTTGTCTAACGGTACGACGGGGCCCTGTCCAGTCATATTTCACTGTTGAAACTCTTAGAGGTCTGTAGACATGTATGTAGGTTGTATTTAGATGGGATCAGTTGCGTGTATGATCAGTACGCGTGTTCTATCGTTGTAGCAGCCTTGCCGGCTTGCATATGTTGTTATGTTGTGATTGCAGCCTTGTCGGCTTGCATATATATAAATGGTTGGGACGTTCCCACAGGTTATGACAGTCTTGTCGGCTTACGTACTGCGTTATCTGTTGATAGTTGTGACTCCTCAGGAGACAGGTTGCGACACATATTTATACTTTATTGTGACAGCTCCGAGACTATGCTTTGTCCTTCGTAAGTTCCATGTTATGTTTGTGTTGATTGGTCATATAGCTAACAGGTGTGTATACGAGTGTCCAGCTCGGGCACCAGTCACGGCCTACGGGGTTGGGTCGTGACAGATGTCATCTCTTAGAGGCTCGTAGAAACTCAATGTGGGTCGTGTGGTTTCATGGCATGGCCATTATGTAGATATATATATATATATATATATATATATATATATATATATATATATATATTATTTTTGCTCGCCTAAGGGCTCATGTGTATCAAAACATTTTGTTTCTAAATGAAAACGTTTTTTTTATAAATTGAGCATGAATCAGATGAGTGATTGTTAAATAAGCCTAAGAAGTAATAGTATGAGCGGTGCTCGGCGATTAGCCCCGGGTGCCCGTCACGGCCCCTAGACGGGTCGTGACATAAGGCTAACCCTTCTTTCATAAGGCATGGTTCTTTGGCCAAATATCTATTCTTCTATGAACCTATGATGTCCTCCAAATAATTCTATATGCAAAAGCTACTAAGCTCATGATTCTCGATATGTTACAACTGTACTAGCTTCCTCAGATGACGAGTAATCCGATAAAAATAGAGGTAATGAATGACGATAATAGTTATAACGATAATGATGACGACGATAATAGTGATAACGATAACGATGACGATGATAATAGTAATGATGCTAAGGATGCCTATAATATTTTACGTATATGTGCCTATGTATGGTTATTATGAAACCCCGAGCTTATACGGTCGGGTAGAATATAAGTATATATATATATATATATATGATGCGCGCGCACCTCTGCAGTTGGGTACGGATAACCATGAAGCCTTGGTAGGTCTAGGTATTTGAACCCTGAGCCTTGGTTGGCTAGGTATGTATGATTACCGAGCCTAGCCATGGTCGGGTACGTGAAACACCGAACCTTCGTGGTCGGGTATGCTATGTAAATGCTATGTATATGATTTGGATATGTGTGTGATATAGATATGAGCATAAATACAAGTATGATACGAATACGAATAAGAATATGAATATGAATACGACTATGAATACGAAATGTAAATGAGTACGGATATGAGTACGGATACGGATATGGATGTATGTACACAACTACGCGTTAGAAATGGAAAGCCCCTATGAGAAGCAAGTAAGTGCTTACGACGATGATATTACTATCTCGCATCCTATGCTATCTCTATGTTATCTATTATGCTTTCATAATGATATTGATCATGCTTTACATACTCAGTACATTCTTCGTACTGACATCCTTTTGTTTGTGGACGTTGCGTAATGTGCGCAGGTGGCCAGGGAGACAGGCTTGATCCATAGCTATATTTCCCAGGGACTAAATAGCGGAGCTCCACTTCATTAGAAGCTATAGCTTTTGGTACTTATTCTTTTGTGTATATATTTATGGGCATAGCGGGGTCCTGTCCCGCCTATATGATATGACATACTCTCCTTAGAGGCTCGTAGACATGGGTATATAGTTAGATGTGTTTGGCCTTGTCGGCCTATATTTTGGATGTCATTTTGTTAGCCTCGTCGGTTTATGTACATTGCTATGGGAATTGCTATTAATGGTGATATGTATATATGTATTGTTGTCCAATGGAATTATCTTGAATAATGGATAGAAAGTGTGATTTAGCTATGTGGGTCACCTAGAGGAAAATGTGAAAGTATGTTAAGAGGTGCCTGGGTGGGTTAGCACCGGGTGCCCATCGCGGCCCTCCGGTTGGGTCGTGACAAAAGTGGTATCAGAGCAGTTCTGTTCTAGGTTGTGTCTACGAGTCGTGTCTAGTAGAGTCTTGGTTATGGGTGTGTTGCGTGCCATACTTATAAACAAGAGGCTACGGGCATTTTAGGAATGAATGACCTTCTTTCTTCATAACATCGTGCGATAGAGCTATGATATAAGAACTTCTTTCTTCTTAACCGCGTGTTTTGTATTTCAGAGATGCTTGTAAAGAGAAAGGCTACGGCAGCCCAAAAGGGCAAGACAGTGGCAGAAAAGCGGGCTGAAAGAGCACCGCCAACAGTTGTAGAGGAAAGTGAGTCCTAGAATGCGGCTCAATCCCAGTCCTCCCAGTCAGGGCCTATTTCTGAGGAGCGTGAGGGAGCGTCAGCCCTAGCTCTAGCACCTCCGGCCCCTCCACCGAATGCTTCAGGCCAAGATGTAAAAGAGGCCATTCATTTGCTTACTCAATTGGTTGCTGCCCAAACTCAGCGGTAAAGTACAGGGCAAGGTGATAGGGCTGTTAGTGCAAGGGCCCGTGATTTCATTAGCTTGACCCCTCCGGAATTCTTTGGATCAAAGCTGAATGAGGACCCTCAAAATTTTATTGATGGAATGTTGAGGACACTTCGCTTGATACATTCTTCGGACACCGAATCGGTAGAGTTAGCGTCCTATAGATTGAGGGTCGTCGCGATTCATTGGTACACGGTTTGGATGGCTTCATGGGGAACCAATGCACATCCCCCGGTATGGCAAGAATTTGTAGATGCTTTCCTCCGACATTATTTGCCTCCATAGGTTCGGCGAGCTAGAGCCGATAAGTTCTCGAATTTGAGCAAGGTAGCATGAGTGCTTTAGAGTATAGTCTCCGCTTCAATTCTTTGGATAGGTATGCTTTGGCCATGGTAGCGGATATGGGTGACCGAGTGCACCGATTTGTGAAAGGCCTAGGGCCACATTTGATAGATAGGTGCTTGACTGCGTCCCTTCAGGACAATATGTATATTTCACGCATTAAGGCCCATGCTTAAAATTTAAAAGAAAGCCTACAACAACAAAGAAGTGAGCGTAAGCATGATAGGGGACATAGCAAGAGGGCCAGATCTTTGGGTCCGATGAGTGAGTTTAGAGGCGGGCACAGACAACAATTTTCTAGGCATTCAGGCCATTCTATGACTAGTGCGCCTCCACGATTTTCAGGCCAGAGATTTGATAGATCTAATCATTCCGGGTCGAGTCAGAGTTTTTCGGGATCTCAGTTGATAGGTGATTCGGGTCAGACGAGGCCACCCGTACCACGATGTTCCTAGTGTGGGAAGTTACATTGGGGTCAGTGCTGATTGTGTTCAGAGGTTTGCTATTTATGTCGTCGACCAGGCCATATTATGTGTGACTGCCCCTCAGTTGGTGGTAGAGGTAAGACCCAGCCTTCAGGGTCGGTAGCCGGATCTTCATCATCAGTACGCCCTATAGGGCCAGGTTCACATACGCCTGTTGACCACGGTAGAGGGAGAGTCCCCAGTTCTAGCGGTCCTCAGCACCGTATTTATGGTTTGGCTGGACGCCAAGATCTTAAGTCTTCTCCTGATGTGGTCACAGGTATATTATCGGTATTTTATCATGATGTATATGCTTTGATAGATCCGGGCTCCACATTATCCTATGTTACTCTGTATATTGCGGGTCGGTTTAGAGTCAATCCGGAGTCGATCAAACCTTTTGAGGTGTCTACACCTGTTGGTGAATCAGTAATAGCTAGCCGAGTATATAGAAACTGCATAGTTGTGATTTGTGACCGTCGTACTATTATTTACTTGCATGAGTTAAAAATGGTAGATTTCGATGTTATTATGGGCATGGATTGGTTGGCTTCTTGCTATGCCAATGTTGATTGTAGAATGAAAATGGTTCGTTTCCAATTTCTGGGAGAACCAGTTTTAGAATGGAAAGGGAATACTGCGTCACCAAAAGGTGGGTTTATTTCCTATCTAAAGGCAAGGAAAATGATCACAAAAGGGTGCATTTATCATCTAGTGCGGGTTCAAGATGTAGAAGCTGAACCGCCGACTCTTCAGTCAATTCCCGTAGTGAGAGAATTTCTGGATATGTTCTCGGAAGAGCTTCCAGGCCTCCCTCCTCAGCGGGATATTGATTTTGCTATAGATGTGTTTCCAGACACTGAGCCTATATCTATCCCTCCTTATAAAATGGCTCCCGCAGAATTGAAAGAGTTGAAGGAGCAATTGAAAGACTTGCTTGAGAAAGGCTTTATTAGGCCTAGTTCATCCCCGTGGGGAGCACCCGTATTGTTTGTCCGGAAGAAAGATGGCTCCCTGCGAATGTGCATTGACTATCGGCAATTGAATAAGGTGACGATTAAGAATAAATATCCTCTTCCGAGGATTGATGACTTGTTTGATCAATTACAAAGTGCCAAATGGTTTTTCAAGATATATTTGAGGTCCGAGTATCATCAAGTGAGAGTTAGGGAGAAAGATATCCCTAAGACAGCCTTCAGAACAAGATATGGCCATTTTGAGTTCCGGGTAATGTCTTTGGGCTAACTAATGCACCGACAGTATTTATGGATTTGATGAACAATGTGTTCAGGCCCTTCCTAGATCTATTTGTGATTGTATTCATCGATGACATCTTGGTGTATTCCATATCAGAGGCAGAACATGCGAATCATTTGAGTACTGTCCTTAGAATCCTTTAAACTCGAGAGTTGTTTGCCAAATTTTCTAAGTGTGAGTTTTGGTTGAAGTCAGTGACATTTGTGTGGCACATTGTTGCAGCCAATGGTATTCGGGTAGATAGCCAAAAGATCGAGGCTGTGAAGACTTGGCCAAGACCCACAACTCCTACGGAGGTTCGTAGCTTTCTAGGCTTAGCAGGTTACCATAGGAGATTTGTTGAAGGTTTTTCTTCTATTTCTGCACCACTCACAAAGCTGACCCAGAAATCAACTAAGTTTCAATGGACAGATGCTTCAGAACATAGTTTTCAAGAGCTAAAAGAGAGGTTGACTTCTGCCCCAGTCCTGACACTTCCAGAGGGATTGGAAGGATATGTTGTTTATTGCGATGCTTCATGCATTGGGCTAGGCTGTGTGTTGATGCAACATGGTAAGGTGATTGCGTATGCTTCAAGGCAATTACGAAAATATGATAAAAATTATCCAACACATGATCTAGAATTGGATGCAGTGATTCATGCATTAAAGATGTGGAGACATTTTTTATATGGTGTCCATGTGGATATTTATACAGATCATAAGAGCCTTCAGTATATCTTCAAGCAGAAAGAGTTGAATTTGCGACAACGACGATGGTTGGAATTGCTAAAAGATTATGATGTTGATATCTTATATCACCCCGGAAAGGCAAATGTTGTGGCTGATGCTCTTAGCCGTAGATACATGGGAAGTTTATGTGATGTACGACCAGAGAAAAGAGAAATGGCTCGTGAGCTCCAACAGTTAGCTAGCCGAGGAGTTCGAGTAGTGGACTCAGGTAGCAGGGGAACTACCCTTCAGAATTCAGCAGTCTCGTCGCTAGTAGTGGAAGTGAAAGAGTGACAATACGAAGATCCCATGCTAATGCATTACAGAGATACACTCCCTCAGAAGGAGAAGTCATCATTTGAGATTGCAGGAGACGGAGTTCTCCGATGCCAAGGCAAATTATGTGTTCCTCATGTGGCAGGTTTACGCCACCAAATATTGAGAGAAGCCCATTGCTCCCGTTATTCTGTCCATCCTGGAGAAACAAAAATGTACCATGATCTTAAGTCTATATATTAGTGGAATGGGATGAAGAAAGATATAGCAGAATTCGTAGCTCAATGTCCCAACTGTCAACAAGTGAAAATCGAGCAGCAAAAGCCGGGCAGATTGTTGCAAGCTATAGAAATTTCAACTTGGAAGTGGGAAGTGATTAACATGGATTTCATTACAGGCTTACCCCGTTTTCAGCGTAGATATGATTCTATATGGGTGATTGTGGATAGACTCACGAAGTCAGCTCATTTATTACCAGTCAGAATGACATATGTGGCGGAAGATTATGCAAAGCTTTATGTTAAAGAAATAGTGCGAATCCATGGTGTCCCAGTATCTATTATCTCAGATAGAGGAACTCAGTTTACAGCTAATTTTTGGAAGTCCTTCCAAGACGGTTTAGGAACTCAAGGGAGCCTTAGCACGGCATTTCATCCGCAGACTGATGGACAAGCTAAACGTACCATTCAGACTCTTAAGGATATGTTACGGGCATGTATGATAGATTTTTGAGGTAATTGGGATGATCACTTACCACTCATTGAATTTTCTTATAACAATAGTTATCATTCTAGTATCCAAATGGCACCGTATGAGGCTTTATATGGGTGAAAGGACCGCTAGAACTGGAAGCTCTGCCACGACCTCTGCCACGGCCTGCTGGTGTATGAATACCCTGCCCCATAGGGCGCATAGCTACAGAAGAAGATAAACCAGCAACTGACCCAGTAGGCTGAGTCACACTACCTGGACCAACCCCCATACATACACTCTATCATAACATGGCCTTGACGGCCGCAAGAAAAACAAGTACCCGTAGCAAGACGGCATTCCCCAGAATGGGGCCTACCACACCGAGAAGACTGAGGCAAAGGTGGCCTCCACTGACTCGAACCCCTAATCATCTGTGAACCTGAAGCCTTGGAGCTCTGACCGGCTCCTGAATACCCTGTGCTGTCAAATATCCTACCTGTAAACTATGGGGGTGCACTCCGTGCTGGCTGGGAGGAATATCTAATATACTGCTGAGGCTGCCTGCCTCGAAACTCACCAGGATAACCAGCCGATCTAGCCCTCTTATGCTGGCCTTGTCGTAATCTCTATCTGGCTGACGCCCTTGGTGTCGATCCTCTACCCCTTGTGCATACGCCTGTACCCGAGCAATATCCATACCTGGCTGAAGAGCCACTGCCATACAACCATCAATCAAATAACGATCTAGACCCATCACGTATCGATGCACTCTATCAGCCATATCAGCTACAATAGTAGGCGCATACCTAGCCAACGAATCAAACTCAAGACTGTACTCTCGAACACTCCTGCCATTCTGCCTCAAATGTAAGAATCTATCAACTCTGGCTCGCCTCATCTCTGGAGGCAGGAAGTGGCCAAAGAAGGCCTCCACAAACTCATCCCATACTGCTGGAGGAGCACCCTCACCCCTAGATAATTCCCACGACTCATACCAATTAACTGCTACATCACGCAACCGATACGAGGCCAACTCAATAGACTCCGTCTCAAAAGCCTTGATTATCCTCAATGTACGCTGCATCTGCCGAACAAAATCATGCGGATCATTCTCGGGCTTTGACCCGAAAAACTCTGGAGGATTACAACTTACGAAGTCACGAGCCCTCAAACTATCAGATCTATCCTCATGGTCAACTCCTAGTCCGTGCCTGCGAGCCTGCCCTGCTACTCATCTGGTCAGCAGCTGAACTGCATCTCTCATGGCCCTATCCTCCGCCCCTGGCTGAGGAGCTAGAGGCTCAGGTACTGGAGCCTTAGGAGCTGGCGGTGGAGCCGCCCCCTGATCTGGAGCTACTGCTGCTCTAAGCTCCTCTGGAGGTGGCGGTGTAGCAGAACTCGCCGACTGAAGTAAAATCTCAGGCATAGATTTGGCACGGGCCCTAGTAACTCTCCGAGTCTGGCTAGTATCTCCTGCTATCGATTTGCCTTTCTGGGCAGCTGTCGCTTTATTTGGAGGCATAGTTGTAAACATAATAACCTGTTAGGGAGGGATTAGCCTGACAATATAGCTCTATCGCACGATCTAGAGTAGGAAGGAAAGATAACATCCTAAATGTCCTGTAGCTTCCTGTTTATATATGTGGTGCACAACACACTGATAAATAAGACTCTACTAGACACGGTCTGTAGACACTCCGAGGATGAACTGCTCCGATACCATTTTTTTCACGATCCAACCCCGTGGGCCATGACTAGTGCCCGAGCTGGACACTCATATACGTACCTATTAGATATAGTCAAACTGAACTAGGAAGAATATGGAAACTTGCAAAGACTCTAAAGGTTCATAACGTCCTATATATATCAAGACAACCTGTCTCCTGAGGAGTCACAATTAATCAGAACGCAATACGATACGCAAGCCGACAATGCTGCCACTACATACCAATACAATACGCAAGTCGACAAGGCTGCCACTACATACCAATATGATACGCAAGCCGACAAGGCTGCCACTACGGACGGACATATCTATAGCGAATCACATAGACACAGCTGAACAAAACTTATACGCAACCCACACATATGTCTACAGACCTCTAAGAGTATCAGTAGTGAAATATGATGGGACAGGGCCCCGTCGTACCCCTGGATGAACATATATATATACATCAAAAGATCTGTACCAAAAGTCTAGGCTCCGGAACAATAGAGCTCTCCAAGACAGCTGAGTAGAAGTCCTAAGTTGGAGGATCACCAAATCGAGTATCTGTACCTGCGGGCATGAAATGCAGCCCCCCGAAGAAAGGGGGTCAGTACGGAATATGTACTGAGTATATAAAGCATGTAATACAATAGGGAAAATCACAACTGCATAAACGAATACAGGAGGCAAGTATGATAATCAAAAATACCAATGCACCTGTGTCTTACGATATGAAAATCATGCATGTCTATTTCATAAATCATATCCGGCCCATTATGGGACTCGATGAATAAATCATCATATACCATCCTCGGCTCCATAATCACATCATCATCATCATGTCATCATATATATATATACCATACCCGGCCCTCTAGTGAGGGACTCGGTGAACAATGCAGTGAAACTGTGCACGAAAACATACCCGACCCGGGGCTCGGTGAAAGATATATTACGGCATGCACGAGCAGAGTAGTGAGCAACCATATGCAAACTAAGTTATATCTGAGACTCAATAGAATATTCAAAACGAACTATCATTTGGAAATCAAGACAATAGTCACGTCAAGTATCTTTTGAATATCAATATGGAATATATCAAATAGAACTTCAGCAATCATAGACACGTATCAAGACATAATCAAGTAAGTTCTGGGAATCAAGAACATTAGCCATCCTAGTGTCTCTAGGAATAGGAGTTTCTTTAAAGTCACATGCTCGTCGTGTATTTGTTTATAAAGATCATGCCAAAAAGAAGGAAGGGTTAGCTTCACATACCTTTAACGCTTATCCGTGGTACAATACGTATACGCTGCCCGATGTGTCTTAACCTATATTAAAATGTCAAGAGCTATTGTTAAGTTATGGAAAGGCATAAAACGTACTTCAACGTTAGTAGCTTATTTCTAGACAATTGGGCAGCACTTCCCCTATATCGCTCCCTTTCCTCACATTTAAGCTAACTATACAACAACCAACATAGCATCAACCAAGGCACGTCTCAGTTATCGCATCAAGAACTAGTTCAAACAAGACCCCAGGATACCCCAAATAGTCCACATCATTCCAAATCAGCCCACACATTACAACATTCAATAATCGCTAACATAACAGCTACGACATATACAAGTTACTCCTAATAACCTACAGCCACCATACTTCATCGAAATGATTTTATAATAGTCCAACACATAATCTTAATTACACTTAGTCCTCCAATTCAACACAAACAACAACACGTCCCAAACAGCCCTTAAAACAATACAACTTCAACTTGAAATATCAAATTCTTCCATTTTCATTATATAATCAATGAAAATAATAACAACAACACTAATTAAAATTAATTCCATCATTATTAGATTAGGATAGCCCAACGCCACCAAACAAAACCTTGGCATCAACACACCATTTCTTACATCCAATTCCACATCTATCAATTTATACAAAGTCCAAACCACCTCTAAAACATGTAGAAGTGTATTAAACCTTACCTCAATTTAATTTCTTGCTATCAAAAACTTGGGCTGATCAAGAGTTGCCATGGCCGTGAGCTGCCATGGCTGTTGCAGGTTCCATTCCTTTCTTCAATTCAACTTGAAAATTATCAATTAATGGTGAAGAGGAGGGCTGGCCGTGAGCTTCATGGCCGTGTGGTTCTCTCTCTCTCTCTTAGAACTTAGGAGCTTCTCTCTCTTAACTCAACTTTGTGAAGTGGAAAATGAATTATGGCTGATGAATTAGTCATCAAAGTAGGCTATATATGCTGCCTATGAAGTGGACACATGTCCCACTATGGCATGGAGCAATCAGATTTGGCCATGCTATAGTGGGGTCCATTTAGCACTACTTAGGCTTAATTAATCTTAATTAATTACTAATCCCCAATTAATAATCTAATCATGGTTAATTAAATACTAATCTCCACTAATATTTCTACACCAATCGAATTTTACAAGCAATCGTGCACTTATTAAAAATTGGGGATTAAAAGTCCTTGTCTCATATCCCAAAATAATCTTATCCTTGAATTTATGTCGATTAGCTCACGAATAATCCAATGTATAAAAATACAGGGTATAACAGAGATGACATGGGAAGCGGAAGAAAATATGAAATTCAAGTACCTGCACTTATTTCAGCCCCTAGAAGAGATCCAAGATGAGACATCAAGATCATAAGGTATGCATCTTTTCCTTTTTATGCATTTGGGTCGTGTGTGGCCAAATTCTATTGATGTTATGTTGTGGCCTTGTGAGGCATTGTTATTATGGGCTGTTATGACAAGATGGTAGTGCCATATTACAGAAGAAACTTTGGCGAGTTTTTTATAAAATCCCCGAGAATTTAACATTCGAGTACGAATGTTCTTAAGGAGGGAAGAATGTTACACCTCAGAAAGTTTTCCGTTGATGCACAGTGAATAGAATAATGAAGAGCACGAAGTATATGGTATTTCTATAAGTAAGGAATGACATTTGATGACCCTAATTAAGATTTCAAAGATATTCGTAGTAAGAGGAGAAGGTTGCCAAGAGAGGCCAAGGCATGCGATGTGTATCGGAAAGGATTTACGAGTAACGAGTTAATGATGATTTAATGATGATTTGGAGAAGAGTTATAACGTCCCTTAGATTTTTAATGAGGTGATAAACAAGTGTCAAGAAGGTTCCATAAGGATCGGAGATCAAACCAAGTGACGAAAACAAGATCAGTGAAAAGATGAGTTATATAGTCGATTATACGGTCCGTATAATGGACCACAGAATTGTCACAGTGAAGTCTCTCACTGCTGAGATTATAAGGTCACTTATACGGACCGTATAAAATTATACGGCCCGTATAATGCGCCGTATAATGGTCACAGAGGCGAGATGTGGAAGAGGTAATTTCATGGTCACTTATACGGACCATATAAAATTATACGGCCCATATAAAGTACCGTATAATGGACACAGAATCGAGTGATTAAAGGGTAGATTTCACGATCACTTATACGGACCGTATAATTTTCCTGACAGATCAGATTTCACGCTATTAAAAAGGGACCAAGTCATTATTTCATTTCATTTTTCACCCAACAATTCAAGAACTCTCTAGAAACCCTCTCCACTCTTCATCTATAAGAACATAAGAGAAATTTATGATCAACTTCATCAAACTAAGCAAATCAAGTGTAAGGAACTCATTAAAGATCATCCTAGTCAAGAAATTTCATTGGAGATGAACTAGGGTTTTGGCTCAAGTGAAGTATTTCCATCCAAAGCTTATTCCTACAACATCTAAGGTAAGATTTATGGAATTTCCATGTTGTTTAAGGTATTTGAAAGTTAAAACACTTGGATTGCAGAAGGAGATAGAAAATGGGTCATGAATGTGGGAATAGTGTCATTTTTTAGTAATGGCTTGGGTTGAGTAATGATTCTTGATATGCTATGATTATATTCATGTTATAAATGACATTAAGAACATGGGATAGACATTGTATATGAGTTGATATAATAGTGTGCTATGACCATGAATATGGATGAATTAGAAGTGAATTGAGAAGTAAGGATAATGTATGTGATTAAAGAGTATTGTTATGATATTGTGAATGTTATGATTGATGTTTGGGAGTTGATATACGATATAGAGGAAGTCGTATAAATAAAGGAAATGCTTTCCAGTTTTCTCTAAGCTTTAGTCTTGTATGCAAAGCTATCGATTTTCTAATGATAGTATTACTCTAATGAAGGTAGAAACGTGAGCATTGAAGGAGAACGTGCAAGTGATAAAATAGTTGAACGGAAAGGTATGTAAGGCTAAACCTTCTTTCATAAGGCATGGTTCTTTGGCCAATTATCTATTCTTCTATGAACCTATGATGTCCTCCAAATAATTCTATCTTCAAAAGCTACTAAGCTCATGATTCTCGATATGTTACGACTGTACTACCTTCCTCATATGACGAGTAATCCTATAAAGATAGAGGTAATGAACGACGATAATAGTGATAACGATAATGATGATGACGATAATAGTTATAATGATAACGATGACGATGATAATAGTAATGATGCTAAGGATGCCTATGAGCTTTTACGTATATGTGCCTATGTATGGTTATTATGAAACCCCGAGCTTATATGGCCGGGTAGAATATAAGCATATATATATATATATATGATGTGCGAGCACCACTGCAATTGGGTACGGATAACCCTGAAGCCTTGGTAGGGCCAGGTATGTGAACTCTGAGCCTTGGTTGGCCATGTATGTATGATAACCGAGCCTAGCCATGGTCGGGTACGTGAAACACCGAACGTTCGTGGTCGGGTATGATATGTAAATGCTATGTATATGATACGGATATGTATGTGATATAGATATGAGTATAAATACGAGTATGATACGAATACGAATAAGAATATGAATATGAATATGAATATGACTATGAATACGAAATGTAAATGAGTACGGATACGGATATGGATGTATGTACACAACTACGCGTTAGAAATGGAAAGCCCCTATGAGAAGTAAGTAAGTGCTTATGACGATGATATTACTATCTCTTATCCTATGCTATTTCTATGTTGTCTATTATGCTTTCATAATGATATTGATCATGCTTTACATACTCAGTACATTCTTTGTACTGACGTCCTTTTGTTTGTGGACGCTGCGTCATGCTCGCAGGTGGCCAGGGAGACAGGCTTGATCCATAGCTATATTTCCCAGGGACTACATAGCGGAGCTCCACTTCATTCAGAGCTATAGCTTTTGGTACTTATTATTTTGTGTATATATTTATGGGCAAAGCGGGGTCCTGTCCCGCCTATATGATATGACATACTCTCCTTAGAGGCTCGTAGACATGGGTATATAGTTAGATGTGTTTGGCCTTGTCGGCCTACATTTTGGATGTCATTTTGTTAGCCTCGTCGGTTTGTGTACATTGCTATGGGCATTGCTATTAATGGTGATATGTATATAAGTATTGTTGTCCAATGGAATTAGCTTGAATAATGGATAGAAAGTATGATTTAGCTTTGTGGCTCACCTAGAGGAAAATGTGAAAGTATGTTAAGAGGTGCCTGGCTGGGTTAGCAGCGGGTGCCCGTCGTGGCCCTCCGGTTGGGTCGTGACAGACCTGCAGCTCCGAACCAAGTGGAGTGCACTGACTACCGCTGAGTGGAAGTCCTACTGAGCTGGACCGCCTGTCTGTCTACCTGAACCTATGGGCATGACGCCGCCCCCCGAGCAATAGGGGAGTCAGTACGGATAATGTACCGAGTATGTAAGGCATAAGAATAATAAGTACATAAGTATCATGAAAGATATCTGAAACATGGAAGCCAATCCAACTATCTAAATGCATCTGTGACTAAACATTTGAGAGCATCTGTATAACTCTGTATATCTGAATGTGCCTTTGAGGGAGTATGATATGCATAGGTCATAGTATAACTGTTAGTGCTGAGGAACGTAAGACCCGATCCATATATCATACGTTAGTGCTGAGGAACGTACAACGCAATCTATATATCATATCCTATCGGCCTCTCTGTGGCCAAATCATCATCATCATCACTGTGCACCAGCTGATCAGGTGGTAATGCGTATATAACGCCTATCCCTTTACCCATACCCCATATACATATAATATACGCTTATATAACACCTTCTTGTCATGGGTCAATGTGCATATGTATAAATGAATGCAATGCATAAGTAAAATGAGTAAATAGATCTCTCGGAGTGACATAAGGTCGTACTACCTCTGATAGACATCTTTTGAACTAACAGCATCAATACATAAAATCTCAAGACCTAAGAACAGAAGGAACAATCATAAAAAGGGGTATAGGAATATCAACAACTAAAGTACTCCTAATGCTTCTAAGAGTAGAGTAATATGGAAGCTCGTTCATTCGTTTGTTCGCTCATATTATAAGAATCATGCCAAATGAAAGAAAGGATAGCCTTAACATACCTTGGAGCGTATATAATTGTCCAACGCCTACTTCTCGAACTTGCAAGTCTACAATCAAGATAACATATGCTAAAATTAGACCATTTACGTCTCTTACTATCCAATTCTAGAATGAAAGGAACTTAACAAATTTCGGACAGCATCTCCTTTGTAAACTTAACAATCCTTCACTTTGCAATTCAACCCAAACATCAATAACAACATCAACAACAATAATACCTACATATCAAAATATAATCAATTCCATCCCAAAACATCTCCCAAAACAGCCCCTAGCCTCAACTTGACTCAAATAACTTACCGCTTCCACAACTATGCTTTCTTCACTCTAAAATTACTAAAACTCTTGGTAATCAATTCAAAAATAAAGATAAGAATCATATAAATACCTTGAAGGAACTAGAACTTCATAAATCACACTTCAATTCGAACTCCTAAGCTCAACAACTTCAATAAAACCCTAAACAACTTTCCCTTCACTAGCTCGGGTTCACGGGGTTCAAATCTTGCTAAAACTTCACCCACATAGAGGAAAATGTTGAGAGGATATATCTTAGGGTTTTCTATAGTTTGGGGAATGAAAAATAATGAATTAAAACATGAGGGCAATATATATATAAGTGGAACAAGAAAGTTCCAGCGATGCAGGTTGACGGATAGGTCGACGGCTCGTTGACGTGCTCCGTCGACCTGCCACCTGAAAGTTCAGAGGAGGAGGCTTGCCGACGGCATACAACGATGGCTCATAGACGTGTCGACGGCTCGTCGAGGTGGACTGGTTTCTACAGATTTTTCCCGAGTCACTTCGACTCGCACCAATTCGATTCGTTTAACTTCTAATCCTATCGTATGGCAAAGAACATACACTTTTACTTTGGTACATGCGAGGTAAGGCTCTTAGTATCTCGAAAACTTGGGTGTGGACCTCCATACTAAGGGTATAAACCACCAATAATTCAAGGACTTTCATGTGACGAAAACAAGAGGCGTAACATTCATCCATTGGCTAGCCACACTAGGTTACAAATAAAACCTTACTATGTTCTTTTTACTGGGCTGCCCCTATCAAAACTGTTTTAAGAAAAAATTTACAATGCCTAAAGGAAGTTGTCACCACCATAATAAGAAGCTTCATCAAACCACACATAAGACAATCTCCAAGCTAAGCAGATTAAACTAATTATCCATGTAAAACATGATTGATAAAACAAGCTAAACTGTCACTTAAATATGCCTAATTAAGACAGATTGGGCAGAGCATTACATAACCAATGCTCTTACCAAACTAAATTGGCCAACTTGTACATAAGCATATTTAGTTAGGAAACATTACTACTTCAGGTTTTAATAACTGTCAGTAAAATATTCCCGTGAGCAAACATGATCTAGAGGAGATTTAGCATTATTAACCAAAATCAAAACACACCCCCATATAACACAAATTCTCCCTTTTCAAGATGAAACAAACAGCTAGGTGTGGAAACTATTGGTGTTGCACAACAATAACTAGTCAACTTGTTAAACAGAGCCATGCCTAATAACTTTAGCAATTCATCATAGTTGTCTAATACATCCCTTAATCTCACAAAAATGACTCACAGAATAACCTTACACAATGTTACACCTCGTAGTTTCGTATTTTGATATTCGAGCTACCTTTGCGGAGGTATGTGAGATTGTATATGTTTATCTTATGGTTATGAGGGTTTAAGTTCATATAATAAGGTATGGAAAGATTGGAGGACAAGTGATCTAAGGAAATTAAGTTTGTTGGAACTTCGGAGAAAGTATGAATGTCACGACCTAACTAGAGGGCCATGACGGGCACCAGGAGCTAGCTTACCGAGCACCACATATCATTCTTACCATCAACTCAACCTATACATACATCATTCACAATGCAAAACTTATAATGAAACGATCTTCAAATATCTCCCAAAACATATGTATGCACATAAGCCCACGAGGTTACAAAATGATGTACAGAATATACACAGTAGAGATCATGAGACATCTACTACCCACACATAAGTATCTACTAGCCTCTAACTGGAATACTAAAATCATAAGGACGGGACAGGATCCCGCCATGCCCCAAATATGTACACAAAAGAATATACCAATAAGCGACAACTCCGAAGTAGTGGAGTGCTCTTGTATATCTGCTGAGAAGGCTCCTATGTATCCGTACCGTCTCCCTGTCTACCTGAGGACATGAATGCAACGTCCATAAAAGAAAGGACGTCAGTACGAATAATGTACTGAGTATGTAAGGCATGAATAATAACATCATAAAGAAGTAAAGAAATATGAGATAAAGAGATAACCTATACTGCTAGCCTCTAAAGGCGGATATCATGCATGTTAACTTTCTTTAACATCTTTCACACATACATTCATATATAAATATATATATATATATATATCATTAATGCTGCGGAACGGGAAGCTAGATTAATTTTGTCCATTTATTCATTGTATATCAATATATTGCCGCGGAATGAACGGCCCGATCCATTTATCCATATATCCCGCGTCCGGGACGAGATCATAATATGCCAACTGATCAGGTGGTAATGCGTATATAATGCCTCACCCTTTTTTCCGTATCCCATGTATACATACTCATATATCCATGTATATCATATACTATAAATAGCATGCATGAGAGCCCAAGTGAAAGCTACAACTCTATCGAAGTGACATAAGGTCGGTAACCTCCGATTATATTTGTCACGACCCAGCCCCGTGGGCCGCGACTGGCACCCTACTTGGGCATCCAGAACGATTCAGGTATCCAGTTATCAAACCCAAACATAGCTCAAATTTCATAATAGCCATTTTAAACATAATTTAAATCAAAACTCGTCTTAAGCGGTCACGCGTACCAAAATATCATATCCAAACAAAAGGGAGCGGCGGAATGCACATCGCCGGTCATATGTACAAATATAAACATAAGGGCCATTTTGGCCACCAAAACAGACTGACCGCATTAAGACGCAAATCGTAGACAAACAGATACATATAGGACCCTCGACCCACATATATGACTACAGGCCTCTATACATCAAGACAAAGACATATGACGGGACAGGGCCCCGCCGTACCCAAATAGTCAGATATACAGAAATATATACATAGCAAAAGATGTATGTACCAAAAGTGGACTCCAGATCAAAAGGGAGCACTCTGAAATAGCAGAAAGTGGAACCTACAGTGGTGGATCACCGGTATCTGTACCTGCGGGCATGAAACGCAGCCCCCCGAAGAAAAGGGGGTCAGTACGAAAGATGTACTGAGTATGTAAAGCATAGAGTACAGAAATATAAGCCACAACTGAAAACAAACAGGATACAAAAGGGAAATACTGAACGGTATATTAAAATCTGTACTGAAAACATATATACATAATGCAAGTAAAATCATGCAAAAGCTCAGGAACGTGGTCACCACTCCGACGCTGGTGCCACACACAGCATAACACCAGAAGGTTCAAATCTCCGTACACCCCCGAATACATATATCATCACAACATATCACCAGCCATATCACAGCATAACTCCAAACGGAACCCGGCCCTATGGCGAGGTCTCGGGAACCGTAACACAGCATACAGCCGAATTTATCATAGCGCGCACGAACCATAGCTGGCCCGGGAACCGGTGAACGAAGTCATAATAAGGGCACGAGCAGAGTCGTGGGCAAACAATGCAATGTATATATTAAAACACCGTTTGAATCTTAATAAAATCATATGTTAATTCAACGGTCAATACGGGGCTCATTTCACAATAGTATTTCCAAAATGATATTTATAGCACAAAATATGATTTAGAATATCTTGGCAATCAAAACATTATTTTATGATAGCCAAATTCATAAACAAATATTCTTTGCCGACGTTATACAAAAATGAGCCTAATAGAGTAAACAAAGGAATCTCGGGGTTAGCGGGCCCACCTCGGGTCAAGTCGAGGTGGCGGACATGAATTACGGGTATTCGGGGTCTATGGAATCATACATGGAAGTTTCGAAGCGATTCGATTACATTTGCATAAATTTCGGACCTTTGATTACTTTTTGACAAAATATGGATTTTATAGTTCAATTCAATTGAATGAATAGTACTCGACTTCAAATTCGGATTTCCATGAACAGAATTGCCCTTGGGGCTCCAATATCGACCTAGTATACCTAAGACATGCCAAAAGAAGGAATGGGTAGCCTTACATACCTTATAAGCGTCTTACGCCCGTCAAAACTCAAATCCCGTTTCGCTCAGAATCTACAAATGGTCAAAGTTACCAATTAGGAATTTCAAGACTTCAAGAATTCATTTAACTTTATATTTGTCTACCGAAATTTCGGCACCACTTCCCCTATACATATAACATCCCCGAGGCTTAGCTCGGCTCAATATCTCAACAACAACAACCCAACAATACCAAATGAATCAAGAATCACAACAAAATAAGTTCTAGCATCAATACTCTTCTTTTCTACATAAAGCGACGACTATCATTCGAACTTCACAACATCAAAATAACATCAACATTATTGTATTCATTTTCTCATTCAAGGTTATTCAAACGTATTTTCAATAGCGTTCCAAGCAATATACATGGATTCAAGTATGCCGCCAAATTCCATATTCCATCCGACACTTCAACAAATGCGACAAACCTACCAACTCGCATTGTTTTCATCCGAATTCATTAGCAACAACATCAATTCTCACTTTAGACCTTTACTTGCAAGATTACATAATAACTTTATTAAAACACATAATTTCCCATAACGACATACATGCAACTTCAACGTCGACTTAAGTCATTAAACCTTAATTTATGTCACAAATGCCACAACGACGCAACTAACGAACTAAATAGAATTTAATTCACTTTCCCTTGACTATGTCATGGCTCACGGCCAACTTCATCACACACACACACACGGCTTCACACATACATACCAAAACTACGAAATTCTCGTCTATTTCAAATCCTTATAATATTCATACTTGTTCCATAACACAAAAGAGGAAGAATTCTCACCTTTTCCTTCAAGTTTCGACCCGCCACAAACGTCGCTCTTGTGCCAAACCAATTATATCACATCGAAGAGTGTCTTGAATATACTACGAATATGAGAAGAACAAGATTTTAAGATTAGAATCAAAGCTAGGAAAAATTATTTTCTTGTTGGCTAAGGGGGTTCGGCCGAAAGGGTCTTTTGAGGTGCTCTCTAATTTTTTTTTTGTGGTTTCTTGAACTTTCCAAAGGCTAAGTATGAATATATAACATGTTTGCTTGATTAATGAGCACATGAAAGTCACATGATCTATTTGTTGGTTTGGGCCATGACTTGGCCGGCCAACCCTTGGATATGGGCTTCAATTTTTCTTAAATTTTTGTTGAGCCCAATTCGTTAGGAATCTCGTTTGTAATTCCCGAAACTAATTTCCGAAATCCCAATTTTGCCCTTGGCCTTCCTCCACATTTCCACACCAATATTTTTCATAAAAAACCTAGACATATTAACTAAAATCAAAATATTGCCTTACAACATACAAGTCACAATTATTTCTAAATTTCCAATTATGCGAAAACACGGTACATAACAATATTATTGAATAATTATCATCCCTATGTCTTACCTCGGAGGAACTAGAATCATGAGGCGAGAGTACAACAATAATCAACATCAAGGAAGGTATGAAGTAAGATTATTAATCTCATAATAACATCAATTCACAGACTTTGGATTCTCTACAAATAGTATCATCATCATCTTTGTCATAGAGCATATCTCATCTCTAGCTCATAAGAAACTCTTAAGAATCATGAACTTTTAACTTTTGGGATGTAAGAAGGTCATGGAGACATATGGAGGATAGTAATATAAGAGTCATGCCTTTACGAAAGAAAGGGACTAGCCTTACATACTATTACATCTCTTAACCTTATTGACTAAATGCTCTCCTTCCAAGCTCACAATTATACATACAAGAGAATTCGTACTAAGGTTAGATCATTATAAACATGCTTAAGTTTAAACTAAAGCGACTAAAAGGCTAACGGAAATTGGGCAGCATTTCTTTTGTTTCGATAACTTTCTCCATATAACAAATAACTCCCAGCATCAATATCAACACCCACAATACTATAATCAATAGACTTCTTCAAGTTAAACAACGTTCAATTCTCAAAACTCCCTTTCAAAGTCATCCACAATCATAACTACAACACAACACCATATTCTTCCTCGTATAATACTTCCTCAACATCCTTAGTATCATTCATAACAAGATTAAACTCATATCATACTAAGAATCATGACTCAAGTTAACTTACTACTCACAATATCATTATTTCCATATTTGAGCTCATATTTTACTTTCTTCTCTAATCCAAGTCATTTAACCACTCCAATACTTTTAATAACATGAAATAGATGTAAAACTCACCTTTGATCATATAAGAATGAACTTTGAATTAATATACTTCACTTGAGAAAATCGCAACTTCAATACCAAAGGAAGTCTTGATTTCTATAAACCCTAGTGAGCCTTTTTGCACTTTATTCTCTTGATTCTTGGTGTTTAATCTTTGATTTCCCTTGGATTGTGCTAATATCGTGTGTGGAATATTCTAGAGCCCTCAAGAGGTGTGGAGAAGATGGGAAATGAAAAATAAGAACTTGGGTCACGTATATATATTTTAAGAAAAAACAAAATTTGACCCGACATGATTTATACGGACTCTTATATGGTCCGTATAAAATTATACGGCCCGTATAGGTGACCGTATAATATCACAAATGACCGATCCATTCTGTGATTGTTATACGGACCCTTATACGGTCTGTATAATTTTATACGGCCCGTATAAATGACCGTATAATTTCACCAAGAGTCATCCCTCACTGCAACTGTTATACGGACCCTTATACAGTCGTATAAAGTTATACGGACCGTATAAGTGGTCGTATAATTCCCTTTTTCCGAGATTGATTTCGTCGATTAGTTCTGAGTTCCAACCCTTGTGGAGCCTTCTTGGCACTTGTATAACACTTCATTAATCATTTAAGGAGCCCTATAGCTCCTTCTCAGGTCGTAACTAACTCAACATTAGTTCGGTTGTTACGGAACCTTCCCGAACACAACTCATATTCCACTTTCTCCAATGCACTTAGACTCACCGATTCATATAACTTCAAAAGCTGGTAGTACGCACTCTAAAGCTATCAAGTACTCTCCTTAAGGTCATATGGACTTCATGTTCTCCTTAAGCTTGCGTTATTTTATTCACAACACATCAACACGAAATGTCCGAGGTGTGACATTCTCCCCCCCCCCCCTCTCCAGGAACATTCGTCCTCGAATGTTAAGTTTGGAGACTCTAGGCTATCAGCAATCGGTCTCCAATAAGCTTGATCTTTTCCACCGCTTACTGAATCAACTTTGGACCTATTAGTTGTGTCTCTCCGACTTCGAACCACCCAATTGGCGATCTACACTTTCTCCCCTATAGAGCCTCATATGAGGCTATCTGGATGCTGGAATGATAACTATTGTTATGTGCAAATTCAATGAGTGGCAAATGATCATCCCAATTACCTCCGAAATCTAATATACATGCCCGCAACATATCCTCTAAGGTATGAATAGTGCGTTCAGCTTGTCCATCAGTTTGTGGATGAAATGCTATGCTGAGTCTCACTTAAGTTCCCAAACCTTCTTGAAAGGACTTCCAGAATTTATTAGTAAATTGTCCTCCTCTATCTGTGATGACGGATACTGGGACACCATGAAGTCGCACTATCTCCTTAAGAAATAGCCTTGCATAATCTTCTGCTGAGTATGTAGTTCTGACTGGAAGAAAATGGGGGCTGATTTCGTGAGTCTGTCCACGATTACCCATACGGAATCATACTTACGTCGAGAATGAGGTAAGCCTACAATAAAATCCATGTTGATTACTTCCCATTTCCAGGTTGGAATTTCCATAGCCTGCAGCAATCCTCATGGCTTTTGATGCTCAATTTTCACTTGTTGGCAATTTGCGCATTGAGCTACAAACTCTACTATATCTTTCTTCATTCCATTCCACCAATACATTAATTTGAGATCATGGTACATCTTTGTCGCTCCTGGATGAACAGAATAATGGGAATAATGGGCTTCCTCTAAAATCTGGTGGCGTAGTCCTGCAACATCTGGAACACATAGCCATCTTCGATTCTTGAGAATTCCATCTGCAGAAATCTCAAATAGTGACTTTTCCTTTTGGGGAAATGTATCTCTGTAATAACTCAACTTGGGGTCTTCATATTGGCGCTTTTTCACTTCCATATCTAGGGATGAAACAGCTGGTTTATGATTATCAATTCCTACATTGCCCGAGTCCATTAAGCGAACTCCTAGAATAGCTAGTTGGTGAAGCTCACAGATTAATTCTTTCTTCTCCGGCTGAATGTAAAATAAACTGCCCATAGATTTACGGCTAAGCGCATCGGCCACCACATTTGCCTTTCCCAAATGATATAAAATACTCACATCACAGTCTTTCAGTGTCTCTAACCATCGCCTTTGCCGTAAATTCAACTCCTTTTGCTTGAAAATGTACTGGAGACTCTTGTGATGTGTATAAATGTCAACATGAATACCGTACAAGTAATGTCTCCAAATCATTAACGCATGAATAACTGCAGCTAATTCAAGATCATGGGTCGGGTAGTTCTTCTCATGGTTCCGCAGTTGCCTAGAAGCATAGGCAATAACCTTACCGTGCTGCATCAACACACAGCCCAACCCAACACCGGAGGCATCATAATAAACAACATAGCCTTCTGATCCTTCTGAAAGTGTCAGGACAGGGGCTGAAGTCAATCTGTCTTTTAATTCTTGGAAGCTACACTTAAAAGCATCAGTCCACTGAAATTTTGCTAATTTCTGAGTTAGCTTCATCAATGGTGCTGAAATAGAGGAAAACCCATTCACAAATCTTTTATAGTAGCCTGGCAATCCTAGAAAGCTATGCACCTCTGTAGGAGTTGTAGGCCTTGGCCACGACTTCACAGCCTCAATTATCTGAGTATCAACCCGAATACTGTCAGCTGAGTTAATATGGCCCAGAAAAGTCACAGAATTTAACCAGAACTCACATTTTGAAAACTTGGCATACAATTCACGAGTTCGGAGAATTTCAAGGACAGTACGTAAATGATCTGCATGCTCTGCTTCTGATCGAGAGTACACCAGAATGTCATCGATGAACACAATTATGAATAGATCTATAAAAGGCCTGAACACATCATTCATCAAATTCATGAACGCTACCGCGGCGTTAGTTAACCCGGATGACATTACTCGAAATTCATAATGACCACATCTCGTTCTGAATGCCATTTTCGGAATATCCTTTTCTCTAACTCTCACTTGATAATATCCGGATATCAGATCTATCTTTGAAAACCACTAAGCACCCTGCAATTGATCAAACAAATCATCGATTCTCAAAAGTGGATATTTATTCTTTATTTTCATGTTGTTCAACTGCCTATAGTCAATACACATTTGTAGGGAACCATCTTTATTTCTTACAAACAAGACAGGTGCTCCCCATGGCGATGAACTGGGCCTAATAAATCCCTTCTCGAGAAAATCCTTCAGTTGTGCCTTTAACTCTTTCAATTCAGCAGGAGCCATTCTATAAGGAGGAATAGATATGGGTTCGGTGTCCGGCAACACATCAATAGTAAAATCAATTGCCCGTTCTGGTGGAAGACTTGGAAACTTATGTGGAAACACATCTGGAAACTCATTTACTACCGGGACAGATTGAAGAGTCGGCGATTTTGCTTCGGTGTCATGAACTCAAACTAAATGATAAATATAGACTTTAGAAATCATCTTTCTTTCTTTGAGGTAGAAAATAAACCTACCTCTTGGATATGATGTGTTACCCTTCCATTCAAGCACTAGTCCTCCCGGAAATTGGAATCGAACCATTTTCGTTCTACAATCCACATTAGCATAACGAGAAGCCAACTAATCCATGCCCAAAATAACATCAAAGTCTAACATTTCCAGCTCAATCAAATCAGCTACGGTGTGATGATTACATACCACAATTGCACAGTTTCTATATACTTATCTAGCTATTACCGGATCACCCACAGGAGTAGATACCTCAAAAGGTTTGATTGGCTCGAGTTTCACCCCAATACGACCAACAATATAAGGAGTGATATACGACAAAGTAGAACTCGGATCAATCAATGCATAAACATCATAGGAGATTATGAATAATATACCTGTGACAACGTCAGAGGAGGACTCAAGATCTTGTCATCCGGCCAATGCATAAATACGGGGCTGAGAGCCACTCGAACTAGATTCTCCCCCTCTGCCCCTGCCTTGGCCTGCTGGAGTCTGGGAAGTCTACTCAGGAGGGCGCACAGACGAAGAAGAACCAATCGCTGATCCGGTGGGTCGAGCCCTATCTTTGTCATTCCTCAATGGACAATCGCGCATCATGTGACCAACCCGACCGCAAGCATAACAAGCTCCTCAACCTAAGCGACATTGTTAGGAATGTGGCCTGCCACACTGAGTACAACGTGGTAAGGGTAGTCTTATCTTGCTAGAATCACGTCGGTACTGAGAACCTGGAACTCTCGAGCTCTGACTCGGTCTAAAATAAATGGGGGGATCAAATCTCTTAACCGCAAATCGGGGAGGTCCACTAGCTGCGGACTGGCCTGAATATCTGGAACACTATTGCCTCTGACCCCCTCTATACTCACTACTAGCACCGACAGATCTGGCCCTCTTACTACGCCCTTTATCAATATCACGCTCACCCCTATGCGGCTGTTGCTGCTCTTCTAGATTTTGGGCATGGGCCTGAATACGGGAGATATCCATTCCTTCCAGAAGTGAAGTTGTCAAGCAATATTTGATCAAATGCGGTGCCAAGCCACTCACAAATCGATGTACTCGAACTCCAATATCGGCTACCATGGTCGGAGCATACCTAGCTAATGAATCAAAGCGGAGACTATACTCTCGAGCACTTATATTTCCTTGCTTTAGATTTTAAGAACCTATAAGCTCGGGCCATTCGAACCTCGAGTGGCAAATAGTAGCGGATGAAAGCATCTACAAACTCCTGCCAAATGGGGGGAGCTGCATTTTTCCTTCTCGAAGATACCCAATTATTATACCAAAGAACCGCTACATCCCGCAACCTATAAGATGCCAACTCTACTGACTCAATATTAGAAGCATGTATTATTCTTAGCGTCCTCAACATTTCATCTATAAAACCCTGCGGGTCTTCATCCGGCTTTGAACCAAAAATTCTGGAGGACTCAAACTCATAAAATCACGGGCTCTAGCACTAGGACCTATACTCTTCCACTGTGCCTGAGCAGCAACTAGCTGTGTCAATAACTGAATAGCCTTGCTCATCTGCTGGCCCGAAGCACCCGGTGGAGGAACAGGAGGCATTGGAGCTAGAGCTGAAGCCTCTTCATGCTACTCTAAAATAGGCGGAGTATGAGAAGTACGAGATGGAGCCTCATCATGAGACTCACCCTCCTCTATATGTATCAAGGACTCCCGTTCAGTTTGCCTCCCTGTCACTATCTATTATATCCCGTGTCTTCACACCTTTGGAAAAGTGGAAATAATCTTGACTTGTATGAAATAAAGTCATAATTGATTTTATGTAACACATGAGTTGTTTATGAATGAATATTTTGTGGAACTGTGGAATAGGGCTAAGGGTAAAAATTTGGAATTTCGGAAAATTAGTTTCGGGAATTACAAAATATGATATACAAGCCAATTGGGCTCAAAATGAGAATTGAAATGAGGCCCAAAGAGAGATGGGGTGGCCGGCCAACTATGGCCCAAACCCATGGCCCTTAATTAAATTCCATGTGATAAATTAACTAAGGGACCATAGTGTACATATCATCTTCATCTCTTAGAAGCATCAAGAAAGAACAAAGCAAAGAAAGAGCAAAAAAAAAGAGGGGTTTCGGGTTGGCCATAGAGAATTAACCACCAAAAATCTTTCTCCAAATTTTTTTCTCTTGTTGAATTCCTACTAATTCAAGGTCCTTTCTCAACTTGGTGTAGTTGTCTTGGAGGAAGGAGCCCTTGTTTCATCAATTTGATCATATATCCAAGTGAAGAAGACTAGAGAAAAAGGTAAGGATTCATTCCTTTTTATTGTGTTATGAAGTTTTGTTTGTGTTGTAGTATGTGGGAATGAGTTGATTGTACGGAAAAATGGAAGTTTACCAAGTGGATATGTATATAGGCATGTGGCCGTGTATATATGTATGTGTATAATTATAAGGTGTTGAATTTATATCATATTCTAGTTGTGGTTGGGATGAAATGTATATTGGAAATTAAAGTTGAATGAATTTGATAGAAGTTGGAAAATAGTGATGTAGCCGTGGGGTGTCTTTGGTAGAAAGAGAATGAATCAATTTTTGTTTAACAAGTTAGTAGTGTTGTTGTGATGTTTGCAAGGTATATGAAAGTAAAACGATATAAGTTTGTTATGAAATGGAATGTAGAAGTTTATGTCGTTTTAGAATGATTTTACGACATCATGAAAATGAAGTTGTTAAGTTGCAAATTATGATGAGTATTGATGAAGTTGGAAGCTAGAACCATATCATGAATATGTTTGTTAAAGATTAGAAGTTTCGAGTGAATTATGACTTTGACGGAAAGTTGTATATTATGTATATCGTGTGTATAATTTGAGGAAACGATATGAGATATTTCTAAAACTATATTGTGATGATCTTGATTGATAATGAATGTGAAATCATTGATATTAGTTTAAAGATTTAGGTTGGGGTGAAGGTTATGTCACTTTGTTAGAATGATGGCTAGTTGAAGGATATTGTGTCTCTAATGTTTGTTGTTGATGTTGATGTTGTTGTTTGAGTTTTTGTTGATGGTTTTTGAGCCGAGTTGAATTCTCGGGGGTGCTATATGTATAGGGGAAGTGCTGCCGAAATTTCGGTAGGCAAGTATGCATTAAGTTGAATTTGTGGCATCCATAACTCATAACTGGTAAATGTGACCATTTGCAGATTTTCGACGAAACGGGAAGTGAGCTTGGATAGGCTTAAAAAGCTCAAAAGGTATGTAAAGCTATCCCGAGTCTTCTTTTGGCATGTCCTAGAAGTACTAGGATCGGATTTACGCCTCGAAGGATATTCTGCTCATCGGAATCCGCGTTTGAAATTGTTACATTTTCGTTCAATAGAATTGAACCCTTTTTGTATGCTTTCTTGAAAATTCTGCAAACTTTCCCCAAACTTTATGAAAAGTTATAGAATGTCCGTAGAACCTTCGTAGGTGACCCCATAAGCTGAAAACGCGTAATTGGAGCCCACCGCCTTGTTTGTTCCGAGGTGGGCCCACTATTCCCGGTTTTACCCTTGTTGTACTTAAGGCCTGTTTTTGAACGGTTTTGAAAGGAATGTTCTGACTGCTCTTTTAACTACTAAACAAAAACTATTTTAAATATTTCCTTCAGTCTTATGAATCGTTTTGTCACTTGGAACGACTTCAGAAAGGTTATGCTTCTGTAATCCATCATGACATCTGAAACCCACTTATTACAATCCCGTCTGACTTCATTAAATTGGTTTGTCATTGATATGCCTCATCGAGTCTCTGAAAATATTTATGATATTTTAACTGCATTTAGTTTCTCACTACTCCATTCGTGGATGCCCCAATGTTTCCCACACTGAGCCCGGGCCAGGATATGTTGTCAAGCGTGATCCTTTGCATTGTTCGCCGTGCCTCGATGTGAGGGGGCAGGTATACGCGTACATTGGTTTGTGGAGTATGCTGTGCCATGTACGCTTGTTCTGATATGATTTGCTATGGCCATCTGATATGATATATTATGTGACCGGGTTATGCCCCATTGTGATTCTTCTGTGTTGTGGCACCAGCGTCGGGAGGGTGGCCACGTTCTGTCTACTGAGTCCCCTGGCAGGGGCCGGACTTGATATGACATATGTTTCTGTACACACTCTGCATGTTTTGAAATTATGTATCTGATACTTTGGATTTTCTGTATGTCCTGCACCAGTTATGATTTTGTCTCCGTACTTCAGGCTTTACATATTCAGTACATATTTCGTACTGACCCCCTTTCTTCGGGGGCTGCGTTTTCATGCCGCGCAGGTACCGACGACAGGTTTGCTGATCCGTCCGCTTAGGATCTTATTCTGCCATTTGGAGTGCTCTCTTATTCAGAGCCATCTTTTGGTATAGTCTGTCACTTCTACATATGTATATTCTCGTTCATGGGTATGGCGGGGCCCTGTCCCGCCATATGATTCTGTTGGTTCATTTAGAGGTCTGTAGACATGTTTGTGGGTTAGGATCTTTCTGTACAGTTGTGTGCTTATGTTGTGTTTGGGCGATCCCCTTTCGCCGCGGCGGCCGGTCCGCATATATTTAAATGTTGCTCTGTTGGCCCTGTGTGGCCTTTGTTGGTATTTTCTGCGTGCAGGGTATGTGGGATAGTCCGTAAAACAAAGGAAACTCTGCCGAAATTTTTCTGGAAATTATTTAAATTGGAAATAAAGCCTTGTCGGCTTCTGCTATATATACTAGAATATGTTTGAGTGCCCAGATCGGGCACTAGTCACGGCCTACGGGGTTGGGTCGTGACAAAAGTGGTATCAGAGCAGTTCGTCCTCGGAATGTCTACAGACCGTGTCTAGTAGGGTCTTGTTTATCGGTGTGTTGTGCACCACACCTATAAACTGGAGACTACAGGGCATTTAGGATACTACCCTTCTTTCTGTCTTAGATCGTGCGATAGAGCTGTGTTATCAGGATGATTCCTCCCTAACGAATTGTTACATTTGCAGTTATGCCTCCAAAAAAGGCGTCAGCGGCCCAAAAGGCCAAGGCAGCAGCTGTGGGAGAGACTAGTCGGGCCCAGAGGGTTACCAGGGCCCATGCACATATTGCTCCTGATATTTTGCCCCCGGCAGAGGGCTCTTCCACACCGCCACACGTAGAGGAGATTGGAGCAGCAGCTGCTGCAGGTCGAGGGGAGGCTCCACCGCCAGCTCCCGAGATTCCAGTACCTGAGCCCCCAGCTCCACGGCCAGGCACTGAGGATCAGACCATGAGAGAGGCAGTCCAGCTATTGACCTGACTTGTGGCAGGATAGGTTCAGGGGCACGGACTGGGAGGTGACCGGGCTTACAGGCGTGACAGTTTGAGAGCCCGTGAGTTCTTGACTTGTGGTCCTCCAGAGTTCTTCGGGACTAAGCCCGAGGAGGATCCTGAGGAGTTTATCAGGAAGATGCGGCGCACTTTACAACTGATTAATGCTTCCAAGACGAGTCAGTTGCGTTGGCCTCGTACCGGTTGTATGATGTGGCGGCTAATTGGTACGAGTCATGGGAGTTATCTAGGGGTGACGGCGCTCCCCCAGCAGTTTGGGATGATTTTTCTCAGGCTTTTCTTAGCCATTTTCTGCCTCCGGAGTTACGGCGGGCCAAGGCTGACAGATTCTTATTGCTGAGACAGAGGGGTCGCAGTGTTCGAGAGTACAGTATGGAGTTCGACTCATTGGCCCGATACGCACCTGCGGTGGTAGCTACTATGGCTGACAGGATGCACAGGTACATTATGGGGCTGGACCGTTATTTTGTCGACAGCTGTTTGGTATTGGCTGCTCAGCCCGGCATGGACATTGCCCGGATTCAGGCCCACGCCCAGGGCATGGAAGACCGGCATAGGGAGCGTCAGCCTGATAGGAGCCAGGATCGGAGACAGCCCAAGAGGGCCAGATCGTCTGGGTATTCTGGAGATTTTCGGGGCAGACAGCCTCAGCAGCCTAGCAGACATCTATCCCAGCCGGCACAGAGCGCACCTCCACAGCCTACAGGTCGCAGATTTGATAGCCCAGGGTATTCAGGAGCAGGTCAGAGCTCCAGGGCTTCAGGTTCGCGGACAGATAGGGGTTTTGGTCAGACGAGGCCACCTAGGCCTCAGTGTTCTTATTGTGGCAGATACCATCCTGGGGAGTGCTACAGAGCCACCGGTGCATGTTTTTCTTATGGCCGTCAGGGCCATTCTGTGAGAGATTGCCCGTATAAGGGTAGTTCGGGTGGTGCAGCGCAGCCTACCGGATCAGCCGCCGGGTCTTCATCTTCATCAGTGGCTATGCGCCCTACGGGGCCAGGTACTTCAGCACCAGCAGGTCGCGGCAGAGGCCGTGGTGGAGCTTCTGGTACTAGCGCTCCTTCGAACAGCATTTATGCTCTGTCCAGCCGCCAGGATCAGGAGGCATCGCCTAATTTCGTTACAGGTACATTATCGGTTTTCTCTCGGTCTGTGTATGCATTGATTGATCCAGGTTCGACCTTGTCATATATTTCGCCTCTGGTTGCTAGTAAAATTGGTATAACGTCTGAACCTATAGATCCGTTTGAGGTGGCCACACCGATTGGGGACTTTATTGTAGCAAAACAGGTATATAAAGACTGTTCTGTAATTGTATATGGCCGTGACACTAAGGCAGATCTGGTGGAGTTAGATATGATCGAGTTCGATGTTATTATGGGAATGGACTGGCTAGCCTCCTGTTATGCTAATGTTGACTGCCAAAATAAGGTAGTTCGTTTCCAGTTTCCTGGGGAGCCAGCTATAGAATGGGCCGGTAATACAGCATCGCCGAAAGGTAAGTTTATTTCATACCTTAAGGCGAAGAAAATGATCAGAAAAGGTTATATTTATCATCTGGTTCGGGTACAAGACTTGACAGCAGAAACGCTGACTCTTCAGTCAGTTCCCGTAGTTAATGAATTTCCGGATGTATTGCCAGATGAGCTTCCAGGCCTTCCTCCGGAGCAGGAGATAGATTTCACTATTGATTTGCTTCCAGATACTCAGCCGATATCTATTCCCCCGTACAGAATGGCACCGGTAGAATTGAAAGAACTGAAAGAGCAGTTGAAGGATCTATTAGAAAAAGGCTTTATCAGGCCCAGTACTTCTCCTTGGGGAGCCCCGGTATTATTTGTGCGTAAGAAAGACGGGTCGCTGCGTATGTGTATTGATTATCGGCAGCTGAATAAGGTAACTATAAAGAATAAATACCCCCTCCCCAGAATTGATGACTTGTTTGATCAGTTGCAGGGCGCCAAATATTTTTCGAAGATAGATCTTCGGTCAGGCTATCATCAGGTATGAGTACGAGAGGCTGATATTCCTAAGACAGCATTCCGGACTAGATATGGGCATTATGAATTCAGAGTTATGTCTTTTGGGCTGACTAATGCTTCTGCGGTATTCATGGATTTAATGAACCGGGTATTCAGGACGTTCTTAGACATGTTCGTAATTGTATTTATCGATGATATCCTGGTTTATTCTCGGTCCGAGGCAGAGCACGCAGATCATCTGAGAGCGGTACTTGGGGTACTTCGGCATCGGAAATTATATGCAAAATTTTCTAAATGTGAATTCTGGCTGGCTTCAGTGGCATTCCTGGGGTATATTATTGCAGCTGATGGTGTCCGGGTGGATACACAGAAGATTGAGGCCGTGAAAATTGGCCCAAACCCACCACGCCCACAGAGGTACGTAGTTTCCTGGGGTTAGCAGGCTATTACAGGAGATTTGTGGAAAAGTTTGCTTCGATTTCAGCGCCTTTGACAAGGCTAACTCAGAAGGGAGCCACGTTCCAGCGGATTGATGCTTGTGAACGAAGCATCCAGTTGCTGAAAGAGAAGCTGACTACAGCCCCAGTTCTGACTCTTCCAGAGGGACCCGATGAATATGTTATTTATTGTGACGCTTCTGGCGTGGGATTGGGCTGTGTATTGATGCAGCACGGCAGAGTTATAGCTTATGCTTCTCGGCAATTGAAAAAGCATGAAAAGAATTATCCTACTCACGATCTGGAGCTTGCAGCGGTGATCCATGCCCTGAAGATATGGAGACATTATTTATATGGCGTTCATGTTGATATCTATACAGATCATAAGAGTCTCCAGTATATTTTCAAGCAGAAAGAGCTTAATTTGCGGCAGCGGAGGTGGCTAGAGCTCTTGAAGGACTATGATGTGGATATTCTGTATCATCCGGGAAAGGCTAATGTTGTGGCAGATGCGCTTAGCCGGAAATCTATGGGCAGCTTGGCAGATTTACAGCCAGACAGGAGAGAGATAGTGCGTGACCTTCATCAGTTGGCTAATCTTGGGGTTCGTCTGGCCGAATCTGGAGGTACACGGATTTCTGTCCGAGGGGTTTCTGAATCATCTATTAAGGAAGATATCAAGCGGCATCAATATGAAGATCCTGTTTTGGCACGATACAGAGACACAGCCTATGATAAGGAGCAGACTCCGTTCGAGTTCACTCCGGACGGGACTTTATTATTCAGGGGCAGGTTGTGTGTACCTGATATTGCAGGTCTTCGGCAGCAGGTTATGAGCGAGGCACATTATGCTCGCTATTCGGTCCATCCTGGGTCTACGAAGATGTACCATGATCTCCGATGCTTATACTGGTGGGATGGCATGAAACGGGATATCGCAGAGTTCGTCGCCCAGTGTCCCAATTGTCAACAGGTCAAAATTGAACATCAGAAACCGGGTGGACTGTTGCAGGAAATGGAAATTCCGACGTGGAAGTGGGAGATCATTAATATGGACTTCATTCAGGGTTGCCTCGCACTCCACGGAAGTATGATTCCATCTGGGTTATTGTTGATAGGCTGACAAAATCAGCCCATTTTCTCCCCGTCAGAACTACTTACTCCGCTGAGGATTATGCCAGGCTTTATATTAAAGAAATTGTGCGACTTCATGGAGTTCCTATATCTATTATCACTGACAGAGGTGCTCAGTTCACAGCGAACTTCTGGAGATCTTTTAAGGAAGGATTAGGGACTCAGCTGAGCCTGAGCACAGCTTTCCATCCTCAGAGTGACGGACAGGCCAATCGCACTATCCAGACGCTTGAAGATATGTTGCGGGCCTGTGTTATTGATTTCAGAGGTAGCTGGGAGGATCACTTGCCATTGATTGAATTTTCTTATAATAACAGCTACCATTCCAGCATCCAGATGGCTCCGTACGAGGCTTTATATGGTAGGAAATGCAGGTCACCTATCGGCTGGTTTGATATTGGCGAGACAGAATTAATTGGCCCAGATATGATCCAGTAGGCCGTTGATAAGGTGAAACTTATCCGAGAGCGACTATTGGCAGCCCAGAGTCGACAGAAATCCTACGTTGATAAACGGCGTCGACCGTTGGAATTTCAGGTAGGCGATTGGGTATTTCTGAAGGTATCGCCTATGAAAGGCGTGATGCGGTTCGGCAGAAAGGGTAAGCTCAGTCCGCGTTATATTGGGCCTTATCAGATTATTAGAAAAATTGGAAATATCGCCTATGAGTTAGATCTGTCATCAGATTTGGAAGCGGTACATCCGGTATTCCATGTGTCTATGCTCCGCAAGTGCATTGGTGATCCTTCCAGAATATTCCCGGTGGATGACATTCAGGTGACGGAGCAGTTATCTTACGAGGAGCAGCCCGTAGCTATTTTGGACCGCCAGGTAAGAAAGCTCCGGAACAAAGATGTAGCCTCTGTTAAGGTGCTATGGCGGAAAGATAATAGAGAGGAAATGACCTGGGAGGCCGAAGAGGAGATGAAGAAGAAATATCCTCATTTGTTCCCTACGCCCACAGGTAATCTTGAATCCTTGCTAAATTCTATTTCAATAATGAATGTGTGCCGCATGTGCTGTCTATAAACAGAAACTTCCCCCAAAGTATTTTCAAACCCTATAAGATTAATTTAACATTTGGGGACGAATGTTCTAAAGGGGGGGAGGATGTCATATCCCGTGTCTTCACACCTTTGGAAAAGTGAAAATAATCTTGACTTGTATGAAATAAAGTCATAATTGATTTTATGTAACACATGAGTTGTTTATGAACGAATATTTTGTGGAAGTGTGGAATAGGGCTAAGGGCAAAAATTTGGAATTTCAGAAAATTAGTTTCGGGAATTACAAAATATGATATACAAGCCAATTGGGCTCAAAATGAGAATTGAAATGAGGCCCAAAGAGAGATGGGGTGGCCGGCCAACTATGGCCCAAACCCATGGCCCTTAATTAAATTCCATGTGATAAATTAACTAAGGGACCATAGTGTACATATCATCTTCATCTCTTAGAAGCATCAAGAAAGAACAAAGCAAAGAAAGAGCAAAAAAAAAGAGGGGTTTCGGGTTGGCCATAGAGAATTAACCACCAAAAATCTTTCTCCAAAATTTTTTCTCTTGTTGAATTCCTACTAATTCAAGGTCCCTTCTCAACTTGGTGTAGTTGTCTTGGAGGAAGGAGCCATTGTTTCATCAATTTGATCATATATCCAAGTGAAGAAGACTAGAGAAAAAGGTAAGGATTCATTCCTTTTTATTGTGTTATGAAGTTTTGTTTGTGTTGTAGTATGTGGGAATGAGTTGATTGTACGGAAAAATGGAAGTTTACCAAGTGGATATGTATATAGGCATGTGGCCGTGTATATATGTATGTGTATAATTATAAGGTGTTGAATTTATATCATATTCTAGTTGTGGTTGGGATGAAATGTATATTGGAAATGAAAGTTGAATGAATTTGATAGAAGTTGGAAAATAGTGATGTAGCCATGGGGTGTCTTTGGTAGAAAGAGAATGAATCAATTTTTGTTTAACAAGTTAGTAGTGTTGTTGTGATGTTTGCAAGGTATATGAAAGTAAAACGATATAAGTTTGTTATGAAATGGAATGTAGAAGTTTATGTCGTTTTAGAATGATTTTACGACATCATGAAAATGAAGTTGTTAAGTTGCAAATTATGATGAGTATTGATGAAGTTGGAAGCTAGAACCATATCATGAATATGTTTGTTAAAGATTAGAAGTTTCGAGTGAATTATGACTTTGGCGGAAAGTTGTATATTATGTATATCGTGTGTATAATTTGAGGAAACGATATGAGATATTTCTAAAACTATATTGTGATGATCTTGATTGATAATGAATGTGAAATCATTGATATTAGTTTAAAGATTTAGGTTGGGGTGAAGGTTATGTCACTTTGTTAGAATGATGGCTAGTTGAAGGATATTGTGTCTCTAATGTTTGTTGTTGATGTTGATGTTGTTGTTTGAGTTTTTGTTGATGGTTTTTGAGCCGAGTTGAATTCTCGGGGGTGCTATATGTATAGGGGAAGTGCTGCCGAAATTTCGGTAGGCAAGTATGCATTAAGTTGAATTTGTGGCATCCATAACTCATAACTGGTAAATGTGACCATTTGCAGATTTTCGACGAAACGGGAAGTGAGCTTGGATAGGCTTAAAAAGCTCAAAAGGTATGTAAAGCTATCCCGAGTCTTCTTTTGGCATGTCCTAGAAGTACTAGGATCGGATTTACGCCTCGAAGGATATTCTGCTCATCGGAATCCGCGTTTGAAATTGTTACATTTTCGTTCAATAGAATTGAACCCTTTTTGTATGCTTTCTTGAAAATTCTGCAAACTTTCCCCAAACTTTATGAAAAGTTATAGAATGTCCGTAGAACCTTCGTAGGTGACCCCATAAGCTGAAAACGCGTAATTGGAGCCCACCGCCTTGTTTGTTCCGAGGTGGGCCCACTATTCCCGGTTTTACCCTTGTTGTACTTAAGGCCTGTTTTTGAACGGTTTTGAAAGGAATGTTCTGACTGCTCTTTTAACTACTAAACAAAAACTATTTTAAATATTTCCTTCAGTCTTATGAATCGTTTTGTCACTTGGAACGACTTCAAAAAGGTTATGCTTCTGTAATCCATCATGACATCTGAACCCACTTATTACAATCCCGTCTGACTTCATTAAATTGGTTTGTCATTGATATGCCTCATCGAGTCTCTGAAAATATTTATGATATTTTAACTGCATTTAGTTTCTCACTACTCCATTCGTGGATGCCCCAATGTTTCCCACACTGAGCCCGGGCCAGGATATGTTGTCAAGCGTGATCCTTTGCATTGTTCGCCGTTCCTCGATGTGAGGGGGCAGGTATACGCGTACATGGGTTTGTGGAGTATGCTGTGCCATGTACGCTTGTTCTGATATGATTTGTTATGGCCATCTGATATGATATATTATGTGATGGGGTTATGCCCCATTCTGATTCTTCTGTGTTGTGGCACCAGCGTCGGGAGGGTAGCCACGTTCTGTCTACCGAGTCCCATGGCAGGGGCCGGACTTGATATGACATATGTTTCTGTACACACTCTGCATGTTTTGAAATTATGTATCTGATACTTTGGATTTTCTGTTTATTTTCTGTATGTCCTGCACCAGTTATGATTTTGTCTCCGTACTTCAGGCTTTACATATTCAGTACATATTTCGTACTGACCCCCTTTCTTCGGGGGCTGCGTTTTCATGCCGCGCAGGTACCGACGACAGGTTTGCTGATCCGTCCGCTTAGGATCTTATTCTTCCATTTGGAGTGCTCTCTTATTCAGAGCCATCTTTTGGTATAGTCTGTCACTTCTACGTATGTATATTCTCGTTCATGGGTACGGCGGGGCCCTGTCCCGCCATATGATTCTGTTGGTTCATTTAGTGGTCTGTAGACATGTTTGTGGGTTAGGATCTTTCTGTACAGTTGTGTGCTTATGTTGTGTTTGGGCGATCCCCTTTCGCCGCGGCGGCCGGTCCGCATATATTTAAATGTTGCTCTGTTGGCCCTGTGTGGCCTTTGTTGGTATTTTCTGCGTGCAGGGTATGTGGGATAGTCCGTAAAACAAAGGAAACTCTGCCGAAAGTTTTCTGGAAATTATTTAAATTGGAAATAAAGCCTTGTCGGCTTCTGCTATATATACTAGAATATGTTTGAGTGCCCAGATCGGGCACTAGTCACGGCCTACGGGGTTGGGTTGTGACACTATCTTGCCATTCTGGGCAGCTGTTGCTTCCCTCTTCACAGGCATAGCTGAAATTATAACGCACAATTAGGGAAAAGAGAAATATTATATTATAGCTCTATCACACGATCTATGAAGAAGAAGAACGATCATTATTCCTAAATTCCCCGAAGCCTCTTGTTTATATGTGTGGCGCGCTTCACACCCATAAAGAAGACTCTACTGGACACGGCTCGTAGACACACCCTAGGACGAAACTACACTGATACCACTTTTGTCACGACCCAACTAGAGGGCCATGATGGACACCCAGAGCTAGCCTACCGAGCACCACATATCATTCTTACCATCAACTCAACCTGGACATACATCAATCCCAACACAAAACTTATAATGAAACGATCTTCAAATATCTCCCAAAACATATGTATGCACATAAGCCCACGAGGCTACAAAATGATGTGCATAACATACACTGAAGAGATCATGAGACATCTACTACCCACACATAAGTATCTACGAGCCTCTAACTGGAATACTGAAATCATAAGGACGGGACATGACCTCGCCATGCTCCAAATATGCACACAAAAGAATATACCAATAAGCGGCAATTCCGGAGTAGTGGAGTGCTCCTGTATATCTGCTGAGAAGGCTCCTATGTATCCGTACCGTCTCCCTGTCTACCTGCGAGGATGAATGCAATGTCTATAAAAGAAAGGATGTCAGTACGAATAATGCACTAAGTATGTAAGTCATGAATAATAACATCATAAAAAAGTAAGGAAATAAGAGATAAAGAGATAACGTGTACTGCTAGCCTCTGAAGGCGGATATCATGCATGTTAACTTTCTTTAACATCTTTCATACATACATTCATATATATATATATATATATATCATCATTAATGCTGCGGAACGTGCAGCCCAATCCATTTGTCCATATATTCATTGTCTATTTATATATTGCCGCGGAACGAACATCCCGATCCATTTATCCAAATATCCCGCGTCCGGGAAGAGATCATAATATGCCAACTGATCAGGTGGTATTGCGTATATAACGCCTTTCCCTTCTTCCCGTATCCCATGTATAAATACTCATATATCCATGTATATCATATACTATAAATAGCATGCATCAGAGCCTAAGTGAAAGCTACAACTGTATCGGAGTGACATAAGGTCGGTAACCTCCGATTATATTATGGAATAATTATCATCGCTATGTCTCACCTCGGAGGAACTAGAATCATGAGGCGAGAGTACAACAATAATCAACGTCAAGGAAGTTGTGAAGTAAGATCATTAATCTCATAATAACATCAATTCATAGGCTTTGGAATCTCTAGAAATAGTATCATCATCATCATCTTTGTCATAGAGCATATCTCATCTCTAGCTCATAAGAAACTCTTAAGAATCATGAACTTTTAACTTTTGGTATGTAAGAAGGTCATGGAGACATATAGAGGATAGTAATATAAAAGTCATGCCTTTACGAAAGAAAGGGACTAGCCTTACATACCTTTACGTCTCTTTAACCTTATCGACTAAATGCTCTCCTTCCAAGCTCACAATTCTACATACAATAGAATTCGTACTAAGGTTAGATCATTACAAACATGCTTAAGTTTAAACTAAAGCGACTAAAAGGCTAACGGAAATTGGGCAGCATTTCCTTTGTTTCGATAACTTGTTAAATATAATAAATAACTCCCAACATCAATATCAACACCCACATACTATAATCAATAGACTTCTTCAAGTTAAACAATGTTCAATTCTCAAAACTCCCTTCCAAAGTCATCCCCAATCATAACTACAACACAACACCATATTCCTCCTCGTATAATACTTCCTCAAGATCCTTAGTATCATTCATAACAAGATTATACTCATATCATACTAAAAATCATGACTCAAGTTAACTTACTACTCAAAATATTATTATTTCCATATTTGAGCTCATATTCTACTTTCTTCTCTAATCCAAGTCATTCAACCACTCAAATACTTTTAATAACATGAAATAGATGTAAAACTCACCTTTGATCATATAAGAATGAACTTTGAATGAAGATACTTCACTTGAGAAAATCATAACTTCAATACCAAAGGAAGTGTTGATTTCTATAAACTCTAGTAAGCGTCTTTGCACTTAATTCTCTAGATTCTTGGTGTTTAATATTTAATTTCCCTTGGATTGTGATAAAATGGTGTGTGGAATATTCTAGAGCCCTCAAGAGGTGTGGCGAATATGGGAAATGAAAAATAAGAACTTAGGTCATGTATATATATTTTTTTAAAAAAATCTAATCTGACATGATTTATACGGACACTTATACTGTCTGTATAAGTGACCGTATAATATCACTAATGACTGACCCATTCTATGACTGTTATACGGACCCTTATACGGTCCGCATAAGTGACCGTATAATTTTACCAAGAATTACCCCTCACTGTAACTGTTATACAGATCCTTATATGGTCGTATAAAGTTATACGGACCGTATAAGTGGTCGTATAACTCCCTTTTTTTGAGATTGATTTCGTCGATTCGTTCTGACTTCCAACCCTTGTGGAACCTTCTCTGTACTTGTATAACACTTAATTAATCATCTAAGGAGACTAATATCTCCTTTTCAAGTCGTCACTAACTCAACATTAGTTCGGTTGTTACGGAACCTTCCCGAACACAACTCATATTTCACTTTCTCCAACGCACTTAGACTCACCGATTCATATAGCTTCAAAATATGGTAGTACGCACTCTAAAGCTATCTAGTACTATCCTTAAGGTTATATGGACTCCATGTTCTCCTTAAGCTTGCGTTAGTCTATTCACAGCAAATCAACACGAAATGTCAAAGGTGTAACAATGAAGGGCAATTTTGGCTCAACTTCGAGGAAGAATATCATTTAGTATAGCTGATGTTTTGAAGCATACCAAAAGACTAAATTGAAGTTCAGGAAGTCTAGTTTCCAACGCAAAAAACCGTACTTCGATCGGACATCAGGATCAAACGTTATGAGCATTTTAAGACAGACTATCCGAGTAGAGGATTTACTCTATGCGAACGCGCCCCAAGGTGGCGCGAACGCGCAGAGCAAATTCTAAGTCGGTGTAGACCAACTCTAGAACATTATATAAGGGGGTTTACCCCCTCATTTTTCATCCAAACACCCCTGAACCTCTCCAAAACATTCTGGAGAGTTCCCCCAACTTCCGTTCATTAAATGTTTCTGTGAATTAGGTGAAAACTCCGAATTTAGGTCCAGACAACATATATTGGTGATCATAAAATCGTATTGCTGCGAAACTTGGCTTGGATTCAAGGTGATAATTGAAGATATTGCAGTTCTAGCGAGTGAAAGGTATGAATCTTCCCTTATTAATAATGAATTAAGCTTAGTTTCGGAGGAAAAGTTATTAAATGATCGTATAATGAATTTATGGGTTGAGAAAGTGGATAAAACATCGTGTGGGGTGTTTATGAAATATATTGGTATTGATAATATTGTTGTTGATGTCGGTGTTGTTGTTGTTGTTGTTGGTTGTTGTATTATGATTTCGGGCTAGGCATATAAATAGGGGAGATGCTGCCTGAATTTCGGAAGACTCTAAAGGATTTTAATTAAAGGCTTGAGACAAGTGTGTGATGGTGAGCCTAACAATAATATGAATGGTTTTATATGTAGATTACGAGGCTACGAACGATCGTAAATAGATTGCATGACGGGAGGTAGGTTGGAAAGTCAAGAAATGAGTTTCCAAGTATGTTAAGGCTAAACTTTTCTTTCTTAAGGCATGATTCCTTTGTTGTAAACCTATACATGATATCTTCAATAACCCTATTTCTAAAAGTACCAAAGCTTATAGTTTCTGATATTCTTGTGATATCATTGAACCTGTTTCATGGCTATTGATGTTATTCATTGATGTTGATCTCACCTCATGATTTTGTTCCTTCAAGGTGAAATGTGTTCATGATGATGGTTCCATAATCATAATCCAACGAGTTTAGGAACAGGTTCTTAAGGAATGTTTCATAGGACATGAATGGAGTGATAGTAGACGATCCCTAATGAGGTATTTAATGTTCGACGAGAGGTTTATGTTGTATTTTAGGACTTGGTTAATGTTTAGTCAAGCGGGAACAAGTACTAATGGCCTGAGTTGTGCTTATAAGCCTTATGTAACTATGTAGACCCTACGGGTTAAGTGATGACCACGAGAAGTGCATAGAGGTTACTTGTAGAAGTTTTGTTATGATGTCGATTATAATTACCACTGGTCTGCGACCAGTCGGGCAGATGTTACCACCGGGCTACGGACGGTTGGGCAGCTATGTATTTATCACCATGCTACAGCTGGTTAGGTAGTTACTACCACCGAGCTACGGCCGGTTGGGCAGTTACCACTGATCAGTCGGGCAGTTGCGCTCTACCATCGGGCGATAATCGGACGGGCAGTTACCACCGTGCTACGGCCGGTCGGGCAGTTACCACTAGTGAGTTGGGCAGATAGCACCAGGATGAGATATGATATGTAGATTAGGATCACAGTATTATATATAGACGTAGTTAAAGATATGAAAGTATAAAGAGACATGCGTACTAGATTCTCATTAGTAAGTCAGATGTGCCAAGTTGGTTCTTATCTTTCTTCTTTGCAGCATATATTTATTGTGTTATATTTTCGCCTTACATACTCGGTACACTACTCGTACTGACGTCCTTTCTTGTGGACGCATGCCAGTAGGTGTAGTCAGACAGGATGAGGATCTTCCCCAGTAGGCTGCTTTCAGGTACCGATTTTGATTGGTGGGCTCCACTTATTCCTAAAGCATTGCCGAGTTTGGGTCGTATATGTACTTTGTGTTAAAAGTATGTCAGGGGCCCTGCCCCGACTTGGGTACTTCAGTCAGGTTCATAGAGGCTTTGCAGACAGTTTCTTGTATGCAACATAGTTACGACTTTCCAGTTGTTATGTCGGCTTCGTGGGCCCATTGTATATATATGTACTTATGCATGATATTATGTTTGAATTTAGCCCTTTGGTCTTATTTTGCCGCTTGAGACATAGAGGATGCAAGTTATAAGTTGGTTCGCTCGATTTTTGTAAGATGTCGGGTGCCAGTCATGCCTTACCAAGGTTAGGGTGTGACACACAAACTCGATTGTGTAATCTCTATTTTAGTCATGACCCTCTTTATTGTATTTCATGCTTTAAATATTCAGTACATATCTCTGATTGTCATACTTGTCTCATGTAATCTCTATTTCAGTCATGACCCTCTTTATTGTATTTCATGCTTTATATACTCAGTACATATCTCGTACTGACCCCTTTCTTCGGGGGGCTGGGTTTCATGCCCGCAGGTACAGGTACTCGATTTGGTGACCCTCCCGCTTAGGACTTCTGCTTAGCTGTTTGGAGAGCTCCATTGTTTCGGAGCCCAGATATTTTGGTGCAGATCTTCTACATTGACTTATATATATATATATATATATATATATATATATATATATATATCCAGGGGTACGGCGGGGCCCTGTCCCGTCATATTTCACTCTTGTACTCTTAGAGGTCTGTAGACATATGTGTGGGTTGTGTATACGTTTTGTTCAGCTGTGTCTATACGATGTGCTATGGATATGTTCGTCTGTAGTGGCAGCCTTGTCGGCTTTCTTATGGTATTGATATGTAGTGGCAGCCTTTTCGGCTTGCGTATCATATTATGTTTTGATCAGTTGTGACTCCTCAGGGGACAGGTTATCTGGATATATACGTATGACGACGTTATGAACCTTTGGAGTTTTGTTGCAAGTTTCCATATTGTTCTTAGATTCAGTTTGACTGTATCTAATAGGTATGTATACGAGTGTCCAGCTCGGGCACTAGTCATGGCCCACGGGGTTGGGTCGTGACAAAAGTGGTATCAGAGCAGTTCATCCTCGGAGTGTCTACAGACCGTGTCTAGTAGAGGCTTGTTTATCGGTGTGTTGTGCACCACATCTATAAACAGGAAGCTACACGACATTTAGGATGTTACCTTTCCTTCTTACTCTAGATCGTGCGATAGAGCCAAGAGATAGGAAATGATATCCCTTATATACTGACCTTTGATTTCAGCAGTAGAATGGTGTCGACAAGAGAAGGTAAATAATGCTACTGGGAGTTACAGAGATAAGATATTTCATCGAGGTTACGTTATCAGAAATTGTATATACAGAATGGAAAATTGGCCATCATCAAGGTAAGTTATTGAAGTATAGTAAGGAAATGGATTGAATGTATATATATTATTCATAAGTTCAGTTATAAGGTGTGAACAGAAGAAGCTGAACGAATCAATAAAAAGATAGGTAAGCAGGGTACATGTCAGATACGGTATGAATGTTACAGGTATGATTGAAACCTGCAGTCAAAGATTGAAAGGGAAAGTAAACAGGAAAGTGTAACAGGTATTGTTTGAGTTGGACATACGAGGTAAGTTCATCATTTTCATACTGTTATTGATATGGGGAGCCCTGTATGGCTATGATACAATATAATATATATATATATATATATATATATATATGTTGGCCCTGTGAGGCATTGTTGGTATTTCCTGCGTGCGGGTTTTGGGATAGTAAGAAATACAGAGGGAACTCTGCCAAAATTTTCTTAGAAATAAAAAGGGAATGAGATATAAGTTCGTAATATGTCTTGAAAGGTCGTGTCAACATTAATAATAGGATTTGACCAAGTTTCAAGCCTGACTCCGAAAAGTAAAGTTAACTGTTGAATTGATAGTAATAGTAATTATGAGGTCGATATCGATAGAGTAAATTTATTATGTTGGATTAAAGCTTTAAGAGATACCCTCCATGTCATCCGTAAGAGGCATCATTCTTATTTGGGAAATTTTATTTCGAAGAAGCAAATATGAGCAGCAAAGTTTGGAATTCATTTGAACGGACCAGAATACTTTCCAGCCACATTTTACCTTAGAAGAGGCTCATGTTGAAGAGCAAAATCGTCCACAATTAAGTTTCACTTTTATTTGAAGAGTACAAAGCATACAGCAAGTAGTTTATGAACTAAATAGTTCGTTCATGACCCAAGAACAAATCTGAAGGTAAACTATGTGAATCAAGCATTAGAAGTCCCGTGGTGCTTGTCAGATTCTAGTTCTTCTTCTTGTGGTGGTTTTGAAGGATGCTTCATGGTGACGTAATCTTGGAGTTGCAGCGTTCTTGTGTTCTTGATAAGTTTGGATAAATTACGACGAGTTTATAGTTAGAAAGAGTAATAGTATGATTGAGGCAAGAGTACAGACGAAGAAGAATTGCGACGAATATGAATGTATTGATAAGACAGCTTGTGAGGTGTTAAGGATAAGATTAACCAGAAAAGGTAAAAGGTTAAGAAGTGTTACGCTATAGGATTGATTACGAACAGGATGTAATGTGAATATCATAAGGGTTTTTATGAAAATGAGTAAAGCCTAGCGAGGAAGTGACTAAAGAATATGACGTGATCTATGTGATTAAAGTATAAAGGCGAGCTATAGAATGAATAAGAAAGACTTATGAAGTTCTTCTATAGGGAAAGTTCAGAATAAAGATTATCTGATAACGGAAATGGTAGCAAGCACAAGAGAAGAAGAAGTTAATTGAAGGAAGGAAATAAGAACAAAGCGAGATAATAATGCAATAATAGGGTATGACATGTATAGCCGGGAACACGAGCAATATAAGTGACAGAGTTATGAAAGACCAAACTATAGAAAGATGAGCAACGAGATAAAATAAGCAGAGTGCGTTTTGAGAATGAGAAAGGGGTTATGTAGAAGTAATGTTTTCCGAAGGATATAGTGGTAGCATAAGATTTCTTGTGCATAGAATAAAAGATGGGTATAGACTGGAGAAATGGTAAGGGAATTCTAAAGGAAGCACCCAAGATAGATGTAATTAATTGAGTATGGCTATAGAACGAGAGGGAAATATAGCTACGAGCTTAAAGGTATAGTACAACGATGAGCTTATAAGATAAGATTGTCAATTAGATGAACCCGATATGAATTTGAGTAAGTTAGAAGTTGGTACCGGGTACACAACAAGGGTAAAAGAGCATAAGGCATAAAGGAGTACTACATGTATACGACTTCACCTCGGGAACAGTGAAATCCTTAAAGGACAGGGACTGTAGGTTAAGGAACAAATGATGTATTATAAATTCATTAGAGGAAACAGATGATACAAGTTGGGATAAAGATAATTTTACAAGAGAACTTTGGACACTTATCATCGGAATATAAGTGCTACCTAATTGAGAATTTGGAACGACTACAAGTACTAACTAATTACTGATCGGAGTAAGTGGAATGTGGCCTTGGATAAGTTGCTACATGGGTTGCATTACTCAAGTACAGATCATCAGATAAGATTTTATACTATATATAGAAAGGTTATCATCACTTCGTGATTTTGTTAAGGTTTCGTACGAGGATAATCAAAGTTATAAATTATAAAGAAACGACATGGATATGGTACAGTATACCAAGTGAATTGGAAAAGAGTCAGATGAATTTGAGATTAAAAATGGGGACATAGAGCAGAATATACATAGATAATGATATAAGTACACCCTAAAGGGGGGAAGCGGGTGAGAGAAATGATGGTGTAAGATGGAAACAATTGACACTGCAATATATTTGATATGGACATTTAAACTTCAAGTGAGATCCCTTGCCAAAACAAGTTAGTAAGATCTGAAAGCCAGCAATAAACGGATAGAAGTCAGGATGATATTTGAGACGGTGTTGAGAATCATTTGTAAAGGTCTTGAATTATATGACATTAAAAGTGGGTGCTTATAAAAAGAAAGAATACGACAAGAGAATGGTAACGAGTAGCTTAAGAGGTATTATAAAGGATAGCAATGCTATACTGGATTAGAGGTTAAGATGTTGGTAATGGAGTTGTTTGCTAATGATATTGCGACTTATAAGTAACAAAGGGAAAAAAAATCCCCCATAGTAGGATATGAGAAAATCGAAGGGGTGAATAAAGGAAGGGAAAGGAGTATGACAAGATATGCTACGAGCGAGTTTTAGTATGGATGGGTTATGTAAAATCACAATGAACCAAGAGAAGGAAAGACTATGACTAAGATTGGATATATATATACAAGTTGTACAAGAATAGTTACGCAACCTACGAATATTTGTATGCTAAGAATGAGACTAAGTGAGTACTTGACAAGAAGAGTAAGGATCCAGTAATAACAATGCGGTTGTGATATTTTGGGCGCATTAAGGAAAGATGTAAAAATGGTTGAGCCAAAATACCAAGATAGAATTAGAACTGAGGGCAAATAGGACATGGCCATAGTTGAGCCCCGATACCACTGAAAGATACGAGAGGAGAATGCAAGGTAAAGCATAAAGACTAGTGAAACGACGCTATGGTATTTCTCGAGCTAATTTGAGAACCTTCGCATATTCTTGTAAAGATTGCAATCAGAACAAGCTGGTTACAGGACGACAGTGAATTTATATGTCAAATCAAAAATTCTTTCAGAATTATACCAGTTAATAATAGGCAGATCGCAGAGCAGCTATGTAAAGTTATAATATGAGGGAACTCCAGTGCTACTTGATAGTCAAATGTCCAAAGATCGAGATTAAGAGCTAAAAGCAAAATAACAGTTAAAGAAATCGAGAAGTAATACAAGAGGCTGAAGATTCCAGAATATGGATTGGAACAGCAGAGCAATGTAAGGTTATTAAAGTAAAATAATGTTACACCTTGGGGAATCTCATTTTATTCGTAGAGTCTGTGAAGGGTCTACAGGTTACCAGAGGCATGAAATACTCCAAGGATTGTAAAGTCTAATAAATAGACGAGGGACGTCTGCGCGTTATAAATATTATTTAAAGATTAAGAGGTAAGACGAAGTGAACGATATATCTGGAGGGAGTAACTATAGAAGAAGAAAGAATTGAGTTATGACTAAGTGCTCCAGGGAGAGAGTAAGATTTCAACAGAAGAATTCGCAATACAACTGTCAACAAACTGCGAAATAAGGAGGAGAGTAAAGACAACGACGTGAAATTATTACCTCGAGAAGCAACAGAAAGAGGAAATATTACGGGAATGGTTACTTAGAGTTCTGGAATGCGTTATAATGAATTGAAGGGAATCGACCAACGAAAGAGGCATGTGAAGGGCATAATTCAATAAAAGAACATTTAAGGAAGTATTGAGAGTGCAGGACTAGTTTAACATTCGAGGACGAATGTTCCAAAGGGGGGAAGGATGTTATATCCCGTATTTTTATACGTTGGATTATTCATAAGTTAATCGACATAAGATTAAGGACAAGATTATTTTTTAAATATGAGACAAGGACTTTTAATCCCGAATTTTTAATATGGCACGATTTGCTCGTAAATGTGTAGGAATATTAGTGGAGATTAGGGATTAATTAACCATTATTGGATTATTAAGTGCGGATTTTAATTAATTAAGCTAATTAATGCACTAAGTGGGCCCCACTACAACATGGCCAAATCTTATTGGTCCATGCCATAGTGGGACACATGTCAATGATGCTTGGTTGAGTGGGACACGTGTCCATCTTAGAGGTTGCCTATAAAGCCTTAGTTGATGACTAATTCCTTAGTCACATTTCATTATTCATCTTCAACCAAAGTTAAATTAGGAGAGAGGAACTCCTAAGCTAGGGAGAGAAAGAGAGTCACGGCCATGGCTATGGCAGCAGCCCCTTGAGCTCACGGCCAGCTGCTGTTTTACACCATTAAATTGCTATCTAGTCTTGAATTGAAGAAGGAAATATGACCAGCCATGGCAGCCCTTGATCAACCTCAAGTGTTGAAAGAAAAATCAAGTTCCTAAGGTAAGGTTTAATTTCCTCTTACATGTTTTAGTGATGATTTGGTCTTTGTACAATTTGGTGGATGTGGAATTCGATGTAAAGAAATATGTGTGTTGATGCTAAGGTTCGGTTGGGGGTTGTTTTAATCTAATGATGGTGGATTAATTGTGATTATTGTTGTCGTTATTGTTGTCATGGGTTATATAATGGAAGTGAAGGAAATTGATATTTTAAGTTGAAGTTGTATTTGTTTTAAGGGCTGTTTGGGACGTGTTGTTGTTCTTTTTGAATTAGACGACTAAGTGTAATTAAGATTATGCATTGGGTTATTGTAATTGTGTGACCATTATTGTTACACCCCGCGTTTTCAGAGCAGGAATATGACATTTACTTCACCGTAGTAAGGGGGTGTCGGAGACGTCCCATAATGTTTTGAAAAGCACAAGCCATGGAAAGTACGTAACAACGAAGAAAGAGGGTGAATTACGATCTCGTAAGTCGTAATCGGGAAAGAGTATTTTGAAACACGAGAACATGATCATTATTAGTATAATAAGTGATAAATATCATGTATGGAGAGTTTCGGAATATTTCGAGATCGAGCAAATTGAAGAAAATAAGTTCGATGAAAATTTGAGAAATGCTGGAAGGATTTTTAGTCAACTTTGGAGGGGTATATCTCCATGTATAGTTGGAGTTTTAAGGCGTTTCAAAATCCTAAAATGCAGTTCGTCGAGTCTAGTTTATAATGTAACAAACCGCTCGTTGATAGGACCTCGGAGGAGAGAATTATAGACGTTACAAACTGAACTGTCGCGCAGAAACAGCACTGCTACAGCACTGCTACAGTACCGCTACAGTACTGCAGCAGTACTGTAGCTACAGTACGCCGACCCAATTTAATATAAAAGGGGCAAAAATCCATTTTTCTTCATCACAAATATGCTCCAATGTTCCAAAACGTTCCAGAAAAATCAGCAAGAAAAAGGGCCCTTAAATCCCACATAAAAGTGAGGATTTTGAGTGAAATTTGAAGCTACAAGTACTAATCGAAGTCCGGGCAACGCATAGTCACAAATATAATTTCATTTTGGAGTTGGAGGAGCTTGGGAGCAAGTGAAAAATTGAAGATTTTGTTACTTTGGTAAATACAAGGTATGAATCGTTAAATTTCTTTCTTTATCAACATGGATTAAGAAATAATTGCAAGAATAAGGTGATAGTTTGTTGTATTGATGTTGTTGAATTATGGATTGAGGTTTGAAGAAAATTTTGGATAAAATATGTATATAATCATCTTGTAGAATGTTGAAGATGTTGTTATTGATGTGTTGGCATTAATTTCAACTTCCTTACGAAAGTAAAGATTATTAAATAGTTGTATCACAAGTGGGTTGGTTGAGAAATTTGGAAAATAGTGTGTGGGTTGTTTTATGGCATATGTAGTCGTGTATATGTGTTGAATTGTTGAAGAATAATGAGCAAGTTATATTTAGTGTTTTAGTTGTTGTGTTGTAGATTGCATATACCAAGTAAAGACTTGATAAGTGTGGTAAAGTATTGGTAATTGGAAGATTATGTATATTGAAGAATAATGTTCTTGCATGGATAGTATGTAATGATATTGGTATGATGTCGTTGGAATATATACTATAAGGTTGTTATCGTGTTCATTGGAGTCGGAAGGTTTTGAAGAAGGTAATAAATTGAAATCATGCATCTTGGATGAAATATGTGAATTGCTAGTGTGATTGTTGATTATGTTAATAGTTTGGCCGGGTTTGAATTCCCGGATTGTGTTGGTTGAGAATTTGGCTATGTTGAATGTTGAGGATGGTATATTTACAGAGGAAATGCTGCCGAAATTTCGGTAGCCAAGTGTTTCATTAAGATTTCAACTCTAAGTATACTAATGAGAGTTTTGGTAAAAACGACCAATTTGCAGATTTTGACGAAATTGTGACGTGAATTTGGAATAGCAAAAGGAGCGGAAAGAGGTATGTAAGGCTTCACCCTTCTTTCTATGGCATGTCTTAGGTGTAATAAGTCGGGTACGAGCCTCGGGGACAACTCTGTTCCCCGGAATCCGCACCTAAAGTTTTCTCCTTTTTGTTCAATAGAATTGAATTAGAAAGTGTGTCAATTGTGGGAAAAACCTCCTAAACCCTTAGCACTTGTATAAATGGGACCCGATTACCCTAAGATCCTCACAAGTAACGCTATGACACGTAATATATGTAAATCGTATACGCTACCTCATCCGGCCCGAGGTGGGCCCGTTACTCTCGGATTTTCCTTATAGTCTTGCTTGACTTACTTGAAGTGAATCTAAAGGGAAACTTTAATCCCGATTTCGTTACCAAATGATAAGTACTATGACTCCTCTAACGAGGATACTTTCATGACGATAATGATAACAATGATGTTAGATAAGAGGATATGCCTATGATACGTACTACTAGAACGACTCTATGACTAAGATGACTAAGCTAAGTATCTTATGTAAACATGAAAATGATAAACTAATTTTCGAATCCTATTTATATTCCCTAGCTATGACTTCACTTTCTAAAGACTTCCAAGCCTATGAACTGTCATCTATGACGCCCACGATTTCATTCTACGTTTACTTTAATACTATTCTCCGTTGACCATCTCACCTTAAAATATTCGTCCCTTTGAGGTGAGACAAGAGCGATCATGAGTATTCCATAATGTACTCGGAGGTCACCGACCTTACGTCACTCCGATGGCTACATGATTTTCCCTTGGGCTCCCTTGTGTGCTTATATGATGTATATTTATATAAAACATGTATATTTATATAAGATATGTATATATATATATATATATATATATATATATATATATATATATAAAACATGTATATGTATATAAGATATATATAAGTATATAAAATATGTATATGTATATAAGATAAGTAAATGTACATAAGACATGTATATGTATACAAGCTATGTATATGAATACAAAAATATGTGTACGTATATAAGATGTGTATATGCATACAAAGTACATATATGCAAGCTATGTATATGAACATGGGCTGGGGGGAAGGGATACATGGGGGAATGGGAAGGGAAACATGTTTCATTGCTACCTGATCAGCTGGCTTATCATCCCGGACGCGGGGTGCCCGGACGCGGGATATATGGGTGAGCCGGTGTATATCGGCGCTATGTGGGTGAGATGACATTGTTCGGCGCTATGATATGACCTACCATGTCATGACCAGACATGCTATGATAAGATATGCTATGGTAAGCTATACTATGACATGATATGCTATGATCTGCCACGACAGGACATGATATGACAAGCTATGCTATGATATGATACGCTATGACATGCTATGCTATGGTAAGACATGCTATGACACGCTATGCTATGACACGACACGCTATAACATGCTATGCTATGATATGATGTACTATGATATGATATACTATAGCCTGACATACTATGACACGATATACTATAACGTGATATGCTACGACAAGACAAGATAAGATATGATACGATATGATAATACATGACATGGTATAAGTTCTATTTTCTATGTCCTATGACTCCATGACATTATTAATTATACACTATGTTATTGCTTGTGTTATCTTCCATGTTTTACATACTCGGTACACTATTTGTACTGACGTCCCTTCTTGTGGACGCTGCGTTTCATGCCGCGCAGGTCAGCAGACAGGTGGACTTGATCCTTAGGAGCTCTACCAACGGTACTCTACAGCGCTCCAGTCGTTCCGGAGCCTCACTTCAGTGGTACTATTTTGTGTATGTATTCTTGGGCACGACAGTTGTTACATCCGACATTTTCGCTTATTCGAAAAATTCAAGATAAATGGACTTGTGATGAATAAGGCCACTATTGGACATTTCTTGGTATGAATGTGTAGGTTATGAATACGTTGGTGTGGAATTACGGAAGAAGGCCAAGGGCAAAATTGGAATTTTGGAAACTTGCTTAATGAATTACAAGATTAAGCCATCAATTTTGGGCTCAAAAAAAATAATAAAGCAAGGCCCAATAATGGAAGGCCCAACCGGCCATGGTGTGAAAAAAAGGGGCCCAAGTCCATGATTTTAATTAGGTAATATTATATATGGTTATACATATCCATAGAAGGTTCAAGAAAGCAAGAAAAATCATGAAATAGAGAACAAGACCATTTCGGGTTTGAGAGGAGAAAAAGAAAGAAAAGAAAGAAAATTCTTGGAGCCTAATCCTTGAGTTTAAAATTCAATTCTTTTGGGAATACTACTAAGTGCAAAGTCCTCTACAACTTGGTACAATTAGTTTGGCAAGAGGACAAGTTTAGTGCAAAGTGAAGAACTTGAAGAAAGGTAAGGATTTTATGCTTTTGTTATGTTATGGAAGGTATATGTATGTTGTAGTATGTGTTAATGAATGAAAAACATGGAAATTTTGTGTGTTGAAAAGTATGCTTGTTGGCCGAATACATGTACATGTATTACATGTCTTGGATGATTTGAATTCATGTTGTAATTTAGTTGTAGTGTGGTGGAAATTGTATTAGAAATGAAAGTGGAATGAATTAGTGAAAATTGAAGAATGTAGGAGGTGGCCGTGTGGTATGGTTATGTGTTGATAAATTTGGAAGATGGAAATGTATAATTAACTTGTATGTTGAAAGTTAGGAAAAATTGGATAAGTAGTGGCTTAATGGAAAGTTGGTATATTTTGCATATCTTGTGTATATTGTGTGGAAATGGTATGATATGCCTCCGACGTATGTTGTGATGATTTTGATGGTTGATGAATATGAAAATGATAAGTTTGGTTTGGAAATGTAAGTTTGAAACGAAAGATGTTTCGTTATGTCGAAAGATGGCTAGTGATGCCATAATGTATGTTTTAATGTCTATTGTTGTTTTGATGTCATTCTGGGTTGTTGTGTTGATGAATTGAGCCGAGCTAAGTCTCGGGGATGTCTTATATACAGAGGAAATGTTGCCGAAATTTCGGTAGGCAAGTATGTGTTAAGTTGGATTATTGAAAAGTTTGAAACTAACAAATGGTAAACTTGACCATTTCTAGATTTTTGACGAAATTGGGATTGACGCCAAGCGAGCGTAAGGCGCTATCGAGGTATGTGAAGCATTTCCCTATGTTCCTAGGCATGTTCTGGATGTGGTAGGCTCGGCCGCGAGCCTTAAGTACGACTCCGTTCCCCGGAATTCGAGACGGAAAACCGCTCCAATTCCTTCAATTCAATTGAAGCTATTTTTTTTACAAATTGCCTTTAAAGTGAGTTTTGTGCAAAACTTCCCTAAACGGAGTCGGAACACTTCCAAACGATTATGGATGACCTCATAAGGTCTATTAGCGATAATTTACATATGTTGCCTCGAGTTGGTCCGAGGCGGGCCCGCAAGGCCCGATATCTTCTGTAATACTTTAAATACTTCCGTTTTGTCCGATTTTCTCAGAAACCATCTGAACTATTATTTTTATTATGATACAACTATTTTCATGAAATTCTTACAAAATGATTTCTGAACATCTGAGAATCTGATTCTGATAATAATCTGTCGTGCTTCCCTAAGTAGGATATAGGCGCGTACTATGCATACTATCCGGATACTCTGATTTTGACTCGCCGTTTGGCACCCTTTAGTTTGATTGAGTCGGTATGTTGAGTCTGTATGTAAGTAGTTTCTTATTTATCGGTTCGTGTCCATCTCAATGCACTCCTTCACTGCGTCCCTGGCCAGGTTCTGTTATCGTGCATATTTCTCTGCATTGTTCACCGCGTCCCTCGGCGTACGGGCCGGGATCTGTATGTCTGTATGATGTTATGATCTGTGTATGGGGATGGCGGCCAGGATGGCATATGATCTGATCTGATTCTGTCTGTCCACCGCGTCCCGTACTAAGAGGGCCGGGTTCTGTTACCGCGCCCCCAGATAGGGCCGGGATCTGTATGAATGTATGCGTGTGCTATCTATATTTATATAAGCACATGCCTCTGTATGATTCTGTATGACTCTGTACTACTCTGCATGCATAATTCTATCCGACATACTTCTGTCTGTCCGTCTGAAAGACGACTACGTCGGTATGTCCGTATGGATTCTAATTCTGTATGTCCGTATGGATTCTGATTCTGCTCGTCTGTCCGTATTATGATTCCGTCTGTCTGTCCGAACCATAATTTTGTTTATTTGTATGGGACACGGTTCTGTATGTCTGTATGGATCATGACTCTATCCGTCAGTCTGATTTATGGTTCTGTTCGTTATATTTCTGTGACTCCGGTTCGGACTATGTTTATATCTGTTATGTTCTGCTTTACATACCGACGCACCAGGTGATACGCCGCCAGCGTAGGGATTCTAATTCTGCTGTTTGAAGAGCTCCTTTGATCCGGAGCGTATACTTTTGGTATATATATCTTCTGTCTTCTGTATACTCTGTATGTATGGATATTCTGGGTACGGCGGGGCCCTGTCCCGTCATATGGTTCTGTATGTCCGTAGAGGCCTGTAGATAGATGTGTGGGTTACGGGTTTCATCTGTGTGTTAGCCTTATCGGCTTATCTGTAAATGTCTGCATGTTCAGGTATAAATATATATATATATATGTTTGCGCGCGTGCCGTATCTGTATCGGCTTACTTCTGTAACATCTGTTTTTAAAAAAAAAATCTGTATGATACGAAATTCGGTTAGGTAGGTATGTACGGGTACCCAGTTAGGGTACCAGTCGTGGCCCACGGGGTTGGGTCGTGACAAAAGTGGTATCAGAGCGGTTAGTCCTCGGAATGTCTACAGGCCGTGTCTAGTATAGTCTTGTTTATCGATGTGTTGTGCACCACACCTATAAACAGGAAGCTACAGGGCATTTAGAATGTTACCCTTCTTTGGATTCTTAGATCGTGCGATAAAGCTATATGATTAGGATGATTCTCCCCTACGAATTGTTGTATCTACAGCGAGGCTCTAGAAGAGCAGAAGTGTCGGTATTTGGGGAAAATGTTTCTGACCCTCTTCCTGCAGGTGATCGTAGGTTGATAAATAATGAAGAGGAGCGCTTCGGATGATGGGGATGGGGGTGCTAATAAGGCCCCTAGGACATCACCAGGACCGAGTAGGCAGATCCCCAGCTACTCGATTGAGACAGATCCTTCGGAGGATCCAGAGACAATTCCTCCAGAGTTTTTGATCCCCAGAGCAGAGGCTCCCAGGGAAGACAGTTATGACACCGACCCTTCGGAGGACACAGCGACGATACCTCCAGAGTTTCTTACTCCCAAGGAGGAGGATAGCCCCGAGGCTGAGCCACTAGAGCACTCCTCTGGGACGCCGGAGGAGGAGATTCCTGAGGATGTGCCAGCAGCTCCGGTAGTGGAGCAGTATGTTAGACAGGCTTCCCCAGAGAGTGTCACGCCCTATTCCAGCCCTTTGTCCTGGCCGTCGGTGAACCAGGAATTGCCAGGCTACCTACACTCCTCCGATTCAGATGCAGGTAACAGTGGGGGCCAGACCGACGACGATGATGAGGGACACAGCTCCCACGGCAGCTCCCCAGGTTAGACCCGAGTTGATCAGTTATGAGTACGTAAGTTTCCTAGAATTTTCGATATGTGTATGATATCTGTAAAACGTTATTCTATGAAGACGACGGAAATTTAAAAGGATTAGAGACCTAGTGACCAAAGGCAAGGGCGACTGAGATGTCCCCACCGTCAATGTGAGTCTAGAAATCCCGGATGAAAGTAAACAGGAAAGTGCCTCCGATGCTGTTGAGTTGGGCACGTGTGGTAAGTGTCGACGACGTTATAATTCTTACTTGAGGTTACCAGCCCCGTGTGGCTGCGATACGACATGATATGATATGTATGTGTGTATATGTGTTGGCCCTGTGAGGCATAATTGGTATTTCTGGTGTACAGGTTTTGGATAGTAAGAAAAACAGAGGAACCTCTGCCCAAATTTTTCCAGAAATATGGAAGTAAATATGTAGACTAAGTACAAAGCGGTCCCGCAATACTTGTCGGACTTTAGTTTTCTTCTGTCAGTGGCCGGAGAACACCTTACGGTGATATTTTATCAGATTCCACCGATTATTTGGAGGCGGAATTCGTGGGACGAAGACTTAAATCCGTGGGTTATCCGTAATCATATGTATATGTGTATGAAGGTGAATGTTTAAGATTCAGAAAGGCGGCATGGTAATGGTACGACTTAGCCGGGGGTGGGACCCGCTACAAAAATTTTCCGAAAATTTGCTAAGACCCCGATCTGCCCTAAAATTATGTGACAAAGGCCCTGCGGGGTAATCGACGGAATTATATTAGCCCTAACGCGTCAAAATGCATGAAAGTTTCGGGGTTAAGCGTGCTCAAGCCAGAGCAATTCTGGGATGGGTGACCCTCTGGGAAGTAAAGCCACGTTTTGCACAAGTGTAAGTATGATAGATATAAATGAAAATTTGGGGTAATCTAAAGGAAAAGAGGATGTGTGGAGTAATTAGTGCCCTTACAGGAGTCGCGCAGAACGAGGCGGACTAAATGAGTAAAAAAAGAAAAGGGGCAACACCGCTCGGGAAATTGAACGAATCTGAATGACAGTCAGAGACGTCCGCCAGTAAGACATTAGTAGATATATCTGTATGTGTGTATGTGTATGTGTGTATGTATGATTTTCGTTTGGTGCCCATATGGGTTAAGAACCGAGTCCCGGCAACTAATATTGTGATCGGCGAAAGGTTTTACTAAACCGAATACATGAAACGAAGCGGGGGCGAGGACACAAATGCTGTCAAGGACTAGAAAAACCCCTATTCCATTATAACTCAGTCTGGTATGACGATGTCTGAAAAGGAAGATGAGTATGGATGGTAGGAAAGATAAGAAGTGCGAATAAGCGGAATCTTTGAAAGAGTCGATAAGCGACGCGAGACGATTTGTATGATAACTTGGCCAACCAGGTTACCAATAAGGGAATTTTCCATAAATCACTGGAGCCTTACTAAGAGTGATCTGATTCGGCTTCAGATTCTATCTGTTATATTTCTGTACTTCCGATGTTGATAAGGCTCTGTTTATTACGCCTCCATGCTTCTGAACTCGATTATGTCCCCACCTGATAAATCTTTGTACATCCGATTCTGAAAATGTTTCTGGTTGACCTACCCCTGTATGATTGATTCTGAATACGTTTCTGTCTGACACACCTCTGTATGTCTGACTCCGGATATGAATCCGTCTGATATGCTTCTGTGCGTCTGATTTCGATCGTACGCCTGTCTGATACATCTCCGTATGTCTGATCTTGATTACGACCCTATCTGATACATTTCTGTCCGCCTGACTTTGACTACGAATCCGTCCGCCATGGTTTAGTACGTCTGCCTCCGATTACGAATCCGTCCGATATGCTTCTACGCGTCCGGTTCTAGTTCTGAATCTGTTGGTATGAAGTGTCTGGTATGAAGTGGGATTTCGAGAACGAGGTAGGAATCTCAGGAGTGTAACAGGAAATGATATGGACTATGACGTCTGGGAAGCGTCTGTCTGTTACAAGAATATAGCTTATGGTTCGATGATTGTGTGGGGTATGAGGAAATATGTTACAAAGGCATTTGAATCAGTGACGTGAAGAATTACCCCATAATGTTGGTAAAGAAGCCATGTCGGGAAGTCCACGAAGGACAATTATAAAGAGGACCCTCCCGAAGTAGTACGACGCCCCATAAGGTCAATTTAATATTCGAGGACGAATGTTTCTAAAGGGGGGGAGGATGTTACATCCGACATTTTCGCTTATTCGAAAAATTCAAGATAAATGGACTTGTGATGAATAAGGCCACTATTGGACAATTCTTGGTATGAATGTGTAGGTTATGAATACGTTGGTGTGGAATTACGGAAGGAGGCCAAGGGCAAAATTGGAATTTTGGAAACTTGCTTAATGAATTACAAGATTAAGCCATCAATTTTGGGCTCAAAAAAAATAATAAAGCAAGGCCCAATAATGGAAGGCCCAACCGGCCATGGTGTGAAAAAAAGGGGCCCAAGTCCATGATTTTAATTAGGTAATATTATATATGGTTATACATATCCATGGAAGGTTCAAGAAAGCAAGAAAAATCAAGAAATAGAGAACAAGACCATTTCGGGTTTGAGAGGAGAAAAAGAAAGAAAAGAAAGAAAATTCTTGGAGCCTAATCCTTGAGTTTAAAATTAAATTCTTGTGGGAATACTACTAAGTGCAAAGTCCTCTACAACTTGGTACAATTAGTTTGGCAAGAGGACAAGTTTAGTGCAAAGTGAAAAACTTGAAGAAAGGTAAGGATTTTATGCTTTTGTTATGTTATGGAAGGTATATGTATGTTGTAGTATGTGTGAATGAATGAAAAACATGGAAATTTTGTGTGTTGAAAAGTATGCTTGTTGGCCGAATACATGTACATGTATTACATGTCTTGGATGATTTGAATTCATGTTGTAATTTAGTTGTAGTGTGGTGGAAATTGTATTAGAAATGAAAGTGGAATGAATTAGTGAAAATTGAAGAATGTAGGAGGTGGCCGTGTGGTATGGTTATGTGTTGATGGAGTATGAATTTGATCTTGTTTGTATGTTAAGTGTGGTATGGTGAAGTGAATGGAAAGATAACAATCGTTGTTGTCTTGGAAAAATGGTTATCAAGTTGTTGTAGGAAAGTATGCAACTTTGTTATGGTTTATGTAAAAATGGAAATGAAAGTATCAAGAGGCAAATTATGATTATTGTTGATGAATTTGGAAGATGGAAATGTATAATTAACTTGTATGTTGAAAGTTAGGAAAAATTGGATAAGTAGTGGCTTAATGGAAAGTTGGTATATTTTGTATATCTTGTGTATATTGTGTGGAAATGGTATGATATGCCTCCGACGTATGTTGTGATGATTTTGATGGTTGATGAATATGAAAATGATAAGTTTGGTTTGGAAATGTAAGTTTGAAACGAAAGATGTTTCGTTATGTCGAAAGATGGCTAGTGATGCCATAGTGTATGTTTTAATGTCTATTGTTGTTTTGATGTCATTCTGGGTTGTTGTGTTGATGAATTGAGTCAGCTAAGTCTCGGGGATGTCTTATATACAGAGGAAATGTTGCCGAAATTTCGGTAGGCAAGTATGTGTTAAGTTGGATTATTGTAAAGTTTGAAACTAACAAATGGTAAACTTGACCATTTCTAGATTTTTGACGAAATTGGGATTGACGCCAAGCGAGTGTAAGGCGCTATCGAGGTATGTGAAGCATTTCCCTATGTTCCTAGGCATGTTCTGGATGTGGTAGGCTCGGCCGCGAGCCTTAAGTACGACTCCGTTCCCCGGAATTCGAGACAGAAAACCGCTCCAATTCCTTCAATTCAATTGAAGCAATTTTTTTTACAAATTGCCTTTAAAGTGAGTTTTGTGCAAAACTTCCCTAAACGGAGTCGGAACACTTCCAAACGAATATGGATGACCTCATAAGGTCTATTAGCGATAATTTACATATGTTGCCTCCAGTTGGTCCGAGGCGGGCCCGCAAGGCCCGATATCTTCTGTAATACTTTAAATACTTCCGTTTTGTCCGATTTTCTCAGAAACCATCTGAACTATTATTTTGATTATGATACAACTATTTTCATGAAATTCTTAAAAAATAATTTCTGAACATCTGAGAATCTGATTCTGATAATAATCTGTCGTGCCTCCCTAAGTAGGATATAGGCGCGTACTATGCATACTATCCGGATACTCTGATTTTGACTCGCCGTTTGGCACCCTTCAGTTTGATTGAGTCTGTATGTTGAGTCTGTATGTAAGTAGTTTCTCATTTATCGGTTCGTGTCTGTCTCAATGCACTCCTTCACTGCGTCCCGGGCCAGGTTCTGTTATCGTGCATATTTCTCTGCATTGTTCACCGCGTCCCTCGGCGTACGGGCCGGGATCTGTATGTCTGTATGATATTATGATCTGTGTGTGGGATGGCGGCCAGGATGGCATATGATCTGATCTGATTCTGTCTGTCCACCGCGTCCCGTACTAAGAGGGCTGGGTTCTGTTACCACGCCCCCAGACAGGGCCGGGATCTGTATGAATGTATGCGTGTGCTATCTATATTTATATAAGAACATGCCTCTGTATGATTCTGTATGACTCTGTACTACTCTGCATGCATAATTCTGTCCGACATACTTCTGTCTGTCCGTCTGAAAGACGACTACGTCGGTATGTCCGTATGGATTCTGATTCTGTATGTCCGTATGGATTCTGATTCTGCTCGTCTGTCCGTATTATGATTCCTTCTGTCTGTCCGAACCATAATTCTGTTTATTTGTATGGGACATGGTTCTGTATGTCTGTCTGGATCATGACTCTATCCGTCAGTCTGATTTATGGTTCTGTTCGTTATATTTCTGTGACTCCGGTTCGGACTATGTTTATATCTGTTATGTTCTGCTTTACATACTCGATACATTTTTCGTAGTGACCCCCGTTCTTCGGGGGCTGCGCTACATGCCCGCAGGTACCGACGCACCAGGTGATACGCCGCCAGCGTAGGGATTCTAATTCTGTTGTTTGAAGAGCTCCTTTGATCCGGAGCGTAAACTTTTGATATATATATCTTCTGTCTTCTGTATACTCTGTATGTATGGATATTCTGGGTACGGCGGGGCCCTGTCCCGTCATATGATTCTGTATGTCCGTAGAGGCCTGTAGATAGATGTGTGGGTTACGGGTTTCGTCTGTGTGTTAGCCTTATCGGCTTATCTGTAAATGTCTGCATGTTCAGGTATATATATATATATATATATATATATATATATATATGTTTGCGCGCGTGCCGTATCTGTATCGGCTTACTTCTGTAACATCTGTTTTAAAAAAAAAATCTGTATGATACGAAATTCGGTCAGGTAGGTATGTACGGGTACCCAGTTAGGGTACCAGTCGCGGCCCACGGGGTTGGGTCGTGACAACAGTACTCGGCCCTTTCTTTGTATAAGCGTACTATGTCTAGAGGCTCGTAGACAGATATGTACAGTCAGTCAGGTGCAGTTAGATATATGGTGTTTTAGCATGTTAATGTTGTTGTATAAAGTGATAACGAAGTTTACTAGTCTATGTTCATAATGACGCTGCTAAGTATCGGGTACTCGTCACGGCCCCTAGTTGGGTCGTGACAATTATAAAGTCATTCCGATGAAAAATGGTGGCTATAGATTATTAAGAGTAACTTGAATATGTCGTAGCCATTATGTTAACGATTATTGAATGTTGTAATGTGTGGGATGATTGGAATGTTATGTGGGCTGTTCGGAGTATTCATGAATCATGTCTTAGCTAGTCTTGATATAGTATTTGAACGTGTGGTTGTTGATGTTTACTTGGTCGTTTTATAGTTGGCTTGAAAGTGAGGGAAGTGAACAATATAGGGGAAATGCTGCCCAATTTTCTAGAAATAAGCTACTAGTGTTGGGATGCGTTTTGAACCTTTCTGTAGATTAACCATAGCTCTTTACATTTTAATATAGGTTAAGACACATCGGGAAGCGTATACGTATTGTATCACGGATAAGCGTTAAAGGTATGTAAAGCTACCCTTTCATTCTTTTGGCATGATCTATGTGAGACAAACTAATGACGGATGTATAAATCCCAAAGAATCTCTTATTCTTAGAGAAACTAGGATGGCTAATGTTCTTGATTTCCAGAAGCTATTTCATTATATCTTGATACGTGTCTATGATTCCAGAAGTTCTATTTTGATATAATCCATAGTGACATTCGAAGGGTACTTGATATGACTACTGTCTTGATTTTCAAATGATAGTTTATTTCGATTAATCTATTGAGTCTCAGATTTGACTTATTTTGCATATGGTTGCTCACTACTCTGCTCGTGCATGCCTCAATTTATCTTTCACCGAGTCCCGGGCCGGGTATGTTTTCGTGTACAGTTTCACTGCATTGTTCACCGAGTCCCTCACTAGAGGGCCGGGTACGGTATATATATATATGATGTGATGATATGATGATGTGATTATGGCGCCGAGGATGGTATATGATGACTTTATTCACCGAGTCCCATGATGGGCCGGCTATGATATATGCTATTGATATGCATGATTTACATTTCATAAGGCAAGTGTATTGGTATCTCTGATTGTCATACATGTCTCCTGTAATCTCTATTTCAGTCATGACCCTCTTTATTGTATTTCATGCTTTATATACTCAGTACATATCTCGTACAGACCCCCTTTCTTCGGGGGGCTGCGTTTCATGCCCGCAGGTACAGATACTCGATTTGGTGACCCTCCCGCTTAGGACTTCTGCTTAGCTGTTTGGAGAGCTTCATTGCTTCGGAGCCCAGATATTTTGGTGCAGATCTTCTATATAGACTTATATATACATCCAGGGGTACGGCGGGGCCCTGTCCCGTCATATTTCACTCTTGTACTCTTAGAGGTCTGTAGACACATGTGTGGGTTGTGTATACGTTTTGTTCAGCTGTGTCTATACGATGTGCTATGGATATGTTCGTCTGTAGTGGCAGCCTTGTCGGCTTGCTTATGGTATTGATATGTAGTGGCAGCCTTGTCGGCTTGCGTATCATATTATGTTTTGATCAGTTGTGACTCCTCAGGGGACAGGTTATCTGGATATATACGTATGATGACGTTATGAACCTTTGGAGTTCTTTTGCAAGTTTCCATATAGTTCTTAGATTCAGTTTGACTATATCTAATAGGTATGTATACGAGTGTCCAGTTCAGGCACTAGTCATGGCCCACGGGGTTGGGTCATGACACATAAGCGCTTTAGGCTATCAAAATAATATATATATAATTATACCATATTGACCCTGTCAGACCACATAACCCACACTGTGTATCTATGGGCCTCTACTAAACTACAAAACGCATATACGGGACAGGACCCCATCGAGCACAACATATGCAAGTATACACAAAATAAGAATCAAGCACCTCCGGAACAAAGGAGTGCTTTCAATCTGCTGACAGCTACTATGAATCTGGGTCAAGCTCTCCTCCCTGTCTACCTGTGGGCATGAACACAACGTCCAAAGAAAATGGACGTCAGTACGAACATTGTACTGAGTATGCAAGGTAGAATGAAATAAATATAATAGGAGGATCATGAGCCTAAGAGAAAGATATAACCTGCAAGAGCGTCATAAGCTAATGCATTTCATACATATATCATATTTTACATAATCAGGGTACATGTATCATCACATCACATATCTCGTCACATCATATGTCTCGTCACATCACATATCTCATCGTTATCCCACGTCCGGGTAACCATCATATGCCTCCCACTAGTGGCGATCATGCCCGACCCTCTAGGCTCAGTGTAACATCGCAGCCCGCCTTAGCGGTGACATGCCCAGCCATCTAGGCACGGTGGAATCATATGCAGCCCGCCTTAACGGTGACATGCCTGGCCATTCTGCCTCGGTGGAATTCTATCATCACATAATCAATCATAACCCATCACTATTGCACATTTCATGAACGTATCATAATCTTATCATAGCTTGGCATATTCGTACATAACATAGGCATATTGTAAGTTAGCATTATGGATCATCTTATAAACATACCATGACTTTACATCATTTCACGTTTAGCATTAGGAGCACACATTAGACTTTGAAGACAACCATGGCTATGTCGGGGTGACGTAAGGTCGTGAAACCCTGATTATATTATGGAGTAATCATTAACATCATATCTCACCTTGAAGGAACTATCATTTTAAGGTGAGTGTACACAAGGAGAAAGAATCAATGGAACCATACTTAGAATCATTAGCTTCATGGACATCTTACTTACTATAGGATTCTTTATACTTAAGTCATCATCATCATTATCATGCTCGTATGTAATTTAGTATATTTAAGGACTCATAAGTACCATCATATAGGAGGATCATGGAAAACTTGAAAGATTCATGCCTTTGAAGGAAGGGATAAACCTTACATACCTTTGACGTTTAACTAAGCTATCGCTTGCGTGTTCTCCTTTAATGCACACGTTCTACCTTCAAGAGAATTTATATCGTCATTAGCTAAGCAATTATAAGAACGGGATATCTAAAGCTAGGGAAAATTGGGCAGTACTTCTTTTGTTTATACTACTTTTCCCATATTCTATATCAACTCCCAAATGCTCACAACAACATTCACAATATTGCAATCAACAATCATCATTCATATACATTGACCACAATCCACCATTTCTCTTCAATTTCTCCACATTTATGGTTATAGCTCACTATCGTGTTTTCTCATGTATCACACTTATTTCATGGTCTAAATTTCATTTATGACGTATTCATAATCACAACACCCCAACATTTATGATTCAATCCAACTACCATCCAAACATGACACTATTCACTCATTAATGACCCATTTGCTATGTCTTTCTACAATTCAAGTATCTTAACCTTCCAATACCTTAAAAAACATGGTTTAGTCATGAAACATACCTTAGATGATGGTTGAACAAGTCTTGAGTGGATTTTCTCCTCTAGCACCAAAACCTTACTTCACCTCCCTTGGGTTTTCTTGATTTGGATGACCTTCACTTGGGTTTCATACACTTTGTTTCATGAATTTGGTGTTGTTGATCTTGGTTTTCCTTTGATTCTCTTGTGGAGGAGTATTAGAGAGCATTCTAGATGTTTCTTGAAGTGTGGAGTGAAAATGAAATGAAATGGAATGAAAAGGGATCCTTATACTTAAACTTAAAATCTGGCCGACCATGTTATACGGACCAACATATGGTCCGTACTATTTATACGAACCGTATGTGTGGCCGTATGTTTGGTCCAGTAGCTGGTGCCCTCCTTGGAAAATTATACGGTCCAACATACGGCTGGTTCAATTTATACGGTCCGTAGGTTAGGCCGTATAATGCCAGTGGTTTCGTTTTCGTTCTCGTCGACTCGTTTGATCTCCGATCCTTATGGAACCTTCTTGGAACTTGTTTAACATCTCAATATCAATCTTAGGGGCGTTATTACTCTTCTCTAAGACATCATTATGCCATCACAGGCTCGTTGCTCAAAATTCTTATCCGATACACAACATAGGGTTCGCTTTCCTTGGCAACTTTCTTTCTTTGCATTATATGCCTTTGAAATCTCGTTGAGGGTCATCAAATACTATTTATTACTCATCAAAACATCGCATATGCTATGTCATTTTTTATCCTATTCACTGTGCATATACAGGGGATTTTCCAAGGTGTAACATTCTTCCCCTCTTTTGGAACATTCGTCCTCGAATGTTAAACACTCGGGATTCTACAAAAGTTTCGCCGGAGTTTTCCCTGTAACTTGGCACTACCAACCTGTCACAACAACCCATAATATCATCGCCTCGTAGGGCTACATCACAATATCAACATATCTATGGCCACACACGACCAAAATCATAAAGATAAAGCATACATACCTTATATTATTGGCGTTTCATCTTGGATCTCCTCTGGGGGTTGGAATAAACGCGGGTCCTTGGACTTCATCTTCTCTTCTGCCTCCCAAGTCATTTCTTCCCGATTGTTGTTTCGCCATAAGACTTTGACTGAAGCCACCCCTTTATTTCGAAGTCTTCGCACTTGGCTGTCTAGAATAGCAATAGGTACTTCTTCATAGGTTAGATTTTCTGTTACTTGCACATCATCTATCGGGACAATATCTGTGGGATCTCCAACACACTTGCGGAGCATCGAAATGTGAAAGACTGGATGGACTGATTCAATCTCCGAGGGTAAATCCAATTCATTGGCCACATGACCCACCTTGCGGATAACTATATAGGGTCCAATGTATCAAGGACTTAACTTCCCTCTCTTGCCAAATCTCATCACCCCTTTCATTGGCGATACTTTCAAAAATACCCAATCATCAGCCTGAAATTCCATGTCTCGTCGGCGATTATCCGCATAAGACTTTTGGTGACTTTGGGCTGTTAGCAATCGATCTCGGATCACCTTAACTTTTTCCACCGCTTGCTGAATCAATTCAGGGCCTACTAGTTGTTTTTCCCCTACTTCGAACCATCCGATTGGGGATCTACACTTCCTTCCATATAAAGCTTGATATGGAGCCATTTGAATGCTAGAATGGTAACTATTATTGTATGGAAATTCGATTAGCGGTAAATGATCATCCCAACTACCACCGAAATCCAGCACACATGCTCGTAGCATATCTTCCAAGGTCTGAATAGTACGCTCGGCATGTCCATCAGTTTGTGGATGAAATGCCGTACTAAGTCTCACCTGAGTACCTAGACCTTCTTGAAAAGACTTCCAAAACCTGGCTGTAAACTGCGCTCCTCCATCTGTAATAATAGATAATGGTATACCATGAAGTCGCACAATTTTCTTGAGATATAACCTCGCATAATCTTCTACTGAGTAGGTAGTTCAAACCGGAAGAAAATGAGCTGCCTTTGTTAATCTATCCACGATCACCCATATAGAATCATACCTGCCTCGAGAACGAGGTAACCCCACAATGAAATCCATGTTGATCACTTCCCATTTCCAAGTAGGGATTTCTATTGCTTGCAATAAGCCTCTTGGCTTCTGATGTTCAATTTTTACTTGTTGGCAATTGGGACACTGTGCCACAAATTCTGCTATGTCTCTCTTCATGCCATCCCACCAATATATTAACTTGAGATCGTGATACATTTTGTTTACACCTGGGTGAATAGAATATCGATAACAATGTGCTTCTTCTAGAATTCGTCGGCGCAATTTTGCTACATTCGGCACACATAACCTGCTTCGGCATTTAAGAATTCCATCCATAGCAACTTCAGATGAAGATTTCTCTTTTCCATAAGATGTGTCTCTATAACGACATAATTGAGGATCTTCATATTGTCGTTCTTTCACTTCTATGTCCAAGGACGAAATTATGGGGTCGTTGATGCTAACCCCTACATTACCGAAATCGATTACACGTACTCCAAGATTAGCTAGTTGGCGGAGCTCATGAACTATGTCTTTCTTTTCCGGTGGGACTTCACATAAACTACCCATTGATCGGCGGCTAAGCGCATCGGCTACTACATTTGCTTTTCCAGGGTGGTACAAGATGTTCACATCATAATCTTTTAACAATTCTAACTACCGCCTCTGCCGCAGGTTCAATTCCCTTTGCTTGAAAATGTATTGAAGACTTTTGTGATCCGTATAGATATCAACATGCACACCATACAAATAATGCCTCCATATTTTTAAGGCATGAATAACCGCAGCCAATTCGAGGTCAAGAGTTGGATAATTCTTTTCATGTTTCTGTAATTGTCTCCAAGCATATGCAATAACTTTTCCATGCTGCATCAATACGCATCCTAATCCGACACCCGAAGCATCACAATATACCACGTAGCCATCTGACCCTTCTGGAAGTGTTAAGACCGGAGCTGAGGTCAATTTGCCTTTCAACTCTTGGAAACTGCACTCACAAGCATCATTCCACTGAAATTTGGCTGACTTCTGGGTTAGCTTCGTCAATGGGGCTAAAATAGATGAAAATCCCTCTAGGAATCTTCTATAATAACCTGCCAAACCCAGAAAACTACGAACTTCTGTAGGCGTCGTAGGCCTTGGCCAAGTCTTCACAGCTTCAATTTTTTGAGTGTCGACTCGAATGCCATCATCTGAAATAATGGCCCAAAAATGTCACAGAATTTAGCCAAAACTCGCACTTTGAAAATTTTGCATATAACTCCCGGGCTCGAAGAATGCCAAGAACAATTCGCAAATAATCTGCATGTTCGGATTCCGTGCGAGAATACACCAGAATATCATCAATGAATACTATCACAAATAGATCAAAAAGAGGCCTGAATACATTGTTCATCAAATTCATAAACACGGCCGGAGCATTAGTCAACCCAAATGACATCACTCTGAATTCATAATGGCCATATCTCGTTCGGAAAGCTGTCTTGGGAATATCCGCTTCTCTAACTCTCACTTGATGGTAACCCGACCTCAAATCTATTTTAGAAAACCACTTGGTACCTTGCAATTGATCGAATAAGTCATCAATCCTTGGAAAAGGATATTTGTTCTTTATTGTCACTTTGTTCAGTTGCCTGTAGTCGATACACATTCGTAGAGATCCGTCTTTCTTCCTCACGAACAAGACCGGTGCTCCCCACAGTGATGAACTGGGTCTAATAAACCCCTTTTCAAGCAAATCTTTCAACTGTGCCTTTAACTCTTTCAACTCTGCTGGAGCCATTCGATACGGAGAAATAGAAATAGGCTTGGTGTCCGGCAACACATCAATGGCAAAGTCAATCTCTCTTTCTGGAGGAAGTCCTGGAAGCTCATCAGGAAATACATCTGGGAATTTATTCACTACCGGAACGGATCCGAAAGTTGGAGACTTTGCCTCGGTGTCATGGACCCGAACTAGATGATAAATATAGCCCTTGGCTATCATCTTTCTTGCCTTAAGGTAGGAAATAAACCTACCCTTCGGAGATGCTGCATTACCCTTCCATTCAAGCACGGGCTCTCCCGGAAATTGGAATCAAACCAATTTCAATCGGTAATCAACATTTGCATAACACGATGCCAACCAATCCATGCCCATAATAACATCGAAATCTAACATTTCCAACTCAATCAAATCAGCCGTGGTCTGGCGATCACATATCACAACTACACAATTTCTGTACACTTGTCTTGCTATCACTAGATCACCAACCGGAGTAGACACTTCGAAAGGTTCGATTGGCTCAGGTTTCACCCCAATACAACCAGCAACATATGGAGTAATATAAGAGAATGTAGAACCCGGATCTATCAATGCATACACATCATGGAAGAATATAGACAATATACCTGTAACCACATTCGGAGAGGACTCGAGATCCTGTCGTCCAGCTAAAGCATAAACACGGGGCTGAGTGGCACCTGAAGTAGATGCTGCCCCTCTGCCTCTACCTCGACTTGCTGACATTTGAGAAGTCTGCCCTACCGGGCGTACTACTGAAGAACCAGCTGTTGAGCCTGTGGGCTGAACCCCACCTCTACCATACCGCGAGGGATAATCTCGCATCAAATGCCCAGTCTGTCAACAAACATAACAAGCATCCGTGTCCTGAGGACATGGCCCTGAGTGTAACTTCCATCACCAACTACATCGTGGGACTGGAGGTCTCCTCTGACTATAATCACCCCCAAACTAAGAACCCGAAGCTCTCGAACTCTGACCCTGTCCTGAAGGAAAAGAGCGATCAAATCCCCTATCCGCGAATCGTGGAGGCGCACTAGTCACTGACTGACCTGAATGTCGGGAATAGGTCTGCCTCGATCCCCCTCTATAATCACTGCCTGTGCCCATAGATCTAGCCCTTTTGCTTTGTCTTTTATAACTGTCGCGATCACCCCTTTGTGGTTGTTGTCGTCCCTCTAAGTTCTGGGCATGGGCTTGTATTCGGGAAATATCCATCCCATCTTGCAAAGAGGCCGTCAAGCAATCTTTGAACAAATGTGGCCCCAAGCCACTCACAAATCTATGTACACGATCTCCCATGTCGGCCACCATAGTCGGGGCATATATCGCCAATGAATTAAATTGCATGCTATACTCCCGGGCACTCACATTTCATTACCTAAGATGTAGAAATCTATCCGCTCTAGCTCGGCGGACCTCGGGTGGCAAATAGTGACGAATAAATGCATTCACGAATTCTTGTCAAACCGGAGGAGGCGCATTCTCTCCTCTTGATAATACCTAGTTGTTGTACCATAAAACTGCCACATCCCGGAGTCTATAAGATGCCAACTCCATGGATTCAGTCTCGGAGGCATGGACAATTTTCAATGTCCTCAACATCTCATCTATAAAACTTTACGGGTCTTCATCCGGCTTTGACCCGAAGAATTCCGGAGGATTTAGAATCATAAAATCACAGGCCTTGGCACTTGCAGCCCGATCACTTGGGCCCACATTTGGTCGTTGTGCCTGAGTGGCAACCAATTGTTATATCCCGTGTTTTCACACATTTGGAAAATTTGAAATAATTTTGACTTGTAAGGAATAAGGTGATAATTGATTACACCTAGCACATGAGTTGTTTCTGAAAGAATATTAATGTGGAAGTGTCGAGGAAGGCTAAGGGCAAAATTGGAATTTTGGAAATTAGTTTCGGGAATTACAAATCAAGAATTATAACCAATTGGGCTCAAAAAATAAAATGAAAAAAAATGAGGCCCAAAAGAGATGGGGTGGCCGGCCAACATGGCCAAGCCCATTTGATTTTAATTAATTTCCATGTGCTAAATTGATTTAAAGGAGTATATATGAGTCATAATCATTTAGAAGCTTCAAGAAATAACATAAGGAGAAAAACAAGAACAACAAGAGCAAAGAGATAGGGGTATTCGGCCATGACCCCCAAATTTTAGCCCTTTGAAATCTTTCTCCAAAAATTATTTTCTTGTGGTATTCCCACTAATTCAAGGGTGCTTTACAACTTGGTGTAGTTGTTTTGGAAGAAGGAGCACTTATTTCTTCAAGTTGACAACTTGTTCAAGTGAAGAAATTTGTAGAAAAAGGTAAGAATCAATTCCTTTTTATTATGTTATGAAGGTTTGTTTGTGTTGTAGTATATGGAAATGAGTAGAAACTATGGAAATATGGAGGTTTGCAAAGTGGGTGTGCATATGTATGTGTGGTCGTGTGTGTGTGTTAGTGTATAAGTGTGATGAGTTGAATTTTATGTTGTATTCTAGCTGTGGTTATGGTATAATTTATATTGGAAATGAAAGTTGAATGAATTTGATGGAAGTTGGAAACATGGAATGTGGCCGTGTGGTATATGGAAGTTGGAATGGAAATGGATTAATGTTGTTAATATGTTAGTTGTGTTGTTGTTATCCTTGCAATGTAAATGAAGAATGGTTTAAGTTGGCATTAAAATGGAATGTAGAAGAATATGTCATCTTAGTATGATTTTATGATATTATGGAAATGAAGTTGTTAAGGTGCAAATTGTGATGATTGTTGATGAAATTAGAAGATGGAAACATGTTATGAATAAGTATGTTAAAGATTAGAAGCTTTGGATGAATTATGACTTTGGTGGAAAGTTTGTATATTTTGTATATCTTGTGAATATTTTGTGGAAATGATATGAAATGCGTCCGAATTGTGTTGTAATGATTTTGATTAGTGATGAATACGAGAATGTTGATATTGATTTGAAAATACGAAGTTGGAATGAAGGTTATGACATTATGTTGGAAAGATGACTAGTTATGTTATATTGTGTTTTATAGTGATTGTTGTTGTTGTTGATGTTGTTGTTGGCTTGTTGTTGATTGTTTTGGCCGAGTTGAATTCTCGGGGACGCTATATGTATAGGGGAGATGCTGCCCAAATTTTTGTAGAAAAGTGTTGAATTAAGATTTAGGTCCTAAAGTCTTATGGCTAACATTTGGTAAATGTGACCATTTGTAGATCTTGGGCGAAACGGGAATTGAATTTGGAAAGGCGTAAAGAGCATATAACGTATGTAAAGCTATCCCGATTCTTCTTTTGGCATGTCCTAGGTGTACTAGGATCGGATTTGAGCCTCGGAATATATTCTGTCCATCGAAATCTGCGATTGAAATTGCCACGTTTTCATTCAATAGAACTGAATTTTATAAGTATGTTTTGTCGAACGAATTATGCAAACTTTCATAAATTGCTTAGAAAGTTATAGAATGTCTCTAGGATCTCTATAGGTTACCCCATAAGCTTAATATATGTAATCTGAGCTCATCGCTCGGTTGTCCCGAGGTGGGCCCACTATTTCTGATTCTACCCTTTTTGTACTTACGATGTGTCTTCGAGCGGTCCTAAAGGAAATGTTCTAATTACTATTTTAACTACTAAATGAGAAATGTTTTAAATACTCCCTTATGTCTTATAAACTATTTTGGGATATGGAAACGATTGTAGAAAGGTTATTTCTCCGTAATCCATTTTGACATCCGAGATGCACTTACTATGATTCTGTCCGATTTCATTATTTCGATTTGTCATCCAATATGTCTTATTGAGTCTCTGGAAATATATGATATTTTATATTGCATTTGGTTTCTCACTACTCCATTCGTGGATGCCTCAATGTTTCCCCCACTGAGCCCGGGCCAGGATATGTTGTCAAGCTTATTCCTCTGCATTGTTCGCCGTGCCTCGTTGTGAGGGGGCAGGTATACATGTACATTGGTTGTGGAGTATGCTGTGCCATGTACACACATTATGATATGATATGATCTGATATGGCCATCTGATATGATACGTTATGTTACGGGTTATTCCCTATTCTGAGCATTATGCGTTGTGGCACCAATATCGGGAGGGTGACCACGTTCTGTCTACCGAGTCCCTTGGTAGGGGCCGGATACGACATGGCATATGTTTCTGTACACATTTTTTTGTGTTTGAAAATATGCATTTGACATTCTGGATATTACATTCATTTTTCTGTACTTTCTGTTCCGGTTATGATTTTATTTCTGCACTTCCGGCTTTACATATTCAGTACATATTTCGTACTGACCCCCTTTCTTCGGGGGTTGCGTTTTCATGCCGCGCAGGTACTGACGACAGGTTTGCTGATCCGCCCGCTTAGGACTTTATTCCGCTATTTTGGAGCGCTCTTTTATCCGGAGCCTATATTTTGGTACAGTCTTCTGCTATTGCATATATGTACGCCATTCAGGGGTACGACGGGGCCCTGTCCCGTCTTATGATTTTGTTGCGTTCTGTAGAGGTCTGTAGACATACATGTGGGTTGTGTATATGTTTTGGGTTGTTATGATCTGTGATGGCCTTATCGGCTTCCACGTGCCATATCTGTGCCTATGCGATATTTAGTAACGCCAATTGAATCTTATATTGATATATTCTGCTAATATGCTAGTTTGGGGTTATTGGGTACGTTGGGTGTCCAGCACGGACACTAGTCACGGCCTACGGGGTTGGGTCGCGACAAAAGTGGTATCAGAGCGGTCCGTCCTCGGATTGTCTACAGACCGTGTCTAGTAGAGTCTTGTTTATCGGTGTGTTGTGCACCACACCTATAAACAAGAGGCTACAGGGCATTTAGGATGTTACCCTTCTTTCTTGTCTTAGATCGTGCGATAGAGCTGTTTTATCAGGATGATTCCTCCCTAACGAATTGTTACATTTGTAGTCATGCCTCCGAAAAAGGCGACGGCGGCCCAGAAGGCCAAGTCAGTGGCAGCGGGAGAGACTAGCCAGGCCCAGAGGACTACCAGGGCCCGTGCATATATTATTCCTGAGATTTTTCCCCAGGCAGAGGGCTCCTCTACACCGCCACACCCATAGGGGATTGCAGCAGCTGCGGATCGGGGGACGGCTTCACCGCCAGCTTCCGAGATTCCAGTACCTGAGCCTCCAGCTCCACAGCCAGGAGCTGAGGATCGGGCTATGAGAGATGCGGTCCAGTTGTTGACCAGACTGGTAGCAGGGCAGGTTCAGAGGCACGGATTAGGAGGTGACTGCGCAGACAGGCGTGACTGTTCTAGAGCTCGTGAGTTCCTGACCTGTAGCCCACCGAAGTTCTTCAAGACAAAGCCCGAGAAGGATCCAAAGGAGTTTATCAGAAAGATGCGGCGCACGTTACACTTGATTAAGGCTTCTGCGACCGAGTCAGTTGAGTTGGCTTCGTACCGGTTGTATGATGTAGCAGCTAATTGGTACGAGTCCTGGGAGTTATCCAGAGGCGACGGTGCTCCCCTAGCAGTTTGGGATGAGTTTGCTGAGGCTTTTCTTGGCAATTTTCTACCTCCGGAGTTACGGCGGGCCAGGGCTGACAGGTTTTTATTGCTGAGACAGAGAGGCCGCAGTGTTCGAGAGTACAGTTTGGAGTTTGACTCATTGGCTCGATATGCACCTGCGGTGGTAGCTACTATGGCTGACAGGATGCACCGGTATATTATGGGGCTAGACGATTATTTGGTCGACAGTTGTTTGGTGTTGGCCGCTCAGTCCGGTATGGATATTGCCCGTATACAGGAACATGCCCAGGGTATGGAGGACCGGCACAGGGACAGCAGCCCGATAGGAGCTAGGATCGGAGACGGCCCAAAAGGGCCAGATCAGCTGGGTATTCTGGGGATTTTCGGAGCAGGCAGCCCCAGCAGCAGGAGCAGGCTAGCAGACAGTCTTCCCAGCCGGCACAGCGTACACCCCCACAGTTTACAGGCCGGAGATTTGATAGCCCAGGGTATTCAGGAGCAGGCCAGAGCTCCAGGGCTTCAGGTTCGCGGGCAGACAGGGGTTCCGGCCAGATGAGGCCACCCAGGCCTCAGTGATCTTATTGTGGCAGATACCATCCTGGAGAGTGTTACCGGGCCACCGGCGCTTGTTTTTATTGTGGCCGCCAGGGCCATTCTGTGAGAGATTGCCCGTATAAGGGTAATTTGGGTGGTGCAGCGCAGCCTACCGGATCAGCCGCCAGGTCATCATCTTCTTCAGTGGCTATGCGCCCTACGAGCCCGAGTACATCAGCACCAGCAGGTCGCGGCAGAGGCCGTGGTGGAGTTTCCAGTACTAGCGGCCCTTCAAACCGCATTTATGCTTTGGCCAGCCGCCAGGATCAGGAGGCTTCGCCAAATGTTGTTACAGGTACATTATTGGTCTTCTCTCGATCTGTGTATGCATTGATTGATCCAGGTTCTACATTGTCATATATTTCTCCTCTCGTCGCTAGCAAAATTGGTATAATGCCTGAACCTATAGAGCCGTTTGAAGTAGCCACACCGATTGGGGACTTTATTATAGCGAGACAGGTATATAAAGACTGTTCTGTAATTATATGTGGCCGAGATACTAAGGCAGATCTGGTGGAGTTAGATATGATTGAATTTGATGTTATTATGGGCATGGATTGGCTAGCTTCCTGTTATGCTAATGTGGATTGCCAGAAAAAGGTGGTCCGTTTTCGATTTCCCGGGGAGCCAGTTATAGAGTGGGCAGGTAATACAGCAACGCCGAAAGGTAAGTTTATTTCATACCTTAAGGCGGAAAAGATGATCAGAAAAGGGTATATTTATCATCTGGTACGGGTACAAGACTTGAAAACAGAAGCACCGACTCTTCAGTCAGTCCCAGTGGTTAATGAATTTCCAGATGTATTCCCGAATGAGCTTCCAGGTCTTCCTCCGGAGCGGGAGATAGATTTTACTATTGATTTGCTGCCAGATACTCAGCCTATATCTATTCCCCCGTACAGAATGGCACCTGCAGAATTAAAAGAATTGAAAGAGCAGCTGAAGGATCTGTTAGAAAAGGGCTTTATCAGACCCAGCACTTCTCCGGTATTATTTGTACGGAAGAAAGATGGGTTGTTGCGTATGTGTATTGATTATTCACAGCTGAATAAGGTAACCATAAAGAATAAATACCCTCTCCCCAGAATTGATGATTTTTTTGATCAGTTGCAGGGCGCTAAGTGTTTTTCAAAGATAGATCTGCGGTCAGGCTATCATCAGGTACGGGTACGTGAGGCCGATATTCCTAAGACAGCATTCCGGACCCGATACGGGCATTATGAATTCAGAGTGATGTCTTTTGGGTTGACTAATGCTCCAGCGGTATTCATGGATTTGATGAACCGGGTATTCAGGCCGTTCTTGGACATGTTTGTAATTGTTTTTATTGATGATATTCTGGTTTATTCTTGGTCAGAGGAGGAACACGCAGATCATCTGAGGGTAGTACTTGGGGTGCTTCGACATCAGAAATTATATGCAAAATTTTCTAAATGTGAATTCTGGCTAGCTTCAGTGGCATTCTTGGGACATATTATTTCAGCTGATGGTGTCTGGGTGGACACACAAAAAATTGAGGCCGTAAAGAATTGGCCTAGACCCACGATGCCCACGGAGGTACGTAGTTTTCTAGGATTAGCAGGCTATTACAGAAGATTCGTGGAAAAGTTTGCTTCGATTTCAGCGCCTTTGACAAGGTTAACTCAGAAGGGAGCCAAGTTCGAGTGGACTGATGCTTGTTAACGAAGCTTCCAGTTGCTGAAAGAGAGGTTGACTTCAACTCCAGTTCTGACTCTTCCAGAGGGACCAGACGGGTATGTCATTTATTGTGATGCTTCTGGTGTGGGGTTAGGCTGTGTATTGATGCAGCACGGCAGAGTTATAGCTTATGCTTCCCGGCAGCTCAAAAAACATGAAAAGAATTATCCTACCCACGATCTGGAGCTAGCAGCAGTAATCCATGCTCTGAAGATATGGAGACACTATTTATATGGCGTTCAAGTTGATATTTATACAGATCATAAAAGTCTCCAGTATATTTTTAAGCAGAAAGAGCTTAATTTGCGGCAGCGGCGGTGGCTGGAGCTACTGAAAGACTATGATGTGGATATTCTGTATCATCCGGGCAAAGCTAATGTTGTTGTGGATGCACTCAGCCGCAAGTCTATGGGCAGCTTGGCAGATCTACAGCCTGACAGGAAAGAGATAGTACGTGATATTCATCAGTTGGCTAATCTTGGAGTTCGTTTGGCCGATTCGAGAGGTACGCAGATATCTGTTTGAGGGGTTTCCGAATCATCCATTAAGGGAGATATTAAGCGGCACCAATATGAAGATCTTGTTTTAGCTCGGTATAGAGACACAGCCCATGAGAAGGAGAAAACACCGTTCGAGGTTACACCGGACGGGACATTATTGTATAGAGGCAGGTTGTGTGTACCCGATATTGTAGGGCTACGGCAGCAGGTTATGAGCGAGGCACACTATGCTCGCTATTCTGTTCATCCTGGGTCTACGAAGATGTACCATGATCTCAGATGCCTATACTGGTGGGATGGCATGAAACGGGATATTGCAGAATTCGTCGCCCAGTGCCCAAATTGTCAACAGGTCAAAATTGAGCATCAGAAGCCGGGTGGTCTGTTACAAGAAATGGAAATTCCGACATGGAAGTGGGAGATAATTAATATGGACTTCATTACGGGTTTGCCTCGCACTCCACGGAAGTACGACTCTATTTGGGTTATTGTTGATAGGCTGACAAAATCAGCCCATTTTCTCCCCGTCAGAACTACTTATTCCGCCGAGGATTATGCCAGGCTATATATTAAAGAAATCGTGAGACTTCACGGAGTTCCTATATCTAATATCACTGACAGAGGTGCCCAGTTTACGGTGAACTTCTGGAGATCTTTTCAGGAGGGATTAGGGACTCAGGTGAGCCTGAGCACGGCTTTCCATCCTCAGAGCGACGGGCAGGCCGAGCGCACTATACAGGCGCTTGAAGATATGTTGCGGGCCTGTGTTATTGATTTCAGAGGTAGCTGGGATGATCATCTGCCGTTGATAGAGTTTACTTATAATAACAGCTACCATTCCAGCATCCAGATGGCCCCGTACGAGGCTTTGTATGGCAGAAAATGCAGGTCACCGATCGGCTGGTTTGATATTGGCGAGACAGAATTAATTGGCCCAGATCTGATCCAGCAGGCAGTTGATAAGGTGAAACTTATCCGAGAGCGACTATTGGCAGCCCAGAGTCGACAGAAGTCATATGCTGATAAACGACGTCGACCTTGGGAGTTTCAGATTGGCGATTGGGTATTCTTGAAGGTATCGCCTATGAAAGGCGTAATGCCGTTTGGCAAAAAGGGTAAGCTCAGCCCGCGATACATTGGGCCTTATCAGATTATTCGGAAAATTGGGAATGTCGCCTATGAGCTAGATCTTCCATCTGACTTGGAAGTGATACATCTGGTATTTCATGTATCCATGCTCCGTAAATGTGTCGGTGATCCTTCCAGAATATTTCCAGCAGATGATATTCAGGTGACGGAAGAACTATTATACGAGGAGCAGCCGGTAGCCATTTTAGACCGCTAGGTAAGGAGATTACGGAACAAAGACGTGGCTTCCGTTAAGGTATTGTGGCGAAATAATAACAGGGAGGAGATGACCTGGGAAGCTGAAGAGGAAATGAAGAAGAAATACCCTCACCTGTTTCCTCCGTCTACATGTAATTTAAATTCCGTAACGAATTATGTTGATTGATAAATAAGTCATATATGTTGCCTATATAAGGAATCCTCCCCAAAATGTTTATAAGATCCTATAAGATTAGTCTAACATTCGAGGATGAATGTTCTAAAGGGGGGGAGGATGTTATATCCCGTGTTTTCACACATTTGGAAAATTTGAAATAATTTTTACTTGTAAGGAATAAGGTGATAATTGATTACACCTAGCACATGAGTTGTTTATGAAAGTATATTAATGTGGAAGTGTCGAGGAAGGCTAAGGGAAAAATTGGAATTTTGGAAATTAGTTTCGGGAATTACAAATCAAGAATTATAACCAATTGGGCTCAAAAAACAAAATGAAAAAAAATGAGGCCCAAAAGAGATGGGGTGGCCGGCCAACATGGCCAAGCCCATTTGATTTTAATTAATTTCCAGGTGCTAAATTAATTTAAAGGAGTATATATGAGTCATACTCATTTAGAAGCTTCAAGAAATAACATAAGGAGAAAAACAAGAACAACAAGAGCAAAGAGATAGGGGTATTCGGCCATGACCCCCAAATTTTATCCCTTTGAAATCTTTCTCCAAAAATTATTTTCTTGTGGTATTCCCACTAATTCAAGGGTGCTTTACAACTTGGTGTAGTTGTTTTGGAAGAAGGAGCACTTATTTCTTCAAGTTGACAACTTGTTCAAGTGAAGAAGTTTGTAGAAAAAGGTAAGAATCAATTCCTTTTTATTATGTTATGAAGGTTTGTTTGTCTTGTAGTATATTGAAATGAGTAGAAACTATGGAAATATGGAGGTTTGCAAAGTGGGTGTGCATATGTATGTGTGGCCGTGTGTGTGTGTTAGTGTATAAGTGTGATGAGTTGAATTTTATGTTGTATTCTAGTTGTGGTTATGGTAGAATTTATATTGGAAATGAAAGTTGAATGAATTTGATGGAAGTTGGAAATATGGAATGTGGCCGTGTGGTATATGGAAGTTGGAATGGAAATGGATTAATGTTGTTAATATGTTAGTTGTGTTGTTGTGATCCTTGCAATGTAAATGAAGACAAAATGGTTTAAGTTGGCATTAAAATGGAATGTAGAAGAATATGTCATCTTAGTATGATTTTATGATATTATGGAAATGACGTTGTTAAGGTGCAAATTGTGATGATTGTCGATGAAATTAGAAGATGGAAACATGTTATGAATAAGTATGTTAAAGATTAGAAGCTTTGGATGAATTATGACTTTGGTGGAAATTTTGTATATTTTGTATATCTTGTGAATATTTTGTGGAAATGATATGAAATGCGTCTGAATTGTGTTGTAATGATTTTGATTAGTGATGAATACGAGAATGTTGATATTGATTTGAAAATACGAAGTTGGAATGAAGGTTATGACATTATGTTGGAAAGATGACTAGTTATGTTATATTGTGTTTTATAGTGATTGTTGTTGTTTTTGATGTTGTTGTTGGGATGTTGTTGATTGTTTTGGCAGAGTTGAATTCTCGGGGACGCTATATGTATAGGGGAGATGCTGCCCAAATTTTTGTAGAAGAGTGTTGAATTAAGATTTTGGTCCTAAAGTCTTATGGCTAACATTTGGTAAATGTGACCATTTGTAGATCTTGGGCGAAACGGGAATTGAATTTGGAAAGGCGTAAAGAGCGTATAAGGTTTGTAAAGCTATCCCGATTCTTCTTTTGGCATGTCCTAGGTGTACTAGGATCGGATTTGAGCCTCGAAATATATTCTGTCCATCAGAATCCGCGATTGAAATTGCCACGTTTTCATTCAATAGAACTGAATTTTATAAGTATGTTTTGTCGAACGAATTATGCAAACTTTCATAAATTTCTTAGAAAGTTATAGAATGTCTCTAGGATCTCTATAGGTGACCCCATAAGCTTAATATATGTAATCTGAGCCCATCGCTCGGTTGTCCCGAGGTGGGCCCACTATTTCCGATTCTACCCTTTTTGTACTTACGATGTGTCTTCGAGCGGTCCTAAAGGAAATGTTCTAATTACTATTTTAACTACTAAATGAGAAATGTTTTAAATACTCCCTTATGTCTTATAAACTATTTTGGGATATGGAAACGATTGTAGAAAGGTTATTTCTCCGTAATCCATTATGACATCCGAGATGCACTTACTATGATTCTGTCCGATTTCATTATTTCGATTTGTCATCCAATATGTCTTATTGAGTCTCTGGAAATATATTATATTTTATATTGCATTTGGTTTCTCACTACTCCATTCGTGGATGCCTCAATGTTTCCCCCCACTGAGCCCGGGCCAAGATATGTTGTCAAGCTTATTCCTCTGCATTGTTCGCCGTGCCTCGATGTGAGGGGGCAGGTATACATGTACATGGGTTTTGGAGTATCCTGTGTCATGTACACACATTATGATATGATATGATATGATATGGCCATCTGATATGATACGTTATGTTACGGGTTATTCCCTATTCTGAGCATTATGTGTTGTGGCACCAACGTCGGGAGGGTGACCACGTTCTGTCTACCGAGTCCCTTGGTAAGGGCCGGATACGACATGGCATATGTTTCTGTACACATTTTTTTTATGTTTGAAAATATGCATTTGACATTCTGGATATTACATTCATTTTTCTGTACTTTCTGTTCCGGTTATGATTTTATTTCTGTACTTCCGGCTTAACATATTCAGTACATATTTCGTACTGACCCCCTTTCTTCGGGGGCTGCGTTTTCATGCCGCGCAGGTACTGACGACAGGTTTGCTGATCCGCCCGCTTAGGACTTTATTCCGCTATTTTGGAGCGCTCTTTTATCCGGAGCCTATATTTTGGTACAGTCTTCTGCTATTGCATATATGTACGCCATTCAGGGGTACGACGGGGCCCTGTCCCGTCTTATGATTTTGTTGCGTTTTGTAGAGGTCTGTAGACATACATGTGGGTTCTGTATATGTTTTGGGTTGTTATGATCTGTGATGGCCTTATCGGCTTCCACGTGCCATATCTGTGCCTATGCGATATTTAGTAACGCCAATTGAATCTTATATTGATATATTCTGCTAATATGCTAGTTTGGGGTTATTGGGTACGTTGGGTGTCCAGCACGGACACTAGTCACGGCCTACGGGGTTGGGTCGTGACACCAATTGTGTCAATAACTGGATGACCTCGGTCATTTGTTAACTCGAAGTAACCGGTGGAGGAATTGGAGCTGGGGCTCCTCCTTGCTCTTCCGCATTAGGCGGGGTAGAAGAAGTATTAGACAAGGCCTCATTATGTGATTCGCCTTCTCCTATATTCATCGGAGGCCCTCTTTCTACCCGCCTCTTTGTCGTAGTCTTGCCCTTCTGGGCGGCTGTAGCCTTTCCCTTTGGCGGCATTCTGAAATCATAACACACTATTAGGGAAGATAAAATCTTATACATGGCTCTATCGCACGATTTCATGAGAAGAAAGATGGTCATGTATCCTGAATGCCCTGTAGCCTCTTATTTATTGATGTGGCGCGCAACACACCATAAACAAGACTCTACTAGACACAACTCGTAGACACTTCCTAGGACTGAACTGCTCTGATATCACTTTTGTCACGACCCAGCTAGGGGCCGCGACGGGTACCCGGGGCTAACCAACGAGCACCACTCGTTCCACTACTTCATCATGCTCATTAACTATTCTTTTATCGATTTTATACTCAAATCATAAGAAAGTCATGTTTCATTCATTAACATAAATAGTTTCATATACATAAGCCCTTTAGGCTATCAAAATAATATATATATAATTATACCATATTGACCCTGTCAAACCACATAACCCACACTGTGTATCTACGAGCCTCTACTGAAGTACAAAACGCATAGACGGGACAGGACCCCGTCGAGCCCAACATATACAGGTATACACAAAAGAAAAATCAAGCACCTTCGGAACAAAGGAGTGCTTTCAATCGGCTGACAGCTACTACGAATCTGGGTCAAGCTCTCCTCCCTGTCTACCTGTGGGCATGAACACAGCGTCCAAAGAAAACGGACGTTAGTACGAACATTGTACTGACTATGCAAGGCAGAATGAAATAAATATAATAGGAGGATCATGAGCCATAAGAAAAAGATATAACCTGCAAGAGTGTCATAAGCTAATGCATTTCATACATATATCATATTTTACATAATCAGGGTACATGTATCATCACATCACATATCTCGTCACATCACATGTCTCGTCACATCACATAGCTCATCGTTATCCCGCGTCCGGGTAACCATCATGTGCCGCCCACTGGTGGTGATCATTCCCGGCCCTCTGGGCTCGGTGTAACATCGCAGCCCGCCTTAGCGGTGACATGCCCGGCCATCTAGGGACGGTGGAATCATATGCAGCCCGCCTTAGCGGTGACATGCCCGCCATTCTGGCGCGGTGGAATTCTATCATCACATAATCAATCATAACCAATCACTATTGCACATTTCATGAACGTATCATAATCTTATCATAGCTTGGCATATTCATACATAACATAGGCATATTGTAAGTTATCATTATGGATCATCTTATAAACATACCATGACTTTACATCATTTCACGTTTAGCATTAGGAGCACACATTAGACTTTGAAGACAACCATGGCTATGTAGGGGTGACGTAAGGTCGTGAAACCCCGATTATATTATGGAGTAATCATAAACATCATATCTCACCTTGAAGGAACTAGCATTTTAAGGTGAGTGTACACAAGGAGAAAGCATCAATGGAACCATACTTAGAATCATTAGCTTCATGGACATGGTATCAGAATGTTACACCTTGGAAAATCCCGTGTATATGCACAGTGAATAGACTAACAAAGGACATAGCGTATGCGATGTTTTGATGAGTAAGAAATAGTATTTGATGACCCTCAACGAGATTTCAAAGGCATATTATGCAAGGAAAGAAAGTTGCCAAGGAAAGCGAACCCTATGTTGTGTATCAGATAATAATTTTGAGCAACGAGCCTATGATTGCATAATGATGTCTTAGAGAAGAGTAATAACGCCCCTAAGATTGATATTGAGATGTTAAACAAGTGCCAAGAAGGTTCCATAAGGATCGGAGATCAAACGAGTCGACGAGAACGAAAACGGAACCACTGGCATTATACGGCCTAACCTACGGACCGTATAAATTGTACCAGCCGTATGTTGGACCGTATAATTGGCCTAGGAGGGAACCAGCTACTGGACCAAACATACGGCCACACATACGGTTCGTATAAATAGTACGGACCGTATGTTGGTCCGTATAATATGGTCGGCCAGATTTTAAGTTTAAGTATAAGGATCCCTTTTCATTCCATTTCATTTCATTTTCACTCCACACTTCAAGAAACATCTAGAATGCTCTCTAATACTCCTCCACAAGATAATCAAAGGAAAACCAAGATCAAAAACACCAAATTCATGAAACAAAGTGTATGAAACCCAAGTGAAGGTCATCCAAATCAAGAAAACCCAAGGGAGGTGAAGTAGGGTTTTGGTGCTAGAGGATAAAATACACTCAAGACTTGTTCAACCATCATCTAAGGTAAGTTTCATGACTAAACCATGTTGTTTAAGGTATTGGAAGGTTAAGATACTTTAATTGTAGAAAGACATAGGAAATGGGTCATTAATGAGTGAATAGTGTCATGTTTGGATGGTAGTTGGATTGAATCATAAATGTTGGGGTGTTGTGATTATGAATACGTCATAAATGAAATTTAGACCATTAAGTGTGATACATGAGAAAACACGATAGTGAGCTATAACCATAAATGTGGAGAAATTGAAGAGAAATAGTGGATTGTGGTCAATGTATATGAATGATGATTGTTGATTGCAATATTGTGAATGTTGTTGTGAGCATTTGGGAGTTGATATAGAATATGGGAAAAGTAGTATAAACAAAAGAAGTGCTGCCCAATTTTCCCCAGCTTTAGATATCCCGTTCTTATAATTGCTTAGCTAATGACGATATAAATTCCCTTGAAGGTAGAACGTGTGCATTAAAGGAGAACACGCAAGCGATAACTTAGTTAAACGTCAAAGGTATGTAAGGTTTATCCCTTCCTTCAAAGGCATGAATCTTTCAAGTTTTCCATGATCCTCCTATATGATGGAACTTATGAATCCTTAAATATACTAAATTACATACGAGCATGATAATGATGATGATGACTTAAGTATAAAGAATCCTATAGTAAGTAAGATGTCCATGAAGCTAATGATTCTAAGTATGGTTCCATTGATTCTTTCTCCTTTTGTACACTCACCTTAAAATGCTAGTTCCTTCAAGGTGAGATATGATGTTAATGATTACTCCATAATATAATCGGGGTTTCACGACCTTACGTCACCCCGACATAGCCATGGTTGTCTTCAAAGTCTAATGTGTGCTCCTAATGCTAAACGTGAAATGATGTAAAGTCATGGTATGTTTATAAGATGATACATAATGCTAACTTACAATATGCCTATGTTATGTATGAATATGCCAAGCTATGATAAGATTATGATACGTTCATTAAATATGCAATAGTGATGGGTAATGATTGATTATGTGATGATAGAATTCCACCGAGGCAGAATGGCCGGGCATGTCACCGTTAAGGCGGGCTGCATATGATTCCACCGTGCCTAGATGGCCGAGCATGTCACCGCTAAGGCGGGCTGCGATGTTACACTGAGCCTAGAGGGCCGGGTATGATCGCCACTAGTGGGCGGCATATGATGGTTACCCGGACGCGGGATAACGATGAGATATGTGATGTGACGAAACATGTGATGTGACGAGATATGTGATGTGACGAGATATGTGATGTGATGATACATGTACCCTGATTATGTAAAATATGATATATGTGTGAAATGCATTAGCTTATGATGCTCTTGCAGGTTATATCTTTCTCTTATGGTTCATGATCCTCCTATTATATTTATTTCATTCTGCCTTGCATAGTCAGTACAATGTTCGTACTGACGTCCGTTTTCTTTGGACGCTGTGTTCATGCCCACTGGTAGACAGGGAGGAGAGCTTGACCCAGATTCGTAGTAGCTGTCAGCCGATTGAAAGCACTCCTTTGTTCCAGAGGTGCTTGATTCTTCTTTTGTGTATACTTGCATATGTTGGGCTCGATGGGGTCCTGTCGCGTCTATGCGTTTTGTACTTCAGTAGAGGCTCGTAGATACACAGTGTGGGTTATGTGGTCTGACAGGGTCAATATGGTATAATTATATATATATATATATATATATATATATATATATTATTTTGATAGCCTGAAGGGCTTATGTGTATGAAATCATTTATGTTCATGAATGAAACATGACTTTCTTATGATTTGAGTATAAAATCGATATAAGAATAGTTAATGAGCATGATGAAGTAGTGGAACGAGCGGTGCTCGGTGGTTAGCCCCGGGTACCCGTTGCTGACCCTAGCTGGGCCGTGACACCGTAGAACTGCCCAATCAAATATGGTTCACTATGACCATTTGACGCTGGGCTGGTGCAATTTGACGGACCGCAGAATTTTCTACGGGGTGACAAAATTCCTGCTGGCCGTCAAATGGCCCGCAGAAATTTTCTACAGGGTGACAAAATTCCTGCTGGCCGTCAAATGGCCCGCAGAAATTTTCTACTCAGACAGTCTGTCGTAAAACATGCATAACTTTTTACTCAGACGTCACATTGACGAACGGTTTATTGTGTTGGAAACAAGACTCGATTAACTTCAATTTGGACGAAAGAAACACACCAAAACTCCTCATATTCTAGGAGATATTCCTCCCCCAATCTGGACCAAAATCCTGTCCGAAAATTTTGGCATGTTTTACCAAAGTTCCCACAAACTCCATTCCTTTATTTGTTTGTTCTTAAATACTTCCATAGCTCATTTCATGGGTTTAAACCCCCATAACCATATTATGGGAACATGTAATCTCATATATCCTAAGGTAACTCCCGTTTTCACGATTAGGACAACAAACACCTAACGAATCTTAACGGACGAAACTACGAGGTGTAACAATTTAGGCCCATTAGGATCATCAAACTATTACTAGATTCATTCAACATAGACCTAACCAAAGCAAGTAACATCCAACCGAGATGCCTGTATAAGACACATGCACATTTGGCAAGTGCAGAGATGGACTATTATGTCCAAATGTTGGAGCTTATTTTCTTGTATCACTTTTATCACAATTGACACACATACACCTAATTCCCCTAAGCTGGCAATTTAAAGTTTATAGAACACACCTAATTATAATCACACTTAAGCTTTCTAGACTTAAACACTTATGAAAAACACTTAATGAGATATCAAACCCAATATGGATGTGTCAAATCTTCCCTAAGCTCAACTATTGAGCACAAGATCCTGTTATAGTCTACCCTACTATACATCCTACCAGTTGACAGATTTTTAGTTTAAAATGAAACTCCAATTAGATAAAGACATGATACATTTCATCAAACCAATTATCTATTAGTCAACAAAACCTTAACTAGCCAATGATGAATCATAATCCCTTAGTCCACCCTATATAAGTTATTAACTATGCATACTACTACTATTATTCATTCAACAAGTAACAAACTTCATTAATGAGTCAAGAAATACCAAACAGAGTTTAACAGGAGAGACATAATTACTATGCTCTCCGTACCACAGGAATCAAGTCATTAAGCATGATGGAAGGTGCAACCTAAGTGACATTTGAACTAAATGTACATTAAACAGAAGCTAAGTAGACAATAAATACATGACTGAACCAGCAAATGGAAAAACATAACTTGACATGACTTGACTTAGCACATATAAGCCTAATTTAAACCAAAAAAAAACAACATAACTATCCTAGTAGTTTTAACATACATATAACAAATAGACAAATTATAGAAAATGAAAAAGGGGTTTACCTTTTGCGAGTGCAGCCTTATATCGAGATCAAACTTGGAGATTTTAGCTCCTCCAAACCCCAAAAACTCAGCCACAAAACAAGCAAGAACAATATTTTTTAAAAAAATTTACTTGACTCAGAAAAAATCTAAATATCTCAAATATGTTCTTTGAAAACCTTAAGTATTTTCGAGTCTGTGAGTGTATTTGAATTTCAATATGCGGAACTTGTGCAATAATGAAAAATAGGGCCCTTTAAATAGGAAACCCCAAACCTTCAAAACCCTAGTTTAACCGATGTGGGATAACTCCCCATAGGTGGGATATGGTCGAGATTAGATAAAAATAAAATAAACAAAGGGTCAGATCTCACCCTCAACCACTCGATCCATTGGGTTCTTCATGAACCAATGGTATCCCTGGATTCAAATCCCCAAACAACCAAAAATAATTAATAGATTGCAGAGTATTACCATTTGAGACTCAGAAAACAAAGAAAAAATGGTGAAAAAGGCGAGATAACTCCCTGTTTGGGGAGGCGTTAGGTCAGAGAAGGTGGAAACATTTATTGTTTCCCCTTCTCAACCTTGCAAAACACTGAAGAAAACACAGTACACCTGCCATACTGCCATTTTAGGCATCATGGTGATGCATAGAGAGAGAAAAGTTCCAGGCAGCACTAGGGTTTCACATTGATGAAACCCTTTCCTCTCTTAGGGGTCGTTTGGTGGAAGGAAAAATGAGGAGTAAAGGAGGGGTATCACCCTTTTACTTACAGACATGGGCCGGTTCTTGGTCCTTTAAGGCTGGGCTCGGCCATTCTTTTAAAATTAACGGGTAGCCCATATATGTATATGTATCCTTGGGATATACACATGTATACGTATATTCATGTGTATATCCATGTATACATATCTGTTGGGAGGAATCTTATTTTAAATAAATATCCACATTTAAAAGAATGTCCGCTAATTAAACACATTTTTTGCAATTAAAACCACTTTTTATAAAATTAATTGCTAATTAAATCTCTATTTTTGTAGATATGACCCTAATTAAAATAAACCATAAATTTGGTCATTTTAATTAAAGTAAAGGTTAGATTATCCTATTTTAACCATATTGACCTACTTGTGGAAAAAATTTAAAGTTATGAGGTAAAACTGAATATTTATTTTAAATAACCAATTTAATGGAATTTAAATGAAGTGAAATTGATTTAATGGAATTTAAATGAAGTGAAGTGAAATTGATTTAATGGAATTTAATGGAATTTGCTAAATTGATTTAATTTTTCTGGAAAACCCCAATATTGTTCTAACATTATGTAAATTAATTTCAAAATGACTTAAAATATTTATAGAGATTATCTCACCAAGTGAGAATGGAAAATTATTATCTAAATAATTTTATAAAATCATTTTGGCTTTTAAAAAAGAACGTTTTCACTTTGTTTAATATACAAGGACTCTGGATGATTAAAATAAATTATAGGAGGTCAAAAATTAGGTGTCAACACCAGGTTCATAACATAATGCAAATCAAGAACCAGAGGTAATCAAGTGAAATTTATGGACTTAAAGTACCAAAAGCAAGACCAAGCACACACTCATGAAAGGGACCCCAAGCAAGTTGAAATGAAAAAAAAGGAAAATACCAAAGCATACAGTCATGGGGAATAACAAAACTGCAGCCCACAAGTGTAAAACAAATAAATAAGGAACGTTTAAAGCAAATAAACAAGGAACCAAAGCACACGATCCTGGAGAGAAAACATGGGTTGTAGAATACAGATATGGGGTGATAAAGGATGAGAAATTAAAACACATGACCATAGTGAGACACACATAAACTGTAACACACAAGGGAGTCAAGCCAGTACTAAAACACACCACCATGAAGTGGACTAAGGCAGTTCACATCTTGCAAATGAGAGAGCACACAGAGCAAATTAAGTTGCGTAGACATGGCAAGGAGAAAGGCAAAACTAAGGCCCTCCTATATCTGAGTTTTCATATACAAAGCCTGGTGTCATCTAGAGGAAGCTAATACACTTTAGAAGTAAGTAAACAATGCATGGTCATGGCAAATTGACATCCCAGTTTCACACTTCTACTATCCCTTCCCCTTGTATCTAACTTAAACACATGTGCACACTTACTCTTCATTTGATCAAGTAAACAATCACTCCTGTTAGTACACTTAACTCTAAGTCTGGGGGACCTCATCTAGTCTGGGAGCTGGATCCATGTGATTCCAAGGTTCTTTGTAATGAACACAACCCCATAGGCCATAGAAGTGCCATGGAGCCCTCTATCTGAAGGAAAAATGACATATGTCAGGTCTGGCCTAGTTCTCCTTTTCTCCTTTCCCCAAGGCCATTTGGTAAGGTTTTTCTTAGGTCATGTTGCCTTAGTTCACCTTCAGACCCTTTGTGATCACATGGATGTTTGCTTTTTTCAAGTTATTCACAACCCAGAATGCAATCCAAAAGAAAAAGGTTTTAATTCATATTCATATAAATAAGACACAATCATCTTAGACTAGGGTCATGATCATTTCTTAAACACCCCAAGGCATCACTAAACTAATTCCGAGGCATAGCATGGGTCAGGTTCACCACCAACAAGTTATTCAGGCCCCTTTGGCTTCACAGTCTCACCTCAGATAGGTCTAGCCTCCCTATAGGTCAAGCCATGCCATAACACCCATTCAAACCAACCTCAAGGACATACATAATCAAAATTGCAAGCAAATGATAATTCAGCATACATACATAGCATTCTCATAGAGGCCAGATGCCCAAACAAGTAAAGAATGACACTAACCATGCAAGTAAACCCTCAGAATCCCAAATCAGAGGTATAAAAGGGCCTAGGGAGGACACAATAGTCAGGTTGAGCCCTTGGACACTACATTAACTTATCTTAGACAAAGAAAAAGCTTTGGAAGAGCCTGTGACTTAAAACACACATTTGGACTTAGTGATTTTAGCTCACCTCCCCTTTTACAAGTCCAAACATATAACAAACGTGTTAGGTAATTAGGACCAATGTCTGCTCACACATAGATGTACTATAAAGGCCTTTAGTAAAAGAAAAGGGATTTTAGGAGGGACATTATGTGAACAATTAGTCAAAACAGTCTTGAAGCAATTTTAGTCCCTAATAATGGCCCTTCAACTACTTAATCTACGCAAATCTTTTCAAAAAAATAAGGAGAAAAAAAGATAGGTTTATAGCATGGTCAGGTTTTAATAATTAAAGAATCAGTCATCATTACAAAGAAATGGATGCCCAGGTGCAAATCAAGAGTGCACCAGTTAAGGAAAATTAGAAGGCACATGATCATAAATAGAAGCAATAAGGTTGGTACTCAGTTTCCTATGATATGGGCTTTGACCACTAACAATGCACTTCCCAATCCTACTTCCTTACAAACACCTAATTCAGACAACAAGAAAAAACAGACAACCCAATTTCCCAGATATAAATCCCCTTTTTAGGAGACATAATGAAAACAAACAGGACTTAGACTTTATAAGTACTGACAGCATATAATTTAACTCTAGGTGTGCCCCCTTCCCAGATATAGTTAAGCCTTCCTAATCCCTCTGAGGTCCTTGTGTGTCCCAGGACCATGAGGAGAAGGTCAAAAGAATGAGAAAAAAGTCTCAGGGTCCTGAAAGGGAAATAGGACATGGTGGGGTCATCACCTCCCCATCTCCTTTTCCTGAGTCTCCTTTCAGTAAAAAGGGATCCTGGGTTCCACTAGTCACTACCTCCAGTTCATGTCCAGGGTCACCTTTTACTCTCCCAAGACCTTTCCTCCATCCTATGACCTCATCCTCATACCCCAGAGACAACACTAAGGGCCATGGGAAGGTTTGGAACAACATAACACTATCACAAAACTACCACAGTTGACTCAATGAAACTCTATCCAAACTTTAAAGATTTTGTGGCCAAGTTATAAGCATGATCACTAAAATAGATCCAACATAAGTATTTAGATGGTAATGGCACATACTAATATTCAAAGGCAATCTCAACCCAAAGTCTAACTATGAAATGACTTATTCTTTTATACCACATAGCATCTCAGAGCATATATGTCCTTCTATAATGACTAATTCACACATGATGTAGCAAGACAGACTGAAATCCCAATCACTTTAACTTTACAAAGTCTTAAACATTACCCTTACTCCTCTTCTTTGCCCTGGTTACTTATTTATTTTTTATATTTAATCCACAACATCCAAAGGCAGTACCAAGCAGCTTCACAAAGAAAACCAAGACAGACTTGTACCAAGGTTTTCCTTTATTCCCCTCTTTTCTCTTATCTTCTTAATTATCAAATGTTATATGATCAGTCTTGAGAAGATGATTTTTATACACATAGCACACCCATAGACACTTCTACACATGGTAAAACAAAACAGACACATACACACACATGTTTTCATGTCAAGCTGCCAATCCTTAAAGTTCTTTCTTAATGCCATTAGGATTAGGCATCCCATTACTAAGTTAAACCGAGTATAACCATTGTCACTATTTTAACAAACATAGTTCACTAGTTGGTTGACCATTTTAGACAAGATAAAGACCATTTTAAGGTTGTCCTAAGCCTATTTTTATTAACAGTGTCAAAACCCTTCAAACCACCCAAGTGCATTCTTATTCAAACAAATACTAAATCAGGTATCAGCTCAAACAAGTCCTAATAGTCATCATCTAAACCAAATTGTCACAATCAGGAGAAATCAAACAGGTGGGATTAATGATCACTCTAATCATAATTCATGTCAGAAATCATTCCTTAAACCTCAAACAAAGCTTATTATCACTTTAGAATAAAATATCAATATTTAATCCTCTAAACCAGCCTTTAGGCCAAGCACACTACTAAATAAAATAAATAGAATCAAACCAAGCACATCACTTAATAAACCTGTAAACCTTTAAACAACCTTTAAACCAAGCATACTACTGAATAGAATAAACAAAATTAAACCAAGCATACTTCTTAATAGACCTATAAACCTTTAAACCAAGCACATTACCAAATAGAATAAATAGAATCAAACCAAGCACATTACTTAATAAATCTTTAAACTTTAAACCAACCTTTAAGCCAAGCATACTACTAAATAGAATAAACATAATTAAACCAAGCATACTACTTAATAGACCTTTAATCCTAATTCAAACCCAAAAATAATTGTTCAAACATCAAATAAGCATACCACCAGTAGTAAACTACATTTTAACCACACGTATAACACTTAACCATATCAAACTATCAGTAATATAGACAAAAACTTATGCAAAAGCAATAAAATAATAAATTGTTATCTTTTTTAAGTGCAATCGGAGCAAGAATGGACTTAGATGTCTCCTTTAGCTTCCAAAATCAAAGATCAGCCACACAAAAGACAAGACACGAAATAAAATAAATTTTTAGAACTAAAATAAGACCCGAACTCTTTGGTTAAAGTCTAATAAACACCACTGAAGCCTAGGTCTTGAGCAAAACTCAAAGTTCAGGCCTTTTTAAGGTGTTCCAACTTATTTTTTCAGTGAAGGATGGGATTCTATTTTTAGAAGCCCCAAAGCTTGTCTCAAAACTTACTTCAATGATGTGGGACTTGTGAATTTTCCACAAATATTTACTTGAATCAAACATACACGGTCCAGATTGAAAGAAAACAAAAGATCAACGGTCCATTCACTCTATACCACTGTAAATCGATGGAAAATAAAAGAAAATGGCAAGTTTGTACCTTAAGGGGGTGTTTGGCCGGATTTCATGGAGAAAAGGACGAAGCCATTAATGCTTCATCCTCTCCTCTCATTTCCCCACATTATAAGCTCAGAAATGTGATGGGACACCACGACGAAAGGCGGGGGGTGGGGGCAGTGGTGGAGAAGGCACTAGGGTTTTGCCCTAGCTGCCTCCCCTTTCTCTCTTTTGCAAATGAGAACCCTAGGGTTTGAAAATAAAATGAGGGAGGGGGGATATACGTATTCCCCCTTTAAAATGTTTTACGGACCGGGTTTAGTCCATTATGGCCTGGGCCTGGTCCTTTTTTTTTTAAAAAAAAAGCATGGGCCTGTTTGACATATATATATACATATATATATATATATATATATATATATATATATATATATATATATATAGACACACACACACACACAATGTATATTTGCATATACATAGTGTATATATATGTATGGAGGGTCGAAGATAAATGGCCTAAACTGAAAAATGCCAATTATTAACCAGTTATTTTAAGCATGATCAAATTAGGACTCAATTAATTTAAAAACACGATTTCTTAAAACCATTTTGTAGATTGGCCCCAATCAATTGAATTACCAAGAAAATTTATTAATTAAACAATTATGCAAACACAGAATCAGAGTTTGAGGGGTAAAATGGTCAATTCCTTTTAATTACTCAAATTACCTTGGACAATAAATAGAATAAATTTATTGATTAATCTGATTTTTTTTGATTTAATTAATTAAGTAAATAATTATTCAAAATTGTTTTGCTTTTAAAATATTCCATAAATGTCATAAAATATCAATTAATTTTCACACAATTCATAATGTCCTAAAAATCTCTTCATCAATTTAAAGGGGTGAAATATTGTCCCAAATAATTTTTTATAAGAATTATTTAGACCCTCTAAGAGGCACATCTTATTTTATTTGTCATCCAAGGACTCTGAGTAACTAAAATAAATTACGGGAGGTCAACAATTAGGTGTCAACAGTGGTAGAGAGAGATGGCCAACTTCTGGCCAGAGAAATAATTCATCAGCCCATATTGCTGCAAAGAATCCACCTGTGGGTAATTCTAATAACGTTCCTAATGCTCATGGTAATGGAGTAGGTAAAACGGTTGCTAACACTGCTAATGGGGGTCAAGCTCGACTCTATGGTTGGGCTCGTAGGAAGGCAGATGAAGCCTCAGATGTTGTTGTCATGTCCCACACCCGATTGGGACGGACTACGCTTCATATGCGACTACTATGATATTGTGATGGTCTACATGATGTAACTTGTAAAATAATTGAGAATTGTAAATCACTTACATAAATGACTTTTTATACATGAATGTGGCCTTTCGCCTGATGCATCTGCACTGCTTATCAAGATGGTCTGCCAACCTGTACGTCTGAACCTACAATGTGAAAAATAATAAATACAGGGTCCCCGGCCAAGGGATGTCAGTATAGAATGATTATACCGAGTACGTAAGGCAGACATGAAACATGTGTAAAGAAATCAGTGTAAAGAGAATAAGAAACAACCTGAAACTTTGAATGCCACTGGGGAGCATGATATGTGTACTTACACTTTATATGCGTATATAACGCCTTGATAATAATACGAATATGCGTATATAATGCCTTCGCCTCTATGCGCATAACATCATATCGTAACAACCTCTATGGGCATTATCATCATCATATAACTAAATGATCAGTGGTGGTGCGTATATAATGCCATTACCTTTCCCATAACCCATATATATAGTATATGCGTATACAACTTCATTGCTATTATTGCTTATTATTACTGTCTATTATTCATGATGCTTTTCATCTCTCTTTGAGCTGGGGGTCTATCGGAAACAACCTCTCTACCCGTTAAAAGGTTGAGGTAAGGTCTTCGTACACTCTACCCTCCCCAGACCTCACCTGGTGGGATTATACTGGGCATGTTGTTGTTGTTGTTTTTGTTGTATATAAATCCATTGCCATTACCGTATAGGTGGATATATATATATATATATATAGATATACATGAAAAACCTTTAGAAAATTTGGACATTATTCGGACTAACTTATAGTTGATAACCCTCTGATTACGTTATGAACATTAACATCATCATCATCATATGCCTCAGAAGGGACTTAGGAATCATATATAGACATACTTTGAATAACATTACATAGGAATGAACAACATGGACATCCTTAGCTATTAAGAGTAGAACCATTTATGGAATAACATTTTGTTTACGTATCGTTTCGTTCAAAACATGCCAAAAGAAGAAGGAATAGGCTTAACATACTTTCTGCTATTATAATACACCTAAGACCCTTGGAGAATATGAACTCCATAATAATAAGAGTTGAATCACTTACGAGGAGTTGATAAATAACATCTCATGGAGGGAATAACTGTTTAGAAGTAGAAGACTTGCGATGCTTCATGCTTTGGAACTCATCTAAAGAAAGGAACATATGATAGTACTTCATGTCAGAGAAGAAGAATGCGATCTAGACATATGCACTTACTATTCTACAAACCTTATTTGTTGCTCCCAAACGCACACGCAAGTATATGTGGTCGTACAAGTAATATAGACTGTTAAGTCCAAATATCGATCCCACAGAGACTTAGATTCTACTGTTAAACTAATTCAAATTCGAATGAAACTATTCAAGAAAGTGAAAATCAAGATTTTTTGTTGTACTAAACTAAAACTAAAAAGTAAACAATTTGTGATTGGTGTTTTTATGACTGGGACTATGTTGACAAAGATTATAAGAATTATTAGATGAGAGAAAGATCTAGGGTTATGGCTTTCGACAATCCAGTTGATCTTCAGACAATTCCACCTATTTTATTTCCTGGGTTACTAGTTAACGGGTTAATTATGCTTTATGATATTCTCTCGAACTACTCACAAGCATGTAGATGTTACGATAACGCCTATATCTCTATGGTCATCAGAGGTAACAAGAACACGTTTATTTCTCCGTTTTCAACTAAGTAAGGCTAAAGGGTATATCTCTATCCTCATTAGCGAAACGATTAAATCGAACAAACTCTATTTATTCTTATTACGTACGTGAATTCCCTTTCTCAAGTTCAATTCACGCACCACAGATAGTGTCTAACTATTGGCCAAATAATCAAATAATTAAAACCAAGAATAAATAAGCAACCCACAATATGGAAAATCAATATATAATAATTGTCATCACATCAACTTTCAAGTCTTTCGCCACAACCCTAGAATTAGGAGATTAGCTATTCATGATTCGATCATAGACAACAGAAGCCATGAATAAACTAGGGTTGAAAAAGATGAAAAATAAAATAACCTAGAGAGAGAAAAAGGAGAACGGTGGCTTACAAATCCTTGAATAATCCCAGAATACCGTTCTCAGCTATAAAAACTTCTATATATAGGCTAGGGTTAAAATAACAAATAAGGAATCCAAATCCTAATCTAATCGGGAAAACGTCTGCAGAGTCCCGCTTTCCTTGCTCAATGATCTGCAGCTGCTCGCCTTCTTCACCCGATGCGGACCGATCGCGCACTCTGATGACTGAGTTTGGTTGTTCCGCTTTCTTCACGCGATGCGGATCGATGGCCTGACTTTCTGGAGCTTCTCGCGATCCTTCTGCGATGCGGAAGGAAAGCGAGGTTCTGCAGTCGATTACTCTCCTTTTAATTCGCCCTTCGCGGTCATCGACTCGTTACCTTAGCCAATCGACATCTGCTACGACTTCCAATCATTTCAAGCACATTTTCCATCGTTTGTCGTCATCGTACCTATACACATGAAAATGTAACGACATAAGTTCAAATACGACGGTTACTTCATGAATTAAGAGATAAAAGTCATAAGAAGAAGTTGTAATACGACACAAAACATGATATTTGTGCCAAATATCACTTCCCAGAACTTGTACACTAGTCCTTTGAATCATCTTACACTCGAGAAGAACTATTCATCTATGTCAATCTGATTCATCTTTATTAGACGTTCTACACTCCAATAATGGTAACCTGGGTACTTCCCCCATTGTTCATCTTAAATTAAGGTCTATAAGTTCATAACAACCATCTACACAATCAATATGATTTACCTTAAGTAGCAACCTAGAATCCATCGACAATACTCTGACTCAACTATCTAATTAAGCCTTAATAGAATCCAAAGTCTATTGATGAATCCCTAGAGGTCTTTACCTGATTCATCTTACCTTACAATCTATAACCCTTTAACAATCGTGCTAGCTATATGATTCCACTTAAGTAATGACCATCTGGGTCCTATTTGCATAATTTATCCTAGGTAGGGACCATAATCCGTCTTAAGTAGGATACTCTAATCCCATCATGGTAAACCATAAGCTATCTATATGGTTCATCTTAATTAGGAACTATAATCCATTAACGATAACTTAGAACCCCTCCATATAATTCATCTTCACTAGGACCTATAGCCCGTCGACAAACACCTAAGTTATCTACATGACTCACCTTACTTTAATCTATAACTAGTAAGCAATCTTCTGAAAGTTAACTATGTGATTCATCTTAAGCAACGAATCTATCATACATTAATAATCCTCTGAAAACCATCGCATAACTGATCTTAGGTGCGACGCTACAATCCAATAATGGTAATCTGTACACTACCGATATGATTCACCTTAATTAACAATCTATAATCCATTAATGATAATTTAGAAACCATCCTGTCACTCGAACAATCTTATTCCCATGATAGCTTAGCATGACTATTTGAATACTATTCACCTCAAGTTAAATACTAAAACCCCGATGACAGTAACCCTTAAACCATTTATACAATTCATCTTACGTACAATTGATAATCCCTTAGTAATCACTTGAATAATAGCCATATAATTCATCCTAGGTATCCTTTCTTAACGCTCTTCAGAAGCTATCATCATAGTTTACCTTAAGCGAGCTGCTATACCTCAATTCTGATTACCTAGAACTATCAACATGTTCATCATAAATAATGACCTGTAACCCCTTTGGCCACACCTCAAAAACCATCGGTCCCATTTTATCCTAAGTGACGATCTGCCACCTATCAACATTAGTATATAGTCATCAATACAATTCACCTTAATTGGATATATTAACCTGCTCACGCTAAATTTGGAACTCGACCCTAGAATTAAGACATCGTATAGGAATACCGATTCACATATTTCTATATTAACATGGCTCGTCCTAAAGGACGATCAATAGGGCACCTGAATATTGTCAAAATGTTTCACTTTACATTATACACTACATCCCACAACGTTTACTTGGACAATGGCCATAAGAAGTCGTTTACCTTAAGTGATGTTCTATAGTCCGATAACTATCCCCGTAAATTCTCTATGTTCTTTACTTTATCTAAAGGTTTGTAACTTCTCAACTACACTCAAAAAGCTACCATACACTTGATCCTAAGTACCATTCGTATTAGACAATGTTCTGTAAAACCCTTCAATCAAATTCTATAAACTATCAACCTCATCATACTTAAGGGAAACTTTAATCCCATCATAGCAACTTGGAATTCGACTCTAGGAGTAACATGCTTAAATAACAATTGATTGTAGATATATAATATCTTTTAGGAGGCATAGGACTTATGACATAGATTCAGTATACTTGTAAGCTTCAAGCTTCATAGATCATGTAGGGGAACAATAAAGACATGTCGTGCCATAGTAGCGAATAAGGAAACTAGCTTTACATACCTTTGAAACTGAGCCTTCAAGGGTGACAATAAAACCCGCCTCTTCACACCCAGTCTACAACAAGGAAATAACACTCGCATCAACAAGATAAATATATCAACTAGCTAATGAGCGACAAGCTCGTTCTATGATAAATCGGATAGCATCTCCCCTATTTCGTTTACATTCCTCAAGTTCTAAACACCACCAACAACAACAATATCCAAAAACTACATCTTCAACATCTTTATAAAATCAAATCAGCCCCTAACATACTGCATATCACACAACTCACACAACTAATAATTCAACTATATCATCTAACCCTTCAACTTATGGCTTGTGGCAACTAGCAAATCGTCAAACTAACTTATATCCATCATGCTCATACTTTCAGCGTCTCAATCATAATAAGAACAACCCTAAACATCCTATAAACGACCCTCAATTCAACTACACATCCATGTACCAACTTGTAGAAACTAACCACATCTACAGAAACTTTACCTTAACTGTCCCAACTTGCAACTTCATCAATTTCTATCTTCTAAAGCTCCTTCACACAAACTAAAATCAAGGAAGATCAGTACAACACCACAGGACAATGGAGAAAGGGAATATAAGTTCAATCTTGAAGTTACTTACCTCAACATGGGCTGTTTGTAGAGACAAACGCTCTGAAAACCCTAAGGAGGAGAGCTCATTTCCAATACTTGAGCTATGGAGAGAGAAAAGAGGGATTTTCCTTTACTTCAACTATGAGCTATAGAAAAAGGGAGAAGAAAGAGCATCCATGGTTGCTGGTTGAGAGGAGTTCATTAAGAGAGCGAAGAGGGAGAGAGAGAACATATGCTGGCTGAGAGGTTAAACCAAATAGAGAGAGAAATGAGGAGAGAAAAATGAGTAAATAAGATCATATTTCTAGCTATATATAGCCCAATATAGCCCCTTACTTGTTTATTTGAGAAAAATAAAGGCCTTCCCTTTCTAAGTAGGTGATGCACCTGCTTGTTCATTTGACAAAAATATGGTCCTCTCATCTATTAAGTAGGTGATGCACCTACTTGTCACCTACTTAAACAAGTAGGTTATTAATTTTCTCTAAACACGCGTGTTGTCCTTATTTAACAAGTAGGATGAGAAGTAAGTAGGACATGTAAACAAGTAGCTTAAGCAACTAGAACGCTTGAGCAAGCAGGTGAGGCACGTAGGTGAAGCTAGTGGTCGTCTACCTTTACCTGACGTCTCATTCGTTTATGAATCTCATTTGCCTTAACTTACTTACAACATATCTTAACGCTAAAATGTGGGATGTTACAGCCGTGGTCATAGGTATGCTTAATATTTTATCTTATGACATGTATTCATGGATCAACCTGGGTCGAATCTCTCTTATGTGGCACCATATTTTGCTCTTGATTTTTGGGTGGAGCTCAAACAATTATTAGAACCCTTTTTGTAAATACGCTATTGGTATCACCGTTATTGTTTCAAGAGTTTATAGACACTGTGTTGTTGTAATCAAAGGTCGTGACACTATCGCTGACTTCTTCTAACTAGAAATGGTAGATTTTGATGGAATTATGGGAATGGATTGGCTTTCCGTGTGCTATGGAACTTTGAATTACCGATGCAAATTATTTCAATTCAAATTTCTTAATGGACCTATTATCAAATGGAATGGTGACATTGCTAAGCCTCAAGATAGGTTTATATCTTATCTTAAGGCTCATAAAATGATCTTGAAGGAGGTGTATATACCACCAAATTGCTATTAATGACACTCAAGCCATAATACCCGAATTTGAATCCATACTTGTGGCAATAAATTTTGCAAAGTGTTTCCTGAGGATCTCGCAGGTAAGCCACCTAGCAGAGTTATTGATTTTGGGACCGACATTATTCCCGATACTTAGCCAATATCTATTTCCCCGTATCACATGGTTCCAGAAGAGCTATACGAATTGAAGGACCAATTGAAAGACTTATTGGATAAAAGTTTTATTTGATCGAGTACCTCACTTTAGGGATGCTCCGCTCCTGCTTGTCAAAAAGAAAGATGGTTCACTTAAGATGTGTGTTGATTATCGTCAGCTTAATAGATTGACCATCAAGAATAAATATCTTTTTCCTAGGATAGATGACCTATTTGACCAGCTTTAGGGTGCTAAATTATTTTCCAAGATTGACCTGAGGTCAGGGTATCATCATCTAAAATAAATGAGCAAGATATCCCAAAAATAGTGTTTCGTACTCATTATAGACATTTCTAATTTTCAGCGATGTTCTTTGGTCTGACTAATGAACCTGCTGCATTTATGGACCTGATGAATTGTGTATTCAATACTTTTATTGATCGTTTCATTATTTTATTGATGATATCTTGGTGTATTCCAAGAGTCGTGAGAAGCATGCAAGTCACTTGAGAATAGCTTTGCAACCAATTAAGGAGAATGAGCTTTATGCAAAAAAAAATCAAGTGTGAGTTTTGACTTAACTCTGCGGTATTCTTGGGTAACGTAGTGTCTAGCGAGGGTATCAAAGTTGAACCTCAAAAGAATAACCAAGGATTGGTCGGGGCCCACTGCAGAGACTAATAGTCGTAGCTTCTTGGGATTGGCAGGTTACTACCAAAAATTTGTGGAAGGATTCTCGTCTACATCTACACGGCTTACAAAGTTGACTCAGAAGACTGCAAAGTTTCAACGGTCTGAAGCGTGTGAAAAGAGCTTTCAGAACATAAAGTGAGATCGACTTCAACTACTATTCTGATTCTACCTTCAAGGTCAGGGGGTTATGCAGTGTATTGTGATGCCTCCAGAATTGGTTTTAGTTGCATGTTGATGCAGAATGACTAACTGATTGCTTATGTTTTGCGACAGTTGAAGAAGCATGAAAAGAACTATCTAACTCATGATTTGGAGTTAGCTGTTGTGGTTTTCGCTTTGAAGATTTGGCATCATTACTTGTATGACAAGCACTGGATGTCTTTACAAATCACAAAAGCTTGAAATATATATTCAAGCAGCGAGAGTTGAATCTCATAAAGAGGAGATGGTTAGAGTTGTTGAAAGATTATGACTTACACATCTTGTATTACCCTGGTAAGGCAAACTTTGTTGTTGTTGCCTTGAGTCGTCAATCTATGGGTACCCTAGCGTATTCGCAATCTCATGAGATGCCTATAGGTATGGAAATTTGAAGACTTGCAAGTCTTGGAGTTCGGCTAAATGAAGCTAAAACTAAAGAGTTGGTGGGAATTCTTCAAGCGCGTTCGAATATCGTGGAGAGAATTAAATCCAAGCAATATGAGAATGAAATTCTGGTGAAGATGTGAGATGGAGTGCAAAAGTTCGATTACACTTCATTCATAGTTGGTGCTGACGATCATGCTACAATATTATTGTTTATTCTGGGAGACCTCTTTCGGTAAAGAATTATACCACAAAGCCCCAACTAGGTACTACCACTTATAGGAGTCTTACTTTAACCACGTCAAGGTGACACTCTACCGCTGAGTTATATCCCTTCCCCGCCCCATCGAGAAATAGAACTGACTAATCCTAAGTCAAAGGTATTTTTTTACTGAATTCTTTTATTCCAATCGAATTTTTTCCAGATTTTGTCCCATTAGGATCAATTGCATTGAATACAAATTTTACAAATTGCGTTATTTTTTCTGAATTCACTCTTCCCTGCTCTTGGTCTGAAAATAAGTTTTGAGACTTCAAGGGCGGTTATGTGTTCCTAATGTCGATGGTTTTCGACAAGAATTAATGGTGGAAGCACATAACTCCCAATATTCAGTTCATCCGGGATCCACCAAGATGTATAAAGACTTGAAGCAACACTAATGGTGGAAGAGCATGAAGATGGATTATCTAATTTTATGGATAAGTATTTCAACTACCAACAAGTGAATGGCATACACCAAAGGTCTGATGGGTTGGCCTGGAATATTGAAATTCCTCAATGGAAGTAGGACATATTTGACTCAATTTGGGTGATTGTGGATAGACTTACAATGTTTTCCCACTAACTTCCTGTGAAGACGATATATACTGTAGCGAATTATGCAAAGCTTCATTTGAAAGAGATAGTCAAATTACATGGGATTCCGACATCCATCATATCAGATAGAGGTACCCAATTCACTGCTCATTTTTGAAAATCATTCCAAGAAGGTTTAGAAACTCATGTAAATTTTACCATTGTCTTTCATCCTCAGATGGACGGGCAGGATGACAGGACTATTTAATCTCTCGAAGACTTGTTACGAGCTTGTGTAATTGATTTTAGAGGTAATTGGGATCAACATCTACCTCTTGTAGAATTTGCTTGCAATAACAGTTATCAAGAAAGTATTCAGATGGCTCCTTACGAAGCTCTTTATTGGGGGCAAAGTATATATCCAATTGGTTGGTTCAAATCTACCAAAGTAGACTACTGGGTCCCGACTCATTTCACGAAGCCATTGAGAAAGTGAATCTTATTGTGCAATGACCCAAAACAGCTTATAGTCGACAAAAGTCCTATACAGACATGAGACATCGTGAGAAGAATTGGGAAGGTGGATTACGAGTTGAATTTACTATCCGAAATGTCTATAGTGCATCCTGTGTTTCATATTTCGATATTGAGATTGTATAAACTTAATCCTTCTCATATCTTGACTCATGAAGAAATCGAGATCAATGAAGGTTTGTCGTATGAAGAAGAACATGTAAAAATATTAGATCGTCAAGTTAGAAGGTTGAGAACTAAAGATGTACATTCGATTAAAGTCCTGTGGTGAAATCATAATTGTCACACCCTAATCTTGATAGGGCATGATGGGCACCCGACTCACATCAGAGTCGAGCGAACCCTTTAACGTTCGCTTTACCAAAATCTGTCATTTCAAAAACTTTTAAAACATGGAACTTTTCCAAATAGAGATCACTGTCTTTATAGAGATTATGAAAAACTTTCAATCAACTACATACTTCTTACCAACTGGGATCATTTGAAAATACATACTTTTTTAACATCTATAAATGATTCGCACTTCTCGATGCCCTATCCACAGGACACTGTCTGCAAAGTCTCTAACATATACAAAATACCATGACATAAATACTTGACTCGGCAACACTCTGAACTGAGATGGAGCTCGCCAATCCCACTGGAACACCTTCTAGCACAATCTTCTACTCATCTGGGTGTACCTGCGTGGCTTGAAACGCAACCCCCGAAGAAAGGGGGTCAGTACGGAATATGTAAAGCATCACTGAGTCATAATTATATCTTAATTTAGGAGAGAAGAAATCACAATCAATCTTAATACCTGCAGCCTTCGCTGGAAGAAGCGTAAATGTATACACGAGGTCTCAAAAAAGTCCTTGAGTAAATAATGCAAGCGAACACACATTCTTTTAAGTAAATGATGCAATCTAACACACTTGCTACTTCCGACAGGCTAAACAAAATAGTCCCTTCGGACGGCCGCTTCCGGCATAGTAATGATGATGGCCCCTTCGGGCAGCCGTTCCGGCATAATAATGATAATGGCCCCTTCGGGCAGCCGCTTCCGGCATAATAATGATAATGGCCCGTTCGGGCATGCCGGTTCCGACATAATACTACCCTAGCCCCTTCGGGCATGCCGGTCCCGACATAATAATGATAATGGCCCCTTCGGGCATGCATGTAAATATGCAAATGCATGAAAATCTTTGAATGATCCACAACATAAACTGAGGCCATATGTTATACAGCACGCTCAGACATAAGCTGAGGCCATCGCACACTCAGTGATCAGCTGAGGCCATTGCACACTCAAACTTAAGCCGAGGCCATATGTTATATAGCACGCTCAGTCGCGTCAGGAAATCATCCAATAGCTTAGGCTCGAAAATCTCGCACCCCTTTCGGAGTGGTTTGGAAAATTTAAATAGTAAAATCTCGCACCCCCTTCGGAGTGGTTTTGAAAAGTCTGAATAGTAAAATCTCGCACCCCCTTCGGAGTGGTTTTGGAAAGTCTGAATAGTAAAATCTCGCACCCCCTTCGGAGTGGTTTTGGAAATCAACTTTATGTTTCCTTTAGTACAAAACAAATTTTCTTGAAATCATTAGTAAATCACAAACACGTTTCATGTTGATCCGAGTTAGCATAAGAAAGTTAACAACCATATGCACGAGTAGAGTAGTGCGGAACCATATGCACACAAATCAATTCTAAGACTCGATAGACAAGTATACTTACCGACACCTGAAGGTTCAGAAACAAGTTTCGGGTCAATCCGACTTAGTATAAGAAAGTTATGAGTGTTTGAAGTACAGAACCTCCTACGAATGTTTCAGAAGCTATTTTTGGAAAATTAAAGCAACGATCATACCAAGTACCTTTTAAATATCGCTATGGACATCATTCATTATAGAACCCCCCTTGAACATTTCTAAAACAATCCGAGTTCGCTTATGGAATTTATGAACGTTATTCACTATAGAAACCTCTACGAGCATTTCCAAAACAATCCAAGTTAGCACATGAAAGCTATGAACGTTATTCATTATAGAAACCTCTACGACCATTTTCAAGCAATCCGAGACCGTCTACGAAAGTTAGGGACATTACTACTTACAGAACTCTTTAGATTTTTCTTGTTATTCCATCATACAATAAGCTCGACTATACTAAGTATAATCACATCAAGAAATGAATAAGAATCATTACCAAGCTCGGAATCATGAATAGAGTTACCCCAAAATAAGTATCATAGCTTACTTAGCTCTAGGACATGCCAAAAGAAAGAAAGGTAAGCTTTACATACCTGTCTCACGTCCAATTAGCTACGCTCATTCGTCCAAACTTGCTAGTCTACATTCAAGAGAATTGACATAATCATTAGACTCATCGACATATGCTTGTCTTAATCCTTCAAATGATTTCATTTATATTCTACCGAAATTTCGGCAGCATTTCCCCTGTAAATACACCATCTCCGAGAATCTAACTCGGCCAATTTATCAACAACAAATCCGAGAATTCAACTCGGCCAAATTATCAACAACAATACCAACAATCATATCTCCAACTTCAACAATTATTTCAAATGCATTCTAACACTAGCAATCCATTCTACACAATTCGACGACATTTCATTTATATTCAATTCAACCACACATAGTCAAGCTAACATCAATGATTTCACATTCAAATATTAATTCGAAATCATTCTAACATGATTCAAGAACACTTCAAACAATTCAACCAACATACCACTTGTTACACCTCGAAAATTTTTTCGTACTTGTGTGATGAGTTGAACTATGAAGGGCTTGAGTGAATGATGTTTTATTAAGTCGGGAATGGCTAATAAGAATTTTTGGAAATAAGAAAGTCGCGGAAAATTTTCAGTCCAGTGGTCGTATATGGCACTATACGGCCTGTAAAGTGATTTACGGACCGTATAGTGCAATCGTCTTTCAGCTTGCCAAAAATCTCAAGTTCTGCCCAGTGTTGATATGGTTAAATACGACCCAGTTTACGGCCCATAAACTGGTTTACGGACCGTAAACCAGGTCGTAAAATGCCATGTTCCTCAGCCAAAACTTTCTGTTTTTGAAATGATTAAATACGGCCATGGAGGACGGACCGTAAATCAAAATACGGTCCGTATATGGTGGTTTACAATCACTGTTCATCCCGACAAGAATTCATTAAAGATCAGATTTTGTGATTTTTAAAGGGGACTTACGCCTCATTTTAATTCATTATTCATTCAACCAACTCAAGAGACTTCTAGAACTCTCCAAATACTTCCTCCACAAGAATTAAAAAGGATCAAACGAACCATTAAGATCAACACCACCAAATTCATGAAATCAAGTGTAAGAACACAATAAAGGATCATCTAAGTCAAGAAATCCCACAAAGGATGGAACTAGGGTTTTGGTTAATTGAAGTATTTCAACTTAAGGATTGTTCAACCATCATCCAAGGTAAGTTTCATGATTATTCCATGTTGTTTGAAGTATTGGAAAGCTTAGACACTTGAAATGTAGAAGAACATAGAAATGGGTCATTATTGAGTGAATAGTGACATAAATGAATGATAGTGGAATTGAACTATGAATATTGAAGTGTTGTGAGTACAAATACGTTATAAATGATGTTTATATCATGAAACCGGCATTAAATGGATAAAAATGCAAAGACGAGTCATAAGGTTAAATATGGGGGAAATTGAAGGAAAATGGTGGATTTTGCTAAACGCGCGTAAATGTCGATTGTCGATTATGATATTGCGAATAATATTATGACTATTGGGAGTTGATTTAGAACATGAGAAAAGTAGTATGAGCAAAAGAGACGCTGCCCAACTTTTCCTAGAATTAGCGATGCATTCTTATAGTTAGTTTACTAATGTTGATACGAATTCTCTTATGAAGGTAACGACGTGATATCGACGGAGAACAAGTGAGCGATATCTTAGCTAAACGACCAAGGTATGTGAGGCTAGTCCTTCTTTCTAATGGCATGAATCTTTTAACTTGAATCCCTATTCCTTTCATGAGTTCATACATTCTAAGAAGTTAAAAGCTTATACCTATGAATGTCTATATGAGATAAGTTATACGATATGATGACACTAGAATGATGATGATGTTATTCCTTGCCTACACTCACCTTATGTACTAGTCCTTTCAAGGTGAGACAGAATGTCCATAATGGTTCCATAATGTAACCGGGGGATCACGACCTTACGTTGCCCCGATAGAGTAAAGTTGATCATCAGCCTTATACACGCATTATGATAAGATAAGTATTTTATGATAAGCATATTACTATGAGTATTTACGTTAAGCATGTCATGAGCATTTCACACCGTGCCTAGTTGGCCGGGCAGTCACCGCCAAGGCGGGCAGCTATACGGATACACCATGACCTTCGGGCATGGGCAGACACCACTAGTGTGCGGCATGAGATGGTACCCCGGACGCGGGAGGCCTGGACGCGGGCTAATATTATTAATTATCACACCGTTCCGACATGGACGGGCAGCTTGCATATGATGCATACATGTTATGATGATGAGTATGAGTAAGATAGAATGCATTACTTCATTTATGATTATCAGTCAGATCCAGATGTCTCATGTTGATGTTATCCCCATATTATTGATGTCTCCTTTCATTATGTATGCCTCTCATACTCGGTACAATATTCGTACTGACATCCTTTCTTCGGACGTTGTGTTCATGTCCACAGGTAGACAGGGAGGAGAGCTTGGCCCAGGTCCTCAGTAGCTGTCAGCTGATAGATAACACTCCATTGTTCGGAGGTGCTTATGGCTATTCTTTTGATGCACATTCATGTATGCATATTTTGGGCATGACGGAGTCTTGTTCCGTCCATGTATTCATTATGTTAGTAGAGGCTCGTAGATACGCAGTGTGGGTTAGATGGTCTCACAAGATGTTTTCATATGTATGTATATTATTTTGATGGCCGAGAGGCAAAAGTATATAAAGTATTTATGTTTTGATTAAATATGATTTTCCTACAATTGGTATGTAAAATTGATAAAAGAGTATTAAATGAGCAAGACAAGTAGTAGAGTGAGCGGTGCTCGGTAATTTGCTCCGGGTACCCGTCGCGGCCCCTAGCTGGGTCGTGACACCACTTCGCCCGAAACCTTCCAAATTTGACAAGAACAATAACAACACATTTTCTCTTTTCAAATTCATGAACTACACCAACAATTCACATGCTAGCAACATTATTTTCTATAAACACAAGAAGTAGTTTTAAAATCACATTAACTTCTCCAACAAGCCACAAACAATTTCAATACCAATTTGAACCATTAAACCTTCGTTTGCACCATAAAATCTACAACAACAACAACTAAAATACAAAGTAAAATTAATTCATCACTTCTACACAACACAACACACCCATGGCCACCACCCCAAAACACCAAATTCATGGTTTCCATCCATTTCCACACACTACAACATGTACAAAACATTCACAACATATGAAAAAGAAGATTAAGTCTTACCTCTTCCACTTAACTCCATAACTTGGCTAAGGTTGTAATTGGTACAATAAGAGTTTGGCTTGATCCAACAACTATCCCACGTTAAAGAGGACCTTCCAATTGGTTGATTTGCTAGAAGAAAATATTTTTTTGATCAAGATTTTTGGATCTCAATTTTTCCTCCACCATGGCCGAATATGGCCCTTGTTTCTTCTTTTTTCTCCAACCTTCTCCAAGCTTCTAAAGTGAAGATGATAATATGAGAAATTTGTCATCTTTTCCTACATATATTATTAATCCATGTGGGCCATCCCCCACACCACATAACATGGCCACTTGGCCCATTTTGTTTCATGAATTGTAACTTTCCAAAATTCACTTTTAACCCCAAACTTTCCTTAATACTTCCATGATCCACCTTGGGAATTTTCCTTTTTGCCCCTAACCTTTCTTAATATTTTCACATCACAAATTTTCATAAACAACTTGTGTGTTAAACAAGATCAATATATAGCCTTGCCCTTAACTCCTCGCAATTGTCTTGAATTATCCGAATACGCAAAATACGGGATATAACATCCTCCCCCCTTTAAAACATTCGTCCTCGAATGTTCAACTGGCCTTATGGAGGTGTTATAATGCTTCGGGAGGGTCTCTCTTATAGTTGTCCTTTCCTTCATGTCCATTCCTCATCTTTTACCCTATCTTCTTTATAATCGAACTCCTCGGTCTTCACATGGTTCCTCATTCCATGTCATGGGTTTTCTAATCAACTGCGCCCACTCATTATCCTTGTCTTTCGTACTCCCACATGTTCTTCCTATTTGGCTCTTATATCTACATTTATAGGACTCTTAGTGCACTTCCCAGGGGGTCACCCATCCCAAAATTTCTCTCGTCCTAGCACGCTTGACCTTGAAACTTCGATGAAATCCAGTGCATTAATGGCTATATAATCGCATCCACCTCTTCGCGTGACCTTCATTACATGATCTGAAGCAAATCGAAGTCTCACATATTCCGACACATTCTCGTAACACGTCTTTCTCCTTAACAATTACTAATTTAGCCCTTTCAATCCCTAATATTTACCTTGACTTTCATTCCCCCGACTTTACATTTCAATCATATTTTAATATTCTCACCTTATCCAACATGCCTCTTCCGCACCGTTACTTACCATTGTACTTTGTAACTGCTAATGTCATCGGTCGCTTCCTTCTGTCGATGTCGCCCTTTAGCTGAAATCAAAAGTTAGTACTAGGGACTTCATTTCCTACGACTGGGCTCTATCGCACGATCTTAGATATGACCGAAAGAATGACACCCTATTAATGTCTCGTAGCCTCCTGTTTATAGATGTGGTGCACAACACACCGATAAACAAGACTCTACTAGACACGACTTTGCAGACAACCCCTAGGACGACCTGCTCTGATACCACCTTGTCACACCCTAATCTTGAAAAGGCATGATGGGCACCCGACTCTCATCAGAGTCGAGCGAACCCTTTAACGTTCGCTTTACCAAAATCTGTCATTTCAAAAACTTTTAAATCATGGAACTTTTCCAAATAGAGATCACTGTCTTTATACAGATTATGAAAAACTTTCAATCAACTATGTACTTCTTACCAACTAGGATCATTTGAAAATACATACTATTTTAACATCTATAAATGATTCGCACTTCTCGACGCCCTATCCACAGGACACTGTCTGCAAAGTTTCTAACATATAAAAAATACCATGACATAAATACTTGACTCGGCAACACTCCGAACTGAGATGGAGCTCGCCAATCCCGCTGGAACACTTTCTAGCACAGTCTTCTACTCATCTGGGTGTACCTGCGTGGCATGAAACGCAGCCCCCGAAGAAAGGGGGTCAGTATGGAATATGTACTGAATATGTAAAGCATCACTGAGTCATAATCATATCTTAATCTAGGAGAGAAGAAATCACAATCAAACTCAATACCTGCAGCCTTCGTTGGAAGAAGCGTAAATGTATACACGAGGTCTCAAAACAGTCCTTGTGTCATGACCCAACTCCGTAGGCCACGACTAGTGTCCGTGCTGGACACTCAAACGTACCAAATAACCCAAATTAGCAACCGACAGAATATTTTCAAATATAGAAGTCATTTGGCGTTAATAATAACCATAAATGAACCGACACCGTACATGGAAACCGATGAGGCTGTCACAGATCATATCATACCCAAACATATACAGAACCCACACAAGTATGTCTACAGACCTCTACAGATTATAACAAAATCATAAGACGGGACAGGGCCCCGTCATACCCCTGAATCGCATACATATATATAATATAGCGGCAGACTGTACCAATATACAGGCTCTGAACAAAAGAGCGCTCCCAATATAGCAGAATAGATGTCCTAGGCAGGCGATCAGCAAATCTGTCTTCTGTACCTGCGCGGCATGAAAATGCAGCCCCCGAAGAAAGGGGGTCAGTACGAAATATGTACTGAGTATGTAAAGCACAGAACGTAGTGAACAAAGTCATAATCAAAGTAGAAGGTACAGAAAATGGACAAAATGTACAGATTAGCAAAATGCTGATCATAAAGTATAAATAGTATTTATTGAAAACATATGACGTACCTGGTCCCAATACGGAACAAGATCATAACCGAAACAGAACTTACAGAGAAGTGAGTGACATCCGAAGTATCAAATGCATATTTTCGAAACATGAGGAGTGTGTTCAGAAACATATACCATATCATGTCCGGCCCCTGCCAAGGGCTTGGCGAAACAGAACGTGGCCACCCCCCGACGCTGGTGCCACCATACATAAGGAACCGAGTAGGGGATAACCCCGTAACATAACATATCATATCATATCAGATGGCCATATCAGATCATATCATATCAGAATGTGTGTACATGGAACAGCATACTCCAAAACCCATGTGCATATATACCTGCCCCCTCACATCGAGGCACGGCGAACAATGCATTGGAATACGCTTGACAACATATCCTGGGCCGGGCTCAGTGTGGGAAACATTGAGGCATCCACGAATGGAGTAGTGAGAAACCAAATGCAATAAAAGTATCATGGATTTCCAGAGACTCAATGAGGCATATCGAATGAGAAATCAAATCGATGAAGTCGGACGAAATCATAGTAAGCGTATGTTATGTGTCATGATGAATCACAGAAAAATAGTATTCCTGAAATCCTTTTCATATTCCAAAATGGTTTACCAGACTCGAGGGAATCATTAGAATAATTTCCTTTCAGTAGTTAGAAGGATAGTCAAAACACTTCATTTTATATTGTTAGAAAATAAGGCAATAGTGTAATAAAAGAGCAAAGCGGGAATAGTAGGAAAATAATTGTAATACGAGATATCGTACTTTTACAGAGACTCAATATAGTATTCAGAATAAGTATCATTAGTAGTTGGAAAAATAGTTAGGACGTTTTCTTAAAAATCACTTGAAATCAAGTGGCAACTCATCATAAGGGTAAAATCGGAAATAGTGGCACCTCGGAACAAGCAAGGCGGTGGGCTCCAATCACGCATTTTAAGCTTATGGGGTCACCTACGAAGGTTCTACGGACATTCTGTAGCTTTCCAAATAGTTTAGGGAAAGTTTGCATAATTTTCAAGAAAGCATACCAAAAGAACTCAATCTTACTGAAGGAAAAAGTGACATTTTCAATTGCGGATTCCGATGGGAAGAAAGTCTTTCGAGGCCCGAATCCGCTTCTAATATACCTAGGGCATGCCAAAAGAAGGATCGGGGTAGCTTTACATACCTTTTTCGCACTTTACGCCTTTCCAAGTTCACTTCCCGTTTCGTCCAAAATCTGCAAATGGTCACATTTGCCAATTGTGAGTTATAGATGCTACGAATTCAACTTACTCATATTTTCCTACCGAAATTTCGGCAGCACTTCCCCTATATATATAACATCCCCGAGAATTCGACTCGGCCAAAATAGTCAACAACAACCCAACAACAACAACAACTACTACAAAACATACAATATGGCACAACTAACCTTCTTTCCGACATAATGTCATACCCTTCATTCCAACTTCATATTTTCAAATCGATGTCAACATTCTCGTATTCATTACTAATTAAGATCATTACAACATAATTTAGAAGCATTGCATATCGTTTTCTCAAATTATACACACGATATACATAATATACAAACTTCCCGCCAAAGCCATAATTTATCCAAAGTTTCTAATCTTTGGCATACACATTCATAACATGTTTCCATCTTCCAAATTCATCAATAATCATCATAACTTGCAACCTAACCACTTCATTTTCATAATGTCATAAAATCGTACCGAAACGACATAAGCTTCTACATTCCATTTCCATGCAAACTCATATCATTTTACTTTCATTTACATTGCAAGAATCACAATAACACAACTAACATGTTAATCAAATTAAACCATTCCCATTCCACTAAGGTACCACACGGCTACATCCCTATATTTCCAACTTCTATTAAATTCATTCAACTTTCATTTCCAATGTGCATTTCACCACAACCACAACTAGAATACAACATACATTCAATTCACCATAAACACACATTGTATGCACACACATGGCCATAAACCATATTCCATACCCACTTTGAAATCTTCCATTTTTCCATACTTTCAACTCATTTCTACATACTGCAACACAAAAAAAAACCTTCATAACATCATAAAAATGAATGAATTCTTACCTTTTTCCCTAATCTTCTTCACTTGAATATGAAGTCAACTTGAAGGAATAAGTGCTCCTTCTTCCAAAACAATTGCACCATGTTGTAGAGGACCCTTAAATTAGTGGTAAAACCACAAGAGAATAATTTTTGGATCATAATTTTTGGGAGGTGAAAATGGGGCAAGAGGGCCGAATGCCCTCAATTCTCTTGCTCTTGTTTGTCTTGTTTTTCTCCTTGTTAATTTCTTGAAGTTTCTATATGATAATGACCCTTATATAATTTGCACATGGAAAATTAATTAAAGTGGTGGGTTGGGCCCTAGTTGGCCGGCCACCCCTCTCTTGTTGGGCCAAAATTTTCATCCTTTATTTTGAGCCCAATTAATGATAATTCTCGTTTTGTAATTCCCGAAATTCCAATTTTTGCCCTTGGCCTCCCTCCGTGATTCCACATCCATATTTTCATAAACAACACACACATATAATAATTCAATTCAACATATGGCCTTATTCCTTATAAATCAAAATTATCTCGATTTTTTCCCGAATACGCGAAAGTACGGGATATAACATCCTCCCCCCCTTTAGAACATTCGTCCTCGAATGTTAGATTAAGCTTATAGGGTCTGTAAGTACTTCGGGGGAGTTTCTTTTACAGCCCGCACAATTGATACACATTCTCCTTGAATTTAATCAAATAAGGAATTTAGATCACCTGTGGGCATAAGAAATAAGTGAGGACACTTCTTTTCATTCCGTCCTCTACTTCTTAGGTCATTGCTTACCATAAGACCTTAACAGGGGGTATATCTTTAGTACGCAATCTCTGCGCCTGGCGATTCAGAATAATTACAGGTCGTCCTTCACCAGACAATTCCTCCGTCCCATGAATATCATTCACTGGAAATATTCTAGAGGGATCACCAACACATTTACGGAACATGGATACATGAAGTACCAGATGTACCGCTTCCAGACCAGATGGTAGATCTAGCCCGTGAGCGACATTCTCAATTCTTCGAACAATCCGATAAGGCCTAATATATCGTGGACTGGACTTACTCTCTTTACCGAATCGCATTATGCCTTTCATAGGCGATACTTTTCAAAAATACTCAATCACCGACCTGGAACTCCAAGGGTCGATGTCGTTTATCAGAATATGACTTCTGTCGACTCGAAGCTGCTAATTGTCTCTCTCGGATAAGTTTCGCTTTATCAACGACCTGCTGGATTATATCTGGACCGATTAATTCTGTTTCGCCAATATCAAACTAACCGATGAGTGACCTGAATTTTCTGCCATACAAAGCCTCATAGGGACATCTGGATGCTAGAATAGTAGCTGTTATTATAAGCAAACTCGAACAATGGCAGTTGATCATCCCAGCTACCTACGAAATCAATATTACAGGCCCGCAACATATCTTCTAGCGTCTGCCTAGTGTGCTCGGCCTGTCCGTCGCTCTGAGGGTGGAATACTGTGCTCAGACTTACCTGAGCCATTAATCCTTCCTGGGAACAGATCCCCCCGAAATTAGTCATAACTGAGTACCTCTGGCAGTGACAATAGATATAGGAACTCCGTGGAGTCTCACTATTCCTTTAGTACATATAGTCTGGCACAATCCTCACCTGAATAAGTGGTTCCGACGGGGAGAAAATGAGCTGGTTTTTATCAGCCTATCAACCATACCACGTATGGAAATCATACTTCCGAGGAATGCAGGACAAACCCGTAATAAGATCCATATTAATTATATCCCACTTCCAAATCAGAATTTCTATTTCCTGAAACAGTCCACCCGGTTTCTGATGCTAAATTTTGACTTGTTGACAATTCGGGCACTGGGCAACGAGCCTTGGGATGTCCTGTCTCATACTATTCCATCAGTATAGGCATCCGAGATCATAGTACACTTTAGTAGATTCAGGATAAACAAAATACCGAATATTATGCGCTCTGCTCAGAATTGGCTGTTGCGGCCCTTCAATGTCGGGCACACATAGTCTGCCTTCGTATAACCATACCCATCAGGTGAAACCTCGAACTGGGTCTTTTTATTTGTTGAAGGTCGTCTCTCTACCATACCAAATAGACTCCTCAAACTGACACTGTTTTTACCTCTCCATAATCGATGATTCTGCAACTTCTCAGACGAAAATTCCGTTATCTTCAGAACCGACCAAACGGACTCCTAGGCTAGCCGACTAATGAGTTTTACAAACCAATTCTTTGTTTCCGAATGTACGCCGGTCAATGCCGTCTATAGGTTCACAACTAAGTGCGTTTGTCACAACGTCAGCCCTTCTAGGGTGGCACAAAATATTAACGTCATAATTTTTCAATAATTCGAACCATCTTTTCTGTCGCGAATTCAACTCCTATGGCTTAGAATATACTGGAGGCTCTTATGGTCCGTATAAATATAAACGTGGACCCCATGTAAGTGATGCCGCCATATCTTTAAAACATGAATCTCTGTGGCTAATTCCAGATCATGAGCGAAATAATTTCCCTCGTGCGGTCTGAGCTGCCGGGGAAACATAGGCTATAATCTGACCATTCTCAGAGAACTACGTATTTCAGTCGATGTCGAAGGCCTAGGTCAATTCTTTATCGCTTAAATCTTCTATGTGCCAATTGTTTCTACTTATACTTACTTTACTTCCATTCACTCCCCCTCTTTGGGGTTATACTTATACCATATCCATATCTTTTCTTTCTAACCTACAACTTGATTTCCTCCGTACGAGACCTTAACAGAATCACAATTATATAGTACACAATCTTATCTGATAGTTGGCAATCAAGTAATGTAATTAAGGTAGCTGTTTATCTCTTAGTAATCCTTCTTCATTCATACACATTCCTTATCTGTCGTTCTATTTTCTCGATAATCGAATTATTCGATATTCACATGATTCATCATTTCATGCCATAAGTTTTCCTTTGTCCTGCGCTATTTCATTTTAGTCCTCTTTCGCAATTAACATCGTGCTTTGCCCGTCGACTCTTTTAGAGGCTCCACTTAGTCACGTTTCTTACGGTTCACCCCTTTTTTTTTTGACATTTTGATCTCCTTACCTCCCTCTCAACTATTCTCTTTTCTTTCCAAACATCATTGTATTAGAATCTTCCAATCTCAACCAGTAGTAAAATCAATATCAATCTACTTCGTAACATCTATACCATACCTTTCCCCTTTTCTCGTAAATTCTGTCTAGTCAATGTTTTCCATATATTACAACAATGGCTATCAGGGTCCGCCAATCAATCAACACAGTCATAAATGGGGCCCTATAAAGTTTCTAGCCATATCACACATCCTAATTCCCTTTTGGTTACCCAGAATTTCCTATTCGTCTCTCATATCTAAGTTTGCGAAAATTTTTGTACATTTCCCAAGGGGTCACCCATCCCAGAATTGCTCTGGCCCTGGCACGCTTAACCTCACAACTTTAATGAATTTAGGCACGTTAAGGCCGGTATAATTGCACCAATTGCCCTGCACGTCTTTTGTCACTTAATTTAAGACAAGTCGGGGTCTTGACAGCTTTTCAGAACGTTCTAGTAACGGGTCCCACCCCGACCTAGCGAAAATTCTTTTATTTTTCTGACTATATCGTCTTCAATACTTACCTCCATGTATATATATTATATATATATGAGTCGTGAGCGAACCACTCAATTCTCGATTGCTTGTCATACGTTTTGTATTCTTCCAATTAGAGGAAACTTGCTCGTCGAACATTTTTGCCCTTCCGTATATTTTGCCCTTCACATGGGCTATGCTAAAACAAAATGGGGTTAGAACATATTTCTGGTCCCTCCAAATAAATTGTGAATTCGTTACTCGTATATGCTTTATTGAGATAAAAATTTTCCGATAAGGGTAATGCTTCTTACAAATAACATGGAGGGTACCTCTTAAACTTTTAATCCACCATAATAGATTCATCCTATCGGTATCGACCTTCAAGACAGGTTAAGAATTTATATCTCATTTCCCTTTTCGTATTTCTAGAAAAATTTGGGCAGAGGTTCCCCTGTATTTCTTACTATCCCAAAACCTGTACACAGGAAATACCAATCATGCCTCACAGGGCCAACACATATACATATATACATATCATATCACGGCGCATAACAGCCACACGGGGCTAACAATTCCAAATAAAAAGTATCAGAATGCCGAGGCTTACCTCACATGCCCAACTCGAACTGCACCTGCTACACTTTCCACGTTTGTTTCTCTTTTCAATCCTTAACTTTATGTTTCAATCGTATTTCAAACACCTCACCCAGCATACATCTTTCATACCATTACTTACCTGTGTACTGTGTAGCTTCCAATATCATCAGTCGCTGTCTTACGTCGATACCGTTCTCCAGCTGCAATCAAGGGTTAGTAAAGAAAGAAATTCAATTCCTACAGCTGGCTCTATCGCACGATCTAAGAATCAAAGAAAGGTAACACCCTAAATGTCCTGTAACCTCCTGTCTATAAATGTGGTGCACAACACATCGATAAACAAGACTCTACTAGACACGGTCTGTAGACACTCCGAGGACGAACCGCTCTGATACCACTTTTGTCACGACCCAACTCCGTAGGCCGCGACTAGTGTCCGTGCTGGACATTCAAAAGTACCCAATAACCCAAATTAGCAACCGACAGAATATTTTAAAATATAGAAGTCGTTTGGCGTTAATAATAACCATAAATGAACCGACACCGTACATGGAAACCGATGAGGCTGTCACAGATCATATCATACCCAAAGATATACAGAACCCACACAAGTATGTCTACAGACCTCTACAGATCATAACAAAATCATAAGACGGGACAGGGCCCCGTCATACCCCTGAATCGCATACATATATATAATATAGCGGCAGACTGTACCAATATACAGGCTCTGAACAAAAGAGCGCTCCCAATATAGGAGAATAGATGTCCTAGGCAGGCGATCAGCAAATCTGTCTTCTGTACCTGCGCGGCATGAAAACGCAGCCCCCGAAGAAAGGGGGTCAGTACGAAATATGTACTGAGTATGTAAAGCACGGAACGTAGTGAACAAAGTCATAATCAAAGTAGAAGGTACAGAAAATGGACAAAATGTACAGATTAGCAAAATGCTGATCATAAAGTATAAATAGTATTTGTTGAAAACATATGTCGTACCTGGTCCCAATACGGAACAAGATCATAACCGAAACAGAACATACAGAGAAGTGAGTGACATCCGAAGTATCAAATGCATATTTTCGAAACATGAGGAGTGTGTTTAGAAACATATACCATATCATGTCCGGCCCCTGCCAAGGGCTCGGCGAAACAGAACGTGGCCACCCCCCGACGTTGGTGCCACCATACATTTGGAACCGAGTAGGGGATAACCCCGTAACATAACATATCATATCATATCAGATGGCCATATCAGATCATATCATATCAGAATGTGTGTACATGGCACAGCATACTCCAAAACCCATGTACATATATACCTGCCCCCTCACATCGAGGCACGGCGAACAATGCATTGGAATACGCTTGACAACATATCCTGGCCCGGGCTCAGTGTGGGAAACATTGAGGCATCCACGAATGGAGTAGTGAGAAACCAAATGCAATAAAAGTATCATGGATTTCCAGAATCTCAATGAGGCATATCAAATGACAAATCAAATCAATGAAGTCGGACGAAATCATAGTAAGCGTATGTTATGTGTCATGATGAATCACAGAAAAATAGTACTCCTGAAATCCTTTTCATATTCCAAAATGGTTTACCAGACTCGAGGGAATCATTAGAATAATTTCCTTTCAGTAGTTAGAAGGATAGTCAAAACACTTCATTTTATATTGTTAGAAAATAAGGCAATAGTGTAATAAAAGAGCAAAGCGGGAATAGTAGGAAAATAATTGTAATACGAGATATCGTACTTTTACAGAGACTCAATATAGTATTCAGAATAAGTATCATTAGTAGTTGGAAAAATAGTTAGGACGTTTTCTTAAAAATCACTTGAAATCAAGTGGCAACTCATCATAAGGGTAAAATCGGAAATAGTGGCACCTCGGAACAAGCAAGGCGGTGGGCTCCAATCACGCATTTTAAGCTTATGGGGTCACCTACGAAGGTTCTACGGACATTCTGTAGCTTTCCAAATAGTTTAGGGAAAGTTTGCCTAATTTTCAAGAAAGCATACCAAAAGAACTCAATCTTACTGAAGGAAAAAGTGACATTTTCAATTGCGGATTCCGATGGGAAGAAAGTCTTTCGAGGCCCGAATCCGCTTCTAATATACCTAGGGCATGCCAAAAGAAGGATCGGGGTAGCTTTACATACCTTTTTCGCACTTTACGCCTTTCCAAGTTCACTTCCCGTTTCGTCCAAAATCTGCAAATGGTCACATTTGCCAATTGTGAGTTATAGATGCTACGAATTCAACTTACTCATATTTTCCTACCGAAATTTCGGCAGCACTTCCCCTATATATATAACATCCCCGAGAATTCGACTCGGCCAAAATAGTCAACAACAACCCAACAACAACAACAACTACTACAAAACATACAATATGGCACAACTAACCTTCTTTCCGACATAATGTCATACCCTTCATTCCAACTTCATATTTTCAAATCGATGTCAACATTCTCGTATTCATTACTAATTAAGATCATTACAACATAATTTATAAGCATTGCATATCGTTTCCTCAAATTATACACACGATATACATGATATACAAACTTCCCGCCAAAGCCATAATTTATCCAAAGTTTCTTATCTTTGGCATACACATTCATAACATGTTTCCATCTTCCAAATTCATCAATAATCATCATAACTTGCAACCTAACCACTTCATTTTCATAATGTCATAAAATCGTACCGAAACGACATAAGCTTCTACATTCCATTTCCATGCAAACTCATATCATTTTACTTTCATTTACATTGCAAGAATCACAATAACACAACTAACATGTTAATCAAATTAAACCATTCCCATTCCACTAAGGTACCACACGGCTACATCCCTATATTTCCAACTTCTATTAAATTCATTCAACTTTCATTTCCAATGTACATTTCACCACAACCACAACTAGAATACAACATACATTCAATTCACCATAAACACACATTGTATGCACACACATGGCCATAAACCATATTCCATACCCACTTTGAAATCTTCCATTTTTCCATACTTTCAACTCATTTCTACATACTGCAACACAAAAAAAAACCTTCATAACATCATAAAAATGAATGAATTCTTACCTTTTTCCCTAATCTTCTTCACTTGAATATGAAGTCAACTTGAAGGAATAAGTGCTCCTTCTTCCAAAACAATTGCACCATGTTGTAGAGGACCCTTAAATTAGTGGTAAAACCACAAGAGAATAATTTTTGGATCATAATTTTTGGGAGGTGAAAATGGGGCAAGAGGGCCGAATGCCCTCAATTCTCTTGCTCTTGTTTGTCTTGTTTTTCTCCTTGTTAATTTCTTGAAGTTTCTATATGATAATGACCCTTATATAATTTGCACATGGAAAATTAATTAAAGTGGTGGGTTGGGCCCTAGTTGGCCGGCCACCCCTCTCTTGTTGGGCCAAAATTTTCATCCTTTATTTTAAGCCCAATTAATGATAATTCTCGTTTTGTAATTCCCGAAATTCCAATTTTTGCCCTTGGCCTCCCTCCGTGATTCCACATCCATATTTTCATAAACAACACACACATATATTAATTCAATTCAACATATGGCCTTATTCCTTATAAATCAAAATTATCTCGAATTTTTCCCGAATACGCGAAAGTACGGGATATAACACCTTGAGTAAATAATGCAAGCGAACACACATTCTTTTAAGTAAATGATGCAATCTAACACACTTGCTACTTCCGACAGGCTAAACAAAATAGTCCCTTCGGACGGCCGCTTCCGGCATAGTAATGATGATGGCCCATTCGGGCAGCCGTTCCGGCATAATAATGATAATGGCCCCTTCGGGCAGCCGCTTCTGGCATAATAATGATAATGGCCCCTTCGGGCATGCTGGTTCCGACATAATACTACCCTGGCACCTTCGGGTATGCCGGTCCCGACATAATAATGATAATGGCCCCTTCGGGCATGCATGTAAATATGCAAATGCATGAAAATCTTTGAATGATCCACAACATAAACTGAGGCCATATGTTATACAGCACGCTCAGACATAAGCTGAGGCCATCGCACACTCAGTGATCAGCTGAGGCCATAGCACACTCAGACTTAAGCCGAGGCCATATGTTATATAACACGCTCAGTCACGTCAGGAAATCATCCAATAGCTTAGGCTCGAAAATCTCGCACCCCTTTCGGAGTGGTTTTGAAAATTTAAATAGTAAAATCTCGCACCCCCTTTGGAGTGGTTTTGAAAAGTCTGAATAGTAAAATCTCGCACCCCCTTCGGAGTGGTTTTGGAAAGTCTGATTAGTAAAATCTCGCACCCCCTTCGGAGTGGTTTTGGAAATCAACTTTATGTTTCCTTTAGTACAAAACAAATTTTCTTGAAATCATTAGTAAATCACAAACACGTTTCAAGTTGATCCGAGTTAGCATAAGAAAGTTAACAACCATATGCACAAGTAGAGTAGTGCGGAACCATATGCACACAAATCAATTCTAAGACACGATAGACAAGTATACTAATCGACACCTGAAGGTTCAGAAACAAGTTTCGGGTCAATCCGACTTAGTATAAGAAAGTTATGAGCGTTTGAAGTACAGAACCTCCTACGAACGTTTCAGAAGCTATTTTTGGAAAATTAAAGCAACGATCATACCAAGTACCTTTTAAATATCGCTATGGACATCATTCATTATAGAACCCCCCTTGAACATTTCTAAAACAATCCGAGTTCGCTTATGGAATTTATGAACGTTATTCACTATAGAAACCTCTACGAACATTTCCAAAACAATCCAAGTTAGCACATGAAAGCTATGAACGTTATTCATTATAGAAACCTGTACGACCATTTTCAAGCAATCCGAGACCGTCTACGAAAGTTAGGGACATTACTACTTAGAGAACTCTTTAGATTTTTCTTGTTATTCCATCATACAATAAGCTTGGCTATACTAAGTATACTCACATCAAGAAATGAATAAGAATCATTACCAAGCTCGGAATCATGAATAGAGTTACCCCAAGATAAGTATCATAGCTTACTTAGCTCTAGGACATGCCAAAAGAAAGAAAGGTAAGCTTTACATACCTTTCCCACGTCCAATTAGCTATGCTCATTCGTCCAAACTTGCTAGTCTACATTCAAGAGAATTGACATAATCATTAGACTCATCGACATATGCTTGGCTTAATCCTTCAAATGAATTGATTTATATTCTGCCGAAATTTCGGCAGCATTTCCCCTGTAAATACACCATCCCCGAGAATCTAACTCGACCAATTTATCAACAACAAATCCGAGAATTCAACTCGGCCAAATTATCAACAACAATACCAACAATCATATCTCCAACTTCAACAATTATTTCAAATGCATTCTAACACTAGCAATCCTTTCTACACAATTCGACGGCATTTCATTTATATTCAATTCAACCACACATAGTCAAGCTAACATCAATGATTTCACATTCAAATATTAATCCGAAATCATTCTAACATGATTCAAGAACACTTCAAACAATTCAACCAACATACCACTTCACCCGAAACCTTCCAAATTCGACAAGAACAATAAAAACACATTTTCTCCTTTCAAATTCATGAACTACACCAACAATTCACATGCTAGCAACATTATTTTCTATAAACACAAGAAGTAGTTTTAAAATCACATTAACTTCTCCAACAAGCCACAAACAATTTCAATACCAATTTGAACCATTAAACCTTCATTTGCACCATAAAATCTACAACAACAACAATTAAAATACTAAGTAAAATTAATTCATCACTTCTACACAACACAACACACCCACGGCCACCACCCCAAAACACCAAATTCATGGTTTCCATCCATTTCCACACACTACAACATGTACAAAACATTCACAACATATGAAAAAAAAGATTAAGTCTTACCTCTTCCACTTAACTCCACAACTTGGCTAAGGTTGTAATTGGCACAATAAGAGTTTGGCTTGCTCCAACAACTATCCCAAGTTAAAGAGGACTTTCCAATTGGTTGATTTGCTAGAAGAAAATATTTTTTTGATCAAGATTTTTGGATCTCAATTGTTCCTCCACCATGGCCGAATATGGCCCTTGTTTCTTCTTTTTTCTCCAACCTTCTCTAAGCTTCTAAAGTGATGATGATAATATGAGAAATTTGTCATCTTTTCCTACATATATTATTAATCCATGTGGGCCATCCCCCACACCACATAACATGGCCACTTGGCCCATTTTGTTTCATGAATTGTAACTTTCCAAAATTCACTTTTAACCCCAAACTTTCTTTAATACTTCCATAAGCCACCTTGGGAATTTCCCTTTTTGCCCCTAACCTTTCTTAATATTTCCACATCACAAATTTTCATAAACAACTTGTGTGTTAAACAAGATCAAAATATAGCCTTGCCCTTAACTCCTCGCAATTGTCTTGAATTATTCGAATACGCAAAATACGGGATATAACAATAATACTGAAGAAGCTGCTTGATAGGAAGAGAAGGACATGAAAAAGATATACCCTCACGTATTCCCTATTTCAGGTATGTGCTGAATCATCTATTTATTGGAAATTACGCAAGTGTTGGCTAATGGTATGAAGCAGTGTTATGCTTTTATATTTAAGTAATCTAGTTGTGAGGATCATGTTGTATTGTTTGGGTGTTAGCTGCATTTTTCATTTCTTTGTGATCGCCTAATTACAAAGGAAACTCTGACTATTGTTTGTAAATTTGGGGACTTAGTGGAAATTTTAGGCTATAACTCCCATTCGAGGATGAATGATACCAAGGGGAGATACTAACACTACATAAATTCGGGTTAGGTTTGAATCCATTACGAGAGTGATAATGTGACATTTTATCTATGCGAAGTCCTATCGAAGTCAGATTGGGTATAAATTGTTACACCTCGCAGCTTGGTATGTTGACTTATGGTTAAGTAAAACCACTTTGGAATATAAGGAGCAAGCATTATTAAGTATATTTAAAGAGTGACGGATTTATATAAGGTATATCGGTAGGTTTTATAAGAAAATGAGTGGAAGAAATGGAGTAGTATGACTTTGGAGAAGGGATGGGTGAATTTTGTGTGAAAATTTTGGTCCAAATTGGGGGACAAATATCTCTTAGCATATGAAGTGTTTTGAAGTGAAACAAAATCCTAAAATGAAGTTCGTCGAGTCTAGTTTCCAACGCAATAAACCGCTCATTGATAGGACATCGGAGTATAGAATTATGGACGTTACAAGTTCAGCTGACAAATCAGAAACGCGTGCTACAGTACTGCTACAGTACCGACTTCCTATAGTGCCCCCGAGCCGAATTTGACCGTTATGTAAAGGGTAAAAACCCCTTTTTTCACCAGATTCTGCCTAGAATTTTCCAGAAATCAGTAGAGAGAGAGTGAGTATCAAAAAGTGAGAAATTTTCAAGTAACGGAATATTAGTTTAGGTCTGGATAGCGCGTGGTTGCGATTGTAGTCTTGTTTTGCGGTGCATTTTGACGTCGATTCAAAGTGGATATCAGAGATATCACTACTACAACAAGAGTCAGGTATGGATCTCTTTCTATTTACGCTAATACCGGTTCATGCACGAAGATAGAGTGGTTAAATAATTGTATACTAAGTTGGTTAGTTACGGAAGTTGAAAAGCAGCGTGTGGGCTGTTTTATGGTACATATTAGTGTTGGAAATGATATTATTGATGTTGGTATAGTTGTTGATGTTGTTGGTTGCTGAATTGAGATTTTGGGCTAGGCATATAAACAGGGGAGATGCTGCCCGATTTTTGGCAGGATATAAAATAGTTTAATTTGAAAACTTAGGACAAGTGTACGGTGATGAGTCTAACGTTAGTGTAAATGATCTCGAATGTAGATTTACGATCTTGGACGGATAAGTGTAACTAGTAGGAAGTCGAACAGGTATGTTAAGGCTCGTCCTTTTCTTTCAAAAGCATGATTCCTATGGTATGATTCCATGAGTGTTTCCATAACCTCCTTGATTTCAAAAGCTAGAAGTTTATGACTCTTAAAGCTTCTTATAATGTTAAAAAAAAAAACGTTTTTACGAGGATTATGTTGAGGATGATTTTATGCTTAAAGGTCTCAAATATGATTTCAACGATGATGTGAAAATGTTAAGCTATTTCATGATTTTCTCGATTTATTTCATTGTTGTTGATCTCACCTTATAAATTGTTCCTCCAAGGTGGGATAGAACGATAGTTTTCATTTGAACTCCTGTGCCTGCCATGAGTATAATATATGTATATGGCTATTTTGTGACATTACAGAGAGCTCTATTATTTCATTTTGATTATGCACTGCACTCATTTCATTCTTTATGTATATATAAGGCACAGTTGACAGGGGGTGACGCTGTGATCTTTGTTGTGTATTACAAGGCCCAGTTGACAGGGGGTGATGCTGTGGCCCTTGTTTTGATGTGTATGTATATATGGCACAGTTTACTGGAGGTAACGTTGTGTCCTTGTTGTGATGTATATATGGCACAATTGACAGGGGGTACGCTGTGGCCTTTGTTATGATGTGTGTATATGGCACAGTTGACAGGGGGTGATGTTGTGGCCTTTGTTGTGATATTTCTATGGATATATGTGTTTCTTTGATATAGCTACACTGATGCATTTATTTTGCCTATTCATTGACATGTCTCAAATGTTTCTAGGACTTTATGTATATGTCGATTTCATGCCTTACATACTCAGTACACTATTCATACTGACCCCCCTTTCTTCGGGGGTTGCGTTTCATGCCCGCAGGTACAGACGCTCAGCTTGATTATCCTCCGGCTTAGGATTTCTGCCTAGCTGCTTGGAGAGTTCCATTGTCCCGGAGCTTGAGCTATTTTGGTACAGATCTTTTTTATATAGAATTTGTCATACTCTTAGAGGTCTGTAGACATCTGTGGGTTGTATATACGGTTTAGTCAGTTATACAGATGTAGTTCATTTTTGGATATTCCCATGTGTAGTGGCAGCCTTGTCGGCTTGCATATTTTGTAACGTTTGGTTACTGTGACTCCTCAAGAGACGAGTTTACTCTGATATATGGGATTATGAGTCTACAGAATGCTTTTACAGATTTCCATATTGTCCTTAGTATCAGTCTGGTTATCTCTAACAGGTTCGTATATGAGTGTCCAACTCGGGCACTAGTCATGGCCCACGGATTTGGGTCATGACAAAAGTGGTATCAGAGCCGTTCATCCTCGGAATGTCTACAGACCGTGTCTAGTAGAGTCTTGTTTATCGGTTGTTTATGCACCACATCTATAAACAGGAAGCTACAGGACATTTAGGATGTTATCTTTCCTTGTTACTCTAGATTGTGCGATAGAGCTGTGTTATCAGGATATTCCCCTCTAACAAATTGTGGTGTTTTCAGCTATGCCTCCGAAGAAGGTGACAACTGCCCAGAAGGGCAAATCAGTAGCATGGGATACTAGTCAGACTCGGAGAGTTACTAGGGCTCATGGCCAATTGATGCCTGAGACGGTACTCCAGTCAGTGAGCTCTGCTAATCTACCTAGGGTGTGATGGGCACCCGACCCTTATGTAGGGCCGAGCGAACCCTCTAACTCTTACACATACATATTTCTTTCAGACTTTTAAATCAAATAGAATGAAATACATAGTAATACTTTCAGAAACATTTTTTCTCGTTGCTCTCAAATCAAACAGAATCTGTAATCATATAGAATTTATCACATAATACAGAATGACACATCGGCTGATGGAGCCACTTACGGAACTGACAACCAATACCCACGACTCTGTCTTCAAAGTCTCTAACTCGAACAAAACATCATAGCATACATAGACTCTGACTCGGCAACACTCCAGGAGTAAGTGGAGCTCGCCAATCCCGCTGGACCATCTCTTGACAAAATCTTCTGTTCATCTGGGTGTACCTGCGTGGCATGAAACGCAGCCCCCGAAGAAAGGGGGTCAGTACGGAATATATACTGAGTATGTAAAGCATGAAATACAGAAAACAGAACCATAATTGAAACAAACAGTACCAAAGTGTGTACATTATCCAGATTACCAAAGTGCTTATTTTCCAGTCACAAATCATGTATGCATATGTCAGGTGTCAGAAAAGTACGGATCCAGAATTGCAGAATGTTTGTTTTCCAGACACAGATCATGTACGCCGATATCATATGTCAGAAGAAGTACAGAAGGTACAGAATGCCAAAATGCTTACTTTCCAAACACAAACCATGCATGTCAGAATCGTATGTCATATATATGCATATAACAGATCCTGGCCCTTTCGTGAGGGACGCGGTGGACAAAATCATGTATGCGGACATCATATATCACATACACATATAACATATCCCGGCCCTTTAATGAGGGACGCGGTGGATGGATCATATATCACATATGCATATAATAGAACCCGGCCCCTTAGTGAGGGACGCGGTAAGTCAGAATCATGCATGTCAAATCATATATCATATATGCATATAACAGATCCCGACCCTCTATTTCGGGACGCCGTGGACAGAATCATCATGTGCCATCCTGGCCGCCATCCCCATATCATCATATACAGATGTACATATAACAGAACCCGGCCCGCAAGGGAGAGGGACGCGGTGAACAATGCAGAGCAGACGCACGATAACAGAACCTGGCCCGGGGCGCAGTGAAGTACATACTGAGGCTTGCACGAACAGAGTAGCGCGGAATCATATGCACACAAATCAAGTCTCGATAGATACGTACACTTACCGACATCTGAAGGCTCAGAAACAAGTTTCAGATCAATCGGATTTAGCATAAGAAAGTTATGAACGTTTGAAGTACAGAACGTTCTACAAGTGTTTGAGAAGCTATTTTTGGAAAATCAAAGCAACAATCATATCAAGTACCTTTCGGATATCGTATGGATCAAATCAAATATAACTTTTGGAACTGTATGTACGTGAAAGTTGCCGACATTTTTACCACAGAACTTTTACGAACATTTCGAAGCAAATCCGAGATATTTTACGACAGTTAGGGACATTAAAACTTATAGAACTGTTTTAGAAACACAATTCTTTATGCTTATCTCGTAATTCAATCATATAATAAGCTCAATCATATCAGACATACTTGTATCAGAAGTGAATCAGAGTCATAGACAACCTCGGAAACATATCAAATAGGGCTTCAGAAATCATAGATACATATCAGAAGGGGAATACCAATCATAAACAAACTTGGAATCACAGAATAGAGTAGCCCCAAGATGCATATCATACCTCATTTGGCTCTAGGACATGCCAAAGAAAGAAGGGATAAGCCTTACATACCTGTGCCACGCCTTATTAGCTACGCTTACTTATCCAAGCTTGCTAGTCTACATACAAAAGAATTCACATAATCATTAGATTCATTGTCATTCACTTGCCTTAAACTTTCAAATGAATACACTTATATTCTACCGAAATTTCGGCAGCATTTCCCCTGTAAATACACCATCCCCGAGATTCCAACTCGGCCAATTTTATCAACAACAATCCGAGAATTTAATTCGGCCAAAATATCAACAACAATACCAACAATTATGCTAACAATATCCACAATCGGTTCAAAACGCATATTAACATTAGCAACTTTTTTCTACACAATCCGATGGCATTCCATCTATATTCAATTCAATCACATGAAATCAAACCAATGCCAATGATCTCACATTTAAGTACTTGCCCAAGACCTTACTAGCAAAATTCAAGAATACTTCAAACAATTGACATAATATTCCAAACGACCCAATCAACATATTTCCTTCTTTCAAATTCAAACACAACAACCCACTTACAATCTTCCAACCATATGTCTCATATCCAAATTCATGAATTACACCAACAATTCATACACTAACAACAACTAAAATACTAGATAAAATTAGTTCATCATCTCCCTACAACACAACACACCATCACACGGCCAAACATGGCATATACACGGCCAAACACTAACACACTAATTTCATAGTTTTCATTCATTTTACATCATGGAATTCACAACGCAACAATCAAATTACTAAATAAAATCAATTCATCACAACTACACCATACCACTTCCATTTGGCCACAATACTACATCCATATTTTTATGAACTTTGCCCATTTCTACATACTACAACACTTCACAAATCATCTATAACTCATGAAAAGAAGATTAAACACATACCTTCCTCCACATATCTCTTTACTCGACTATGGTGTATATTGCGCCAATGAATGGTTTGCTTGCTTCAACAACCACTCCATGTTGTTAAGGACGTTCCAATTGGTAGAAAAGCTAGAAGAAAACAATTTTTCTTGATAAATTTTCCATGGCTCAATTTTTTTTTGTAGCCATGGCCGAATTCTACTATGTCTCCTCTCTTTTCTTGAAACTTCTTCATGTTTCTTGAAATAAAGAGAAGATGAATAATAATCAATGGGCCATATTTTATTTATACACACTTAGCATCCATTTGGGCTTTGGCCCAATTAGTTTGGACGGCCACATGGCCTTTTAGTTAAGCCCAACTTTTTTTTTTGTTTTGTAATTCATGAAAAATTATTCTCCAAATTCCAAATTTGCCCTTAGCCTTCTTCCATATTTCTATGAGTCATCTTGCGAATTTTCCTTTTTACCCTTGGCCTTTCTCAACATTTCCATACTAATAATGTTCATAAATAATATTCATAACAACTTGTATATTAAAATAATTTTTGAAAATTGTCTTACCCTTAACTTGCCACGACTACCCCGAAACATCCGAACGTACAAAATACGGGCTATAACATCCTCCCCCCCCCCCCCCCCCCCCTTTAGAACATTCATCCTCGAATGTTCAACTGACCTCATGGGGTGTCATAATACTTCGGGAGGGTCCTTTCTCATAGTCATTCTTTTCTTCATGCCCATTCCTTATCTTTTACCTTACTTTCTTTATAGTCGAACCTCTTAGTCTTTACATGAGTCTTCATTCCGTGTCATGGGTTTTCCAATCCATTGCACCAACTTATTATTCTTGTCCTTCCTAGGTCATCTATTGACACAAGCATACTTGTCTTCGATTTCTTTGTATTGGTGCTCGTTTCGTCCATCGTTATTCTTTGTTGACTCTCCGGTGTAGATTCCTTACAAATATGATCAAGCATCGCTTCGCGTCGATGATTCATATACTTTCATAGCGTACATTCTCATATTCCGTGTAACTAATGGTCCATGAACTATATTTTAGTATCCAATGAACTCTTTTTATTTCATTCAAAGGCATTGAGTTCTTTCTTTCATTCAAAAATTTCCAAAATATCAATCGTTGGTTCTTTCGTTATAATGATCGTTCCTATCCGAAATATCCTTTAAATCTTATCATTTTCTCCAATATCCTTTGTGAACTTAGCTTGTAACCATTTTCTTACTCTTTTTGTTAGTCTTTAAAACATGTCGCCGCGTACTTAAGTACGGTGCAAACTTGTCCAATATGAGGGATCCAAGTCATGTTCCAAACATATCACAATTCATGTTGACAAGAAGCATTTTCTCAAGGTATCCTTCATTCTTCCCCTTTACGTCGGCCTCACGGTACACTCATTGTCATTTCATTTCTACTTCTTCCATGTATCATTTTAATATGCCGACATGTTTCGAACTCTGGTCCCGAGCTAATAAATTCTCCTCTTCTGGAGCTTGAAAATGTTGCGAGTCCTTTCTAAGTATAATCTAGTATGTTCTCTCCCCCCCCCCCTTTATAAGGGGTTCCTTATATGTCACAATCTTCGAGTATCCTCGTCTTCGATTATATTTCATTCCTCGTCTTTCTTTCCAACTCTACACATAACATGTTGAAAACTCCATACCATAATTTTTTCTTTCATTTTATGACCATATCATCATTCTTGTCAACATTCCCATATCTTTTCATCCATTATTAGTCCTTTCACTCATTTAACCTACTTACTTGTAATTTTTCTTAACCGTGCACTTGCGTTGCAACGGCGCATCCATATTTTTTGAACATTTCGCTACTCTTGTTCTTAGCACAGAATCCTTACGGTTTGTACCATTTCCTTTCTTGTTATTTGCAACATCAACTTGAAGTTCGTGAAATATTCCTTCTAACGCACAAATCCGTCCTATTCTTAAGTCACCTTTTCAGGAAAGCTCTTCCACATCCGAGGCAACCATATTAATATAGCTGCCCATTTTATTCCTTTATATACTTTTCGAGAGTCAGAATCTTCTAACATCATCACGAGGCTTAATCGTTCTTTTGTTTTACCTTACATTCCTTGTTGTAATCACTATTCTTTTAGCCCCACTTATTCTTTTCATGTGCCTATATTTGAATTTTTATCCATATAGTCTCATACCTTGCCGGCAATTTCTCTCGGGCTTTACTCACTAAGGTTTCTTACCTTTCACCCATTTTCCGACACTTTGATCTCTTTATCTTCCATCTACAGTCTTTCCTTCTTTTCGAGATATAGTTGTGTTAAGACTTTTCCATTCTTAACCTGTAGCGAGAATAACATCAGCTTATTTTATAACACTTGCACCATTTATTTTTTGCTGTCACTCGAACTTCGGCACCCTCACTTGATTAATGCTTTCTTTGCCGTAGCACCGGCTGCTGGGGCATACATCACATGCCCGTCGATACTATCACATATGAGATATCATACGCATCCAAATATAGATGTAACACTTCTCATTTTCATATGTTGAGTTTTGCCAAACGCGAACTGTCTTAGCTTGGGAAGTAGGATAAACTCTTTGAGGTCATGGGGGCAGACATGCTCATTTTGGCTACATAATGGAGGAAAACCATGTTTAGCAAGTTTCAGAAAGGTTTAAGACTCGTCGGATCGCCGGAGCTAATGTTCGGAGAGAGTTGGCAAAAATAACACTGTCTGGCGCACTATGCGACACAACATGCGTTTAGCATGCACGACATGCGGCCACGCAGTTGCGCCGCAAGTTTTGCCAGTGAAATGCTAAACCCTGGCAAGGTTTGCGACACAACATGCGTCCCGCAAACATGACATGCGGTCCCGCATATGCGCCGCAAAGCGTGCCAGTGAACTCTGATCAGCTGGTCTGTTCTGCGGCACAACATGCGGCTCGCAGGCATGCTTTGCATCTCGCAAAGCGTGCCGCATGTTGTGTCGGTCCAGAATTTTCTGGACCACTATATATATATCAAACTCGACCCTAATCTCATATTTTCACCATTTTTGGACAAGAAACCTCTAGAACCCTCTCTAACATTCATCCACACAAAAAGTTCAAAGGGAAATCCATGATCAATAACATCAAATTCGTGCAACCAAGTGGATGAAACCTATCTAGAGCTCATCCAATTCAAGAAAATCCTATGGAAGGTGAAGAAGGGTTTTGGTGAAAAAGGAAGGGTTCAACTCTAAGTTTGTTCCACCATAATCTAAGGTATGTTTCATGATTTTATTATGTTGTTTAAGGTATTGGAAGGTTAAAATACCCGCATTGTAGAAAAGCATAGCAAATGGGTCATTCAATAGTGAATAGTGTCATGGTTAAATGGTAGTTGGAAGGAAACATGAACGTTAGTGTGTGTTGAGTATGAATATGTTATAAAAGACATGTAGACCATGAGATAAGTGTGATACATGATAATATGCGATAGCGAACCCAAAACCATAAATGTGGAAAAAATGAAGAGAAATGGTGGATCATGGTCGTTGTGTATGAATGATGATTGTAAATTGCTATATTGTAATTGTTGTTGTGAGTGTTGGGAGATGAAATAGAATATGGGAAACGTAGTAGAAACAAAGGAAATGCTGCCCAATTCTTCCTAGAAATAGTAGTCCGCTCTTATAATTGTGTGGCTAACGATGATATCAATTCTGTTGAAGGTATATACAAGGGCATTAAAGGAGATCGAGCAAGCGATTAGAATAGTAAACGCCAAAGGTATGTAAGGCTATCCCCTTTCTTTCAAAGGCATGATATTTAGCCCCTGATTTCATAAATGTCCCCATATTCTCCTTGTTATCAAAAGTGAAAAGGTCTAGAATTCTAAGGCATGATTCCTATATTACGGCTTCATAAAGGTTTCCATATCTTCCTCGTTTTCAAAAGTTAAATGTTTACGACTCCAAGGCATAATTCCTTTCCTAATAATTTACAGCTGTTTTCCCAAAATGCCGTATTTTCCAAATCAGAGATTTATGATTCTGTGAGTTCTCATAATAACAGCGATGAGCATGTTTTTATGATGATAATGTTGATGTCAAAAATGAGGATATTTCTATGATGATTATGATGATGATGATTTTACGGCTAAAAGTCTCAATTTATGAGATGATTTTATTCATAGAGATTTCCATGTACAAGAGCTTTACATTATTATGATGACTATGATAAGAATGATTTTATGATAGAGGTTCCAAGTTTACGATTTTAAAACGACATGAGAACGTTGAGCAATTCATTGACTTCTTGATTTTATTCACGAATGGTGACGATGTTTTCTCTGAGATTCGAAAAATAAAAACACATGAATTGATTTCTTATAAGAGTATGGCCCTATCTCATGCGTCCTCTTGATGTTATTATTCATATCTGTATTATTTATTGATAGTCCCACCTTACAGTGATTGTTCCTTCAAGGTGAGACGTGACGATCATGATTAATCCATAATATAGTCCGGGGCTACCGACCTTACGTCACTCCGATAGGACCATAGCTTTTCCTTGGGCTCTCATGCATGCTATGTATATGTTATGAAAATGTTTTCAGGGGAAGTGGGGAAAGGTGAGGCGCTATAGACGCATAGCCACCTAGTCAGCTGGCATATCATGTTCTCATCCCGGACGCGGGATGCCTGGACGCGGGATATATGTGTGATGGATCGGGCTGTATGTTCCACTGCAATATTTTGATACATGATGATATATGGATCGGGATGCACGTTCCGCAGCAATATATGCTATGATGTATTATGAGTATGCATGTATGAATCCACCTTAAGAGGCAAGCAGTTGCTGGTTGTTTTCTTGCATTATGTTATTTTCTTATCACCCCTTATTTATTGATGTATGCCTTACATACTCGGTACATTATTCGTACTGACGTCTGTTTTCTTTGGACGCTGTGTTCATGCCCACAGGTAGGCAAGGAGATTGTGCGGATTCATAGGAGACGTCTGTGGATTTACAGGAGCACTCCACTATTTCGGAGGTGCCATTTGGTTGACCCTTTTGTGTGTAATTGTATATGTCATCCAGTAGAGGCTCATAGGCACTCGATGTGGGTTATGTGGTTTCCCAACGTAGGAAGTATGTATGCGTATAAGTATTTTGTAATATGTTTTTGGTACTAAAACATTATATTCTGTAATGAAACAGTAGATCTTTTCTTTAAAGCTAATAGGAAATCGATGGATGATCATTGAATGGGTTAGGGAACTGATAACACGAGCGGTTAGCCCCGGGTACCCGTCGCGGCCCCTAGTCGGGTCGTGACAGAAGTGGTATCAGAGCAGTTCATCCTAGGTAGTGTCTATGAGCCGTGTCTAGTAGAGTCTTGTTTATCGGTGTGTTGTGCACCACATCTATAAACAGGAGGCTACCGGGCATTTAGGAAACATGACCATCCTTCTTCTTAATAGATCGTGCGATAGAGCTGTTTTGTAAGATTATTCCTCTCCTAATGGTGCGTTATAATTTCAGCAAAGCCGATTAAAGGAAAAGCTACTGCGGCCCAGAAGGGCAAGATAGTGGTTGAAGGAAGGCTTGATCGAGAGCCGTCTATAGATATAGAGGAAGGTGAACCCCAGAATAAGGCCCCACCTCGATGTTCCCATACTCCGTCCACGTTTGAGGATCAGAGGGGAGCCTCGATCTTAGCTCCAGCACCCCTCGTTCCTTCACCAGATGCCTCGGTCCAAGAGATGAGATAGGCTATTCTTTTGTTGACTCAGTTGGTAGCCGCTCAGGCTCAGCGGCTAGATGGGGGTCATGATAACAAGGGCTGGAGAAAGGGAGTTAACTCTTCGGGATCTGATCATGAGTTTAGAAGTGTTCCTCCGCATCTTCCCAGACCCGGATTTGATGGACCTGCTTATTCAAGGTCACCCCAGAGTCTCAGAATTTCTCGTTCTCGGGTTAGGATCGATTCTAGTCAGGAGAGGTCACCAGTACCACGATGTTCTCAGTGTCGCAAGTTGCATTGGGGACCGTGTCACCGGGGCTCGGATGTTTGTTATGCCTGTGCTCGGCCAGGCCATTTAAAGCGCGATTGCCCCTCGCTACGTGGTAAAGGTAAGGTTTGGGTTACAGAAGTGGTAGCTTACTGTTCCTCATCGACACGCCCTCCAAGGCCAGGGTCACAGAGGCTAGTAAGCAGTGCTAGAGACCGAAGGACGCCTAGTCCAAGTGGATCCCAGCATCATATCCAGGCGTTAATCGAGCAGCAGGATTTTGAGCCTTCCCCTGATATAGCTCCAGGTATGTTGTTAGCACCCTTTTACGATTAATGTGAATACCTGAGAAAATAATCTATATGGTAAATGTAATATGACTGACTAAAAAGAATAACAAATTGAGTATACCTGCTTCGCGATGCTATCCTATGTTATAAGCAGGTTTGCGAACGAGATCAAGAAGTGTCACTCTATAGGGTAGATTATGATCTGGGTATAATGAGAACATAACAAGAATTGTAATGTTAAGGATAGCGAGGAGATGCCTGAGGGTGTGCCAAGCTCTATATATGAATACGAGAGTGGAAACCAGCAAGCGAACCAGGAGCAGTAGACGAGAAAGCTTTAAGGACCTTGTTAGGGAAGGTTCAGTGCAGGGATTTTTCAACGATCGAGATGATAGCCAGCAATAAGGGGGGAAGTCAACCCGAAATGGGGATCAGAGTAAAGCGATATAGCGGGGTAGCAGCAGCCGTGATTGGCATAATTAAGAGCATGGATGATATTTTTAGTTGGACATAAAAGATCAAGACTACGGTAAGGGTGAATAATGAAAGTAGGACAATTAGTAGGAGGAGGGTCAACGTGATAGGAGTGAGAGGAGACGATCAGAACGAACAGAGTCAGTTTTGGCAGTAAGAGATGGATTTGCAAAGGTAGTATAACCTTAGGGACAAAGCGGTACTAAGTTAAGGATATGGTTCCTCATGTGAGGAGTCGAGGATCGAATATAAGACGGAGGAAGGAGATAAGTCGAGCAGGAAGGAATAAGAGCGAGGATATAGCAAAAGGGAAACATACGAAGTATGCGTGCTTAAAGAATAGCGGCGTGGTAGTTAAAGGAGAATATATTTTCCCATGAATGTTCTATACCAAGTTAGAATGAGTGAAGTATACGAAGTAATGAATTGAAAAGAAGAAGGTGGCCATGAGTTATGAGTTTACCGTGCGACGATGAAGCGATGGAATACAGTTGTAATTAACAACGATAGTAGTACAATGCGGTTATAAAATCAGTGCCAAGTGAAAACAAGAGTAACAGAATAGGAGGCGTGGGGCGTAGTAATAGCGTCAGGGACTTAGGTCCTAGAGAAGCGAAGATGGCATTACGAGCAAATTTTGAGTGCTGAAGGAGAGGGCAAGTGACATTAGATGGGTGGCATGGATAGTTAGACTTACTATTAATATAAGCATCCCTAGGGGGCAGGAAGTTGCTAATTGAAGCAGATTCAAAGTAGACTCATAACTACTCGATGGGCCAAGTAAAATACATTTTTGCTCAGATTGCCATATCGGGTGCATTATTTGGTTACAAGACTGTAAGGTGAGTACGCTAAGACTTCACGCATGAATTGTTATAGCCGTAGGTTGTGGGGAACGGTATGAGTAAGATGTAATGTAGTCAGGAATACGTGAATTCAAGATTTAAGTTACGAGTAAAACCCTTAAAAGGGGGGGAGCAGATAGAGAGGATACCAGCGTGAAGGTTGAAATGATGAACCCTACGGGAGTGTATTGACTAAGGGCGGTAGGATAAGGTGACATCCGAAAGCATGAAGAAGAAGAAGAAGAAGAAGAAGAAGAGTCGTGAATCGGCAAGGATGGTAAAACACCGACGACAGGTGGGGATGGACCCACAGTTCTTCAAGATTATATTATCTCCTCATACCTCTAAGTTACAAATCCTAGATGAATTTTCAGTGAAGCTTGAGGCCCCAAGTGGTGCAAACGGGGAGTAAAATATCAAAATTCTGATTGTGTGACATGGCTGAAAAAGAGTTGGAATCAGTTTAGGCAGTACTATTCAATTGGTTGTGGTTACTTTTTACTCTTCTAGTATAACCGAAACTCTCATTCTCTGTCCTCATAATTGATTTAATCGCTTCCGGGATTGAATACTCTTATAGTTCAAATGAAGATATGGCACCGGAGGATATAGATAGCCAAATACCAGCACCTATTCAAATCTCCAGAAGAAGTCCATTATGATACGCCGAGAACTTAAGGTATGCATGCTTACTTTTTACTTTCGGGTCGTGTGTGGCCATAGATATGTTGGTATCGTGTTATGGCCCTGTGAGGCATTATGTATTGTGGGTTGTTGTGACAGGTTGGTAGTACCAATTTACAGGGGAAACTCTGGCGAAATTTTCTTAGAATTCCGAGTGTTTAACATTCGAGGACGAATGTTCCAAAAGGGGGGAGGAATGTTACACCTCTCATTTTCATATGTTGAGTTTTGCCAAACGCGAACTGTCTTAGCTTGGGAAGTAGGATAAACTCTTCGAGGTCATGGGGGCAGACATGCTCATTTTGGGTACATAATGGAGGAAAACCATGTTTAACATGTTTCGGAAAGGTTTAAGACTCGTCGGAGCTAATGTTCGGAGAGAGTTGGCAAAAATAACACGGTCTGGCGCACTATGCGACACAACATGCGTTTAGCATGCACGACATGCGGCCACGCAGTTGCGCCGCAAGTTGTGCCAGTGAAATGCTAAACCCTGTCAAGGTTTGCGATGCAACATGCGTCCCGCAAACATGACATGCGGTCCCGCATATGCGCCGCAAAGCGTGCCAGTGAACTTTGGTCAGCTGGTCTGTTCTGCGGCATAACATGCGGCTCGCAGGCAAGCTTTGCGTCTCGCAAAGCGTGCCGCATGTTGTGTCTGTCCAGTATTTTCTAGACCACTATATATATATATCAAACTCGACCCTAATCTCATATTTTCACAATTTTTGGACAAGAAACCTCTAGAACCGTCTCTAACATTCATCCACACAAAAGTTTAAAGGGAAATCCATGATCAATAACATCAAATTCGTGCAACCAAGTGGATGAAACCTATCTAGAGCTCATCCAATTCAAGAAAATCCTATGGAAGGTGAAGAAGGGTTTTGGTGAAAAAGGAAGGGTTCAACTTTAAGTTTGTTCCACCATCATCTAAGGTATGTTTCATGATTTTGATTATGATGTTTAAGGTATTGGAAGGTTAAAATACCCGCATTGTAGAAAAGCATAGCAAATGGGTCATTCAAGAGTGAATAGTGTCATGGTTAAATGGTAGTTGGAAGGAAACATGAACGTTAGTGTGTGGTGAGTATGAATATGTTATAAAAGACATGTAGACCATGAGATAAGTGTGATACATGAGAAAATGCGATAGCGAACCCAAAACCATAAATGTGGGAAAAATGAAGAGAAATGGTAGATCATGGTCGTTGTGTATGAATGATGATTGTAAATTGCTCTATTGTAATTGTTGTTGTGAGTGTTGGGAGCTGAAATAGAATATGGGAAATGTAGTAGAAACAAAGGAAATGCTGCCCAATTCTTGCTAGAAATAGTAGTCCGCTCTTATAATTGCGTGGCTAACGATGATGTGAATTCTCTTGAAGGTATATACAAGGGCATTAAAGGAGATCGAGCAAGCGATTAGAATAGTAAACGCCAAAGGTATGTAAGGCTATCCCCTTTCTTTCAAAGGCATGATCCTTAGCCCCTGATTTCATAAATGTCCCCATATTCTCCTTGTTATCAAAAGTGAAAAGGTCTAGAATTCTAAGGCATGATTCCTATATTACGGCTTCATAAAGGTTTCCATATCTTCCTCATTTTCAAAAGTTCAATGTTTACGACTCCAAGGCATAATTCCTTTCCTAATAATTTACAGTTGTTTTCCCAAAATGTCGTATTTTCCAAATCACAGATTTATGATTCTGTGAGTTCTCATGATAACAGCGATGAGCATGTTTTAATGATTATAATGATGATGTCAAAAATGAGGATATTTCTATGATGATTGCACCTTCTGTCTTTTCCACCCGTCTGGCCTGCCTCGTCCTACGTGACCTCTTATGGTCTCCAATCATACCATATACTCTAGGTTCCCTTTAGGTTACTCTATCTTTTCATTTATCTCTTACGTCTAAATCTTTAGGATTTCTTGCACACTTCCCAGGGGGTCACCCATCCTAAGATTTCCCCCACCTTAGCACGCTTAACCTCGAAACTTTGATGGAATTCAGTGCCTTAATACTGATATAATCGTGTCCACTTCCTCGCATGACTTTTATTACATGATCTGGAGCAAGTCGAAGTCTTACAGATTTCGAGGCATGTTCGTAACACGTCCTTCCCTTTACAATTACTATTTTACCCCTTTCGATCTTCAATATTCACTTCTTGCTTCCGTATATAACTACCTTTCGTCCTAGATTCCCAGATTCCCGATGGTAATGATCACATTTTCATCGTCATTACTTGTAAGTATTCGGGTATCAGCCTGTTTGGATCCCCACTCACCACTTTTACATAATAACCGGCAGCAAAGTTAATTGTCAACTTTCTGAATTCTCCAACAGACCTTACTCCTCTTATGCTATTCTTTCTATTCAGAATCTGTACACAGCAAGTATCAGCAATGCCTTACAGAGCATACGGCTATATATCACATTCTAGCCATCCGGAAATGCCAACTTCAGGTAACAGATCAAATATATGAGAACTTACCTCTTCCGTCGTATGTAAGGCTTATATGAGGAATTTCATTTCCTATGACTTGGCTCTATCGCACGATCTATGACAGAAAGAAGGTCAACAATCCCTAGATGCCCCGTAGCCTCCTGTTTATAAATGTGGCGCGCTTCACACCATAAACAGGACTCTACCGGACACGACTTTGCAGACAACCCCTAGGACAAACCTGCTCTGATACCACTTTGTCACACCCTAATCTACCTAGGGTGTGATGGGCACCCAACCCTTATGTAGGGCCGAGCGAACCCTCTAACTCTTATCATATACATATTCCTTTCAGACTTTTAAATCAAATAGAATGAAATACATAGTAATACTTTCAGAAACATTCTTTCTCGTTGCTCTCAAATCAAACAGAATCTGTAATCATATAGAATTTATCACATAATACAGAATGAGACATCGGCTGATGGAGCCGCTTACGGAACTGACAACCAATACCCTCGACTCTGTCTGCAAAGTCTCTAACTCGAACAAAACATCATAGCATACATAGACTCTGACTCGGCAACACTCCAGGAGTAAGTGGAGCTCGTCAATCCCGCTGGACCATCTCTTGACAAAATCTTCTGCTCATCTGGGTGTACCTGCGTGGCATGAAAGGCAGCCCCCAAAGAAAGGGGGTCAGTACGAAATATGTACTGAGTATGTAAAGCATGAAATATAGAAAACAGAACCATAATTGAAGAAAACAGTACCAGAGTGAGTACATTATCCAGATTACCAAAGTGCTTATTTTCCAGTCACAAATCGTGTATGCATATGTCAGGTGTTAGAAAAGTACGGATCCAGAATGGCAGAATGTTTGTTTTCCAGACATAGATCATGTATGCCGATATCATATGTTAGAAGAAGTACAGAAGGTACAGAATACCAAAATGCTTACTTTCCAAACACAAACCATGCATGTCAGAATCGTATGTCATATATATGCATATAACAGATCCCGGCCCTTTCGTGTGGGACGCGGTGGACAAAATCATGTATGCGGACATCATATATCACATACACATATAACAGATCCCGGCCCTTTAATGAGGGACGCGGTGGACGGATCATATATCACATATGCATATAACAGAACCCGGCCCTTTAGTGAGGGACGCGGTGAGTCAGAATCATGCATGTCAAATCATGTATCATATATGCATATAACAGATCCCGACCCTATATTGCGGGACGCGGTGGACAGAATCATCATGTGCCATCCTCGCCGCCATCCCCATATCATCACATACAGATGTACATATAACAGAACCCGGCCCGCAAGAGAGAGGGACGCGGTGAACAATGCAGAGCAGACGCACGATAACAGAACCTAGCCCGGGGCGCAGTGAAGTACATACTGAGGCTTGCACGAACAGAGTAGCGCGGAATCATATGCACACAACTCAAGTCTCGATAGATACGTACACTTACCGACATCTGAAGGCTCAGAAACATGTTTCGGATCAATCGAATTTAGCATAAGAAAGTTATGAACGTTTGAAGTACAGAACGTTCTACAAGTGTTTGAGAAGCTATTTTTGGAAAATCAAAGCAACAATCATATCAAGTACCTTTCGGATATCGTATAGATCAAATCAAATATAACTTTGGAACTGTATGTACGTGAAAGTTGCCGACATTTTTACCACAGAACTTTTACGAACATTTTGAAGCAAATCCGAGATCTTTTACGACAGTTAGGGACATTAAAACTTATAGAACTCTTTTAGAAACACAATTCTTTATGCTTATCTCGTAATTCAATCATATAATAAGCTCAATCATATCAGACATACTTGTATCAGAAGTGAATCAGAGTCATAGACAACCTCGGAAACATATCAAATAGGGCTTCAGAAATCATAGATACATATAAGAAGGGGAATACCAATCATAAACAAACTCGGAATCACAGAATAGAGTAGCCCCAAGATGCATATCATACCTTATTTTGCTCTAGGACATGCCAAAGAAAGAAGGGATAAGCCTTACATACCTGTTCCACGCCTTATTAGCTACGCTTACTTATCCAAGCTTGCTAGTCTACATACAAAAAAATTCACATAATCATTAGATTCATTGTCATTCACTTGCCTTAAACTTTCAAATGAATTCACTTATATTCTACCAAAATTTCGGTAGCATTTCCCCTGTAAATACACCATCCCCGAGATTCCAACTCGGCCAATTTTATCAACAAAAATCCAAGAATTTAACTCGGCCAAAATATCAACAACAGTGCCAACAATTATGCTAACAATATCCACAATCGGTTCAAGACGCATATTAACATTAGCAACTTCTTTCTACACAATCCGATGACATTCCATCTATATTCAATTCAATCACATGAAATCAAACCAATACCAATGATCTCACATTTAAGTACTTGCCCAAGACCTTACTAGCAAAATTCAAGAATACTTCAAACAATTCACATAATATTCCAAACAACCCAATCAACATATATCCTTCTTTCACATTCAAACACAACAACCCACTTACAATCTTCCAACCACATGTCTCATATCCAAATTCATGAATTACACCAACAATTCATACACTAACAACAACTAAAATACTAGATAAAATTAGTTCATCATCTCCCTACAACACAACACACCATCACACGGTCAAACATGGCATATACACGGCCAAACACTAACACACTAATTTCATGTTTTTCATTCATTTTACATCATGGAATTCACAACGCAACAATCAAATTACTAAATAAAATCAATTCATCACATCTACACCATACCACTTCCATTCGGCCACAATACTACATCCATATTTTTATGAACTTTGCCCCTTTCTACATACTACAACACTTCACAAATCATCTATAACTCATGAAAAAAAGATTAAACACATACCTTCCTCCACATATCTCTTTACTCGGCTATGGTGTATATTGTGCCAATGAATGGTTTGCTTGCTTCAACAACCACTCCATGTTGTTAAGGACGTTCCAATTGGTAGAAAAGCCAGAAGAAAATAATTTTTCTTGATCAATTTTCCATTACTCAATTTGTTTTTGTAGCCATGGCCGAATTCTACTATGTCTCCTCTCTTCTTGAAACTTCTTCATGTTTCTTGAAATAAAGAGAAGATGAATAATAATCAATGGGCCATATTTTATTTATACACACTTAGCATCCATTTGGGCTTTGGCCCAATTAGTTTGGACGGCCACATGGCCTTTTAGTTAAGCCCAACTTTTTTTTTTGTTTTGTATTTCATGGAAAATTATTCTCCAAATTCCAATTTGCCCTTAGCCTTCTTCCATATTTCTATGAGTCATCTTGCGAATTTTCCTTTTTACCCTTGGCCTTTCTCAACATTTTCATACTAATAATGTTCATAAATAATATTCATAACAACTTGTATATTAAAATAATTTTTGAAAATTGTCTTACCCTTAACTTGCCACGACTACCCCGAAACATCCGAACGTACAAAATACGGGCTATAACACTAGGCATTAGTCGTCCAACTGTGAACGTGGGGTTATGGTGGAGGATATACGAAATTATATATGCCTATGTTATGGTTATGAGGGTTTAAGACCATGTATGAGAGGTATTAAAAGGATTGGAGGTGGATCGAGCGAAGAACGAAAATCTTGTCGGACTGGGTAGAATTGCCCTACACGTACACAATAGAGCCTCGCGTTTTCGATGGCCAGGAAAATTCCAGACCACCGCGTTCGCGAGAGTCCCTTGCATTCGCGAAGGCCATTTCTTAAGTCGGTTCCACCGACTTTGGCCACCTATATAAAGGGTTAAAACCCCCTTTTTCATCAGATTTTCCCAAGAAAAATCCAGAAAATAGTTGAGGGGTGAGGATAGCATAACAATTGAGTGAATTTTAAGTGATGGAGTGTTGGTTTAGGTTCGGATAGCCCGCAATTGTGATTTTAGTATCGTTTTGCGGTGGATTTTGGTTTGGATTCTAGGCGAAACTGAAGATATTGTTGTTTTAGTAAGAACAAGGTATGGATATCTTCCTATTGATATTAATCTTGATTTCTTTACGGAGATAGAGCTGTTAAATAGCTGTAAAATAGTTTTGTTGGTGGAAATATGAGATAAGCACCATATGGAGCGTTTATGAAATATTTTGGTATTGAGAATATTGTGGTTGGTGTTGGTATTGTTGTTGTTGTTGTTGTTGTTGTTGTTGGTTGCTTAATTGAGATTTCGGGCTAGGCGTATAAACAGGGGAGATGCTGCCCAATTTTCGGCAGGATATAAAATAAACTGATTTGAAAACCTAGGGAAAGTGTGTGGTAATAAGTTTAACGATAGGTTGAATCCTCTTAAATGTAGATTTATGAGTTCGGACGGATAAGCGTAGGTAGTTGGAAGCTCAACATGTATGTTAAGGCTCATCCCTTTCGTTCAAAGGCGTGATTCCTATGTTTGATTCCATAAATATTTCCATAACCTCCTTGTTTCTAAAAGTTAGAACTTCATGATTCAAGGCATGACTCCTTTCCTGATAACCCATAAATGTTTTCCAAAATGTCCGTATTTTCCAAACCAGAGATTTATGATTCTGGAAGCTCTTATGACAACAACGATGGACATGTTTTTACAATGATAATGATGATGTCAAAGATGAGAACATTTCTATGATGATTACGATGATAATTTTATGTTTAAAAGACTCAAGTTATGAGATCAATGATGATATGAGAATGTTGAGTTTTTTCTTGATTTTCTCAATTTTATTCATTGATGATGGCTCTATTTCTAAAAGCTCCAAAGTGTATGAATTGACTCTTTATGATATCTATGATCTTGTTCTATGTTTTCCCTTGATGTTATCCTTCATTGAGAGTCTCACCTCATAATGCTAGTTCCTTCAAGGTGAGATACGATGATCATGATGTTCCATAATATAATCGGACTTACCGACCTTACGTCACTCCGATAGAGTTATAGCTTTCTTTGGGCTCTCATGCATGCTACTTATATTATGATATATATATATATATATATATATATATATATATATATATATATATATATATATATATATAGATGGGGTTATGGGAAAAGGGAGAGGCGTTATAGCCACCTGATCAGTTGGTATATTATGATATCGTCCCGGACGCGGGATATATGGTTAAATGGATCAGGCCGTTCGTTCTTCCGCACTATTATATATATATATATATATATATGGATTGGGTTACACGTTCCGCAGCAATATTATATATATATATATATATATATATATATATATATATATATATATGGATCGGGCTGCACGTTCCGCAACACTATTATGATACATATGCATGAGAAAGATTTTATGAAAAGCTAAGCATGCATGGTATCCGCCTTAAGAGGCACTCAGATGTACAGGCTACCCTTCTATCATGCTCCGTGTGTCTTATTATATTATTGTTCATGCCTTACATAATCAGTACATTACTCGTACTGACGTCCTTTCTTTTTTGGACGCTGCGTTCATGCCCGCAGGTAGACAAGTAGACGCGCCTGATCTCTAGAAGCTCCGTCACAGCATCTTGAAAGCGCTCAAGTTGTTCCGGAGCTACAGATTATTGGTACTACTCTTGTGTATATATTTCGGCATGGTGAAATCCTGTCCCGTTCTTGTGGATTTATGTATCTTATTTAGAGGCACGTAGATAGACGTATGTGGTTAGATGTTTCGCAACTTTGTCCATCCTTGTTGTTGTATAATATTTTGGTAAAGCTTATTGACATATGCTTGCGAGTATAGCTATTGATGACTATATTAAGTGAGATATTCATAAATTGTCCATGTGGCCCACCTAGTAGCGAGAATGGAATGTTAGACTAGAGGTGCTCGGTAAGCTAATACCGGGTACCCGTCATGGCCTCTAGTGAGATCGTGACAGCTATGTTAGCTCAAACGAAAATTGACCCCTATGGGTTGGTAGCCCCTGTGTATCTTACAGTGGATCTCCTAGTTTTGTTGTGTTAGTCAAAAGGATGATTGGCCTCCGTAGGTTGATAGCCCCAGTGCATCTATTCATTGTTCGTCCATGAGTTGGCATGTTTGTCACAACCTAGGGTGCCCGGAGCTAGCGTACCGAGCACCACCTGCTATACTTATCATCCAAATCAACTTGAACATATATCATTCTAGTGCTCCACATGCTAAAAATGCTATTCAGGCTACTTTACACTACCAAATAGCTTGGCTGTTTCCACTGTCTAGGAAAATCATCTGGAATCTGCAGATATGTCTGAGTCGTTACCATCTGCGTCCAACCCTTGTAAGTCCTTAGCAAAAATAAATATGTCTCCTACTCTGTATAAAACCCTTTCTTACAAATATGACTACCTTTATGAAGTTGATATTTTACCTGATGGAAACAAAGTGTCTCCCACCGACCTACCACGCTTAAACCCATACTCTGCTTTTGCTAAAAGACATGTTCCCCGTGGTCACAAATCCGTTCCCTGGTCCAACCAAAGCCCAAAGAAGCTAAACAATGTGTTGGTGCCTCAAAACCTGACCAGCACCCTATTCTAGCAACTCAGGAGGAACAATTCATCACTCTGCAGATTCTAGATGATTTCCTAGACAGTGGAAACATCATGGTTTCACCCATGTCCATTTTGGTGCTATTAGAATTGCATTAACATATCATGGACAAAAAGGCCAACCAGTTGTAGCTCGCCTTGCCCTTCTTGATACTAGATATAACGAGTACCAACATGCGAATTTGGGTACCACAGAAGTCACTCTAAATGCTGGGACAGTTTTTGTCACTATATTTCCAAATTTTAACATGTCCCTATATGATCCATATCTAACGGAGGCTTTAAAGCTCCAATTCCAAATTCAAGGTGCTCCACAAGCTAAAAATGCTATTCAGGCTACTTTACACTACCAAATAGCTTGGCGAGTTCAGAATCATGCTATGGATATCTCTCTTCCAGGTGGAGAAAATGCTTTGCTCTTAAAAGTGGATGCCACCAACGGAACTACCATGTGCACCCAAATCCCAAAACAACTTTCTAAAGAAGAACTTATCAAAGTCCGTCCAGATACATGGGTCACGAATTATGAAAAGCTGAGAGAACCTATTGAACCTCTCCAATCTTCTGAACCCACTTTTTCCAAAAAAGCCGATAAAACAGTCGCCATAAGCTTTGACCACTCTTACCTTAAAAAACCCAACAAAACAACCTTCTCTTTCCAGATGTACCAACCCACTCATAACCAAGCACACCAAGATGACCCTGAAACCTTCGCTTACCATCTCCCAAGTATCATGAGCGAACATGACTGGATAAAGCAGTTCGATAATGAAGGTCATGAAGTATGGTGGTTCAAATGTCCTTTCACGAGACACTGTGTTATATCCCGTATTTTTGCATATTCGGGAAATTTGAAATAATTGTGACTAGTAAGAGATAAAGCAATATTTTGGTTCTAGCAAATATATATGTTGTTCATGAGAAATATTGATGCGAAAATATCGAGGGAGGATAAGGGCAAAAATTGAAAATTTGAAAATTTGTTTCATGGATTACAAATATTAGCCAACTAATTGGGCTTTAAAAAAAAAGAGAAAAAGAGGCCCAATTCATTAGGGGTGGCCGGCCATGGGCCCAAGCCCATGTGCCCATTTAATTCAAGGCTAATAAATAAGAGAAAAGGGCCATGTATTCATCATTCATCTAGAACTTTCAAGACAAAACAAAGTGAGAGCAAGACTTGAGAGAACAAGGGGCATTCGGTCACCTTGGGGAAAAAGAGAAAAAATTTAGCCCATCAAATCTTTGATCCAAAAATCTTCATTTTCTAGTATTCCTACTAGGTTCAAGACCCTCTTCAACGTGGTATAATATTTTAGGCAAGAAAGTACTTTTTTTGGCAAGTGGAAAAAAATGAAAAAAGGTAAGAATTCTATCTTTAATTGTTATGGAAGACTTATATATGTATTGTAGTGTATGGAAATGAATGGAAAATATGGAGATGTTGTGTGTGGTGTGTGAGCCGTGTGTGTGTTGTGGCCGTGTGGTGTCTTTTGGTGAAGGAAGATGAATTAAATTTATTTAGTATGAAATTTATGTGTTGTGGCCTTGTGATGTAAATGGAAGAATAATGGTTCAAGATTGGCATGAAAATTGGTTGTAAGTTGTTGTAGGAAAATTGTGTGATTTTATTATAAGTTTTATGTAATTATGGAAATGGAATTGCTAAAACATGAATTGTTGTTGTTGTTGTTGATGAAATTCGAAGAAGAAAATGTGACGTTGTGACCTTGTCGCATTTGTGGAGATTTCGAATGGAATATTGTGATAGTGGGATTGTAGAATATTTGGAAAAATTGTATGAAATGCTTTTGAATTGTATTTGGTTGATCTTGAATTAGTAATGAATATGTGAGCATTGGAATCGACTTGAAAATACGTAGTTGAATTGAATAATGATGAACTATGTAGAAAGGAAGTGTCACGACCCAACCCCGTGGGCCGCGACTGGTATCCTAACTGGATACCCATACGTACCTACTTAACAGAATTTCGTACCATACTGATTTTTTTTCCAACAGATGTGTACAGAATCAGGCCGATACAGATGCGGCGCACGCGAACATAATACCTGAACATACAGAAATTTACAGACAAGCCGATGAGGCTAACATACAGACGGAGTCACAAAATCGTTCGTACTTACCTAAACAGATGAAACCCGTAACCCACATATCTATCTACAGGCCTCTACAGACATACAAAATCAGATGACGGAACAGGGCCCCGCCGTACCCCAAAATGCCATACATACAGAGTCTACAGATGACAGAAGATATATACCAAAAGTATTTGCTCCGGATTAAAGGAGCTCTTCCAAAATAGCAGAATCGATGCCCTAAACTGGCGGCGTATCTCCAGGTGCGTCTGTACCTGCGGGCATGTAACGCAGCCCCCGAAAAACCGGGGGTCAGTACGAAAAAATGTACCGAGTATGCAAAGCAGAAACATAACAAACATAATCGTAGTCTGAACCGGAACCATATATATATAGCGGACAGAACCATAAATCGAACGGACGGACGGAATCATAATCCCAACAGACGGACAGAATCATGGTTCAGACAGACAGATAGAACCGTAACCATACAGACGTACAGAATCAGAATCCATACGGACATACAGACAAAATTTTAATCCAGACGGACGGACAGAAGTATGCCGGACAGAATTATGCATGCAGAGTCATACAGAATCATACAGAATAATACAGAGGCATGTGCTTATATAAATGCTGGTGGCACATGCATACATACATACAGATCCCGGCCCTCTTAGTACGGGACGCGGTGGACAGACAGAATCAGATCAGATCATATGCCATCCTGGCCGCCATCCCCATACACAGATCATAATATCATAATCATACTGATATAACAGATCCCGGCCCGCACGCCGAGGGAAGCGGTGAATGATGCAGAGGAACATGCACGATAACAGAAACTGGCCCGGGACGCAGTGAAGGAATGCATTGAGACAGCCACGAACAGATTAATGACAAACCACATACATACAGACTCAATCAAACTGAAGGGTGCCAAACGGCGAGTCAAGTCAGAGTATCCGAATAGTATGCATAATACGCGCCTATGTCCTACTTGGGAAGGCACGACAGATTATTATCAGGATCAGATTCTCAGATGTCCAGAAATCATTTTGTTAGATTTGCATAAAAATAGTCATTTCATAATCAAAATAATAGTCCAGATGTTTTCTGAGAAAATCGGACAGAACCAAGGTAATTAAGGTTATACAAAAGGCATCGGGCCTTGTGGGCCCACCTCGGACCAACTCGAGGAGACATATGTAAATTACTGAAAATAGACCTTATGAGGTCATCCATAATCATTTGGAAGTGTTCCGACTCCGTTGGGAAGGTTTCGTGCAAAAGTTCACTTTGAAGGCATTTTATAAGGAAATGGTTTCAATTGTACTGAAGGAATTGGAACGGATTTCCATCTCGAATTCCGAGAAACGGAGTCGTACTTAAGGCTCGCGGCCGAGCCTATTACATCCAGAACATGCCTAAGAATAAAGGGGAAGGCTTTACATACCTCGATTGCGCCTTACGCTCGCTTGGCTTCAATTCCAATTTCGTCCAAAATCTAGAAATGGTCAAGTTTACCAATTGTTAATTTCGCACTTTAAGACTCCAAAATTAATACATACTTGCCTACTGAAATTTCGGCAGCATTTCTCCTATATATATAACATCCCCGAGACTTAGCTCGGCTTGGTTCATCAACACAGCAACCCAGGAACAACATCAATAACAACAACAAGCATAACATAATACACGATATGGCTTTACTAGCCGTCTTTCCGGCATAATGAAACATCTTTCATTTCAACCTTACACTTCCAAACCAATCCTACCATTTTCATATTCAACACTTATCAAGATCATTACAACATATTTCAGGGGCATATCATACCATTTTCACAAGATATACGCAATATACAAGTTTCCTACTAAGGGCAGATTTCGCCCACAACTTCCAGTCTTTTAGCATAAACATCCATAACATATTCTTACCTTCCAACTCCATCAATGATAACCATAATTTGCATCTTCCTACTTTCACTTCCGCATTTACATAATTATAATAAACTTGCATGTTTTCCTACAACAACTTAATAATCATTTTTCCATAACAACAAAAACCATTACTCTTTAATTCCCTTCACAATTAACACAATTAACATACTAACAAAATTTAGTTCACCTTCCAACATCAACACACACCACACGGCCACATACTATATTCTCCAACTTCCATTAATTCATTCAACTTTCATTTCTAATACAATTCCCACATTAACTACAACTAGATTTCAACATAATTTTAAGTCACCATAGACATTCAACATATACATACATACGGCCATACACACACATTCACAACTCACAAGATTTTCATGCTTTTCATTCATTCCCACACACTACAACATATATACATATATCCCATGGTATAAAAATGGTAAAATTCTTACCTTTTCTCAACTTTTCCACTTGCCACAAATGGTAGTTTCTTGGCAAAATAATTGTATCACCTTGAAGAGAATCTTGGGCTTAGTAGTAATACACCACAACTAAAATTTTTTGGCTCAAGATTGAAGGCTAGAATTTTTTTTTCTTTTCTTTCTTTCTTTCTCTCTCACTTACCCGAAATGCCTCTCTTTCTTTTTCTTGTTCCTGCTTTGTGTTTTCTTGAAACTTCTTGAGAGTTATCCACTTATATAATATAATTCATCACATGGAATTAATTCAAGACATGGACTTGGGACATTTGTACATGACATGGCCGGTTGGGCTCCCTAGTTGGGCCTTGTTTCTCTTTTTTTTTTTTTGAGCCCAATTGTTGGCTAAATAATTGTAATTCATGGCACAAGTTTCCAAAATTCCAACTTTGACCTTGGCCTCCTTTCGTAATTCCACACCAATGTATTCATAGCAAACACATTCATACCAAGTAAGGTCCAATGATGGCCTTATTCATTACAAGTCAAGTTATCTCAAATTTTTCGAATATGCAAAAATGCCGGATGTAACAGGAAGGTTAGTAGTGTTGGAATGCTTTTTAAATTTGTTTTTGATGTTATTGGTATGGTTGTTGGTATTGTTGGTATGGTTGTTGATGAATTTGGTCGAGTTAAATTCTCGGGGATGTCGAATTTACAGGGGAGATGCTGCCGAAATTTCTGTAGACAAGCACTAGTCAGAATGGGATTTCTAAGTACTTGTAGCTAATATTTGGTAATTGATAATATTATTGTATATATTGGAGAGCCCAAGACTTGAGTCGGGATTTGGTTAGCGAGCGATTGAGGTATGTGAAGCCTACCTTTCTTTCTTTTGGCATGACCTTTATGAAATGAATAAATGACACATATGTATGTTTCCAAAGAAAAATTCTATTCTTAGAGCCACTAGGATGGCCGATGTCTTTGACCTCCATAAGCTATTCCATATGGTTTGATACGCATTTATGATGTTTGAAAGATTTTAGTTGATATGTTTCCGAATGTTGTTCGAAAAATATTTGATATGGCTAAAGTCTTGGATATATGGTTTGATATGTATATATGATTCTAAGGCTCCATCTGATTTGCTCCATAGCTATATTTGAAAGTTCCCTAATATCATCGTTACTTGAATTTCCGAAAAGAGCTTCTGAAATGCTTTTAAAAAGTTCTGTACTTCAAAAGTTCGTAACTTTTGTATACTAATTCCGATTAACCCGAAACTGATTTCTAAGCCTTCGGATGTCGTAAATATATTTGTCCATCGAGTTTTGAAGTTTATTTATCTATATGCATATGGTTCCCTCACTACTCCGCTCGTGCATACTACTATTAGATCGTTCGCCAGATCCCGGGCCGGTTTTGTGATCGTGCGCACTATGTTACATTCGGCAGTATGATGTGTTACGGTCCCCGAGACCTCGCCATAGGGCCGGGTACCTCTTATATACGGCGTTATGATGTGATATGGCATATGATATGTTTTGATGTTTTGATATGATATGATGATATGATATGTTCGGGGATTGTATGGAGAGTTGAAACCTTCTGGAGTATGATGTGTTGTGGCGCCAATGTCAGAGTGGCGACCACGTTCCTGAGCCTTATGCATGATCTTTATTTGCATTATCTATGTTTTTAAAACAGGTTTGATATACTGATTTTGTAACCGCTTTCCATACTCCTTATTTCAGTTCTGATTTGGATTACTGTACTTCCTGCTTTACATACTCAGTACATATTTCGTACTGACCCCCTTTCTTCGGGGGGGGGGGGGGCTGCTGTCACGACCCGTCTAGGGGCCGTGACGAGTACCCGATACTTGTACCGAGCACCCCTTGTCTATAGTTTTGCCTTTACCTCTTAGCAAGCCGTATGAACGGTGCCATATTTTTTTTTTGAACATTAACATTAGCAGCGTCATTATGAACATAGACTAGTAAACTTCGTTATCACTTTATACAACAACATTAACATGTTAAAACACCATATATCTAACTGTACCTGACTGACTGTACATATCTGTCTACGAGCCTCTAGACGTAGTACACTTATACATAGAAAGGGCTGAGTACTGCCATGCCCGAATATATATACACAAAATAGTACCAAGGAAGTGAGGCTCCGGAATAACTGGAGCACTGTCAACACTGCTGGTAGAGCTTCTAAGGATCAAATTCGCCTGTCTGCTGACCTGCACGGCATGAAACGCAGCGTCCACAAGAAGGGACGTCAGTACGAATAGTGTACCGAGTATGTAAGGCATGAATAGTAATATACAGAAAATATGAATCATGTATAATGACATAAGAGAGTTACAACACATGTCCTGGGATAGAAACATAACCTGTATATATATATACCCTTGGCAGGTGCTATGCGTACTTAGCTTTCCTTTAAGAATCTTTCCTTGTTCATATACATATACATATAAAATAGGACATCTCATATCGCCGAGGCGTCGGCAGCCGATCCATTTAACCATAAATATACACATCCCGCGTCCGGGACGATATCATATCATGTAATACCAACTGATCAGGTGGATATGCGTTCATAACGCTCTGCCCTTACCTCCATTTTCCCCGTATACACATGCATATATCATGTACATATATCAGCGTCTATAGCGCTCTAGCTCTTTTATCATATACATATACGTGTGTCGTGTAGGTACATCAGCGTCTATAGCGCTCTAGCTCTTTCGTCATGTGCATGTTTTAAAAAAATATATACACATATCTTACATACATTTACATGTCTTATATGCATTTACGTATCCTATATACATATGTCTCATAGGCACGCAGGAAAGCCCAAAGAAGAATCATGTAGTCATCGGAGTGACGCAAGGTCGGTGACCTCCAATTACATTATAGAATACTCGTGATCGCTTTGTCTCACCTTGAAGGAACGAGTATTTTAAGGTGAGACTACCAACGGGGAATAACATTAAAGTAAACGTAGAATGAAATCGGGGCATCATAGATGACGGTTCATAGACTTTGAAATCTTTTAGAAAATAAAGTCATAGCTAGGAAATATAAATAAGATTCAAAAATTAGTTTATCATTTTCATGTTTACATAAGATACTTATCTTAGTCATCTTAGTCATAGAGTCATTCCGGTAGTACGTATCATAGGCATATTCTCTTATCTAACATCATTGTTATCATTATCGTCATGGAAGTGCCCTCGTTAGAGGAGTCATAGTATTTATCATTTGGTATCGAAATCGGGATCAAAGGTTCCTTTTGGATTCACTTCAAGTAAGTCAAGCAAGACTGTAAGGAAAAATCCGAGAGTAGCGGGCCCACCTTGGGCCGGATGAGGTAGCGTATACGATTTACGTATGTTACGTGTCATAGCGTTACTTGTGAGGGTCTTAGGGTAATCGGGTCCCATTTATACAAGTTCTAAGGGTGTAGGAGGTTTTTTCCAACAATTGACACACTTTCTAGTTCAATTCTATTGAACAAAAAGTGGAAAACTTTAGGTGCGGATTCCGGGGAACAGAGTTGTCCCCGAGGCTCGTACCCAACTTATTTCAACTAAGACATGCTATAGAAAGAAGGGTGAAGCCTTACATACCTCTTTCCGCTTCTTTTGCTATTCCGAATTCACGTTGCAATCTCGTCAAAATCTGCAAATTGGTCACATTTACCCAAACTTTCATTAGGGTACTTAGAGTTAGAATCTTAAGGAACCACTTGGCTACCGAAATTTCGGCAGCACTTCCTCTGTAAATATACCATCCTCAACATTCAACATAGCCAAATTCTCATCAATCACAATCCGGGAATTCAAACCCGGCCAAACTATTAACATAATTCAACAATCACACTAAAAATTCACATATTCCATTCAAGGTGCATTCCAACACTTCAATTAACATTCTACCTCCTTCAATACTCTCCAATTCCAATGAAACAACAATAACCTTATAATACATATATTCCAACAACATCATAGTAATACCATTACATGTCTTCCATACAAAAACATTATTTTCAATTTACACAAACTTCCAATTGCCAATACTTTACCACGCTTATCAAGTCTTTACTTGCTATATGCAATCTACAACACAACAACTAAAACACTAAATATAACTTGCTCATTATTCTTCAACAATACCAATAGTCGTAATATCATTTCCAACACCAACATATGCCATAAAACAACCCACACACTATTTTCCAAATTTCTCAACCAACCCACTTGTGATACAACTATTTAATAACTTTATTTCCGTAAAGAAGTTGAAATTAGTACTAACAACATCAATAATAACATCCCCAACATCCTACAAGATAGATATATGTATATTTCGTCCAATTTCTCTTCAAATCTCAACCCACAAATTAACAACATCAATACAACAAACTATCACCTTGTTCTTGCCATTATTTCTTAATTCATATTGATAGAGAAAGAGATTCAACAAATTCATACCTTGTTTTTCATGAAGGTAGCCAAATCTTCAACATTTACTTGTTTCCAAGCCACTCCAACTCCAAAATGAAATCATATTTGTGACTATGCGTTGCCCGGACTTCGATTAGTACTTCGTAGCTTGAAATTTCGCCCAAAATCTTCACTTTTATGTGAGATTAAGAGCCTTTTAATGGCTGAATTTTCTGGAACTTTGTAGCATTTTTTGTGATCAAAATGGGGGTTTTTAGCCCTTTTATAGAGGGTGGGCCGACGTACAGATCTTTCGTTGTATATGTCTCTGTATATATGTATGACTATCTGGGGTACGGCGGGGCCCTGTCCCATCATATGTTTCGGTTATGGTTTGTAGAGGCCTGTAGACATATATGTGGGTCATGGGTCACGTTTGTTCGATTATGTTTGTGATTTGTGCCTTAAGCGGTCCCGTTTGCTATTATGGCCATAACGGCCCACATGTTTGTATATGTGTGTATATTTAGGCGATGTGTATTCCGCCAGCCTACCGGCTTTTGATATGATATTTCTGTACAGGTGACCGCTTAAGATGATGTCTGTTTTCAGTATCTGTTCAAGATAACGTATGGTAAATTTGAATAAGTCTTTGATATGTCGATTTGGTAAGCGAATGAGTTTGGGTGTCCAAATAGGGCACCAGTCGCAGCCCACGGGGTTGGGTCGTGACAAAAGTGGTATCAGAGCGGTTTGTCCTCGGAATGTCTACAGGTCGTGTCTAGTAGAGTCTTGTTTATCGGTGTGTTGTGCACCACATCTATAAACAGGAGGCTACAGGACATTTAGGATGTTACCTTTCTTTCATATCTTAGATCGTGCGATAGAGCCCAGCCATAGGAAATGAAATTCCTTTTACTAATCCTTAATTTCAGCTAAAGAACGGTATCGACAGAAGAAAGTGGTTGATGATATTGGGAGCTGCACTGTACACAGGTAAGCAACGGTGCGAAAGAGGCATGTTGGATAAGGTAAGAATATTGAGATATGATTGAAAAATATGGTTGAAGAATGAAAGATGAGGTAGATGGGAAAGCGTAACAGGTGCCGTTTGAGTTGGACATGTGAGGTAAGTCTCAACATCTTTATACCTTTACTCGAAATTGTTAGCCCTGTGTGACTATGATACGGTATGATATATACGTATGTATGTTGGCCCTGTGAGGCATTATTGGTATTTCCTGTGTGCAGGTTTTGGGATAGTAAGAAGTACAGAGGAACCTCTGCCCAAATTTTTCCCAGAAATATAAAGAGGAGAGTGAGATATAAGTTCATAATATGTCTTAAAAGTCGATACCGATAGGGCAAATTTACTACGTTGGATTAAAGCTTAAGAGATATCCTCCATGTTATTCGTAAGAAGCATCATCCTTATTTGGGAAATTTTATTTCGAGAAAGCATATATGAGCAGCAAATTCGCAATTCATTTAAACTGACCAGAATACGTTCCAACCACATTTTACTTTAGAAAAGCCTATGTTGAAGGGCAAAAATGTCCGGCGATTAAGTTTCACCTTATTGGAAGAATACAAAGCGTACGACAAGCAGTTGGGAATTAAATGATTCGCTCATGACTGGTGGATAGAGAATGCCTCATAGTAACATTTTATCAGTTCTCATCGACAAATTGGAGATGGAATTTGTGGAAGAAAAACTTAAACTTGTGGGCTGTCTAGGATCGTATATTTCATGTGTTATTGGTGAAATACTAAAGATGATCTAGGAAGAGGTGGCAACTCGTAACAAAACATTTTATTGAGGTATCGAGTGAACCGATAAACAGGGATAAATTACGACGAGTTACAGAAAAAAAAGGGAGTAACAGTACGATGGAGATAAAAGTACAGAAGAGGAAGAGTTATACCAAATTTTGGAGGTGTTGATAAGACAACTTGTGAGATATTAAGGATAGGATTGATCAGAAAGGGCGAAGGGTCAAGTACATCTAGTCCGCAGAGTGTAATTAAAACATAGAAGAATCGTGAATAAGATTAACAAGTATTACGTCATAGGATGGATTACGAACAGGATGTACTATGAACACCATAAGGATTGCTATAGAAATGAGTAAAGCCTAGCAAGGAAGTAACTAAAGGAAATGGTGTAACTAGTGTGAAATGGTAAAGTAGATGTAGAACGAATAAGAAAGAACTTACAAGGTCCTACAGGGAAAGTTCAAAATAAAAGTCAAGTGGTAACAAAAGCGAAAGCGCGCACCGGAAGAGAAGGGGGTTAATAGAAGGAAGAAGATAAGAAGAAAATGTCACGACCCAGCCCCGTGGGCCGCGACTGGTGCCCTATTTGGACACCCAAACTGACTTACGTACCAGATCGACATATCAAAGATTCATTCATATTTAACATACGTAAATTTTAAACAGATGCTAAAAACAATGTCGTCTTAAGCGGTCGCCCGTACAAAATATCATATGAAATCCGATAGGTTGGCGGAATAGACATCGCCCAGATATACACACATATACAAACAGACGGGCCGTTTTGGCCATAATAGCAAATGGGACCGCATTAAGACGCAGATCACAATCACAAACGAACAAACATGACCCATGACCCACATATATGACTACAGGCCTCTACAAATCATAACAGAAACACGTGACGGGACAGGGCCCCGCCGTACCCAAACATCCATATACATATATGTCGAACATGTATAACAGAAGGTATGTACCAAAATATGAACTCCGGATCGAAAGGAGTACTCCAAATAGCAGAATAAGTACCCTACATCGGCGGGTCACCTGAATGAACGTCTATACCAGCGGGCATGAAACGCAGCCCCCGAAGAAAGGGGGTCAGTACGAAATATGTACTGAGTATGTAAAGCATGAAATACAGAAATCCGAAACATAGCTGAAATGAGAAGTACATAATGTGGAGACAGAATTAAGATATCAAAACTTGTGCCGAAAATATATATATAATGCAAATGAAAATCATGCATAGGGCTCAGGAACGTGGTCGCCACTCCGACGCTGGCGCCACAACACATCATACTCCAGAAGGTTTCAAATCTCCGTACAATCTCTGAACATATCATATCATCAGAACATATCATATCATCAGAACACATCATATGCCATATCACATCATAACGCCATATATAAGCGGTACCCGGCCCTATGGCGAGGTCTCGGGAACCGTAACACATCATACTGCCGAATATCATATAGTGCGCACGATCACAAAACCGGCCCGGGATCCGGCGAACGATATCATAGTAGTAGGCACGAGCGGAGTAGTGCGGAAACCATATGCTTATAAATAAATAAATTCCAAGACTCGACGAATAAATACATATACAAACTGATATCAGAAGGCTCAAGGTAAACATCGAGTCTATCGGAATTAGTATACAAAAGTTGCGAACTTTCAAATTACAAACTTTCGAAAAACACTTCATAGGTCATTTTCTGAAAATTTAGTATCATTCATATTAAGGAACTTTCAAATAACATTATAGCGTACTTCAAACGGAGCCTTAGAATCATATGCACATATCCAAAATTTACGTGTCCAAACTCAGGCCATATCAAATATTTTTCAAACCACATCCGGAAACGTATCGACTAATACATCAAACATCATAGTCATGTGACAAGTCATATGGAATAGTTTACATTCACTTCCATATATTACAACATATATATAAAATTCTTCCAAGATAAAAAGAGTAGAATCTTTACCTTTTTCCAATTTTTCCGCTTGCTAAAAAAAGTACTTTCTTGCCTCCAAATTTGTATCACGTTGAAGAGAGTCTTGAGCTTAGTAGGAATACAAGAAAATTACAATTTTTTGAATCAAGGATGGAAGCCCTCAATTTTTTTCTTTTTTTTTTCCTTCAATGGCCGAATGGCCTTCTTGCTCTTCTTTTTCTTTTTTATTTTTTTGTGCTCTTAGTCTCTTGAAGGTTCTAAAATGAAGACAATTAGGGGCCCTCCATCTATTTATTTTCTTGAATTAATTGGCTCATGGGCTTGGGCTTGGGCCCATGGCCGGCCACCCCATGAATTTTGGGCCTTTTTGTTGTTTTTCTTTCTTCATTTATTTTGAGCCCAATTAGATATAGGTCTCATTTTGTAATTCCCGAAACTAATTTCCAAAACTTCCCATTTTGTCCTTGACCTTCCTCCATATTTCCACATCAACATTTTTTATGAGCAACATATATATTAATTAAAGTCAAAATATGGCCTTATTTCTCACAAGTCAAAATTATTTCGAATTTCCCGAATATGCAAAAATACGGGATATAACATCCTCCCCCCCTTTAGAACATTCGTCCTCGAATGTTAAATTAACCTTATAGGTCTTACTAGCATTTTGGGGGAGTTTCTTTTTATGGGTAGCACATATAAATCATTCATCAATCAATATAACCAATTACAGAATTTAGATTACCTGTAGGCATAGGAAACAATTGAGGGTATTTCTTCTTCATTTCGTCCTCCGCTTCCCAGATCATTTCTTCTCTATTAGTGTTTCGCCACAAAACCTTAACAGAAGGTACAACTTGGTGCGCAGTCTCCTCACCTGACGATCCAAAATAGCTACAGGCTGTTCTTCATAAGACAATTCCTCCGTTACCTGAATATCTTCTACGGGGAATACTCTGGAAGGTTCACCAATACATTTACGGAGCATTGACACATGAAATACCAAATGTACTGCCTCCATATCGGATGGTAAGTCTAGTTCGTAGGCGACCTCGCCTATCTTCCGAATAATCTGATAAGGCCCAATATATCACGGACTGAGCTTTCCTTTTCTGCCGAATCGCATTACACCTTTCACAGGCGACACTTTCAGCAATATCCATTCACCAATCTGAAACCCTAAAGGTCGACGTCATTATCTGCATATGATTTCTGTCGACTCTGGGCTGCTAACAACCGCTCTCGAATGAGTTTCACCTTATCGAACCAACCAATTGGAGATCTGCATTTTCTACCATATAAGGCTTCATACGGCGCCATCTGGATGCTGAAATGATAACTATTATTATAAGCAAATTTAATAAGCGGTAACTGATCATTCCAACTACCTCTGAAATTAATAACACAGGCTCGTAGTATATCTTCTATTGTCTGAATAGTACGCTCGGCCTGTCCGTCGGACTAAGGGTGAAATGTTGTACTAAGACTCACCCGAGTCCCTAACCCGTCCTGAAACGACCTCCAGAAGTTAGCTGTAAACTGTGCACCTCTGTCGGAAATAATGGATGTAGGAACTCCGTGAAGCCTTACTATTTCATTAATATACATTTTGGCATAATACTCAGCCGAATAAGTAGTCATGACCGGAAGAAAATGGGCTGATTTTGTCAGCCTACAAACAACAACCCATATAGAATCATACTTGCGTGAAGTGCACGGTAAACCTGTAATGAAATCCATATTAATTATTTCCCACTTCCAAGCTGGAATTTCCATTTCCTGTAGCAATCCACCGGGCTTCTGATGCTCGATCTTAACCTGTTGACAATTTGGGCACTGAGAAACGAACTCTGCAATATCTCTCTTCATACCATCCCACCAATATAAACATCTGAGATCATGGTACATTTTAGTGGATCCAGGATGAACAGAATTCCGAGCATAATGTGCCTCTCCCATAATTTGTCGCCGCAATCCTGCAACATCGGGCACACATAATCTGCCTCTGTATAATACTACTCCGTCAGGTGAAATCTCGAACTGGGCCTCCTCTTTATTAAGGGCTCCATCTCTGTATGGTGGCAAAATAGGATCCTCGTACTGACATCGCTTTACTTCTTCCGTAATAGATGATTCGACAACTTCTCGAACAGAAACCCCAATATTTCCAGAATCGGCCAAACGGACTCCAAGGCTGGCTAACTGGTAAATTTCACGAACTAATTCTTTCCTCTCTGGCTGTACGTCAATCAACTGCCCATAGATTTACGTTCATCTCTTCGGTACCCTTTTCGGTTTTCTCTCCAAATTTTTACATTCTATGTGTGCATCCAAACATAACTTTGTTGCTAATGAGCATAATGGCTATGTTCCTTTCCAAGGCCAGTTTATCAATATCCCAAAACGTATATACGTGATATTGCTTTGCCATCTATCGTCCTTCGAAGTCCAACTATACTTATAACAACTTGTTTTTCGGGTTCAGTTAATCTCTTAACTCGCAACCTTTTCCTTATTTCTTTCCTCACATTTCTTAATATCAGTATACTTGTCTGTAGCTTTCTTGGATTAGTGCTCGTTCCATCAATCGTTATTCCTTGTTAGCTCTCTGGCGTAGGCTCCTTATAACCATACTTGGGCCTAGCTTTACATATCTAAGTACTATGCATGTTCTGTTCATTACGGGGAATCGGAACTATAATTAAGGAATATTGAGGCTATAATATGCCTTCATGCCACAACTCTGGCCCCGAATTAATAAGTCTCCTTTTCTGGGGCTTAAATCATCATAATTCATTTTGATTCTAGTATGTTCTCTCCCCCCCCCCCTTTTATTAAGAGGGTCCCTACACGTCTAGGCCCTTTAATTAAACGTCGCTTTCCGCGATCTCCTTGCAATTGCAGCTCTTTTATTGCGGAGTTTGTCTTGTCTATCTTTTCACTAACTACGTTCTCGTATTTAATCGGAATACTTATGAAGGCATCCATTCCCGACGCTTACTTTTTCTTTCCCTTATTGTTCGGTAGCATCGGCTCCGAAGCTCGCAAGGTATTTTCTATACACACGAATCGGTTCCATTCTTAAGTCACCCTTCGGAAAAGGCGTCTCTATGTTCAAGCAACCACATTGATATGGCTATGCATTATCTTTTAATAATTATATCCTTCCTCGATGGAATATTCGGCCAAGTTATCCCTTCTTTCATACCCGTTCTTTATCTTTCATCCTATTTTCCCGATAATCGAATTACTCGATATTCACATGATTCATCATTCAATGTCATAGGTTTTCTTATCAATTGAATCAACTTACTATTCTCGTCCTTTCCTTGGCGAGTAGTCGATTCGCTATCGCCAATTTATTAAAGTATCCTCCGTGCTCCTATATGCTTGTCCTATTTTCCACCATTAATCTTCTCCAAATTCGTTTCCTTTGCCCTGTACTATCACATTCCAGTTCTTTTTCTGACCTGTCCTTTAGATTTCTACGCAAATAATTTCATTCTTTGCCCATCGCCCCTTTTAGAGGCTTCGTTTAATTTCGTTTCTTACTTTTTACTTTTCCGACATCTTGATCTCCTTACCTTTCACTTATTTACCCTCTTTTCTTTCCAAATATCGTTGTATTATACTCCTTTAATCTAACTGTCACGACCCAACCCCGTGGGCCGCGACCAGTGCCCTAGCTGGGCACCTATACGTACCCGATACCCAAATTAGCATATTATCAGAATAATAATATAATAATATTAGTGGATGCTACAGAATTTATCAGAAAAAGTAGACTTGGCACACATAGGCCGATAAGGCCATCATAGAACAAAGTATCCCAAACATGTGTACAGAACCCACACAGATGTATCCAGAAAAAGCAGACTTGGCACACATAGGCCGATAAGGCCATCATAGAACAAAGTATCCCAAACATGTGTACAGAACCCACACAGATGTATCCACAGACCTCTACAGAACATATCATAATCATAAGACGGGACAGGGCCCCGTCATACCCAGAACAATATACGTATCCAGATAACAGTGACAGACTGTACCAAAAGATGGGCTCTGAAGAAGAGAGCTCCCCAAAATAGCAAAAACGGGATCCTAAACGTGTGGATCAGCAAACCTGTCGTCTGTACCTGCGCGACATGAAAACGCAGCCCCCGAAGAAAGGGGGTCAGTACGAAATATGTACTGAATATGTAAAGTGGAATCACAGAAGTCAAATCATAATGGTTACAGAAAATGAGTACAGAATCCAGAGTGTCAAATGCATATTTCCAAAACAGACAGAATGCATACAGAAACATATGTCATATCATATCATATCCGGTCCCTGCCACGGGACTTGGCAGACAGAATGTGGCCACCCTCCCGACGCTGGTGCCACTATACAGAGGAATCAGAAAAAGGGGCGTGGCCCCGTATCATATAATGTCATATCAAAATGGCCATAACAGATCAGATTAGAATAGGCGGACATGGCACATCATACTCCACAGACCCATGTACGCGTATACCTGCCCCCTCACATCGGGACGCGCCGAACAATGCAGAGAATTACGCTTGACAACATATCCTGGCCAAGGCTCAGTGTGGGAAACATTGGGACATCCACGAATGGAGTAGTGAGAGACTAATGCAATTTAAAAATATCATAAATGTTTTCAAAGACTCGATGAAGCGTATCAAAGACAAACCAATCCAATGGAGTCGGACGGAATCATAATAAATGTATTTCAGATATCATAATAAATTACAGAAGTATAACTTTCCCGAAGTCATTCCGAGTGTCAAAATAATTTATAATATTTAACGGAATATTTAAAATAATATTCGTTAAGCGATTAGTAGGGTAATTAAAACATTTCTTTCAAAAATCGCTTAAAAAGGAAGCTTTAACACATTAGGGGCAAAACCGTAAATAGTGGGCCCGCCTCAGAACAAATAAGGTGGCGGGCTCAAATTGTGCCCTCTAAACATATAATATCATCTACGAAGGTTATACAGACATTCTATGACTTTCTGAGTAACTTAGAGCACAATTGCATAATTTCAGAAAAAGCGTATCAAAATGGTTCAATTCTACTGAAGGAAAAACTGAAATTTTGTCTTGCGGATTCCGAGGGCCAAGAGGTCCTTCGAGGCCCGGATCCGACCCTAATACACTAAGGGCATGCCAAGGGAAGAATTGAGTTTGCTTTACATGCCTTTCACGCTCCTTAAGCCTTTCCAAACTCACTTCCCGTTTCGTCGAAAAACTGCAATTGGTCAAGTTTACCAATTGTGAATTATTAATGCCATTATTTCAACTTTAAGCATATTTGGCTACCGAAATTTCGGCAGCACTTCCCCTATACACATGACACCCCGAGAATTCAACTCGGCTATAAATCATCAACAACAACCCAAACGACAACAACAATATCAACAATGAACATTAAAAACACAAATATCCTTCAACTAGTCATTTTTCTCACAAGTTGACATAATCTTCAATTCAACCCAACTTTCAACTAAGATCAATAATTTCACATCCATTATCACTCAAGATCATCACAATATAGATTTAGAGGCATTTCATTTCATTTTCCTTAAGATATACACTCGATATACATAATATACAACTTTCCGCCAAAGTCTTAACTTATGCAAAACATCAAATCTTTGGCATACAACTTCATAACAAGTTTCCAACTTCCAAATTCATCAATGGTCATCACAACTAACAACCAAACAACTTCATTTCCTTAATGTCGGAAAAATCATACTAAAACGACATAAGTTTCTACATTCCAATTCAATACAAACTTATATCATTCTAACTTCATTTACATATCAAGCATTACAACAACACTCCAATACTCTAAAAAAACTTAATCCATTTCATTCCCAAGTCAAATATACCACACGGCCATATGCTATTTTTCTCCATTCAATCAAATTTATTCCACTTTCATTCTCAACATAAATTCCATCACATTCACAACTAGAATACAACATGAATTCTATACATTTTGGCTATACAACATATATATACACACGGCTACAAGCCATATACCAAACCCACATTGCAAACTTCCATTTTTCCATACAATCAACACATTTCCATATACTACAACACAATCAAAACTTCATAACACAAATAAAAGGTAGAAATTCTTACCTTTTCTTCAAGTTTTCTTCACTTGGATATATGATCACTTTGGTGAATTTGATGCTCCCCACTCCAATCCAACTATACCAAGTTACAAAGGAACCTTATCTTAGTAGGAAAACCACAAGACATGAATTTTTGGAACAATATTTTTGAGGGCTAAATTTTCAAGCCAAGGCCGAGAGCCTCACTTTCTCTCCTTCTATTTTTTGCTCTTGCTTGCTCTAATTGATCCTTATCATAAGTCTTCAATTATATAAGTATTGAAGTGCTTGGTCACATGACCAAGCACATGACCCATAAAATGGGCTTGGACCTAGCCAAAGTGGCCGGCCAAGCACCCCATTTTGGGCCTCACATTGCTTCAATTTTTTTTGAGCCCAATACTTATGGATCACATTTTGTAATTCCCGAAACTAATTTCCAAAATTCCAAAATTACCCTTAACCTTGTCCCACACTTTCATGACTCTATTCTTTCATGCATAACTCCTATGTTCAACAAAATATCAAATTGATCTTATATCTCAAGAATCCAATATAATTCAAGTCTTTCCAAACGTGTGAAAACACGGGATATAACAGTAACCTATAGTAAAATCAATACCAGGTTATCCCATAACATCTGTACCATACCTTTTGCTTTGTCTCCTGAAATCCGTCCAGTTAATGCATTTTCGATGCGTTAAAGGAATGACACTAACTTTAATGCATTTTCGATGCGTTAATCCCAATATAATTGCATCCACTACCCCGCACGACCTTATCACGTAATCTAAGACAAGTCGGGGTCTTAACAACTTTCAAAAAATACTCATAGCGGGTCCCACCCGGATCTAAAAAGATCCTTTTTCTTTTCTGACTATACAGTTACCGTGTTGCCCCTTTTTACTTTCCATTCACTGTCATCAAATGATATTCTACAGAAGTTACACATACATAGGGGATTCCAAGGAGAACTCATATACCTGTAGCCGATCGGTCTCGGGTCTGAGCTGGGGAGCTGCTATGTGAAGTATGCTCCTCATCATCATCCGTCTGCCATCCGCTCGTCTGACTTATTATCATGACCCAGCTCCGTAGACCGCGACTGGTGCCCTATTTGGACACCCCAAACAGACTTTCATACTAACTCATCATATTCTACTTTAATTCAGATTTCATATTAATCATTTTTAAACAGATTTGAAATCAAATATCATCTTAAGCGGTCTCGCGTACAAAAATATCATATCAAATCCAAATGGGACGGCGGAATACACATCGCCGAACATATATATACATATACAAACATATGGGCCGTTATGGCCGCCATAACAGACGGGACCGCATTAAGACGCAAATCAGAAACAAAACGAACACACATAGGACCCATGACCCACATATATGACTACAGGCCTCTACAAACCAAAACGGAAACATATGACGGGACAGGGCCCCGCCGTACCCCAAATAGTCAAATATACAGAAGCATATGCACAAAAGATATATACCAAAAGCTGAGCTCCGGATCAAAGGGAGCAATCCAAGATAGCAGAATATGTAGCCTACACTGGCGGGTCTCTTGCACGTATGTCTGTACCTGCGGGCATGAAACGCAGCCCCCGAAGAAAGGGGGTCAGTACGAAAGATGTACTGAGTATGTAAGGCATAAAGTACAGAAATCCAACCATAACTGACATAAAAGGTACAGGAAGCAAATACCGATCCGGTATATCAAAGTCTGTGCTGAAAGCATATGTATATATATATATATAATGCAAATAAAAAGCATGCATAAGGCTCAGGAACGTGGTAACCACCCCGACGCTGGTGCCACAACACAGCATAACTCCAGAAGGTTTCACATCTCCGTACAACCCCGAACATAACACATCATCACAACATATCATAAGCCATATCACAGCATAACTCCATAAACGGTACCCGACCCTATGGCGAGGTCTCGGGAACCGTAACACAGCATACTGCCGAATGTATCATAATACGCACGATCATAAAATCGGCCCGGGAACCGGCGAACGATATCATAGTAGTAGGCACGAGCAGAGTAGTGCGGAAACTAATGTAATTTGCATATCAAAACATTTATGAAACTTGATATAATCATATGACAACCCGTTGGGTATACTAGTCTGAACAACTGATCAATACGGAGTTTATCTCACCAACAATACTTCTGAAATCGTATTTATAGTTCAAAATATAAATCAGAATATCATGGAGCAATTAAAACATTATTCTATAATAGCCAAAGTCATAAGCAAAAGTCTCTTTCCGATATCATACAAAGATAAGTCTATTAGGGCAAACGAAGGGGTTTCGGAGTTAGTGGGCCCACCTCGGGTCAAGTCGAGGTGGCGTATGTGATTTACGAACATTAGACCCTATGAAGTCACCTATGAAAGTTTCAAGGGGATTCGGTTACGTTTATGACAATTATGGATATTTGAACATTTCTTTCCAACAAAACAAAGGTTCTAATTCAATTCTGTTGAATGGAATAATACTACCAAAAGGAAACTCAGATTTCTATGAACGGAATAATCCCCGAGGCTCAAATCCCGACCTAGTACATCTAGGACATGCCAAAAGAAGGAAAGGGATAGCTTTACATACCTCACTTCCGCCTTACGCTCGTTTAAGCTCAAATCCCATTTACTCCAGAATCTATAAATGGTCACAATTACCAAATGTAAATCATAAGCTTTAGTGACTCAATCTTAAACCATACTTGGCTACAAAGATTTGGGCAGCACCTCCCCTATAAATTCAACACCCCGAGAATTTAACTCGGCCAAAATTCCAACAACAACACCCACAACAATCACAACAACATCAAGAATCACAACAAGATACATTCTAACATAAATGTTCTTCCTTTCTACATTATGCAACAATTCCCATCCCAACTTCACACTTCCAACCCAATATCAACGTTCTCATATTCATCTACTAATTCAAGATTATTTAAACATAACTCAATAGAATTTCAAGCAATACTCAAGGGTTCAAACAATCCCGACAATTTCATATTTTATCCAAAACTTCTACAAATGCGACAAAACAACAAAATCGCATTATTTTCTTCCAAATTCACTAACAACAACCATAATCCATATTTTAAAATCCTACTTTCATAGTTACATAAAAACTATGTTAAAAACATATAATTCCCCATAATGACATACAACCATTTTCGATGCTGACCCGATTCATAAAACCCTTATTTACGTCACAAATGCCACAACGACGCAACTAACGAACTAAATAGAATTTAATGCATCTCTTCCCATCATCACCATGGCACACGGCCATGCACCTACACACACACATAAACGGCTATGCACACACACATCACAATTTCATAATCCTCATCCAATTCCAATCATTATAACATATACACTTATTCCATAACACAAAAGAATAGAATTCTTACCTTTTTCTTCAAATTCTCACTCGCCGCAAGCGTTGTTTTCTCGCTTAACTAATTATGCCACGTCGGAGAGCGTCTTGAGCTCACTAAGTATTCAAAAAGAACAAGATTTTAGAATCAAAGTTGATGGACTTGGAATTTTTCTTTTTCTCCTAGGTTCGGCCGAATGGTGTTCTTGGCTCTCTCTTGTTTTTTTTTTGTTTCTTGAATTTTCTTGAAGAAAATGGAGACTTAGCCCCTCTTATATTATTAATCACATGGTTAATAACTTGGGCTTCGGCCAAGGCCATATGGCCGGCCACCCCTATACACTTTGGGCCTTAATTTTTTGAAATATTTGTGAGCCCAATTACCTATGGATCATATTAGTAATTTACGGAACTAATTTCAAAATTTCCAATTTTTGCCCTTAACCTTCCCCGATGTTTCCGCGTCAATATTTTTCATGAGCAACAACACATATATATATCAAATGAAATCAAAATATTGCCTTGTTCTTTCTAAGTCACATTTATTTCGAAATTTCCGAATATGCGAAATTGCGGGATGTAACACTTACGTCATTGCTCGCATCCAAATTAGAGGAGTATAGGTAACCAGGCAATTCCTGGTTTACTGACGACCAGGACAAGGGACTGGAGTAGTCTGTAACACTCACCGGGGAGGCCTGTCTAACATAGTGCTCCGCCACAGGAGCAGCTGGTATGGCCCCAAAAATATCCTCCTCCGGTGTCCCATAAGAATACTCGGATGGATCTGTAACATAGCTATCCTCCTCCCTAGGGGTAAGAAACTCTGGAGGTATCGTCGCCGGGTCCTCTGAGGTATCTGTATCATAACTACCCTCCGCAGGGTCCTCTGCTCTGGGGGCCAAAAACTCTGGAGGGGTTGTTGTTGGGTCCTCCGAAGGATCAGTCTCAATCGAATAGCCGAGGCTCCTCTTACTCGGTCCTGGAGATATCCTGGGGGCCTTGTTAGCACCCCAACTATCAGAAGCTGTCCTCTTCATCTTTCGTCAGTCTACAATCACCTGCAGGAAGAGGATCAGAAACAATTTCCCAAAATACTAACGCTATCGCTCTTTTGGAGTCTCGCTGTGAACACAACAATTTGTTGGAAGGAACCCATCCTAATAAACACAGCTCTATCGCACGATCTAAGATCCAAAGAAAGGTAACACCCTAAATGTCCTGTATCCTCCTGTTTATAGATGCGGTGCACAACACACCGATAAACAAGACTCTACTAGACACGGCCTGTAGACATTCCGAGGACAAACCGCACTGATACCACTTCTGTCATGACCCAGCCCCGTGGGCCGCGACTGGTGCCCTATTTGGACACCCAAACTAACTTACATACCAGATCGACATATCAAAGATTCATTCAGATTTAACATACGTAAATTTTAAACAGATGCTAAAAATAATGTCGTCTTAAGCGGTCGCCCGTACAAAATATCATATCAAATCCGATAGGTTGGCGGAATAGACATCGCCCAGATATACACACATATACGAACAGATGGGCCGTTTTGGCCATAATAGCAAATGGGACCGCATTAAGACGCAGATCACAATCACAAATGAACAAACATGACCCATGACCCACATATATGACTATAGGCCTCTACAAATCATAACAGAAACACGTGACGGGACAGGGCCCCGCCGTACCCAAACAGCCATATACATATATGTCGAACATGTATAACAGAAGGTATGTACCAAAATATGAACTCCGGATCGAAAGGAGTACTCCAAATAGCAGAATAAGTACCCTACACCGGCGGGTCACCTGAACGAACGTTTGTACCAGCGGGCATGAAACGCAGCCCCCGAAGAAAGGGGGTCAGTACGAAATATGTACTGAGTATGTAAAGCATGAAATACAGAAATTCGAAACATAGCTGAAATGAGAAGTACAGAATGTGGAGACAGAATTAAGATATCAAAACCTGTGCCGAAAATATATATATAATGCAAATGAAAATAATGCATAGGGCTCAGGAACGTGGTCGCCACTCCGACGCTGGTGCCACAACACATCATACTCCAGAAGGTTTCAAATCTCCGTACAATCTCTGAACATATCATATCATCAGAACATATCATATCATCAGAACACATCATATGCCATATCACATCATAACGCCATATATAAGCGGTACCCGGCCCTATGGCGAGGTCTCGGGAACCGTAACACATCATACTGCCGAATATCATATAGTGCGCACGGTCACAAAACCGGCCCGGGATCCGGCGAACGATATCATAGTAGTAGGCACGAGCGGAGTAGTGCGGAAACCTTATGCTTATAAATAAATAAATTCCAAGACTCGACGAATAAATACATATACAAACTGATATCAGAAGGCTCAAGGTAAACATCGAGTCTATCGGAATTAGTATACAAAAGTTGCGAACTTTCAAATTACAAAACTTTCGAAAAAAACTTCATAGGTCATTTTCTGAAAATTTAGTATCATTCATATTAAGGAACTTCCAAATAACATTATACCGTACTTCAAACGGAGCCTTAGAATCATATGCACATATCCAAAATTTACGTGTCCAAACTTAGGCCATATCAAATATTTTTCAAACCACATCCGGAAACGTATCGACTAATACTTCAAACATCATAGGCATGTGACAAGTCATATGGAATAGTTTATGGAAATCAAAGACATAGGCCATCCTAGTGGCTCTAGGAGTAGAATTTTCTTTAGAGCATACATATATGTCATTCGTTTATTTCATAAAGGTCAAAAAGGAAGAACGGTAAGCTTTACATACCTCGATCCCTTACTAACAAAACTTGATCACTTGCCAACCAAATTCCGACTCAAGTCTCGGGCTCTCCAATATCTACAATAATATTATCAATTACCCAAAAATTAGCTACAAGTACTTAGAATTTTAATTCTAACTAGTATTTGTTTACCGAAATTTCGGCAGCATCTCCCCTGTAAATTCAACATCCCCGAGAATTAAACTCGGCCAAATTCATCAACAACCATACCAACAATACCAACAACCATAATTTTCACTTTAACAATTCGATTCCCATAATTACGTAAACTAGAATAAAATCACAAAATTTCCTAGAACAACTTAACAACCAATTTTTCATGCCAACTTGGACTAATATTCTTCCACTTACATCACAAGGCCACCACAACCCAATTTAACATAATAAATAAAATTTTGAAAATCCCTCTCCATCAACCACCATACATGGCCACACACACATACACCCACAACACACAATTTTTATACTTTACATTCACTTCCATATAGTACAACATATATATAAAATTCTTCCAAGATAAAAAGAGTAGAATCTTTACCTTTTTCCAATTTTTCCGCTTGCTAAAAAAAGTACTTTCTTGCCTCCAAATTTGTATCACGTTGAAGAGAGTCTTGAGCTTAGTAGGAATACAAGAAAATTACAATTTTTTGAATCAAGGATGGAAGCCCTCAATTTTTTTCTTTTTTTTTCCTTCAATGGCCGAATGGCCTTCTTGCTCTTCTTTTTCTTTTTTATTTTTTTGTGCTCTTAGTCTCTTGAAGGTTCTAAAATGAAGACAATTAGGGGCCCTCCATCTATTTATTTTCTTGAATTAATTGGCTCATGGGCTTGGGCTTGGGCCCATGGCCGGCCACCCCATGAATTTTGGGCCTTTTGTTGTTTTTTTTTCTTCATTTATTTTGAGCCCAATTAGATATAGGTCTCATTTTGTAATTCCCGAAACTAATTTCCAAAACTTTCCATTTTGTCCTTGACCTTCCTCCGTATTTCCACATCAACATTTTTTATGAGCAACATATATATTAATTAAAGTCAAAATATGGCCTTATTTCTCACAAGTTAAAATTATTTCGAATTTTCCGAATATGCAAAAATACAGGATATAACAGAAAACGAGTGGGATTACAGTTTAGAAATGTGTTATGACATGTATAGTTGAGGAAATGAGTTATATAAGCGACAGAATTGTGAAAGACCGAACTAAAGGAAGATGAGCAACAAGACAGAACAAATACCAGAAATGACTGGTGTGATAAGAATAAAAAGAGATAAACAGAATATGATTTGAAAATGAGGAAGGGCTTATGTAGAAGTTGTGTTTTCTGAAAGATACGGGAATAGCATGAGATTCCTCGTGCACAAAATAAAAGATGGACGTAGACTGGAGAAATGGAAGGAGTTTTAAATAAAGCACCCAAGACAGACGTAATTAATTGAGTATGAGTATAGAATAAAAGGGAAACATACAGTTATGGACTTAAAGATGTAGTGCGACGAAACTATAATAAGACAAGACCACTATAAAGACAAATTCGATATGATTTCGAGTAAGTTAGAATTTAGCATTTGATATACAACAAGAGAGAAAGAATATGAGGCATAAAAGAGTACCGCGTATATGTGACTTCACCTCGGGAACAGTGAAATCTTTAAAGGACAAGGATTGTGGGTTTGCAAAACAACTGATGCATTGTGAATTTATTAGAAGAAAGAGACGATATTCGTTGGGATAAAGATAGTGTTATAAGAAAGTTTGGGACATTTATCATTAGAATATAAGTGCTACCTAATGGAGAATTTGAAACGACTATAAGCACTAGCTAATTACTGATCGGAATAAATGGAACGTGGCCTCAGATAAATTGCTACATTAATTACAATACTTGAGTACCAACCATCAGATAAGATTTTGTACTATATAATCGAGAGTCCTCATCGCCTCGTGATTTTGTTAAGGTCTCGTACGAAGATAATAAAGTTATAGATTATAAAGAAAGACATAGATATGGTATATGTACAACCCCAAAAGGGGGGGAAGCGGGTGAAAGTAAAGTAAGTATAAATGGAAACAATTGAGACTGCAACACATTTAATGTGAATTCTTAAACTTTAAGTGAGATCCCTTGCAGAACAAGTTAGTGAGATTTGAAGGCCAGCAATAAGCGGATAGAAGTCAAGATGGTATGGAATACAGTGCTGAGAATTATTGGTAGAGGTCTTGGATAATATGACAACAGAAAGTGGATGCTTGAAAAAAAAAAGAATACGACAAAAGAATGGTAACGAGCAACTTAAAATATATTATAAAGGATAACAAGGCTATACCGGATTAGAGGTTAAGATGTTGACAACGGAGTTATTGGCTAATGATATTGTGACATATAAGTAGCAAAGGAGAAAGGATAGGAAATCTCTCCTATAGCAAGATATGAGAAAACCAAATGGTGAATAGAGAAAGGGAAAAGAGTATGGCGAAATAGACAGCAAGTGAGTGATAGTACGATAAGATATGTAAAACAGGATGAACCGGGAAAAGGAAGGACTATGACTATGATTAGATACCCTTTATAAAAATTGTACAAGAATAGTTATGCAACCTACGAATACTTGTATGCTGAGGACAAGACCAAGTAAGTACTTGATAAAAAGGGTAAGAGTTCAGTAACAACAATGTGGTTGCAATATTTTTGATACGCCAAAGAAAGGTGTAAGGTGGTTAGAGGCAAATTACAGAGACGTAATTAGTACGGAGGGAAAAAGCCATAATTTGGGCCCCGATACTATTGAAAGGTATGAAGGAAGAATGTAAGGTAAAGTATGAAGACTAGTGAGACGACGCTAAGATATTTTCTGGGCTGATTTGAGCATCTACACATACTCGTATAAAGATTGCAATAGGATGCACGATAGGAGAACTAATGGCAAATCTGAGTAAAGGGGCGATAGAAGAGTTGAGTCAAAAATAGAGAAACAACATGAGATAATATGCCTAAAGTGTTATAAGTGGGATTAAGGGAAATTGCGAAATAGTTTAAGCGAGATGGTCAGAACGAGCTAGTTACTAGAAGACAGTGAATTTAAAGAGAACGAGCAAGAAGGACTCGACTTAAGCTTCAAGTATAGAGGGATATGATGAGTTGCAGTTGATTTCAGTGGTAGCCGGGATGATCATTTGCCGCTTATTGAATTCGCTTATAATAATAGTTATCATTCCAGCATTTAGATGGCGCCGTATGAAGCCTTATATGGCAGAAAATGCAGATCTCCGATTGGTTGGTTCGATGTGGGTGGAACTAAATTGGTTGGTCCAGATATGATTCAACAAGCAGTCGATAAGGTGAAGCTCATTCGGGAGCAGTTGTTAGCAGCCCAGAGTCTGCAGAAATCATATGCAGATAAACGATGTCGACAGTTAGATTTCCATATTGGTGACTGGGTATTTCTAAAAGTGTCATCTATGAAAGGTGTAATGAGATTCGGCAGAAAAGGAAAGCTCAGTCCGCGACATATTGAGCCTTACCAGATTGTTCAAAAAATAGGTGAGGTCGCCTACGAGTTAGACGTACCATCTGATCTGGGAGCAGTACATCCGGTATTCCATGTGTCAATGCTCCGTAAGTGTATTGGTGATCCTTCCAGAATATTTCCTATAGAAGATGTCCAGGTAACTGAGGAGTTGTCCTATGAAGAACGACCTATAGCTATTTTGGATAGTCAGGTGAGGAGATTGCGAACCAAAGATGTGCCTTCTGTTAAGGTTTTGTGGCGGAACAATAACCGAGGAGAAATGACCTGGGAAGTGGAGGACGAGATGAAGAAGAAATATCCTCACTTGTTCCCTATGCCTACAGGTAATCTAAATTCCTTAAATTGATTATGTTGAATGGTGAATGATTTATATGTGCGGTCCGTAAAAAGAAACTCCCCTGAAATGCTTGTAAGACCTTATAAGGAAAATTTAACATTCGAGGACGAATGTTCTAAAGGGGGGGAGGATGTTATATCCCGTATTTTTTCATATTCGGGAAATTTGAAATAATTGTGACTAGTAAGAGATAAAGCAATATTTTGGTTCTAGCAAATATATATATATATTGTTTATGAGAAATATTGATGCGAAAATATCGAGCGAGGCTAAGGGCAAAAATTGAAAATTTATTTCATGGATTACAAATATTAGCCAACTAATTGGGCTTAAAAAAAAAAAAAAAAAGAGGCCCAATTCATTAGGGGTGGCCGGCCATGGGCCCAAGCCCATGTGCCCATTTAATTCAAGGCTAATAAATAAGAGAAAAGGGCCATGTATTCATCATTCATCTAGAACTTTCAAGACAAAACAAAGTGAGAGCAAGACTTGAGAGAACAAGGGGCATTCGGCCACCTTGGAGAAAAAGAGAAAAATTTTAGCCCATCAAATCTTTGATCCAAAAATCTTAATTTTCTAGTATTCCTACTAGATTCAAGACCCTCTTCAACGTGGTATAATTTTTGAGGCAAGAAAGTACTTTTTTTGGCAAGTGGAAGAAAATGAAAAAAGGTAAGAATTCTATCTTTTTTTGTTATGGAAGACTTATATATGTATTGTAGTGTATGGAAATGAATGGAAAATATGGAGATGTTGTGTGTGGTGTGTGAGCCGTGTGTGTGTGTGTGTTGTGGTCGGGTGGTGTCTTTTGGTGAAGGAAGATGAATTAAATTTATTTAGTATGAAATTTGTGTGTTGTGGCCTTGTGATGTAAATGGAAGAATAATGGTTCAAGATTGGCATGAAAATTGGTTGTAAGTTGTTGTAGGAAAATTGTGTGATTTTATTATAAGTTTTATGTAATTATGGAAATGGAATTGCTAAAACATGAATTTTTGTTGTTGTTGATGAAATTGGAAGAAGAAAATGTGCCGTTGTGACCTTGTCGCATTTGTGGAGATTTCGAATGGAATATGGTGATAGTGGGATTGTAGAATATTTGGAAAAATTGTATGAAATGCTTTTGAATTGTATTTGGTTGATCTTGAATTAGTAATGAATATGTGAGCATTGGAATAGGCTTGAAAATACGTAGTTGAATTGAATAATGATGAACTATGTAGAAAGGAAGGTTACTAGTGTTGGAATGCGTTTTAAATTGGTTTTTGATGTTATTGGTATGGTTGTTGGTATTGTTGGTATGGTTGTTGATGAATTTGGTCGAGTTAAATTCTCGGGGATGTCGAATTTACAGGGGAGATGCTGCCGAAATTTCTGTAGACAAGCACTAGTTAGAATTGGATTTCTAAGTACTTGTAGCTAATATTTGGTAATTGATAATATTATTGTAGATATTGGAGAGCCCAAGACTTGAGTCGGGATTTGGTTAGCGAGCGATTGAGGTATGTGAAGCCTACCTTTCTTTCTTTTGGCATGACCTTTATGAAATGAATAAATGACACATATGTATGTTTCCAAAGAAAAATTCTATTCTTAGAGCCACTAGGATGGCCGATGTCTTTGACCTCCATAAGCTATTCCATATGGTTTGATACGCATTTATGATGTTTGAAAGATTTTAGTTGATATGTTTCCGAATGTTGTTCGAAAAATATTTGATATGGCTAAAGTCTTGGATATATGGTTTGATATGTATATATGATTCTAAGGCTCCATCTGATTTGCTCCATAGCTATATTTGAAAGTTCCCTAATATCATCGTTACTTGAATTTCCGAAAAGAGCTTCTGAAATGCTTTTAAAAAGTTCTGTACTTCAAAAGTTCGTAACTTTCGTATACTAATTCCGATTGACCCGAAACTGATTTCTGAGCCTTCGGATGTCGTAAATATATTTGTCCATCGAGTTTTGAAGTTTATTTATTTATATGCATATGGTTCCGTCACTACCCCGCTCGTGCATACTACTATTAAATCGTTCGCCAGATCCCGGGCCGGTTTTGTGATCGTGCGCACTATGTTACATTCGGCAGTATGATGTGTTACAGTCCCCGAGACCTCGCCATAGGGCCGGGTACCGCTTATATACGACGTTATGATGTGATATGGCATACGATATGTTCTGATGTTTTGATATGATATGATGATATGATATGTTCGGGGATTGTACAGAGAGTTGAAACCTTCTGGAGTATGATGTGTTGTGGCGCCAATGTCGGAGTGGCGACCAAGTTCCTGAGGCTTATGTATGATATTTATTTGCATTATCTATGCTTTTAAAATAGGTTTGATATACTGATTCTGTAACCGCTTTCCATACTCCGTATTTCAGTTCTGATTTGGATTACTATACTTTACATACTCAGTACATATTTCGTACAGACCCCCTTTCTTCGGGGGGGGGGGGGGGGGGGATGCGTTTCATGTCCGCAGGTACAGACGTTCGTTCTGGTGACCCGCCAGTGTAGGATACATTCTGCTACTTTGGAGTGCTCCTTTGACTCGGAGCCCATACTTTTGGTACAGATCTTTCGTTGTATATGTTTATGTATATATGTATGACTATCTGGGGTACGGCGGGGCCCTGTCCCGTCATATGTTTCGGTTATGGTTTGTAGAGGCCTGTAGACATATATGTGGGTCATGGGTCACGTTTGTTCGATTATGTTTGTGATTTGTGCCTTAAGCGGTCCCGTTTGCTATTATGGCCATAACGGCTCACATGTTTGTATATGTGTGTATATTCGGGCGATGTGTATTCCGCTAGCCTACCGGCTTTTGATATGATATTTCTGTATAGGTGACCGCTTAAGATGATGTCTGTTTTCAATATCTTTTCAAGATAACGTATGCTAAATTTGAATAAGTCTTTGATATGTCAATTTGGTAAGCGAATGAGTTTGGGTGTCCAAATAGGGCACCAGTCGCGGCCCACAGGGTTGGGTCGTGACACACTGCCCATGGGATATCCAATGTGACTGTCAAGAATGTCTTGACGATGAAATTGAATGGGGTGAATACAATACAAGAAGAGCCAAATCAAAGAAAAAAGGGGGAAACTCTGAAAGAAAGTTCCGAACAAGGTATGAAGAAGGAGACTCATCTATCAGTTCACTGAGCCATCCAGGAAAATATGAATTCGTTGTTTCGTACAAACCCCAAAATTGGCCATCTCTCCCTAACCAAAATTTACATCACAAACCTTCAAACGCAAGTATCCCAAAGCCAGAAATATTCATGATGAACCCCTCCAACTCCAGTCACACCAACGAATTTCCTCCACAACAACCTTTTGAAAAGGATGGTGCAAGCCATGCCCCAAAAATTCCCAAGGAAAAATGTTGTGCTGCCCACGGGAGAAAATCCACCAACAAGTGAAGTGGAAGCGACAATCAATTGCCAATCCGAAAATGCCATTTGCCAAAACAAAGTGTTAACTAATATTAGCACTTTCATTAGAAATGTTGCTCACACAGAGAATAAGATGATGAGCAGGGTGGAGACAACTGAGAAGAAGGTGGAACAAGCATCTTCTCAGCATGCTGGACTGATCAAAGCCCTGGAATTGCGAATGACAAACATGCAGTATGAGATTTGTCCACCAGGCACTACCCTTTTCCATTTCGTTAACCAACAACAAAAGGAAATGGATGACCTTAAAGAACAAATACAGCTACTGAGATATGGTCACCTTGAACCGCAAAAAAACACAAAGCTGCCCATCAAAACCCACCTTTTTCCCCATGTCCTCACAAACATACTCACCACCAAAGCTTGACCATTCTTTCACTATACTCCCATCCACAAAGCGAGACCCTATGCCTTTTGCCCATAAACAAAACAATGAACCTGAGTTCGACATTGCAAAAATCGTTTGGGAAAGGAAAGACTCTATGGAGGCCCAAAAGTAGTCCAAACGAAAGAAAGAACTCGGGGAAGGTTCAAAAGAACCCGAGCTGGAAAAATTGATGATCTCGGCCCATAATATTCCTAACCTCTACGTGACCCGACCCACAAAGGATGTAGAGGAGGATGAAACCCTAGGATCCAGTGACCAAGATTCATATGATACTGATCCTACGGAAGCAAGCGTTGAAACAAGCGAAGATTCCTCATTTGACTCTTCAGAAGAAAATAACCCGCCAATATTCATGAATCAACCCAGAGAACCAGAAATCTCTGAAGTAGATGATGATCGGGATGGGATAACAGATGAGCCAATTCCAGAAAGAAGGCCAGAACCAACAACAGCAAAATTCGTTGGGACTGGATTCCATACTTTCAGTCTGGATGATATCAAATTATCAAGATGGCCCCAAAGTATCCAAGATTTCTTAACTTTAATGGTGACAAAGGATCTTGTCGAACGGGAAAAGTATATGATCCTGTCAGAATTCACTTCAAGGTTCTCCGGAATTCTCCGAGACTGGTGGAATTCACTTGGGACACAAGACAAAAATATGTTTCTCACATCCCAAGACTTTGGTTACAACATCAAAATACTCCAACATGTATTTTGTGGAGATACCGGCCAAAGGCAAGAAAAACTAAGGAGACAGTTCTTTGAAATGAAATGCGTAACATTTGACAGAGATGCCATCGATATCCATTTTCAGAAGATGGCTAAACTGTTCTTTGAGTTAGGCAGAGAAGCTAGTCTCAAGCAAGCCTTTGTTTCATCATTTCCGAAGATGTTAGCAAGCCGGACCATGACGATCGTTGAGGAGAAGTTTCAATCAATAACGATCACACCGATCGGCTACATCAGGCAAGCCATATTTCTAGCGTTGGATGATATCTGCACAAAGAGATCTGTTTTGAAGCAGATCATACGAAACAATCCAGCCCTTGATAAAGCTTGCGAAAAGTCTGACCTAATTACTAGGTCAAGCTGTTCGTGCCATGTCCCTAGACGAAAGGGAAGGTTCAAGCGATTCAAATGGCCAAGGCCTTCACGAGAAGGATCAGAGTTCAGGAGGCGCATGAAATATTTCAGGAGGAAGAGCCCAGGCAAGTCCAAAAAAAATGATAGATGCTTCATCTGCAACAAGATTGGGCATTATGCAAAACCATTTCCCCAATCCAGACGATCGATCAAGCTTCTTACTGAAATAGAGGACTACACTGGTATCCATCTAGATGAAGATGGCGATCTTGAATCTGTACTCTCATTAGAGGACGAACCCACAGAGAAGACCCTCTTTTCCATAGATGTGTACGAAGAATATGGCGATGAATATTACCAGATTTCAGAACCAGAGGGAAAGGCTCAAGAAGATATCAACAGCATCATGGTGATCCCGTAGGTCCAACTTAAAGTTTATCCATCCAAATGGGATAAACCAATCTAGGTTATTGCCTTCATGGCCACTGGAGCGGCATGTTCATTGATGAACCCAGCAGTCCTTCTTGAGGATCAATGGATTCCACATTTCAAAGATTTCAACACTACTGGGACTGGAGTCATAACCACCACAGTCATCATAAAGCATCCAATCACAATTTATTTCTTCCCAGGGTTGAAGTTTCGAACAAAGCTGATTGGATAAGATGTACCAGGAAAAGATCTCATTGTCGGATTTGACATCTTCAGCCAACTTAAAGATCAGCTCCTGATCAAAGCCTATGGAATAACGTTCAAGAAACAATTCAAGCCATATACAGATGTTTTACGATTATTCCTAATAACTGATGCTGAATAGATCAAGGAGATAGAAAATCAGTTGGTGGAGCATTCATGTGCGGATTCTCACAAGGAGTTTATGGGAAAATGCAAAAAGCCTCTATGGATAAATGAGGAGTTTTTCATTAAACTCCCCTTCAAGAAGAATGAAAGCATTAATCCAACGAAGGCAAGTCACTCCGGCATGAATCCAGGTCATCTTCAGCTGGCGAAAAAAGAATGCGAAGAGCTCTTGGAGTTTGGACTTATCGAGCCCTCTAATTTACAAAGGGCATGCGAGGCGTTCTATGTCAATAAACGGGCAGAACAAACAAGAGGTAAACTCAGATTAGTCATAAACTATCAACCTCTTAACTATTTCCTCCAAGATGATAAATTCCCTATCCCAAATAAACTCACCATTTTTTCACACTTAGCCAATGCTAAATACTTTTCCAAGTTTGACCTTAAATCGGGGTTTTGGCAATTGGGAATACACCCAGAAGATAGACCAAAAACAGGGTTTTGTATACCCGATCACCACTTTCAATGGAAGGTCATGCCCGACACCCTCATTGTTCCAAAAGGCCATGATAAAATTATTTCAACCCATCCTCCATACATCACTAGTCTACATTGATGACATCTTACTCTTTAGTGACACTATGGAAGAACACCTCACGTTGCTGCAACAATTCCATGACCTAGTGGAGAAAAATGGAATCATGCTCTCACAGAAAAAGATGATTCTTGCCAGGAAGGAAATTGATTTTCTGGGGATGCATTTTTTTCATGGAGCATACAGCCCAGGGCCACATATTTGTCAAGAACTGCTAAAATTCCCAGACACCAATTTTACAACGAAGCAGCTCCAACAGTTTTTAGGTGTGATTAATTATGTTAGAGATTTTATCCCTAATGTCTCTACATACATTGCTCCACTTACAAAAATGCTCAAGAAGAATGCCCAAGGTTGGGGAAAGGAACATGATGAAGCAGTTCAGAAGATAAAAGAAATCTCAAAAGAGGTTAAAGCCCTCCATATTCCATCAGACGGGAAAAAGATATTGCAAATAGATGCCAGCAACGAATATTGGAGTGCGGTACTTTTTGAAGTTGAAGATGGCCAACGGAAAATATGCGGATATGCCAGTGGAAAGTTCAAAGATGCTGAACAACATTACCATTCCACATTCAAAGAAATTCTTGCCGTAAAAAATTGGATTAAAAAGTTTAATTTCTTTTTAATTCACACAGAGTTTCTTATCGAGATGGATATGAAAGCTTTCCCGAAGATGATCCATATAAATCCAAAGATTATCCCAAATCCGCATATTCTTAGATGGGCACAATGGTTCTCCCCTTACAAATTCCAAGTAAAGCACCTCAAAGGGAAAGATAATATTCTAGCGGATTTCCTATCCAGGCCAGATGAGTTTTCAAAGAGATTTCAAGCCAAGCTGCAGAAGAGGCTAACTAGCAACATTTTCATGCTTACAAGCTCATCAGGAGCTAGTCCATCCAGAATAGCAGATCATCCGCCAGAATTCTTCAGCAAGTTTGTGGACCCGTTTGATCCATCCATCCTCACAGAAATAAGGACTTTCTATGAGCTCTTAGTTTTTAGAAAATATGGAGGATCCATCCTTAAGCCATTCAGAGTCAATCCAGAATACCCATTCTGTCACGTATTCATAGCCATGCACAATGATTTTCCACAAGAGCTATTATGGTTTTTCTGGTATTTGTGTCACCAGTACTATATTTTCATGGAATTCAAGTGCGACATGTTCCGAGGTTTTGACAAGATTGAACCTGCTCTCAAAAATTTCTGCAATGGTTCAAACCACGAAGATATTGGGTTCAATGTTTCCAAGACTCCTATGCAGCAAAAGTGTTCATGTTACATCGACCGATAAAAATTATTGATGGGAAGGTCTATGCTCAACCAGATATTTCACTATGGTGGGAATTCCCCATCTCTGTCTTGTCCTTAGAAGATGAATACAGTGAAGCACAGAGAATTATTTTCCAGCAAAATAAGTGCATCCCAAAGGAGATATGGCCGAAAGAATGGGCTCGATGGAATTACACTGATAACCATCCCCATTGGGAAAGAGTTCGAGAAGCAGTAAAGGAGTACTGAGTGCCGTATGAAATAATCAAAGATGAAGTCACTCAGGCTATCACAAAGATAAGGTTGAATTTTCCATCTCAAGATTCAGCAAAAATAGATCCAGAGATGACAGGGCCATCCAACAAAAAATGCTACTACACAAGGTCGCGAAAGAGAAGTTTGGAAAACAAAGAAAAATTCAAGCAAAAACATGGACCAGAATGGTGGATAGAGGAAGGATACGCAACTCCGCCGTCGACTCCATCAAGCACCGCTCCGTCGGATAAAGCTTACTGACGTGCTTACAAGAAAGACAAAAGCGGACCCCACGGTCACATGCTTGTACATGGTTGTCATGCTTCAAATAATGTTCCTCTCGTTTTACTAGGCTTGTTTTATTAGGCGTGTTTTATTAGGCTGTCTTATTAGACTCGTTTTATCAGGCTTGTTTTATTAGGCTGTCTTATTAGGCTCGTTTTATCATGCTTGTTTTATTAGGCTGTCTTATTAGGCTCGTTTTATTAGGTTTGTTTTATTAAGCCCTTCACATGTCTAGCGGGTCCCGTGTGCCATGTAAGATAAGTATTGTGGAAGCCTCTAACTCCTATAAATAGGAGGCTATGTAGTAGTTAGAAGGCATCAAACAATTTCCCTGTAAATTTTCCGATATCAATAAAATGTTTGCCTTCTAAATTTCTCTTGTTCTTCTCTTTGAAAGGCATGGAAAGGCTAATCCTAAGTTAGTATAGGGTTAGGAAATATTGGGCAAGCTGAGCTTGCTATGAGTACAACAGTTTTCCGAAGCTTTGACAGTATGTCTGTAGTAGTGCGAAAGTTTTTTCGAGTTGAGTAGCTTGGCTAGGAAGCCAGCCCATTTTGTAGGAAAAACTTTCATATCTACGATCTTTCAAACTGTCTGACTAACTTGACAAGCCATCCTTCGGGTTGTTGATGTCATGTTTGTGGCAAGCGGCCCATCGGGATGTTGAAGCCCAGTCCTACTATGTAAGAAAACTATTGTGCTTGTAGTTCGGCTGTCTTGCTTGGTGTTTCCCCAACCTCAACATACCCGCGGTATCAGAGCCAGGTTATCTTTTTCGGAGAGAGGAGCAGTTTAGTAAAAATATGTCTGAGTCGTTACCATCTGCGTCCAACCCTTGTAATCATGAAATGGTCTTCGAATGCCTCTCATAACATAAATGTACATAAGCCCACGAGGCTACAAAATGATTGTCACGACCCAACCGGAGGGCCATGACGGGCACCCGGTGCTAACCCACCCGGGCACCTCTTATCGTACTCTTATATTCACACCTAGGTGAGCCACATGGCTTACTCATAATTTACATACATCAATAGTATTAATCTCCTTGGGCAACAACACATTTATATCATCATCAACAACTTTGCCCATAGCCATATATACATGCCTACAAGGCTAACAAAATAATATACAAAATGTGAACCGACAAGGCTAAAAGACATCTACCCATACACAACTGTCTACGAGCCTGTAAGAAGAGTATGTAACATCATATAAGTGGGATAGGACCTCGCGATGTCCATACACATATATATACACAAAACAATAGTACCCAAAGTTGTAGCTCCGAATGGAATGAAGCTCCTCTATGCAGTCTCTGAACATGAAATCTATGGATCAAGCCTGTCTCCCTGGCCACCTGCGGGCATGACGCAGTGTCCACAAACAAAAAGACGTCAGTACGAATAATATATTGAGTATGTAAAGCATAATCAACATCATAGTAGAAGCATAAGAGACAACATAAGAAATAGCATAGGATGGGAGAATCAGGAGGTAATAGAGCCATTTGTACCTCTAGTGGCCATCGTTATATTTACTTACTTGTCTTTCGTAGGGACCTTCCATTTCTAATGCTTACTCACATACATATACACATATTTATTTTTATTTGTACTCGTATCATACCCGACCATGAAAGTTTGGTGTTTCACATACACGGCCATGACAAGGCTCGGTGATTATACATACGTGGCCCTACCAGCTCAGTGTTATCCATACCCAACTGCAGTGGTGCGCGCGCGATAGGTATCACACCAGGCCATATAAGCTCCGTGTCACATAATAGTCATACATACTTAGACAAGTATACATAAAAGTCCATAAGAATCATCAACATCATTACCATCATCGTTTTCGTTACATCTATCCTTAGAGGATCAAGTATTACAGAAAAGAAGTTGCTAGTATCGTGAAAGGATCGAGAATCATGAGCTTTGGTAATCTTAGAGATAGAGTCATTTGGCAGACATTATGGGACTCATGAAAGGATATATATATATATATATATATATATATATATATATAGCAAGGGAACCATGCCTTAATGAAAGAAGGGTTAGCCTTACATACCTCTTCGTCTTCTTAACTACCTAACGTCCACCATCGTAGCTTGAACAATCTACATTAGAAGGATTCATTCCACGGGTAAGCCTTAATGATACTCTTAAATTCAAACTAGAATAATTCATGATCTAATGAAAATTGGGTAGCATTTCCCCTATTTCATCAGCTTCCACCATATTACAAAACAACTCCCAACAACCACAATAATATCCGCAATATCATAATCAAGTATTCACATTCCATTGAGCCTTTTAAATTCATCCTTATGTTAAACTTATACCAACAACTTCACACCCATATTAGCACTTTTTCATACAATGCTTTCTCATAACTATTACTACCTTCCATAACAAGATAATATCCATATCATACTAAAAATCATGACTCACGTTAGCTTACTACTCAAAAATATCATAAAAGTTACATTGAGCCCTCATTTCCTACTTTCTTCTTCTACCCAAGTTCTTCAACAACCAAGAATTCATGATAACATGAAATAAGCATGAAAACTAACCTTTTGTCTCATGGGAAAGATCTTTGGAGTAGCTATCAACTTAGGTGAATATCCTAGCTTCAATACTCAAGAATTTCTTGTAGTCTGCTAACCCTAGCAAGACTCCTAACACATGGGTACCTTGATTCTTGCCTCTTGATCTTTGTTTTCTCTTGGATTGGAGTGTAATATGCTTGTATAAGGGTTTGGAGCTCTCAAGACTTTTGGAAAATGAAAAATGAAATAAATGAACGAAGGCCATCTATTTATACAAAAAGTTAAAAATCAGCCCGATGGACTTATACGGACCACTTATATAGTCCGTATAATATTATACGGTCCGTATAAGTGGACCGTCTAACACCACCGAGAATTTTACCCTTTCTGTTGAGGTCAGTTTATACAGACCCTCCTTAGACGGATCGTATAAGTGGTCGTATAACGCCAGCTGTGCGAAACTTTCTCTCGTTGATTCGTTTGACTTCCAATCATCGTGGAACCTTCTTGGCACTTAAATAATAATTCATTAACCTTAAAATATGCTCTATATCATCCCCTCAAGATATCACCAAATAAATATTAGCTTAATTATAGCGAAAACATTTCCGAACTGGACTTATATTTCACTTCCTTCAACAAACTAAAGCTCATATATTCGTACAACTTCAAAATATTATGGGATGCACCTCAAGCTGTCTAATACCTTCCTTAATCTTGTAAGGGTTTCATAATCACCTTAGGCTCACATTAGCCTATCCACAAGGCAACAAAACGGAAATTTCTGAGGTGTAACATTCTTCCCCTCTTAGGAACATTCGTCCTCGAATGTTAGGTTCTTGGAGATTCTATAAAAAATTTGCTAGAGTTTCCCCTATAATATGGTAATACCATCCTACAACAACAACCCAAAATACATCACCTCACAGGGCTACAAACACAACATCAATAGCCATGGCCATACACGACCAGGAAAACATCAAGGAAAACACTACATACCTCAGGATAATGGCGTCTCTGCTAAGTCTCTAGAATGGCAATGGGGACTTCTTCATAAGACAATTGTTTGGTAACTTGGACTTCATCTATTGGTACAATTCTGGAAGGATCTCCAATGCACTTACGAAGCATCGATACATAGAAAACTGGATGAACTGACTCGAAGTCAGGAGGTAGATCTAATTTATGAGCCACCTGGCCTACCTTGCGTATAATCTCATAAGGTCCAATGTACTGGGGACTAAGCTTTCCGTTCTTACCGAATCTTATGATGCCCTTCATTGGCGACACCTTTAAAAGTACCCAATCTTTCACTTGGAACACTAAGTCTCTTCGGCGATTATCTGCATAGGATTTCGGATAACTCTGAGCTGTTAATAATCGATCTTGTATAATCTTGAATTTCTCTATAGCTTGCTGTACGAAGTCTGGCCCTATCAGTTTGCCCTCTCTTACTTCGAACCGCCCTAATGGAGATCTACACTTTCGGCCATACAAAGCCTCATACGGGGCCATCTGGATGCTAGAATGATAACTGTTGTTGTAAGGAAACTAAATAAGCGATAAATGATCATCCCAATTACCTCCAAAATCCAATATACATGCCCTTAGGATATCCTTAAGAGTCTGGATGGTTCGTTCAACTTGCCTATCCGTCTGTGGGTGAAATGTCGTGCTAAGGCTCACCTGAGTCCCCAAACCTTCTTGGAATGATTTCCTAAAATTGGCTGTAAACTGGGTCCCTCTATCGGAGATAATAGACATTGGAACACCATGAAGTCGCACTATATCTTTAACATAAATCTTTGCATAATCTTCTGCTACATATGTGGTTCTGACCGGTAAGAAATGAGCTGACTTCGTAAGTCTATCTACGATCACCCATATAGAATCATACTTATGTTGGGAACGGGGTAAGACTGTAATAAAGTCCATGTTAATTACTTCCTATTTTCAAGTTGGAATTTCTATAGCTTGCAATAATCCGCCCAGCTTTTGGTGCTCAATTTTCACTTGCTGACAGTTAGGACATTGAGCTACGAATTCCGCTATACCTTTATTTATCCCATTCCACCAATATATAGATTTAAGACCATGATACATCTTCGTTGCTCCGGGGTGAACGGAATAACCGGAACAATCGGCTTCTTCAATATTTGGTGGCATAATCCTGCAACATCAGGAACACATAACCTGCCTCGGCATCGGAGATCTCCATCTCCAGAAATCTCAAAAGATGACTTCTCCTTCTGAGGGAGTGTATTTCTGTAATGAATTAGCATGGGATCTTCATATTGTCACTCTTTCACTTCCACTACTAGCGACGTGACTGCTGAATTCTGAATGGTAGCTCCCGTACTGTCTGAGTCCACCACTCGAACTCCTAGGCTAGCTAACTGCTGGAGCTCAATTGCTATCCCTCTTTTCTCAGGCTGAACATCGCATAAACTTCCCATGGATCTACGGCTAAGAGCATCAGCCACAATTTTTGCTCTCCCGAGATGATATAGGACGTTAACATCAGTCTTTCAACAATTCCAACCATCGCCGTCGCCGTAAATTCAATTATTTCTGCTTCAAGATATACTGAAGGCTCTTATGATCTGTATAAATACCAACGTGGATGCCATACAAATAATGTCTCCGCATCTTCAATGCATGAATTACTGCAGCCAATTCAAGATCATGGGTCGAATAATTATTCTCATGTTTCCGTAACTGTCTTGAAGCATACGCAATCACCTTATCATGTTGCATCAACACACAGCCTAACCCAACGCCTGAAGCATCACAATAGACAACATAATCTTCTGGTCTCTCTGGAAGTGTCAGGACTGGGGCAGAAGTTAATCTATCCTTTAGCTCTTGGAAACTGCATTCACAAGCATTTGTCCATTGAAACTTAGATGCTTTATGGGTCAGCTTCGTGAGTGGTACAAAAATAGAAGACAAGCCTTCTACAAATCTCCTGTAATAACCTGCTAAGCCCAGAAAATTGCGATCCTCCATAGGGGTTGTGGGCCTTGGCTAAGTCTTCACGGCCTCTATCTTTTGGGTATCTATCCGAATACCATCGGCTAAAATAATATTCCCCAAAAAGGTCACCGAGTTTAACCAAAACTCACACTTAGAAAATTTGGCAAATAACTCTCGAGTTTGAATAACTCTAAGAACAGTACGCAAATGATCCGCATGTTCTGCCTCCGACCTAGAATATACCAGGATATCATCGATGAACACAATCACAAATAAATCTAGGAAGGGCCTGAACACATTGTTCATCAAATCCATAAATACTGCCGGCGCATTAGTTAGCCCAAATGACATTACCCGGAACTCAAAATGGCCATATCTTGTTCTGAAGGCTGTTAGGAATATCTTTCTCCCTAACTCGCACTTGATGATACCCGGATCTCAAATCTATCTTTTAAAATGATTTGGCCCCTTGTAATTGATCAAATAAGTCGTGAATCCTTGGGAATGGATATTTGTTCTTGATCGTTACTTTATTCAGTTGCCGATAGTCGAGTCACATTCGCAAGGAGCCATCTTTCTTTCGCACAAATAACACGGGTGCTCCCCACGGGGAAGAACTAGGCCTAATAAAGCCATTCTCCAGCAAGTCCTTCAACTGCTCCTTCAACTCTTTCAACTCCGCAAGAGCAATTTTGTAAGGAGGAATGGATATGAGCTTTGTATCTGGTAGCACATCTATAGCGAAATCAATCTCCCGCTCAGGAGGGAGACCTGGAAGCTCTTCCGGAAATACATTCGGAAACTCATTCACCGCGGGGACAGACTAAAGAGTTAGCGTTTCGACTTCTACATCTTGGACCTGAATTAGATGGTAAATACAACCTTTTGTGATCATTTTCCTTGCCTTTAGATAGTAAATAAACGTACCTTTCGGGGACGCAGTATTTCCTTTCCATTCTAAAACTGGTTCTGTCAAAAACTGGAAGTGAACCATTTTCATTCTACAATCAACATTGGCATAGCAAGAAGCCAACCAATCCATGCCCATGATAACATCAAAATCCACCATTTTTAACTCATGTAAATCAACCATAGTACGATGGTCACAAATCACAACTACACAATTTCTATATGCTCGACTAGCTATTACCAGTTCACCAACAGGTATAGATACCTCAAAGGGTTTGATTGACTCCGGTTTGAGCCCAAACCGACCCGCAATATATGGAGTAACATATGACAATGTGGAGCCTGGATCTATCAAAGCATATACATCATGAGAGAATACCGATAATATACCTGTGACGACATCGGGGGAAGACTCAAGATCTTGTCGCCCCTCCAATGCATAAATATGGTGCTGGGGACCACTTGAAGTGGGGTTCTCCCTCTGCCTCTACCATGGCTGACTGGCGCATGTGACCCTGGCCCCATAGGGCATATAAATAATGAAGACCCGACTACCGACACTGAAGGCTGGGCCCTACCCCTGCTACCAACTGAGGGGCAATTTTTATAGGATTCCAGAAGACTTTAACATTCGAGGACGAATGTTCTTAAGGGGGGAAGAATGTTACACCTCGGAAAATCTTCCGTTGGTACGCAAGTGAATGACCTAGTGATGAGTACGAGTGTATGATGTTTCCATGAGTAAGAAACGACATTTGATGACCCTAAATAAGATTCCAAATGCAATTGTGATAAGGGGTAGGTTATGCTCTGTGATGAATAATTATAGGATCTGAAAATATGGAAAATTACGGATCTGCATTTTGGCCAGTTGCACGTAAAATGAAATATGGAACGTAAAGTGGTATACGACCCGTAAACTGCCATGTCGTATTTTGGCATCCAAAACATCAACTTTCTGCCAAATGATCAAATGGTTAAATACGACCTGGAATACGGACCGTAAAGTGGTTTACGGCCCGTAAACTATGTCCGTAAATCACCACGTCTTAGTTTGCGTTTCTGGTTCTGTTATGATTAAATACGACCATGAAGGACGGTCCGTAAACTGGAATACGGACCGTAAACCAAGTTTACGACCACTGTGCACTTCAAATCAGATTTTTAAGTCATTAAATAAGGGGACCAAGGCTTATTTCATTTCACTTCTACATCACACCCCTTCTCTCTAGAACATCTCTCTACATATATTCCACAAGAATTCAAGGAAATTTGGTGATCAACAACATAAATCAAGGGAATCAAGTGTAAGAAAACCATCAAGATCATCCAAGGTCAAGAAATCCAAATGGAGATAAACTAGGGTTTTGCTCAAAGTGGAGTATTATCAACTAAAGCTTGTTCCTACAACATTTAAGGTAAGATTCATGATATTTCTATGTTGTTTATGGTAGTTAAGAGTTGAAATATTTGGATTGTAGAAGAGTATAGAAAAATGAGTCATGAATATGGAATAGTGTCATTTTGAGAAATAGTATGAATTAAGCTATGGGTCTTGATGTATTGTGATGTAAATACGGTATAAATGATGTTGAGAACATGAGATGAACAATGTATCTAAATGGACGTCGTGTGTGTTAGGGCTATGGTTATGGATGAATTGAATGTAAGTCTAGAAATATGGATAATGTAAGTGAGTAATGACGATTGTTATGGCATCGTGGATTTACTATTGACGTTTGGGAGTTGAGATACGTTATGGGGGAGATGTTGTCCGATTTTCTCTAGCTTTAGTCATATATGCTAGCTATCGATTCTAATGATAGTACGACTTCAATGAAGGTAGAAACACTAGCATTGGAGGAGAACGCGCAAGTGTAGAATAGTGCAACGGAAAGGTATGTAAGGCTAACCCTTCTTTCATAAGGCATGGTTGTTTGGCCAAACATCTAAATCTTGTGTAAGAGTATGATATCCTTCAATTGATTTGATCTTCCGAACTAGCAAGCTCACAATTCTTGATACGCTACAATTGTACCAATGTCCTCGTATAACGAGTAAGCCTAATAAGATGAAGGTGACGAATGACGATGATAGTGATAATGATATCGATGACGATGATGATGAAGATGATGATAATGGCGATGATAATAATAAAGTTTATGAGCCATTATGTATATGTATGTATCTATGAGTGACTATTATAAAACCCCGAGCTTATGAGGTCGGGTATGATATGTAAATAAGTATGTATACGATTACGAAACGCGCCCACACCTCTGCAGAGGGTACAGATAACCCTGACGCCTTGGTAGGGCCAGGTAGATGTAACCCTGAAGCCTTGGTAGGGCCAGGTACGAGTAACCTTGAGCTTTGGTTGGCCAAGTATGTATGAAACACCGATCCTGTATGATCGGGTATGCTATGTAAATAATGATGTAAATGATATGATTATGTATATGATATGAATACGAATATAATACGATATGAATGCGAATAAGGGTGTATATACGAATACGAGCACGAATATGGTACGTACGGATATGGATGTATGTACATAAATACGTATTAGAGATGGTAAGATCCTATGTAAGGCAAGTAAGTGCCCATGGTGATGACGTTACTATCTCCTACCTCATATTGTTTCTTATGTTGTACATTATGATTTCCTATTGATGTTGATCATGCTTTACATACTCAGTACATTCTTCGTACTGACGTCCTTTTGTTTGTGGACGTTGTGTCATGCCCGCAAGTGCACAGGGAGACAGACTTGACCCGTAGCCGCTTTCTCAGAGATTTCATAGCAGAGCTCGATTTCATTCGGAGCCATAGCTTTTGGGTACTTATTCTTTTGTGTATATAATTATGGGCATAGCGGGGTCCTGTCCCGCTCATGCGGTATGCTATATTCTTCTCAGAGGCTCATAGACAGGTGTATATGGTTAGATGTGTTTGGCCTTGTCGGCCTATATTTTGTATATCATTTTGATAGCCTTGTCGGTTCCTGTACATTGATGTGGCATAAATGCCAATGATGATCTAAAGATGTTGCCGTCCAATGGGACTAGCGTGATTGATGAAAAGAAATGTCTGTTTTACTATGTGGCTCACCTAGATGTTATGTGAAGGTATGTCGAGGGGTCCCCGGGTAGGATAGCATCGGGTGCTCGTCGCGGCCCACCTAGTCGGGTCGTGACAAAAGTGGTATCAGAGCAGTTCAGTCCTAGGGTGTGTCTACGAGCCGTGTCTAGTAGAGTCTTGGTTAGGGGTGTGTTGTGCGCCACACTTATAAATAATAAGCTGCCGACATTTTAGGAATAAATGGCCTTTTTTCTTAATAAGAATCGTGCGATAGTGCTATGATATAAGAAATTCTAGTTCCTTAACCGTGTGCTATGTATTTCAGAAATTCCTGTAAAGAAAAAGGCTACAACAGCCCAAAAGGGCAAGACGGTGGCAGAAAAGCGGGCTAAAAGAGCACCGCCACCGGTAGTAGAGGAAAGTGAGTCCCAGAATACGGCTTAATCTCAGTCCTCGCAGACAGTGCCTATTACTGAGGAGCGTGAGAGAGTCTCAGCCCCAGCTCCAGCACCTCCAACTCTTCCACTGGATGCTTCGAGTCAAGATGTGAAAGAGGCTATTAATTTTCTGACTTAATTGGTTGCGGCCCAGACTCAGAGGCAAAGTTCAGGGAAAGGTGTTAGGGCCGTTAGTGCAAGGGCCCGTGACTTCATTACTTTGAACCCTCCGAAATTCTTTAGGTCAAAGCCGGAGGAGGACCTTCATGATTTTATTGATGGTATGTTGAGGACGCTTCGATTGATACATGCATCGGACACCGAATCGGTGGATTTAGCGTCGTGTAGATTGAGAGATGTCTCGATCCAATGGTATACAGTTTGGATTGCTTCACGGGGAGCCAATGCACCTCCCCCGGTATGGCAAGAGTTTGTTGATGCTTTTCTCCGATACTATATGCCTCCAGAAGTTCGGCGAGCTAGGGCCGATAAATTCTTAAACTTGAGGCAAGGTAGTATGAGTGCCCTAGAGTATAGTCTCTGCTTCAACTCTTTGGCTAGGTATGCTTCAGCCATGGTAGCGGATATGGGTGACCAGGTACACCGATTTGTGAAAGGCCTAGGGCCGCATTTGATGGATAGGTGTTTGACTGCGTCCCTTCAGGACAATATGGATATCGCCCACATTCAGGCTCACGCTCAGAACTTGGAAGAAAGCTTGCAACAGTAGAGAAGTGAACGCGAGCAAAATAGAGGACATGGCAAGAGGGCTAGGTCATTGGGTCCGACGAGCGAGTTTAGAGGTGGGCACAGGCAGCAGTTTCCAAGACATTCAGGTTATTCTATAACCAGTGCACCTCTACGATTTTCAGGCCAGAGATTTGATAGATCTGCTCGTTCAGGGTCGAGTCCGAGTTTTTCAGGGTCCCAGTTCAGGGGTGATTCGGGTCAGGCGAGGCCACCCGTGCCACGATGTTCCTAGTGTGGGAAGTTGCATTGGGGTCAATGCCGATCAGGTTCAGATGTTTTCTATTCATGTGGCCGACCAGGCCACATCATACGTGATTGCCCCTCAGTACATGGTAGAGGTAGGACCCATCCATCAGGGTCGGTAGCCGGATCTTCAGCATCTGTACGCCCTACAGGGCCAGGTCCACATGCGCCAGTGGGCCATGGTAGAGGCAGAGGGAAAGCTCCCAGTACTAGCGGTCCTCAGCACCGTATTTGTGCTTTGGCTGGACGCCAAGATCTTGAGTCTTCTCCTGATGTGGTCATAGGTATATTATCGGTATTCTCTCATGATATATATGCTTTGATTGATCCGGGCTACACATTGTCATATGTTACTCCATATATTGCGGGTCGATTTAGAGTCGAACCGGAGTCGATCAAACCTTTTGAAGTGTCTACACCCGTTGGTGAATCGGTAATAGCTAGCCGAGTGTATAGAGATTGCGTAATTGTGATTTGTGATCGTCGTACTGTTATTGATTTGCATGAATTAGAAATGGTAGATTTTGATGTCATTATGGGCATGGATTGGTTGGCTTCTTGCTATGCCAATGTTGATTGTAGAATGAAAATGGTTCGTTTCCAAGTTCCGGGAGAACCAGTTTTAGAATGGAAAGGAAATACGGCGTCACCAAAAGGCAGGTTTATTTCCTATCTAAAGGAAAGGAAGATGATCACAAAAGGATGTATTTATCATCTAGTGCGAGTTCAAGATATAGAAGCTGAATCGCCAACTCTTCAGTCAGTTCCCGTAGTAAATGAATTTCTGGATGTGTTCCCGGAAGAGCTTCCAGGCCTTCCTCCCGGGCGAGAGATAGATTTTGCGATTGATGTTTTGCCAGACACTAAACCCATATCTATTCCTCCCTATAGGATGGCACCCGCAGAGTTGAAAGAGTTGAAGGAGCAATTAAAAGACCTGCTTGAAAAAGTCTTCATTCGGCCTAGTTCATCCCCGTGGGGAGCACCCGTATTGTTCGTCCGGAAGAAGGATGGCTCCTTGAGAATGTGCATTGATTATCAGCAATTGAATAAAGTGACAGTTAAGAACAAATATCCTCTCCCGAGGATTGATGATTTATTTGATCAATTGCAAGGTGCCAAATGGTTTTCAAAGATTGATTTGAGGTCCGGGTATCACCAAGTAAGAGTTAGGGAGAAAGATGTCCCTAAGACAGCCTTCAGAACAAGATATGGCCATTTTGAGTTCCGAGTAATGTCGTTTGGGCTAACTAATGCGCTGGCAGTGTTTATGAATTTGATGAATAATGTGTTCAGACCCTTCCTGGATTTATTTGTGATCGTATTTATCGACGATATCTTGGTGTATTCTAGATCCGAGGTAGAACATGCAGATCATTTGCGTACTGTCCTTGGAGTTCTTTGAACTCGAGAGTTGTTTGCAAAGTTTTCCAAATGCAAGTTTTGGTTGAACTCAATTGCATTTCTGGGCATATTGTTGTAGCCGATGGTATTCGAATGGATAGTCAAAAGATTGAGGCCGTGAAAACTTGGCCAAGGCCCACAACTCCTACGGAGGTTCGTAGCTTCTTGGTCTTAGTAGGTTATTACCAGAGATTTGTTGAGGGTTTTTCTTCTATTTCTGCACCGCTCACGAAGTTGACCCAGAAATCGGCGAAGTTTCAATGGACAGATGCATGCGAACGTAGCTTCCAAGAGCTAAAGGGTAGATTGACTTCCGCCCCAGTCTTGACACTTCCAGAGGGATTGGAAGGATATGTTGTTTATTGCGATGCTTCAGGCATTGGGGTAGGCTGTTTTTTGATGCAACATGGTAAAGTAATCGCGTATGCTTCAAGGCAATTACAGAAACATGAGCAGAATTATCCAACCCACGATCTGGAATTGGCAGCAGTGGTTCATGCTTTAAAGATATGGACACATTATTTATATGGTGTCCATGTGGATATTTATACGGATCATAAGAGTCTTTAGTATATTTTCAGGCAGAAAGAGTTGAATTCGCGACAACGACGATGGTTGGAATTGCTAAAAAATTATGATGTTGATAAATGTTGTGGCTGATGCTCTTAGCCGTAGATCGATGGGAAGTTTATGTGATGTACGACCCGAGAAGAGAGAAATGGCCCGTGAGCTCCAGCAGTTAGCTAGCCTAGGAGTCTGAGTAGTGAACTCAGGTAGCAAGGGGACTATTATTCAGAATTCAGCAATCTCGTCGCTAGTAGCAGAAGTGAAAGAGCGGCAATACGAAGATCCCACGCTAAAGCAGTATAGAGATACGCTCCCTCAGAAAGAAGAGCCATAATTTGATATTTCAGGAGACGGAGTTCTCCGGTGTAGAGGCAGATTATGTGTTCCCGATGTGGCAGACTTACGCCACCAAATATTGAGAGAAGCTCATTGTTCGCGTTACTCTATTCACCTCGGAGCAACAAAAATGTATCATGACCTTAAGCCTATATATTGGTGGAATGGAATGAAGAAATATATAGCGGAATTCATAGCTCAATGTCCCAACTGTCAACAGGTCAAAGTCCAGCACCAAAAGCCGGGTGGATTGTTGCAAGCTATAGAAATCCCAACATGGAAGTGGGAAGTGATTAATATGGACTTTATTTCAGGCTTACCCCGTTCTCGACATATGGGTGATTGTGGATAGACTCACAAAGTCAGCTCATTTCTTGCCAGTCAGAACGACCTATGTGGCAAAAGATTATGCAAATCTTTATCTTAAAGAGATAGTGAGACTCCATGGTGTTCTAGTATCTATTATCTCGGACAGAGGAACTCAGTTCACGACTAATTTTTAGAAGTCTTTCCAAGAGGGTTTGGGAACCCAAGTGCGCCTTAGCACGGCATTTCATCCACAGACCGATGGACAAGCTGAACGTACTATTCAGACTCTTGAGGATATGTTACGGGCATGTATGATAGAGTTTGGGGGTAGTTGGGATGATCACTTGCCACTCATTGAATTTTCTTACAATAATAATTATCATTCTAGCATTCAAATGGAACCGTATGAAGCTTTATATGGGCGAAAGTGTAGATCCCCAATCAGGTGGTTTGAAACAGGAGAGGCTAAATTGATAGGGCCAGATTTGGTCCAGCAAGCTATAGAGAAAGTCAAACTCATACAAGATCGGTTGTTTGCAGCCCAAAGTCGTCAAAAGTCCTATGCGGATAATCGCCGAAGAGACTTGGAGTTCAAAGTGAAAGATTGGGTATTCTTGAAAGTGTCTCCTATGAAGGGTGTAATGAGATTTGGCAAAAAGGGGAAGCTTAGTCCCAGGCACATTGGGCCTTATGAGATTGTGCGAAAAGTGGGCAAAGTGGCCTATGAATTAGATCTACCTCCGGATTTGGAGTCAGTCCATCCAGTTTTCCATATCTCGATGCTTCGAAAATGTGTGGGAGATCCTACTAAGATCGTGCCAAAAAGTGATGTGCAAGTGACAGACAAGTTGACTTATGAAGAGGTACCCATTGCCATACTAGATAGGCAAAGGCGGGAGCTTAGAACAAATAAGTGGCCTCAGTTAAGGTTCTATGGAGAAGCAGTAAACGAGAGGAAATGACATAGGAAGCGGAAGAAAGTATGCAATCTAGATACCCACATTTGTTTCAGCCCCTAGGAGAAACCCAAGACGAGACGTCAAGATTTTAAGGTATGTATGTTTTCCTTTTATGGTTTTGGTCGTGTGTGGCCAAATTTTATTGCTATTATGTTGTGGCCCTGTGAGGCATCGATATTATGGGTTGTTGCGACAGGATGGTGGCGCCATATTATAGGGGAAACTCTGGAGAAATTTTTATAGGATTCCAGAAGACTTTAACATTCGAGGACGAATGTTCTTAAGGGGGGAAGAATGTTACACCTCGGAAAATCTTCGGTTGGCACGCAAGTGAATGACCTAGTGATGAGTACGAGTGTATGATGTTTCCATGAGTAAGAAACGACATTTTATGACCCTAAATAAGATTCCAAACGCAATTGCGATAAGGGGTAGGTTATGCTCCGTGATGAATAATTATAGGATCTGAAAATATGGAAAGTTGCATTTTGGCCAGTTGCACGTAAAATGAAATATGGAACGTAAAGTGGTATACGACCAGTAAACTGCCATGTCGTATTTTGGCTTCCAAAACTTCAACTTTCTGCCAAATGATCAAATGGTTAAATACGACCTGGAATACGGAGCGTAAAGTGGTTTACGGCCCATAAACTGTGTCCGTAAATCACCACGTCTCAGTTTGAGTTTCTAGTTCTGTTATGATTAAATACGACCATGAAGGACGGTCCGTAAACTTGAATACGGACCGTAAACCAAGTTTACGACCATTGTGCACTTCAAATCAGATTTTTAAGTCATTAAATAAGGGGACCAAGGCTTATTTCATTTCACTTCTACATCACACCCCTTCTCTCTAGAACATCTCTCTACATATATTCCACATGAATTCAAGGATATTTGGTGATCAACAACATAAATCAAGGGAATCAAGTGTAAGAAAACCATCAAGATCATCCAAGGTCAAGAAATCCAAATGGAGATAAACTAGGGTTTTGCTCAAAGTGGAGTATTATCAATTAAAGCTTGTTCCTACAACATTTAAGGTAAGATTCATGATATTTATATGTTGTTTATGGTAGTTAAGAGTTGAAATATTTGGATTGTAGAAGAGTATAGAAAAATGAGTCGTGAATGTGGAATAGTGTCATTTTGAGAAATAGTATGAATTGAGCTATGGGTCTTGATGTATTGTGATGTAAATACGGTATAAATGATGTTGAGAACATGAGATGAACAATGTATGTAAATGGACGTCGTGTGTGTTAGGGCCATGGCTATGGATGAATTGAATGTAAGTCTAGAAATATGGATAATGTGAATGAGTAATGACGATTGTTATGGCATCGTGGATTTACTATTGACGTTTGGGAGTTGAGATACGTTATGGGGGAGATGCTGTCCGATTTTCTCTAGCTTTAGTCATATATTCTAGCTATCGATTCTAATGATAGTACGACTTCAATGAAGGTAGAAACGCTAGCATTGGAGGAGAACGCGCAAGTGTAGAATAGTGCAACGGAAAGGTATTTAAGGCTAACCCTTCTTTCATAAGGCATGGTTCTTTGGCCAAACATCTAAATCTTCTGTAAGAGTATGATATCCTTCAATTTATTTGATCTTCCGAACTAGCAAGCTCACGATTCATGATACGCTACAATTGTACCAATGTCCTCATATAACGAGTAAGCCTAAAAAGATGAAGGTGACGAATGATGATGATAGTGATAATGATATCGATGACGATGATGATGAAGATGATGATAATGGCGTTGATAATAATGAGGTTTATGAGCTATTATGTATATGTATCTATGAGTGACTATTATAAAACCCCGAGCTTATGAGGCCGGGTATGATATGTAAATAAATATGTATACGATTACGAAACACGCGCACACCTCTGCAGAGGGTACGGATAACCCTGACGCCTTGGTAGGGCCAGGTAGATGTAACCCTGAAGCCTTGGTAGGGCCAGGTACAAGTAACCTTGAGCCTTGGTTTGCCAAGTATGTATGAAACACCGATCCTGTATGATCGGGTATGCTATGTAAATAATGATGTAAATGATATGATTATGAATATGATATGAATACGAATATGATACGATATGAATGTGAATAAAGGTGTATATACGAATATGAGCAAGAATATTGTACGGATGCGAGTGTGGATACGAATATGGATGTATGTACATAAATACGTATTAGAGATGGTAAGATCCTATATAAGGCAAGTAAGTACCCATGATGATGACGTTACTATCTCCTACCTCATGCTATTTCTTATGTTGCACATTATGCTTTCCTTTTGATGTTGATCATGCTTTACATACTCAGTACATTCTTCGTACTGACGTCCTTTTGTTTGTGGACGCTGCGTCATGCCCGCAGGTGCACAGGGAGACAGACTTGACCCGTAGCCGCATTCTCAGAGATTTCATAGCAGAGCTCCATTTCATTCGAAGTCATAGCTTTTGGGTACTTATTCTTTTGTGTATATAATTATGGGCATAGCGGGGTCCTGTCCCACTTATGTGGTATGTTATATTCTTCTTAGAGGCTCGTAGACAGGTGTATATGGTTAGATGTGTCTGGCCTTGTCGACCTATATTTTGTATATCATTTTGATAGCCTTGTCGGCTCCTGTACATTGATGTGGCATAAATGCCAATGATGATCTAAAGATGTTGCCGTCCAATGGGACTAGCGTGATTGATGAAAAGAAATGTCTATTTTACTATGTGGCTCACCTAGATCTTATGTGAAGGTATGTCGAGGGGTGCCCGGGTAGGATACATCGGGAGCTCATCGCGGCCCACCTAGTCTGGTCGTGACACTAAGATTTAAGAATTTATCGACTCTAGCCCACTGAACTTCTGGAGGCATGTAATGTCGGTAGAAGGCATCCACAAATTCTTGCCATACCGGAGGAGGTGCGTTGACTCCCCGTGAAGCCATCCAAACCGTGTACTAATGAATCACGACATCCTGCAATCTATAGGACACTAACTCTAACGATTCAATGTCCGAAGCATGCATTAACCGATATGTCCTCAACATCCCATCAATAAAATTCTGAGGGTCCTCATCCGGCTTTGACCCGAAAAATTTCGGAGGGTTCAAACTAATAAAATCACGGGCCATTGCACTAACAGCCTTATCACCTTGACCTGTACCTTGCCGTTGAGTCTGAGTGGCAACCAACTGAGTAAGTAAATGAATGGCCTCTTTTACATCTTAGCCCCAAGAATCTGGTGGACGAGCTAGGGGTGCTGGAGCTGGGGCTGAGGCTCCTTCACGCTCCTCAGAAACAGGCACTGATTTAGAGGACTGAGATTGAGCCGCATTCTGGGACTCACACTCCTCTACAACCATTGGCGGTACTCTTTCAGCCCTCTTTTCTGCCACTGTCTTGCCCTTTTGGGCTGCCGTAGCTTTTCTCTTTATAGGCATTTCTGAAATACATATTACACGATTAAGGAAAGAGAAACCCATGTATCATGGCTCTATCGCATGACCTTATGAAGAAAGAAGGTCATTCATTCCTAAAATGCCCGCAGCCTCCTGTTTATAATCATGGCGAGCAACACACCCATAAACAAGACTCTACTGGACACGGCTCGTAGACACACCCTAGCACAGAACTACTCTGATACCACTTTTGTCACGACCCAACCGGAGGGCCATGACAGGCACTCGGTGCTAACCTACCCGGGCACCTCTTATCGTACTCTCATATTAACACCTAGGTGAGCCACATGGCTTACTCATAATTTACATACATCAATAGTACTAATCTCCTTGGGCAACAACACATTTATATCATCATCAACAACTTTTCCCATAGCCATATATACACGCCAACGAGGCTAACAAAATAATTTACAAAATGTGAGCCGACAAGGCTAAAAGACATCTATCCAGACACAACTGTCTACGAGCCTGTAAGAAGAGTATGTAACATCATATAGGCGGGACAGGACCCCACCATGCCCATATATATATATATATATACACAAAAGAATAGTACCCAAAGTTGTAACTCCGAATGAAATGGAGCTCCTCTATGCAGTCCCTGAATAAGAAATCTATGGATCAAGCCTGTCTCCCTGGCTACCTGTGGGCATGACGCAGTGTCTACAAACAAAAGGACGTCAGTATGAATAATGTACTGAGTATGTAAATCATAATCAACATCATAGTAGAAGCATAAGAGACAGCATAAAAAATAGCATAGGATGGGAGAATCAGGAGGTAATAGAGCCATTTGTACCTCTAGTGGCCATCGTTATATTTACTTACTTGTCTTTCGTAGGGACCTTCCATTTCTAATTCTTACTCACGTACATATACATATATTTATTTGTGTTTGTACTCGTATCATACCCGACCATGAAGGTTCGGTGTTTCACATACACGGCCATGACAAGGCTCGGTGATTATACATACCTGGCCCTATCGGCTCAGTGTTATCCAACCCCAACTGCAGTGGTGCGCGCGCGATAGGTATCATACCCGGCCATATAAGCTCCGTGTCACATAATAGTCATACATACTTAGACACGTATAAATAAAAGTCCATAAGAATCATCAACATCATTACCATCATCATTTTCGTTACATCTATCCTTAGAGGATCAACTATTACATAAAGGAGGTGCTAGTATCGTGAAAGTATCGAGAATCATGAGCTTTGGTAATCTTAGAGATAGAGTCATCTGGAAGACATCATGGGATTCATACATACATACATACACACACACACACACACAGATATATATATATATATATATATGTATATATATATATATATATATATATATATATATATATATATATATATATATATATTTATATGTATGTATAGCAAGGGAACCATGCCTTAATGAAAGAAGGGTTAGCCTTACATACCTCTTCGTCTTCTTAACTACTTAATGTCCACTGTCGTAGCTTGAAAAATCTACATTAAAATGATTCATTCCATGGTTAAGCCTTAATGATATTCTTAAATTCAAACTATAATAATTCATGATCTAATAAAAATTGGGCAGCATTTCCCCTATTTCATCAGCTTCCACCATATTACAAAATAACTCCCAACAACCACAATAACATCCACAATATCATAATCAAGTATTCACATTCCATTGAGCCTTCAAAATTCATCCTTATGTTCAACTTGTACCAACAACTTCACACCCATATTAGCACATTTTCATACAATGCTTCCTCATCACTATTACTACCTTCCACAACAAGATTATATCCATATCATGACTCACGTTAGCATACTATTCAAAAATATCATAAAAGTTACATTGAGCCCTCATTTTCTACTTTCTTCTTCTACCCAAATTCTTCAACAACCAAGCATTCCTGATAACATGAAATAAGCATGAAAACTAACATTTTATCTCATGGGTTGGAGCAGCTATAAACTTAGGTGAAAACCTAGCTTCAATACTCAAGAATTTCTTGTAGTCTACTAACCCTAGGAAGACTCCTAACACATTGGTACCTTGATTCTCTCCTCTTGATCTTTGTTTTCTCTTGGATTGGAGTTAAATATGCTTGGAGAAGGGTTTGGAGCTCTCAAGACTTGTGGAAAATGAAAAATGGAATAAATGAACAAAGGCCATCTATTTATACAAAAAGTTAAAAATCAACCCGATGGACTTATACGGACCACTTATACGGTCCGTATAAGTGGAACGTATAACACCACCAAGAAAGTGACCCTTTTTGTTGAGGTTAGGTTATACGGACCCTCCTTATATGGACCGTATAAAGTTATACGGACCGTATAAGTGGTCGTATAACTCCTAGTTGTGCAAAACTTTCTCTCGTTGATTCGTTTGACTTCCAATCCTCGTGGAACCTTCTTAGCACTTTCATAATACTTCATTAACCATACAATAGGCTCTATATCAGCCCCTCAAGATATATTCAAATAAATATTAGCTCAATTACAACGAAAACCTTTCAGAACTCGACTTATATTTCACTTCCTTCAACAAACTAATGCTCATATATTCATACAACTTTAAAATCTTATGGGATGCCCCTTAAGCTATCTACTACCTTCCTTAATCACGTAAGGGTTTCATAATCACCTTAAGCTCACATTAGCCTATCCACAAGGCAACAAAATGGAAATTTTTGAGGTGTAACAATGATATACAAGATATACACCAAGAAGATCATGAGACATGTACTACCCACATATATGTATCTATGAGCCTCTAACTGGAATAATGTAATCATAAGGACGGGACAGGACCCCCCATGCCCTAAATAAATAAGCAAAAAAATATACCAATAAGTGGCAACTCCGGAGTAGTGGAGTGCTCCTGTAAATCTTCTGAGTAAGCTCCTAAGCGTCTGTGTCGACTCCCTGTCTACCTACGAGTATGAATGTAGCGTCCATAAAAGAAAGGACGTTAGTATGAACAATATACTGAGTATGTAAGGCATGTGCAATAACATAATAGAGAAATAAGAGATCATAACATAAAGAGATAACCTGCAACTGATTGCCACTTAAGGCGGAATTATGCATGCTACTTTTATAATAAACATCATCATATCGTGTATACATATATAAGTTACCCAACCATATAGGTATGGTGTGATCATCATTAGCCTGCATCCGGGCCTCCCGCATCAAGGATAAAAATCTTATGCTGCCCACTAGTGGTGTTTGCCCGGCCACGTTGGCACGGTGTAATTATCATCATTGCTGCCCACTACGCCCATCGTAGTGGTGACTGCCTGGCCAATTAGGCACGGTGTAATCTTACATATACGTAATATGAAGCATGCATGAGAGCTCAAATAAAAGTTGTAACTCTATCGGAGTGAGGTAAGGTCGGGAACCTCCGATTATATTATTGAACAATCACGATCGCCATATCTCACCTTGAAAGAACTAGTATCATGAGGTGAGATGATCAACAATGAATAGCATCAAGAAAATCATTAAATAAGATCATTAACCTTATAATGACATCATTTCATAAGCTTGAGAATCTCTAAAAATAGAATCATCGTTATCATAAAACATATCTCATCTCTTTCTCACAAAAAGCTATTCAGACTCTTTAGCTTTCAACATGTTGGGATGTAAGAAAGTCATAGAGATCTATAGAAGATGGTAATATAGGAGTCATGCTTTTGAAGGAAAGGAACTAGCCTTAAATACCCTTACGTCACTTTAGCTTTATCGACTAAACGCTTCCCTTCCAAGCTCGCGATTCTACATTCAAGAGAATTCGTACTAAAATTAGATAATTGAAAGCATACTTAGGTCTCAACTAAGATGTTACACCTCAGAAAATTTCCTGTTGGTACGCAAGTAAATGAACTAATGATGTGTGCGAGGAGTGCGAGTGTATAATGTTTCATGGGAAATGTATGTAAAGGGATGTGGATGATTAGAATGAAAAGTCGAGAAATGAGAAAAAAATTGAAAGTTGGCAAAACTGCCCAGTGGTCGTATAGTGCAAAATATGGACCGTAAAGTGAAATACGGTCCGTAAATTTGACGTCTTAAACTGGCATGTCCAACTTCAACTTTCTGCCAGCCGAGGAAATGGCTAAAATACGACCTGGTGGACGGACTGTAAAGTGATTTACGGCCCGTAAACCATGGTCGTAAATCACCATGCATACAGGCCAAAGTTTTTGGCTCTGCTTAAGCTTAAAAACGACCACGAGGGACGGTCCGTAAACTGAAATACGGACCGTAAACCTCCATGGACGACCACTGTTCACCCAGCACAGATTTTTCAATTCATTAAATATGAGGATCAAGACTTGTCTTATTTCATTTACAACATTACACCACTTCTCTTTAGAACATCTCTCTACATTTATTATATGAGTTTCCAAGGATTATAAGTCATCCATAACATTAAGACAAGTGAATCAAGGATAAGGGAGTCATCAAGGATCATCCAAGTCGAGAAATCCAAATGGAGAAAAACTAGGGTTTTGCTCAAAGAAGAGTATTATCAACCAAAGCTTGTTCCTACAAATTCTAAGGTGAGATTCATGATTTTTACAAGATGTTTAAGGTATTGAAGAATTAAAATACATGGATTGTAGAAAATGTGGTCAACTAGGTCATGAATGATGAATAGTGACATTTTGAGAAATAGTTTGCATTGAGTTATGAATGTGGTTGTGTTGTGATATGAATGTGTTATAAATGGTATTAAGATCATGAACTAAACACTTTAGACGAATGGACGAAGATGGGTGTTATAATCATGAATGTTGGTGAATTAGAGGCAAATTGAGGAATCTAGATAATGTGGTTAATGTGAATGACTAATGGCCATTGTTATGACATTAATGAAGGTATAAATGCTAGCATTGGAAGGGAACGTGCAGGTGTAGAATAGTTCGACGGAAAGGTATGTAAGGCTAACCCTTCTTTCATAAGGCATGGTTCTTGGCCAAATTCCTAAATTCCTCTATATGAGTATGTTGTCTTCACATGGTTGACATTCCGAGCTCATAAGCTCACAACCCTTGATATGTACTATGCTTATACTACGTTCCTCGTATGACGAGTAAGTCTATAATGTAAATGTAACGATAATGATGAGGATAGAAATGATGATGAGAGTAAAATGAGACTAGAGATGCTTACGAGCTACGATATATGTGTATGTGTGCCTATGAAGGGCTATAATAAGACCCCGAGATTATGATGCCGGGTAATACTATATGTATATGACTATGTATAAAGTATGTATACGATTACGAAACGCGCGCACACTCTGCAGAGGGTACGGATAACCCTGATGCCTTGGTAGGGCCAGGTATGTATGACCTTGAGCCTTGGTTGGCCAAGTATGTATAAGACACCGATCCCATGAGGTCGGGTATGCTATGTAAATGCTATGTATATGAAATGACTATGTATATAATATGAATATGAATGTGAAAAGACTAAGTATAGGAATACGGATAGGGACATGTATACGAATATGAGCACAACTATGGTACGAGTATTACTATGGGATACGAACGACGCTGTATGCAAGTAAGCGACATGATGATGATATTACTGTCTCCCCTCCTATGCTATCTTCATATGACATCTATTATGCTTCTATATTGATGTTGCTCATGCTTTACATACTCAGTACATTCTTCGTACTGACGTCCTTTTGTTTGTGGACGCTGCGTCATGCCCGCAGGTGCGCAGGGAGAAAGATTTGATCCTTAGCTGCCTATTCGGAGATTTCATAGAGAGCTCCATTTCCTTCGGAGCCATATCTTTTGGGTACTCATTCTTTTGTGTATATAATTATGGGCATAGCGGGGTCCTGTCCCGCTAATGTGATATGTTATACTATTAGAGGCTTGTAGACATGTGTGTGTGTGTGGGTAGATGTGTTTGGCCTTGTCGGCCTATGTTTTGTATATCATTTTGTCGGACACGGTGGCCCATGTATATTGATGTGGCATGAATGCCTATGATGATATAAATGTGCGGTTTTCCATATGGGACTAGTTGACGAATGAATGGAAATGCATGTATGATTATGTGAATCACCTAGATGTAAGTATAAGAGTAAGCTAAGAGGGTGCTCGGGTGGGTTAGCACCGGGTGCTCGTCGCGGCCCCGAGTCGGGTCGTGACAAAAAGTTGTATCAGAGCAGTTCAGTCCTAGGATGTGTCTACGAGCCGTGTCTAGTAGAGTCTTGGTTATGGGTGTGTTGCGCGCCACACTTATAAACGAGAAGCTGCGGACATCTTAGGAATATAAGACCTTCTTTCTTCATAAGGATCGTTCGATAGAGCTATGATGTAAGAAATTCTTGTTCCTAAATCGTGTGTTGTGTATTTCAGAGATGCCTAAAAAGAAAAAGGCTACAACAGCCCAAAAGGGCAAGACGGTGGCAGAAAAGCGGGCTGAAAGAGCGCCGCCACCGGTAGTAGAGGAAGATGAGTCCCAGAGTGCGGCTCAATCTCAGTCCTCCCAGACAGTGCCTATTACTGAGGAGCACGTGGGAGCCTCAGCCCCAGCTCCAGCTCCTCCACCGAATGCTTCAGGCCAAGATGTGAGAGAGGCCATTAATTTGTTGACTCTGTTGGTTGCGGCCCAGACTCAGAGGCCAAGCGCAAGGCAAAGTGACAGGATTGTTAGTGCAAGGGCCCGTGACTTCATTGCGTTGAAACCCCCGGAATTCTTTGGGTCGAAACTGGAGGAGGATCCCCAGGACATTATTGATGGTATGCTAAGGACGCTCTGGTTGATTCATGCTTCAGACACCGAATCGGTGGAGCTAGCGTCATACAGATTGAGGGATGTATCAATCCAGTGGTATACGGTTTGGATGGCTTCGCGGGGAGCCAATGCACCTCCGCCGGTATAGAAAGAGTTTGTCGATGCTTTTCTCTGTCACTACATGCCTCCAGAAGTTCGGCGAGCTAGGGCCGATAAATTCTTGAATCTGAGGCAAGGTAGCATGAGTGCAACAGAGTATAGTCTCCGCTTCAATTCCTTGGCTAGGTATGCTTCGGCCATGGTAGCGGATATGGGCGATCGGGTGCACCGGTTTGTGAAAGGCCTAGGGCCACATTTGATGGATAAATGTTTGACTGCGTCCCTTCAGGATGGCATGGATATTGCACGCATTCAGGCACATGCTCAGGAATTAGAGGAACACCTACAGCAGCGGATAAATGAACGTGAGCAGGATAGGGGCCATAACAAGAGGGCCAGACCTTCGGGTTCGAGAAGCGAGTCCAGGGGCGGAAACAGACAGCAGTTTCCCAGCCATTCAGGCTATTCTATGACCAGTACACCTCCACAGTTCAGGGGGCAGAGATTTGACAGGTCTACTCATTCCGAACCGAGTCAGGGTTATTCGGGGTCTCAGTTTAGAGGTGATTCAGGCCAGCCAAGGCCACCTGTACCATGATGTTCTCAGTGTGGAAAGTGGCATTGGGGTCAGTGACGATCAGGTTCAGACGCTTGCTATTCATGTGGTCGGCCATGCCATATTATGCGTGATTGCCCCTCAGTACAGGGTAGAGGCAGGACCCAGCCATCAGGGTCAGTAGCCGGATCTGCGGCATCTGTACGCCCTACGGAGCCAGGTTCACATGCGCCAGTCGGCCATAGTAGGGGTAGAGGCAGAGCTCCCAGTACTAGCGGTCCTCAGCACCGTATTTATGCTTTGGTTGGACGCCAAGATCTTGAGTCTTCTCCTGATGTAGTCACAGGTATATTATCGGTATTCTCTCATTATGTATATGCTTTAATTGATCCGGGCTCCACATTATCATATGTTACTCCATACATTGCGGGTCGATTTATAATCGAGTCGGAGTCTATCAAACCTTTTGAGGTGTCTACACCCGTGGGTGAATCGGTAATAGCTAGCCGAGTATATATGAATTGTGTGATTGTGATTTGTGATCGTCGTACCATGATTGATTTGCATGAGCTAGAAATGGTAGATTTTGACGTTATTATGGGCATGGATTGGTAGGCTTCTTGTTATGCCAATGTTGATTGCCGAATGAAGATGGTTCATTTCCAGTTTCTGGGAGAACCAGTCTTAGAATGGAAAGGGAATGCGGCATCACCAAAAGGTAGGTTTATTTCCTATCTAAAGGCAAGGAAAATGATCACGAAAGGGTGCATTTATCACCTAGTACGAGTTCAAGATGTAGAAGCTGAGTCGCCGACTCTTCAGTCAGTTCCGGTAGTGAACGAATTTCCGGATGTGTTCCCGGAAGAGCTTCCAGGCCTTCCTCCCGGGCGAGAGATAGATTTTGCGATTGATGTTTTGCCAGACACTAAACCCATATCTATTCCTCCCTATAGGATGGCACCCGCAGAGTTGAAAGAGTTGAAGGAGCAATTAAAAGACCTGCTTGAAAAAGGCTTCATTCGGCCTAGTTCATCCCCGTGGGGAGCACCCGTATTGTTCGTCCGGAAGAAGGATGGCTTCTTGAGAATGTGCATTGATTATCGGCAATTGAATAAAGTGACAGTTAAGAACAAGTATCCCCTCCCGAGGATTGATGATTTATTTGATCAATTGCAAGGTGCCAAATGGTTTTCAAAGATTGATTTGAGGTCCGGGTATCACCAAGTAAGAGTTAGGGAGAAAGATATCCCTAAGACAGCTTTCAGAACAAGATATGGCCATTTCGAGTTCCGAGTAATGTCGTTTGGGCTAACTAATGCACCGGCAGTGTTTATGGACTTAATGAACAATGTATTCAGGCCTTTTCTGGATTTATTCGTGATTGTATTCATCGATGATATCTTAGTGTATTCTAGATCCGAGGCAGAGCATGCGGATCACTTGCGTGTTGTCCTTGGAGTTCTTAGAACTCGAGAGTTATTCGCGAATTTTTCCAAATGCGAGTTTTGGTTGAACTCGGTGGCATTTCTGGGCCACATTGTTGCAGCTGACGGTATTCGAGTGGATAGCCAAAAAATTGAGGCCGTGAAGACCTGGCCAAGGCCCACGACCCCTACGGAGGTTCGTAGCTTTTTGGGCTTAGCCGGTTATTACAGAAGATTTGTTGAGGGTTTCTCTTCTATTTCTGCACCGCTCACCAAGTTGACTCAGAAGTCAGCTAAGTTTCAATGGACAGATGCTTGCGAGCGTAGTTTCCAAGAGTTGAAAGAACGACTGACTTCAGCCCCAGTCTTGACACTTCCAGAGGGATTGGAAGGATATGTTATTTATTGTGATGCTTCAGGCGTCGGGCTAAGCTGTGTATTGATGCAAAATGGTAAGGTGATTGTGTATGCTTCTAGACAATTACGGAAACATGAGCAGAATTATCCTACCCATGACTTACAATTGGCCGCGGTGGTCCATGCTTTAAAGATATGGAGAAATTACTTATATGGTGTCCACGTGGATATTTATACAGATCATAAGAGTCTCCAGTACATCTTCAAGCAGAAAGAGTTGAATTTGAGGCAACGACGATAGCTAGAGTTGCTAAAAGACTATGATGTTGAAATCCTGTACCACCCCGGAAAGGCAAATGTTGTGGCTAACGCTCTTAGCCGTAGGTCAATGGGAATTCTAAGTGATGTACGACCAGAAAAGAAAGAGATGGCCCGTGATCTTCAGCAGTTAGCTAGCCTAGGAGTCCGAGTGGTGGACTCAGGTAGCAGCGGAGCTACTATTCAGAATTCAGCAGTTTCATCGTTAGTAACGGAAGTAAAAGAGCGACAATTTGAGGATCCCATGCTAATGCAGTACAGAGATACACTCCCTCAGAAGGAGGGGTCATCATTTGACATGTCGGAAGACGGAGTTCTCCGATGTCGAGGCAGGTTATGTGTTCCCGATGTGGCAGGTCTACGCCATCAGATTTTGAGAGAAGCTCATTGTTCCCGTTACTCCATTCACCCCGGAGCGACGAAAATGTATCATGATCTTAAGACTATATATTGGTGGAATGGGATGAAGAAAGACGTAGCGGAATTCGTAGCTCGGTGTCCTAATTGCCAACAAGTGAAGATAGAACACCAAAAGCCGGGTTGCTTATTGCAAGCTATAGAAATCCCAACTTGGAAATGGGAAGTGATTAATATGGATTTCATTACAGGGTTACCCCGTTCTCGACGTAAATATGATTCTATATGGGTGATCGTGGATAGGCTCACAAAGTCAGTGCATTTCTTACCGGTCAGAACGACCTATGTGGCAGAAGATTATGCCAAGCTTTATCTTAAAGAGATAGTGAGACTCCATGGCGTTCCAGTATCTATTATCTCCGATAGAGGGACTCAGTTTACAGCAAAGTTTTGGGGGTCTTTCCAAGAAGGTTTAGGGACCCAAGTGCGCCTAAGCACGGCATTTCACCCACAGACCGATGGGCAAGCTGAACGTACTATTCAGACTCTTGAAGATATGTTACGGGCATGTATGATAGATTTTGGAGGAAATTGGGATGACCATTTGCCACTCATTGAGTTTGCTTTCAATAACAGTTACCATTCTAGCATTCAAATGGCACCGTATGAAGCTCTATATGGGCAAAAGTGTAGATCCCCAATTGGGTGGTTTGAAACCGGAGAAGCTAAGTTGATAGGGCCAGACTTGGTCCAGCAAGCAATAGAGAAAGTTAAGCTTATACAAGATCGATTGCTAGCAGCTCAAAGTCGTCAGAAGTCCTATGCGGATAATCGTCGAAGAGACTTATCGTTCTAAGTGAAAGATTGGGTATTCTTGAAAGTGTCGCCGATGAAGGGCGTGATGAGATTTGACAAAAAGGGGAAGTTCAGTCCCCGGTATATTGGGCCATATCAAAATTGTGCGCAAAATAGGCAAGGTGGCCTATGAACTACATCTACCTCCAGATTTGGAGTCAGTCCATCCAGTATTTCATGTCTCTATGCTTCAGAAGTGTGTTGGAGATCCTACGAGGATCGTCCCAGTGAATGTTATTCAAGTGACAGAAAAGTTAACTTATGATGAAATACCCATTGCCATATTAGATAGGCAAGTACGGAGGCTTAGAAACAAAGAAGTGGCCTCAATTAAAGTTCTATGGAGAAATAACAATCGAGAGGAAATGACATGGGAAGCAGAAGACAATATGCGATCCAAATACCCACATTTATTTCAGCCCTTGGAAGAAGTCCAAGATGAGACGTCAAAATCATAAGGTATGCATGCTTTCCTTTTATACATTCAGGTCGTGTGTGGCCAAATTTCTAGTGCTGTTGTATTATTGCCCTGTGAGGCATTGTTATTGTGGGTTGTTGTGACAGGGTGGTAGTGCCACATTACAGAGGAAACTCGGGCGAAATTTTTATAGGATTCCCCAAGCCTTTAACATTCGAGGACGAATGTTCCTAAGGGGGGTAGAATGTTACACCTCGGAAAATTTCCCGTTGGTACGCAAGTAAATGAACTAATGATGTGTGCGGGGAGTGCGAGTGTATAATGTTTCATGGGAAATGTATGTAAAGGGATGTGGATGATTAGAATGAAAAGTTGAGAAATGAAAAAAAAATTGAAAGTTGGCAAAACTTCCCAGTGGTCGTATAGTGCAAAATACGGACCGTAAAGTGCAATACGGTCAGTAAACTTGACGTCGTAAACTGGCATGTCCAACTTCAACTTTCTGCCAGCCGAGGAAATGGCTAAAATGAGACCTGGTGGACGGACCGTAAAGTGATTTACGGCCCGTAAACCATGGTCGTAAATCACCATGCATGCAGGCCAAAGTTTCTGGCTCTGCTTAAGCTTAAAAACGACCACGAGGGACGGTCCGTAAACTGAAATACGGACCGTAAACCTCCATGGACGACCACTGTTCACCCAGCACAGATTTTTCAATTCATTAAATATGAGGATCAAGACTTGTCTTATTTCATTTACAACATTATACCACTTCTCTCTAGAACTTCTCTCTACATTTATTATATGAGTTTCCAAGGATTATAAGTCATCCATAACATTAAGACAAGTGAATCAAGGATAAGGGAGTCATCAAGGATCATCCAAGTCAAGAAATCCAAATGGAGAAAAACTAGGGTTTTGCTCAAAGAAGAGTATTATCAACCAAAGCTTGTTCCTACAACTTCTAAGGTGAGATTCATGATTTTTACAAGATGTTTAAGGTATTGAAGAATTAAAATACATGGATTGTAGAAAATGTGGTCAACTAGGTCATGAATGATGAATAGTGACATTTTGAGAAATAGTTTGAATTGAGTTATGAATGTGGTTGTGTTGTGATATGAATGTGTTATAAATGGTATTAAGATCATGAACTAAACACTTTAGACGAATGGACGAAGATGGGTGTTATAATCATGAATGTGGGTGAATTAGAGGCAAATTGAGGAATCTAGATAATGTGGTTAATGTGAATGACTAATGGCCATTGTTATGACATTAATGAAGGTATAAACGCTAGAATTGGAAGGGAACGTGCAGGTGTAGATTAGTTCGACGGAAAGGTATGTAAGGCTAACCCTTCTTTCATAAGGCATGGTTCTTGGCCAAAATCCTAAATTCCTCTATATGAGTATGTTGTCTTCACATGGTTGACATTTCGAGCTCATAAGCTCACGACCCTTGATATGTACTATGCTTATACTACGTTCCTCGTATGACGAGTAAGTCTATAATGTAAATGTAACGATAATGATGAGGATAGAAATGATGATGAGAGTAAAATGAGACTAGAGATGCTTACGAGCTATGATATATGTGTATGTGTGCCTATGAAGGGCTATAATAAGACCCCGAGCTTATGATGTCGGGTAAGACTATATGTATATGACTATGTATAAAGTATGTATACGATTACGAAACGCGCGCACACCTCTGCAGAGGGTACGGATAACCCTGATGCCTTGGTAGGGCCAGGTATGTATGACCTTGAGCCTTGGTTGGCCAAGTATGTATAAGACACCGATCCCATGAGGTCGGGTATGCTATGTAAATGCTATGTATATGAAATGACTATGTATATAATATGAATATGAATGTGAAAAGACTATGTATAGGAATACGGATAGGGACATGTATACGAATATGAGCACAAGTATGGTACGAGTATTACTATGGGATACGAACGACGATGTATGCAAGTAAGCGACATGATGATGATATTACTGTCTCCCCTCCTATGCTATCTTCATATGACATCTATTATGCTTCTATATTGATGTTGATCATGCTTTACATACTCAGTACATTCTTCGTACTGACGTCGTTTTGTTTGTGGACGCTGCGTCATGCCCGCAGGTGCGCAGAGAGACAGATTTGATCCTTAGCTGCCTATTCGGAGATTTCATAGAGAGCTCCATTTCCTTCGGAGCCATATCTTTTGGGTACTCATTCTTTTGTGTATATAATTATGGGCATAGCGGGGTCCTGTCCCGCTAATGTGATATGTTATACTCTTAGAGGCTCGTAGACATGTGTGTGTGTGTGGGTAGATGTGTTTGGCCTTGTTAGCCTATGTTTTGTATATCATTTTGTCGGCCACGGTGGCCCATGTATATTGATGTGGCATGAATGCCTATGAGGATATAAATGTGCGGTTGTCCATATGGGACTAGTTGACGAATGAATGGAAATGCATGTATGATTATGTGGATCACCTAGATGTAAGTATAAGAGTAAGCTAAGAGGGTGCTCGGGTGGGTTAGCACCGGGTGCTCGTCGCGGCCCCGAGTCGGGTCGTGACATAAGACGACTAAGAGCTAATGAAAATTGGGTAGCATTTCCTTTGTTTCAAAAACTTTCTCCATATAATAAACAACCCCAAATAACAATAGCAACACCCATAATATCATAATCAATAGATTTCTCAAGTTAAATATTGTTCACTTCACAAATTCACTTTCAAAGTCATCCATAACCATGAATACAATATAACAACATATTCATTCTTCGCATAATACTTCCTCAACATCATTAGCATCATTCATAACAAGATTATACGCATCTCATACTAAGAATCATGACTCAAATTAACTTACTACTCAAAATACCATTATTTCCATATTTGAGCTCATATTCTACTTCCTTTTCTAATCCAAGTCTTTCTGTCACACCCCGACCTTACTAGGGTGTGATGGGCACCCGACCCTTACTTAGGGCCGAACGAACCCTCCGACTCCTATTAAATACATAATCTTTTTAACCTCTAAATCAAATAAACATGAAATACATAATAAAGATTTCTGAAATATTCTTTTTGGTGCTTTCAAATCAAATAAAATCTGTAACCATGTAGAACTGATATCATAATACAACTGACGTATCGGCTGATGGAGCCGCTGGCAGACTGACTCCCAATACCCACGACTCTGTCTGCAAAGTCTCTAGCATCAATCCGGAAATCCTAGCATGCATGCTCTGACTCGGCGACACTCCAGGGAAAATGGAGCTTGCCAACTCCGCTGGAACATCTTCAAAAATAACTTCAACTCATCTGGGTGTACCTGCGCGACATGAAACGCAGCCCCCAAAGAAAGAGGGGTCAGTACGAGTAATGTACTGAGTATGTAAGGCATAAATAATAACATGTTAATATGAACAGAACATGAACAACAATATAATAAGGAAATCTGAAAGATAAAAGAAAAGATATAACTATGACTGCTTGCCTCTTAAGGCGGAATCATGCATGCTCACTTTTACTCTCATGTATACATAACCTGTCTGAATCACATAACATCATTAGCCCCCGTCCGGGCCTCCCGCGTCCGGGGTAATCATCTCGTGCCGCCCACTAGTGGTGATCCTGCCCGACCCTCTCGGCTCGGTGTAAACATAGCAGCCCGCATTAGCGGTGACATGCCCGGCCATATAGGCACGGTGGAAACATAGCAGCCCGCATTAGCGGTGACATGCCCGGCCATATAGGCGCGGTGTAATCATCACAACTCAAGCATGCATGAGAGCCCAATCAAAAGCTATAACTTCACCGGAGTGACGTAAGGTCGGTAACCTCCGATTATATTATGAAATAATCTAGATCGTCATGTCTCACCTTGAAGGAACTAATATTATAAGGCGAGACTATCAATGAAGGATAGAATTAAGAGAAAACATAAAATAAGATCATAAGTCTCATAAAACATTAGTTCATATACTTTGGAGTCATTAGAAAATCGAGTCGTAACAAGGAATAAAATTGGACTCAAAAACTAATTCATTATTCTTATTTTCATATAGAATCCTTAACTTAAGGATTTCTATCATACCATCATTTTTGTCATAATCATTCTAGACATATTCTTTTCTTCGACATCATCGTTATCATTACAAAAACATATTCATCATCGTAGTCATAGAAGTTTACAATTTCATACACCTTTGCCTTGGAAAGATATAGACGTTTTGGAAACCATTACGGGCTATTAGGAAGGTTTGGAAGTACTTATGGAATTATAGCATCAGAATCATGATATCTAACTTTCGAGATCAAGGAGATATAGAAGTAAATATAAAACCTTAACGTCGGAATCATGCCTTGAAAGGAAAGGACAAGCCTTACATACCTTGTTCGCTTCCTTAGTCAATCCGACTTAACTCTTGGCCTTCCCAAAATCTATAACAATGTTAATAAATACAACATTAGCTTTGGACATCCAAGAATCTCATCCCAAACTAACATTTTGTCTACCGAAATTTCGGCAGCACTTCCCCTGTAAATACACCATCCCCAAGAATATAACTTGGCCAATTTTAATCAACAACAATCCGGGAATTCAACCCGGACAAGCTATCAACAACAATGTCAACAATCAACCCAAGATACACTATAACATTAGCAACCTTCGTCACACAATTCAACAACACTTCATTCATATTTAATTCGATTCGCATAACATTCAAATGACTCCATTAATACACTACTCCACCCGACACATTAGCAATATCATTACTACAATTATAAGAAACCCTACTAATGTCATTCTAACTTTTTCCATAATCCACAAACAATCACAACTTCATTAGAATCATCCAATTTTCATTATCAACATAACACCCACAACAACAACAACCAAATACTAGATAAAATAATTAAATCATCACTCCTACACACACACATAGGTGCACGGCCACAACATGTTTTCAGTCTTCCATGAATTTCATCCACTTTTACATACTACAACATACAAAATCATCCTTAACATAAAAAAGAAGAATGAATTCTTACCTTCTTCCTTGATTTATCACTTAGCTAAGACTTGTAACTTGCAAGAATATGGGTTTTTCTTGCTCCAAGGACCACTCCACCTTGCTAGGAACCCTTCAATTGGTAGAAAATAATTTTTGAGGAAATTTTTTGCCAAGGTTCTTGTTGGTTTAGGGGTGGCCGAATGGCCCTTTTAGTTTTTCTCCTTCTTTTATTGTTCTTTAACTTCTTGAAATTTCTAGAGAATTATATAAATATTTTGAAGACTTGGTCTTCTTTTAAATTGTTCATTAAAATTTTATGTGGGCTTAAGCCCACACCAATTTGGACGGCAAACTTGGCCCAAAACTCAAGTCCACTCTTCTTTTTTTTTGTTCTACAATTCATGAAAAATTATTTTTCCAAATTTGCCCTTCGTCTTCCCCCACATTTCCATGGGTCATATTACGAATTTCTCTTTTTGGCCCTAGCCTTCCTTAATATTTTCACTTCAAGATTTTCATAAGCAACTTGTATGCCAAACAAAAAAAAAATAAAACTATGGCCTTGCTTGTTAACTTCCAGCGATTATCGTGAATTATCCGAACGCATAAAATGCGGGATATAACACTTTCAACCACTCAATACTCTTAATAACCTGAAATAGATGGAAAACTCACCTTTGATTATATAGGAATGATCTTTGGATGAAGATACTTCACTTGAGAAAACCCCAACTTTAACTCCAAAGGAAACCTTGACTTCTATTAACCCTAGTGAGCATCCACACACTTGATTCTCTTGATTCTTGCTAGTTAATCTTTGATTTATCTTGAGTTCATGTTGATATGGTGTGGAGAAGGTTCTAGAGCTCTCTTGAGATGTGGAGAATGATGAAAATGAAAAATAAGAACTTGGATCCTCTTTTTATAAAAATTTAAAAGCTGACCGATATGGTTATATGGACACTTATACGGTCATATAACTTATACGGTTCGTATAAGTGACCGTATAATACCACTAGGGAGTGACCCTTCTCTGGACAGTTTATACGGACCCTTATACGGACCGTATAAGCTATACGGACTGTATAAGTGGTCGTATAACTCATATATTTCCGAAATTGTTCTCGTTGCTTCGTTTGACCTCCAAACCTTGTGGAACCTTCTTGGCACTTGTATAATACTTTATTAACCATACAGGGAGCTTGATAACTCCTCCTCAAGATGTTACTAAATCAACAATAGCTCGGTTGCTATGAAATCTTCCCGAATACAACTCTACCTTAACTCTCTCCGACGAGCTTTCTTCTCTTGCCTCAAATGTCTTTGGAATCTTAATTAGAATCATTAAGTATCCCATATTAATTTTAGGGACATCATATGCACCTTAACTTATGTTAGTCTATTCGCCGCACAACGACCCAAAATTTCAAGGTGTTACACTCTCCCCCCCCTTAAGAACATTCGTCCTCGAATGTTAAGCTCTCGGGAGATTCTATAAAATTTCGCCAGAGTTTATCCTGTAATATGGCACTACCATCCTGTCACAACAACCCAAAGTAACATCGCCTCACAAAACTATAACCACAACAACAAGAAAACATGGCCACACACGACAAAAAGTATTAAAAAAAAGTGTAGCATAACAGGGAACAATGGCGTCTCATCTTGAACCTCTTCTGGGGGTGGGAATAAATGCGGATATCTGGACTTCATATCTTCTTCTGCTTCCCAAGTCATTTCCTCTTTATTGTTGTTTCTCCACAAAACTGTAGTTGAGGCTACATATTTGGTTCTGAGTTTCCGCACTTGCCTATCTAATATGGCAATGGGTACTTCTTCATAAGCCAACCTTTTGGTAACTTTAACATCATCTACTGGCACGATTCTGGAAGGATCTCCAACACATTTACGGAGCATCGACACATGAAAAAATGGGTGGACTGATTCAAGCTCTGGAGGTAGATCTAGTTCATAAGCCATTTGGCCTACCTTGCGCACAATCTTGTAAGGTCCAATATAATGGGGAATAAGCTTACCCTTCTTACCGAACCTCATTACACCTTTCATCGATGACACTTTCAGGAATACCCAATCATTAACTTGGAATGCCAGGTTTCGTCGACGATTGTCCGCATAAGATTTTTGGCGACTCTGGGCTGTCAACAACCGGTCTTTGATAAACTTGATCTTTTCCACCGCTTGCTAAATCAATTCCAGACTTATTAATTGTGTTTCTCTAATTTAAAACCACCCAATTGGCGATCTACACTTCCTCCCGTATAGAGCCTCATATGGAGCCATCTGGATACTGGAATGATAATTGTTATTGTATACAATTCGATAAGTGGAAAATGTTCATCCCAATTACCTCCGAAGTATTAAATTGTGACATTTCCTTTTGTGGAAGGGCATCCCTGTAGTGACTCAACTTGGGATCTTTATATTGGCACTTTTTCACTTCCATAACTAGGGATGAAATAGCTGGATTATGAACAGTAACTTCTGCGTTGCCCGAGTCCATTAAGAGGACTCCTAGGATAGCTAGCTGGTGGAGCTCGCGAACTAATTCCTTCTTTTCGGGCTGAACATCACACAAACTTCCAATGGATTTTTGGCTAAGCGCGTCGGCTACCATATTTTCTTTCCCGAGATGGTATAAGATACTCATATCATAGTCTTTCAATAACTCTAACCATCGCCTCTGCCGTAGATTCAACTCCTTTTGCTTGAAAATATACTGAAGCCTCTTGTGATCTGTATAGATATCAACATGTACACCGTACAAATAATGTCTCCACATCTTTAGTGCATGAATGACTACAGCTAATTCAAGATCATGGGTCGGATAATTCTTCTCATGTTTTCTCAACTGCCTGGAGGCATAGGCTATAACCTTACCGTGTTGCATCAACACACAGCCCAACCCGACACCGGAGGCATCATAATAAACAACGTAGCCTTCTGATCCTTCTGATCCTTCTGGAAGTGTCAGTACTGGGGCTGAAGTCAACCTATCTTTCAATTCCTTAAAACTGCGCTCACAAGCATCGGTCCATTGAAACTTTGCTAATTTCTGAGTTAACTTCGTCAAGGGTGTTGAAATAGAAGAAAATCCTTCCATAAATCTTCTGTAATAGTCTGCTAATCCTAGAAAGCTATGAACTTCTGTAGGCGAGGTGGGCCTTGGCCAAGTCTTTACAGCCTTAATTTTCTGAGTATCCACTCGGATGCCGTCCGCTGAGATAATATGGCCCAGAAAAGTCACAGAATTCGACCAGAACTCACTTTTTGAAAATTTTGCATATAATTCTCGAGTCCAAAGAATCCCAAGGACAGTACATAGATGATCTGCATGCTCTGCTTCTGACCGAGAATATACTAAAATGTCTTCGATGAACAAAATTACGAATAGATCTAGGAAAGGCCTGAACACATTATTCATCAAATTCATAAACAAAGCTAGAGCGTTAGTTAAGCCAAACGACATAACCCAAAATTCATAACAACCATATCTAGTTCTGAACGCCGTTTTTGGAATATCCTTTTCTCTAACTCTGATGTGATGATATCCAGACCTTAGATCTATCTTTGAAAACCACTTAGCACCTTGTAATTCATCAAACAAATCGTCTATTCTTGAAAGCGGATATTTATTATTTATTTTCACCTTGTTCAACTGCCTATAGTCAATGCACATTCGCAAAGAACTATCTTTCTTTCTTACGAATAAGACAGGTGCTCCCCATGGCGATGAACTGGGTCTAATAAACCCATTCTTGAGCAAATCCTTCACTTCTGCCTTTAACTCTTTCAATTCTGTAGGAGACATTCTATAAGGACGAATAGATACAGGTTCGGTGTCCGGTAGCACCTCAATAGAAAATTAAATCTCTCTTTCTGGTGGAAGACCTGGAAGTTCATTTGGAAATACATCCGGAAACTCTTTTACTGCCGGAACAGATTGAAAAGTCGGCGGCTTTGCTTCGGCATCATGAACCCGGACTGTTACACCTTGGAAATTTCATGTCTTCATGTAGTGAATGAACCACTGCGAGCTTAAGAGTAACAGGGAGTTCTTAAGACTATAAGACAAATATTTGGTGGTCTTGGAATGTGTACGTCAAGATCTTGAAGTTATATGAATTGATGGAATAAGGATTGATAAGGATAAGTGAAGTATAAGTGAGGTTTAGGAAAGGTTTCATGAATTAATTGCGTTGAGAATTGTTTGGTAAGGCCTTGAAGGCAAGTTATAGGGATGTTCAGATCATTAATGAAGTATTAAACAAGTGTTAAGAAGGTTGTATAAGGATTGGAGATCAAACGAAACGACGAGAACAATTTCAGAAAAACTGTGAGTTACACGACCATGTTATACGGCCCGTGGAATGTTATACGGACCGTATAATGGTCCGTATAACTCAACAACAACTAACTATTCTATAGTGGTGAACCACGACTACTTTCACGGACCGTGCCATGTTCCCCGGACCGTATAAGTGTCCGTGGAAGTCCCGACGGGCTGAGTAAGTTCAATTATATAAATGTGATCCCATTCCATCAATTTCATTTCCCACACACTTCTTCATCTCTCTCAAGACCTCTATAAGGTTACACATACTTCATCTACAAGAATACAAGGGAAATAGAAGGTTTATACCATAAATTCAAGTGAATAGAGTGCAAGGAAGCTCTTTGGGGTTGCTAGAGTCAAGAAATCCCTTGGAAGTTGAAGCTAGGGTTTTCTCCAAGTAAAGTATTTCCAACCAAAACACGTTCCTACGCATTCAAAGGTAAGTTTCATAATTATTCCATGTTGTTTAAGGTAAGGAAAATTTGAAACACTTGGATTATGGAAGAAAATGGAAAATGGATTACAAAAGATGAGATTGGTGGAAATTGTGAATAGTGATTAATATGAATCATGAATCTTGATATGTTGATATTGTAATCACGTTATGAATGATGTTAGGAGTATGAGAGAAACATTAGATAAGAATGAATGTAACATTGTAGTATGGTTATGACTATGATAACCATAAGTGTAAATTGTGGGAATTGAATAATGATGATGATAGTATGAATGTTATTATTGACGTTGGGAGTTGAAATATGATATGGGGGGAAGTAGTAGAAACAAAGGAAATACTGCCCAATTTTCTTTAACTTTAGTAAGCACGTTTAAGTAATAGATTAGCTAATGTTCATGCGACTTCCCTTGAAGGTAGAAACGTGGGCATCGACGGAGAACAAGCAAGCGATAAAGTAGCTAGATGAAAAGGTATGTGAGGCTAGTCCTTTCTTTCTATGGCATGAATCCTATAGCATGATTCGTCCTTCTTTCTCATAAATCGTGTATATATCTCAAAAAGTTAAGAGTCTATGATCGTGAGTAGCCATATGAGATAAGAGACATATTATGAGTTCAATCATGATGACGATGAGTTTAAGTCTAAATATTCTAGATGTTCATGATATGATGTTCCTATAGAGGTAATGATGTCATTTATTGTATACACTCACCTTAACTACTATTTCCTTCAATGTGAGGCAGAATGTCACACCCTAATCTACCTAGGGTGTGATGGGCACCCGACCCTTATGTAGGGCCGAGCGAACCCTCTAACTGTTATCACATACATATTCTTTTTAGACTTTTAAATCAAATAGAATGAAATACAAAGTAATACTTTCAGAAACATTCTTTCTCGTTGCACTCAAATCAAACAGAATCTGTAATCATATAGAATTTATCACATAATACAGAATACACAGCGGCTGAGCGAGCCGGTTGTAGAACTAACAACCAATACCCACGACTCTGTCTGTAAAGTCTCTAACTCGAACAAAACATCATAGCATACATAGACTCTGACTCGGCAACACTCCAGGAGTAAGTGGAGCTCGCCAATCCCGCTGGACCATCTCTTGACAAAATCTTCTACTCATCTGGGTGTACCTGCGTGGCATGAAACGCAGCCCCTGAAGAAAGGGGGTCAGTACGGAATATGTACTGAGTATGTAAAGCATGAAATACAGAAAACAGAACCATAATTGAAACAAACAATACCAGAGTGAGTACATTATCCAGATTACCAAAGTGCTTATTTTCCAGTTACAAATCGTATATGCATATGTCAGGTGTCAGAAAATTACGGATCCAGAATGGCAGAATGTTCGTTTTCCAGACACAGATCATGTATGCCGATATCATATGTCAGAAGAAGTACAGAAGGTACAGAATGCCAAAATGCTTACTTTCCAAACACAAATCATGCATGTCAGAATCATATGTCATATATATGCATATAACAGATCCCGGCCCTTTCGTGAGGGACGCGGTGGACAGAATCATGTAACAGATCCCGACCCTCTAGTAAGGGACGCGGTGAATGGAGTCATCATGTATGCGGACATCATATATCAGATACACATATAAAAGATCCCGTTCCTATAATGAGGGACGCGGTGGACGGAGTCATATATCATGTATGCTTTTAACAGAACCCGGCCCTTTAGTTGGGGACGCGGTGAGTCAGAATCATGCATGTCAAATCATGTATCATATATGCATATAACAGATCCCGGCCCTCTATTGCGGGACGCGGTGGACAGAATCATCATGTGCCATCCTGGCCGCCATCCCCATATCATCACATACAGATGTACATATAACAGAACCCGGCCCGCAAGGGAGAGGGACGCGGTGAACAATGCAGAGCAGACGCACGATAACAGAACCTGGCCCGGGGCGCAGTGAAGTACATACTGAGGCTTGCACGAACAATGTAGTGCGGAATCATATGCACACAAATCAAGTCTCGATAGATACGTACACTTACCGACATCTGAAGGCTCAGAAACAAGTTTCGGATCAATCGGATTTAGCATAAGAAAGTTATGAAAGTTTGAAGTACAGAACGTTCTACAAGTGTTTCAGAAGCTATTTTTGGAAAATCAAAGCAACAATCATATCAAGTACCTTTCGGATATCGTATCGATCAAATCAAATATAACTTTTGGAACCGTATGTACGTGAAAGTTGCGGACATTTTTACCACAGAACTTTTACGAGCATTTCGAAGCAAATCCGAGATCTTTTACGACAGTTAGGGACATTAAAACTTACAGAACTCTTTTAGAAACACAATTCTTTATGCTTATCTCGTTATTCAGTCATATAATAAGCTCAATCATATCAGACATACTTGTATCAGAAGTGAATCAGAGTCATAGACAACCTCGGAAACATATCAAACAGGGCTTCAGAAATCATAGATACATATCAGAAGGGGAATACCAATCATAAACAAACTAGGAATCACAGAATAGAGTAGCCCCAAGATGCATATCATACCTTATTTGGCTCTAGGACATGCCAAAGAAAGAAGGGATAAGCCTTACATACCTGTGCCACGCCTTGTTAGCTACGCTTATTTATCCAAGCATGCTAGTCTACATACAAAAGAATTCACATAATCATTAGATTCATTGTCATTCACTTGCCTTAGACATTCAAATGAATTCACTTATATTCTACCGAAATTTCAGCAGCATTTCCCCTGTAAATACACCATCCCCGAGATTCCAACTCGGCCAATTTTATCAACAACAATCCGAGAATTTAACTCGGCCAAAATATCAACAACAATACCAACAATTATGCTAACAATATCCACAATCGGTTCAAAATGCATATTAACATTAACAACTTCTTTCTACACAATCCGACGGCATTCCATTTATATTCAATTCAATCACATGAAATCAAACCAATACCAATGATCTCACATTTAAGTACTTGCCCAGGACCTTACTAGCAAAATTCAAGAATACTTCAAATAATTCACATAATATTCCAAACAACCCAAACAACATATTTTCTTCATTCAAATTCAAACACAACAACCCACTTACAATCTTCCAACCACATGTCTCATATCCAAATTCATGAATTACACCAATAATTCATACACTACCAACATTGTCTTCAATAATTATAAGAAGACTATATTCAAACCACATTAACTTCTAAAGCAACGCTCAAATTATTACAACTTCACTAGAGTCATTAAACTTTCACTTTCATCATAGAATTCATCACAACAACAACTAAAATACTAGATAAAATTAATTCATCATCTCCCTACGACACAACACACCATCACACAGCCAAACATGGCATATACACGGCCAAACACTAACACACTAATTTCATGGTTTTCATTCATTTTACATCATGGAATTCACAACGCAACAATCAAATTACTAAATAAAATCAATTCATCACATCTACACCATACCACTTCCATTCGGCCACAATACTACATCCATATTTTTATGAACTTTGCCTATTTCTACATACTACAACACTTCACAAATCATCTATAACTCATGAAAAGAAGATTAAACACATACCTTCCTCCACATATCTCTTTACTCGGCTAGGGTGTATATTGCGCCAATGAGTGGTTTGCTTGCTTCAACAACCACTCCATGTTGTTAAGGACGTTCCAATTGGTAGAAAAGCTACAAGAAAACAATTTTTCTTGATCAATTTTCCATGGTTCAATTTTTTTTTTTTTTAGCCATGGCCGAATTCTACTATGTCTCCTCTCTTCTTGAAACTTCTTCATGTTTCTTGAAATAAAGAGAAGATGAATAATAATCAATGGGCCATATTTTATTTATACACACTTAGCATCCATTTGGGCTTTGGCCCAATTAGTTTGGACGGCCACATGGCCTTTTAGTTAAACCCAACTTCTTATTTTTTTGTTTTGTAATTCATGGAAAATTATTCTCCAAATTCCAAGTTTGCCCTTAGCCTTGTTCCATATTTCTATGAGTCATCTTGCGAATTTCCCTTTTTACCCTTGGCCTTTCTCAAAATTTCCATATTAATAATGTTCATAAATAATATTCATAACAACTTGTATATTAAAATAATTTTTGAAAATTGTCTTACCCTTAACTTGCCATGACTACCCCGAAACATCCGAACGTACAAAATACGGGCTATAACATCCTCCCCCCCTTTAGAACATTCATCCTCGAATGTTCAACTGACCTCATGGGGTGTCATAATACTTCGGGGGGGTCCTTTCTTATAGTCATTCTTTTCTTCATGCCCATTCCTTATCTTTTACCTTACTTTCTTTATAGTCGAACCTCTTAGTCTTTACATGAGTCTTCATTCCGTGTCATGGGTTTTCCAATCCATTGCACCAACTTGTTATTCTTGTCCTTCCTATGTCATCTATTGACACAAGCATACTTGTCTTCGATTTCTTTGTATTGGTGCTCGTTTCGTCCATCGTTATTCTTTGTTGACTCTCCGGTGTAGATTCCTTACAAATATGATCAAGCATCGCTTCGTGTCGATGATTCATATGATTTCATAGCGTACATTCTCACATTCCATATAACTAATGGTCCATGAACTATATTTTAGTATCCAATGAACTCTTTTTATTTCATTCATAGGCATTGAGTTCTTTCTTTCATTCAAAAATTTCCAAAATATCAATCGTTGGTTCTTTCGTTATAATAATCGTTCCTATCCGAAATATCCTTTAAATCATATCATTTTCTCCAATATCCTTTGTGAACTTAGCTTGTAGCCATTTTCTTACTTTTTTTGTTACTCTTTAAAACATGTCGCCGCGTACTTAAGTACGGTGTAAACTTGTCCAATATGAGGGATTCAAGTCATGTTCCAAACATATCACAATTCATGTTGACAAGAAGCATTTTCTCAAGGTATCCTTCATTCTTCCCCTTTACGTCGGCCTCACGGTACACTCATTGTCATTTCATTTCTACTTCTTCCATGTATCCTTTTAATGTGCCGACATGTTTCGAACTCTGGTCCCGATCTAATAAATTCTCCTCTTCTGGAGCCTGAAAATGTTGCGAGTCCTTTCTAAGTCTAATCTAATATGTTCTCTCCCCCCCCCCCCCCCCCTTTATAAGGGTTTCCTTATATGTCACAATCTTCGAGTATCCTCGTCTTCAGTTATATTTCATTCCTCGTCTTTCTTTCCAACTCTACGCATAACATGTTGAAAACTCCATACCATAAGTTTTTCTTTCATTTTATGACCATATCATCATTCTTGTCAACATTCCCATATCTTTTCATCCATTATCAGTCCTTTCACTCATTTAACTTACTTACTTGTAATTTTTCTTAACTGTGCACTTGGGTTGCAACGGCGCATCCATATTTTTCGAACATTTCGCTACTCTTGTTCTTAGCACAGAATCCTTACGGTTTGTACCTTTTCCTTTCTTGTTATTTGCAGCATCAACTTGAAGTTCGTGAAATATTCCTTCTAACGCACAAATCCGTCCTATTCTTAAGTCACCTTTTCAGGAAAGCTGTTCCACATCCGAGGCAACCATATTAATATAGCTGCCCGTTTTATTCCTTTATATACTTTTCGAGAGTCGGAATCTTCTAACATCATCACAAGGCTTAATCGTTCTTTTCTCTTACCTTACATTCCTTGTTGCAATCATTATTCTTTTAGCCCCACTTATTCTTTTCATGTGCCTATCTTTGAATTTTTATCCATATAGTCTCATACCTTGCCGGTAATTTCTCTCGGGCGTTACTCACTAAGGTTTCTTACCATTCACCCTTTTTCCGACACTTTGATCTCTTTATCTTCCATCTACAGTCTTTCCTTCTTTTCCAGATATCGTTGTGTTAAGACTTTTCCATTCTTAACCTGTAGCGAAAATAACATCAGGTTATTTTATAACACTTGCACCATTTATTTTTGCTGTCACTCGAACTTCGGTACCTTCACTTGATTAATGCTTTCTTTGCCATAGCACCGGCTGCTGGGGCATACATCACATGCCCGTCGATACTATCACATATGAGATATCATACGCATCCACATATAGTTATATAATTACTATCAACTAGCCCACAAAACACTCCCAAACGCCATTCAAGCCTATCCAAATTTCAGAACTGTGTTGCACCTTCTGTCTTTTCCACCGGTCTGGCCTGCCTCGTCCTACGTGACCTCTTATGGTCTCCAACCATACCATAAACTCTAGCTTCCCTTTAGGTTACTCTAGCTTTTCATTTATCTCTTACGTCTAAACCTTTAGGATTTCTTGCACACTTCCCAGGGGGTCACCCATCCTAAGATTTCCCCCACCTTAGCACGCTTAACCTCGAAACTTTGATGGAATCCGGTGCCTTAATACTGATATAATCGCGTCCACTTCCTCGCATGACTTTTATTACATGATCTGGAGCACGTCGAAGTCTTACAGATTTCGAGGCATGTTCATAACACGTCCTTCCCTTTACAATTACTATTTTACCCCTTTCGATCTTCAATATTCACTTCTTGCTTCCGTATATAACTACCTTTCGTCATAGATTCCCAGATTCCCGATGGTGATGATCACATTTTCATCGTCATTACTTGTAAGTGTTCGGGTATCAGCCTGTTTGGATCCCCACTCACCACTTTTACATAATAACCGGCAGCAAAGTTAATTGTCAACTTTCTGAATTCTCCAAAAGACCTTACTCCTCTTATGCTATTCTTTCTATTCAGAATCTGTACACAGCAAGTATCAGAATGCCTTACAGAGCATACGACTATATATCACATTCTAGCCATCCGGAAATGCCAACTTCAGGTAACAGATCAAATATATCAGAACTTACCTCTTCCGTCGTATGTAAGGCTTATATGAGGAATTTCATTTCCTATGACTTGGCTCTATCGCACGATCTATGACAGAAAGAAGGTCAACAATCCCTAGATGCCCCGTAGCCTCCTGTTTATAAATGTGGCGCGCTTCACACCATAAACAGGACTCTACCGGACACGACTTTGCAGATAACCCCTAGGACAAACCTGCTCGGATACCACTTTGTCACACCCTAATCTACCTAGGGTGTGATGGGCACCCGACCCTTATGTAGGGCCGAGCGAACCCTCTAACTCTTATCACATACAAATTCTTTTACGACTTTTAAATCAAATAGAATGAAATACAAAGTAATACTTTTAGAAACATTCTTTCTCGTTGCTCTCAATTCAAACAGAATCTGTAATCATATAGAATTTATCACATAATACAGAATGACACAGCGGCTGATGGAGGCGGTTATAGAACTGACAACCAATACCCACGATTCTGTCTGCAAAGTCTCTTACTCGAACAAAACATCATAACATACATAGAATCTGACTCGGCAACACTCCAGGAGTAAGTGGAGCTCGCCAATCCCGCTGGACCATCTCTTGACAAAATCTTCTACTCATCTGGGGGTACCTGCGTGGCACGAAACGCAGCCCCCGAAGAAAGGGGGTCAGTACGGAATATGTACTGAGTATGTAAAGCATGAAATACAGAAAACAAAACCATAATTGAAACAAACAGTACCAGAGTGAGTACATTATCCAGATTACCAAAGTTCTTATTTTCCAGTTACAAATCGTATATACATATGTCAGGTGTCCGAAAAGTACGGATCCAGAATGGCAGAATGTTCATTTTCCAGACACAGATCATGTATGCCAATATCATATGTCAGAAGAAGTACAGAAGGTACAGAATGCCAAAATGCTTACTTTAAAAAAACAAATCATGCGTGTCAGAATCATATGTCATATATATGCATATAACAGATCCCGGCCCTTTCGTGAGGGACGCGGTGGACAGAATCATGTAATAGATCCCGACCCTCTAGTAAGGGACGCAGTGAATGGAGTCATCATGTATGCGGACATCATATATCATATACACATATAACAGATCCTGGCCCTTTAATGAGGGACGCGGTGGACGGAGTCATATATCATATATGCTTATAAGAGAACCCGGCCCTTTAGTGAGGGACGCGGTGAGTCAGAACTATGCATGTCAAATCATATATAATATATGCATATAACAGATCCCGACCCTCTAGTGTGGGACGCGGTGGACAAAATCATCATGTGCCATCCTGGCCGCCATCCCCTTATCATCACATACAGATGTACATATAACAGAACCCGGCCCGCAAGGGAGAGGGACGCGGTGAACAATGCAGAGCAGACGCACGATAACAGAACCTGGCCTGGGGCGCAGTGAAGTACATACTGAGGCTTGCACGAACAATGTAGTGCGGAATCTTATGCACACAAATCAAGTCTCGATAGATACGTACACTTACCGACATCTGAAGGCTCAGAAACAAGTTTCGGATCAATCGTATTTAGCATAAGAAAGTTATGAACGTTTGAAGTACATAACGTTCTACAAGTGTTTCAGAAGCTATTTTAGAAAAATCAAAGCAACAATCATATCAAGTACCTTTCGGATATCGTTTGGATCAAATCAAATATAACTTTTGGAACCGTATGTACGTGAAAGTTGCGGACATTTTTACCACAGAACTTTTCCAAGCATTTCGAAGCAAATCCGAGATCTTTTACGACAGTTAGGGAAATTAAAACTTACAGAACTCTTTTAGAAACACAATTCTTTATGCTTATCTCGTTATTCAATCATATAATAAGCTCAATCATATCAGACATACTTGTATCAGAAGTGAATCAGAGTCATAGACAACCTCGGAAACATATCAAACAGGGCTTCAGAAATCATAGATACATATCAGAAGGGGAATACCAATCATAAACAAACTCGGAATCACAGAATAGAGTAGCCCCAAGATGCATACCATACCTTATTTGGCTCTAGGACATACCAAAGAAAGAAGGGATAAGCCTTACATACCTGTGCCACGCCTTATTAGCTACGCTTATTTAAACAAGCTTGCTAGTCTACATACAAAAGAATTCACATAATCATTAGATTCATTGTCATTCACTTGCCTTAGACTTTCAAATGAATTCACTTATATTCTACCGAAATTTCGGCAGCATTTCCCTTGTAAATACACCATCCCCGAGATTCCAACTCGCCCAATTTTATCAACAACAATCTGAGAATTTAACTCGGCCAAAATATCCACAATAATACCAACAATTATGCTAACAATATCCACAATCGGTTCAAAACGCATATTAACATTAGCAACTTCTTTCTACACAATCCGACGACATTCCATTTATATTCAATTCAATCACATGAAATCAAACCAATACCAATGATCTCACATTTAAGTACTTGCCCAGGACCTTACTAGAAAAATTCAAGAATACTTCAAACAATTCACATAATATTCCAAACAACCCAATCAACATATTTCCTTCTTTTAAATTCAAACACAACAACCCACTTACAATCTTCCAACCACATGTCTCATATCCAAATTCATGAATTACACAAACAATTCATACACTAACAACATTATCTTCCATAATTATAAGAAGACTATATTCAAATCACATTAACTTCTAAAGCAACTCTCCAATTATTACAACTTCACTAGAGTCATTAAACTTTCACTTTCATCATAGAATTCATTACAACAACAACTAAAATACTAGATAAAATTAGTTCATCATCTCCCTACAACACAACACACCATCACACGGCCAAACATGGTATATACAAGGCCAAACACTAACACACTAATTTCATGGTTTTCATTCATTTTACATCACGGAATTCACAACGCATCAATCAAATTACTAAATAAAATCAATTCATCACATCTACACCATACCACTTCCATTCGGCCACAATACTACATCCATATTTTTATGAACTTTGCCCATTTCTACATACTACAACACTTTACAAATCATCTATAACTCATGAAAAGAAGATTAAACACATACCTTCCCCCACATATCTCTTTACTCGGCTAGGGTGTATATTACGCCAATGAATGGTTTGCTTGCTTCAACAACCACTCCATGTTGTTAAGGACGTTCCAATTGGTAGAAAACCTAGAAGAAAACAATTTTTCTTGATCAATTTTCCATGGCTCAATTTTTTTTTTTAAACATGGCCGAATTCTACTATGTCTCCTCTCTTCTTGAAACTTCTTCATGTTTCTTGAAATAAAGAGAAGATGAATAATAATCAATGCGCCTTATTATATTTATACACACTTAGCATCCATTTGGGCTTTGGCCCAATTAGTTTGGACGACCACATGGCCTTATAGTTAAGCCCAACTTTTTTTTTTTTGTAATTCATGGAAAATTATTCTCCAAATTCCAAATTTGCCCTTAGCCTTGTTCCATATTTCTATGAGTCATCTTGCGAATTTCCCTTTCTACCCTTGGCATTTCTCAACATTTCCATACTAATAATGTTCATAAATAATATTCATAACAACTTGTATATTAAAATAATTTTTGAAAATTGTCTTACCCTTAACTTGCCACGACTACCCCGAAACATCCGAACGTACAAAATACGGGCTATAACACAGAATGCGTATAAATGCTCCATAATGGAATCGGGGGTTCACGACCTTATGTCACCCCGATAGAGCATAATTGTCTTAAGTTTCCAGTCATGCATTATGATAATAATATGAGGAGAATATGATGAGTTTATGATATGTACATGATGCTATTACACTCTGCCTACATGGCCGGGCAGACACCGCTAAGGCGGGCAGCTATATGGATACACCATGTCTAGGTGACATGGGCAGACACCACTAGTGGACGGCATGAGATGGTACCCCGGACGCGGGAGGCCTGGACGCAGGCTAATGATTATCACACCGCACCTATATAGACGGGCAACTTATAAATTATCACACCGTACCTGTATGGACATGTAGCTTATACATTTATGCATACATGATATGATGATGATTATTAGTAAGCCAGCATGCAATATTTCTTTTATAATTGACAATCAGATACAAATATTCCTTATTGATGCTTCCTTTATTTCATTGACGTATCATTATATTGTTTATGCCTCTCATACTCAGTAAAATGTTCGTACTGACGTCCGTTTTCTTTGGATGCTGTGTTCATGCCCACAGGTAGACAGAGAGGTGAGCTTGATCCAGATTTATCGGAGCTAGTATCTGATTTGAGGGCACTCCATTTTTCTAGAGGTGCCTTGATTATTCTTTTGTGTATATTTGTATATTTTGGGCACGACGGGGTCCTGTCCCGTCCCTATGTCTAGTTCTCTAGTAGAGGCTCGTAGATATGCAGTGTGGGTTATATGGCCTCACGAGGTAGCTATTATGTATATATATATATATATATATATATATATATATATATATATATATATATATATATATATGTATGTATATGTATGTATTATTTTGATAGCCGAAAGGCTTATGTATATAAAAGTATTTATGTCCTCAAATGAAAAATGATTTTTTTTTATTTGAGTATGAAATTAATAAAAGAATGTTTAATGAGTATGTTGAGTAGCAGAACGAGTGGTGCTCGGTGTTAGCCCAGGGTACCTGTCGCGGCCCTCTAGTCGGGTCGTGAAAAAAGTGGTATCAGAGCAGTTCAGTCCTAGGAAGTTTCTACGAGCCGTGTCTAGTAGAGTCTTTTTTATGGGGTGTTGCGATAGAGCGGTGTTATAAGACTTTCTCTGTCACACCCTAATATCCCTAGGGTGTGATGGGCACCCGACCCCATATCCGGAGCCGAGCGAACCCACAGATTCTTATTACACACATAATTTCTTCAGACTCTGAAAATCGGATAAAGTAAAATACATGTTAATCTTTCGAAGTCTTCCTTTTATCGTTCTTAAAATTAAACAAAATCTATAATTATAAAAAAATTTATTACATAACAGAGAATGACATATCGGCTGATGGAGCCGCTTATAGACTGACCACCAATACCCACGACGCCGTCTGCAAAGTCTCTAACATAAATCCGGAAATCATAACATACAAACTCTAACTCGGTAACACTCCGGGAGCAAATGGAGCTTGCCATCTCCGCTGGAACATCTTCTATCAAACTGCACATCATCTGGGTGTACCTGCGCGTCATGAAACGGGGTCAGTACGGAATATGTACTGGGTATGTAAGGCATGAATACAGTATACAGAGTCATAATCGGAATCAGAAGTACAGAAGTATAACAGACAGAATCACAATCAGAATCACAGTACAAAGAGAGTGTACACTAGTCAAAATACCGGGGTGTTTATCTCTCAGAGTGCAAATCATGTATACCGATACTCTACGCCAGAAGAAGTACAGAAAATAAGAAAAATCGTTCAGAGTACCAAAACACTTACTTTCTAAATACAGACAATACGTGCTGGCATCATATGTCTCCATATACATATTCATATAACCAATCCATATATATATATATATATACATATCATATACTACCGTGAAACATACGGCCCGATCCATATATACATATCATACTGCCGTGGAACGTACGACCCGAGCCATATATACATATCCTACTGTCGTGGAACGTACGGCCCGATCCATATATACATATCCTACTGCCGTGGAACGTACGACCCGATCCATATATACATATCATACTACCGTGGAACGTACGGCCCGATCCATATATAATATATACTGCCGTGGAACGTACGGCACAATCTATATATAATATATACTGCCGAGGAACGTTCGGCCCGATCCATAATATAATATATATACTGCCGTGGAACGTACGACCCGATCCATAAATACATATCATATAGTGTTGCGGAACGTGCAGCCCGATCCATATATAATATACATATAACATATAACATACATATCATACTCCTAACATACATATTGGGACCAGACTTAACATAGTACGAATAATAACATACGGCCGGGACTTGGCAAACGACATAATAAGGGTACGCACGAGCAGAGTAGTGCGAAACCATATACATCATAAAATATTTACAAAGACTCGATAGGATAATCCGGACGGTAGATCATTCAGAGGAAGTATCAAACAATAGTCATAGTGCGTACCTTTGAGATATCATAACAGATTATGCCAAGGCAAAACCTTTGAGATCATCCGTACAGACAAAACTATATCATAGGAGTCAATGGATTAATTAAAACAACTGTTGTTTAGTAGTCGGAATGATAACCAAAAGTTTCCTTTAGTTATAGTACGGAAATAAGTCAAATGGGACAATAGGAGAGAATTCGGGAATAGTGGACCCACCTCGGTCAACAGAGGTGGCATACACAAATTACATACATTAAGCTTCATGGAGTCACATATGAAAGTCTTAGTGTAATTCGGTTCCATTTGGGCAAGTTATAGGTGTTTATGCATTTGTTTCAACAAGGCATGCAGAACTTAGTTCAATTCTATTGAATGAAAAAGGGTCAAATTCAAACTCGGATTTCTAAGAATAGAATCGTCCCCAAGACTCGTGTCCAAACCTAATATGTCTAAGACATGCTAAAAGAAGGAAAAGTAAAGCCTTACATACCTTTTCCGCTTCTTAAGCTTCTCCAAATTCAAGTTCCAAATCCTTCAAAATCTATAATTGGTCACAAATACCAAACATTGATTATAAGCCTTTAGGAATTTAGTGTTAAATCAACAGTTGTCTTAATTTCTCAAGTAAATCCACTTATATTCTGCCGTGATTTCGGCAGCATCTCCCCTGTAAATATAACATCCCCGAGAATTAACTTGGCCAAAATACCAACAACAACACCCACAACAATACCAACAACATCAACAATTACTACAAAACACATTCTAACATGAGTAGTCTCCCTTTCTACATGGTGCCACAATTTCTATTCCAACTTCACACTTTCAAACTAATATCAACATTTTCATATTCATTTACTAATTCAAGACCATTCAAATACAATTCGAAAGCATTTCACATTATTCTACAAAATATACAAAAGTTCCACCAAAACCATAATTCGCCCAAGACATTCAATCTTTGACATAAACATTCACAACACATTTTCATCTTCCAATTTCATGAACTACACTAACAATACACACATCAACAACATTATTCTCGCAAATTAAGAAATGACACCAAGATCACATTGGCTTCGAAATCAGCCCGTAACCATTCTAACATCAATTTAAACCATCAAATTCTCATTTTCGTCGTAAAATACATATCGACAACAATCAAATTACCACATAGAAATTTATTCATTTTTCCTACACAACACACATGCCACACGGCCAACACCCAACATTCATAACCTCAACCAAAATCATCAAACTTTCATTCCCAATATAGAGTCCACAACAACCACAACTAGAATGCTACATGGAGTTAATTCATCTTGTCTATACAACATATACATACACACGGCCACATACATATTCATACGACCACCATGCAAACTTCCATATTCTCATGAGTTTTATCCTTTCCTACACACTACAACATATATGAACCATTTATAATACATAAAAGAGGATGAAGTCTTACCTTTCTTCACAACTTCTCAACTTAGCTAAAGTTGTGATTTCGCAACAAAGAGCGGTTTTCTTGCTTCAACAACTATCCCTTGTTAGAGAGGACCTTCAACTTAGTGGGATTGCTAGGAGGAAATATTTTTTTGTGATCAAAATCAAAGGTTCAATTTTTTTGGGGTGCTTGGCCGAATAGGCCCTTAATTCTTGCTCTCCACTTTTTTTTGTCTTCAAACTTCTAAGGATGATGACTAAGTGATGGCCCCTTTTTATTATTTATCACATGAGTTAATTAATCATGGGCTTGGGCCATTTGTTGGTCATAACCGGCCACCCCTATATTTTGGGCCTCATTTTCTCTTATTTTGTTTTTAGCCCAATTAGTTGGCTAACATTTGTAATTCATGAAACTAGTTTCCGAAATTCCAATTTTTACCCTTAGCCTTGCTCCATATTTCCGCATCAACATTTCTCATAAACAACATATCTATTAAATAAGATCAAAATACTGTTCTATCTCATACAAGTCACACTTATTTTAATTTATCCGAATGTGTAAAATTACGGGATATAACATTCTCCTTCCTAATAGGATGCTATGATTTCAGAAATTCCGCCAAAGGGAAAAGCTACCGCCGCCAGAAGGACAAGACTACAACAACAAGACGGGTAGAAAGAGAGGCTCCGATGAATGTAGAAGAGGGCGAATCTGTTACACCTCGGAAATTTTTTCGTTAGTGTACAGTGAAGAGGCTAACAAAGGACATAGCGTATGCGGTGTTTTGGAGATGAGTGATAATGTCCCGTAGATTGATATCGAAGTGTTGAACAATTGTTAAGAAGATTCCATAAGGATCGGAGATGAAACGAAGTGAAGGGAATTAGATTCAGTGAACTGGTGGATTATACGGACCGTATAATGGTTTTACGGTCGTATAATGAACCGCAGAAGTGTCACAGATGAGATTGCTGAAGGGTGAGTTTTTGTCACACCCCAACCTTGGTAGGGCATGATGGGCACCCGACTCTCTTCAGAGTCGAGCGAACCCTAAGACATTCGCTCTTATTAAAATCTGTCATTTCAAAAAAAAAAAATTAAAAACATGAAAAATTTTCAAAATAGAAATCACTGTTTTAATCAAATTATGAAAATTTTTCATCAATTATGTACTTCTTACCAACTGAAATTATATGAAAATGCATACTCTTTTAACACATATACATGATTTACACTCCTCGACACCCTATCCACGGGACGCTGTCTGCAAAGTCTCTAACATATACAAGTACCATGACATAAATACTATGACTCGGCAACACTCTGAACTGAGATGGAGCTCGCCAATTCAGATGGAACATCTTCTAGCAATGTCTTCTACTCATCTAGGTGTACCTGCGTGGCATGAAACGCGCCCCCGAAGAAAGGGGGTCAGTACGGAGTATGTACTGAATATGTAAAGCGGTAACAAGTCATAATCCAGGAAATTGCGACAGTGAACAAGTTTAGAAACCAAACTGTAAGTAGCCAGAAACGATAGAAAGGAGTCACAACCATACCCAACAACTGTAGCCTTCGCTGGAAGAACATAAATGTGTACACAAGTCTCAAAACAGTCTTTAAGTAAACAATGCAATCCAACCAGCCTTTCAAAATAAGTAATGCGCACTAACACATTTCCCTTAAATAAATATTGCAACACAACACACGTGCCGCTTCCGGCACAATATCAATAATAGCCCCTTCGGGCAGTCGCTTCCGGCATAGTAACATAATAGTCCCTTCGGACGGCCGCTTCCGGCATAATAATGAAGATGGCCCCTTCGGGCATGCCGCTTCCGGCATAATGATAATCATGGCCCCTTCGGGCATAATAATAATGATAATGGCCCGTTCGGGCATAACAATAATGATAAAGTAAACATAAGTAGTAAATTAAATGAAGTAGTAAAACCTCGCACCCCTTTCGGAGTGATTTTAAAAAAAATAGCTCACTCAGACATAAGCTGAGGCCATAGAATACTCAGGCATAAGCTGAGGCCATAGCACACTCAGTGATCAGCTGAGGCCATAGCTCGCTCAGACATAAACGGAGGCCATAGCACTGTCACGACCCAGCCCCGTGGGCCGCGACTAGCACCCTACCCGGGTACCCAAACCGAATCACATATTCATTATCAAATCCAAACTTATTTCCGAATTTTACGAAATCATATCAAACTTAATTTATATCAAAATATGTCTTAAGCGGTCGCACCAAATCAAAATGCCATATCAAATACAAACTGAGCGGCGGAATAGACATCGCCGGTCAAAAGTGCAAACGTAAGCATAAGGGCCATTTGAGGCCATCATAACAAACTGACCGCTATAAGACCATAAAACAAAATCAAACAAACATACATAGGACCCTCACCCCACATATATGACTACAGGCCTCTACGAATTCAAAACAAAGACATATGGCGAGACAGGGCCCCGCCGTACCCACATAGTAAAATATACCGAACATATACAAAGCAGAAGGAGTCTGTACCAAAAGTGGACTCCGGATCAAAGAGGAGTACTTCGGAATAGCAAAGAGGGAAGCCTACTGTGGAGGATTGCCAATATCTGCACCTGCGGGCATGAAACGCAGCCCCCGAAGAAAGGGGGTCAGTACGAAATATGTACTGAGTATCTAAAGCACGGAGTACAGAAATATGGATCAAAACTGAAAGCAAATCAGATAACAAAGTGGAATACAAATCGGTATGTCAAAATTCGTATCAAAATCATATACGTATATATAATGCAAACGAAATCATGCAAACGCTTAGGAACGTGGTCGCCACTCCGACGCTGGCGCCACACACAGCATAACACCAGAAGGTTTCAAATCTCCGTACATCCCTGAACACAAACATAATCATAGGTGAGTGTATACAGCTGAATTATCATAGGGCGCACGAATCATAACCGGCCCGGGAACCGGTGAACGAAGTCATAATAAGGCACGAGCGGAGTCGTGAGCAAGCAAATGCAAATCATACTTCAAAATAGTCTTTCAAAACATAATAGTTTTACAAATCGTTCCATAGCACAAAATAAGTGAATACTTAGTCGATACAAAGATCCGTTTCACAAAAGTTTCCAAAGTGGTACGTATGGCTCAAAACGTAACTTAGCATATCATAATATTCCAAATATATCTCATAGGAGGGAGTTCCAAAATCGAAAGTATCATATCAAACTTTATTCACAAAGATAGCCCAATAAGGCAAATAGGGCGTATCGGGGTTAGCGGGCCCACCTCGAGTCAAATTGAGGTGGCGAACATATTTTCTGAACATTTATAGGCCAAAGGGTCATACATAATCATTTCTAAGTTAGCCGACCACATTTCGATAGGTTTCGGACGAGTGGTGGCATTCTAGCCAAAATAGAGCCCTTAGGCTTCAATTGAATTGAACGAATAGTAACTTTTCTGTGGATCGGGTTTCGAGGAGCAGGAATGCTCCGGAAGTTCTCATATTCGCCTATCATACTAAGATATGCCAAACGAAGGAGTGGGAAGCTTTACATACCTTACGGACGTCTTACGCTCTCCCAAAAGTCAAGTCCCGTTCCGTCCGAAATCTGCAAATGGTCAAAGTTACCTAATTGAGATTCTTAGGCTTAAAAATGCCATTAACTTCATTTTTGCCTACCGAAATTTCGGCAGCACCTCCCCTATAAATCTAACACCCCCGAGACCTAACTCGGCTCAAAATACATCAACAACAACAGCCCACACATCATCAAACAATACAAATCACTGTAGCTTCAAAGCTCTACTTTAGTACACAAGTTGGCAACTTTTCATTCAAACTTCCAAAACTCCAAATCTATATCCACATCATTATATTCATTTACTTATTCAAGATTAGTCAATCACATCCCAAATATATTCCAAACCATATACGAAAGTTCCCGAAATTCATTATTCTCCATATTTCATTCAAAACATCAAAAGTCACGACGGACATTCTAACTTGCGTCGTTTCATTCCGAATTCATTAACATCAACTATATGTCACATATAAAGTCTTTGGCATCAAAGATATACAATGATATACGCAAATATACAAAAGGTATATACTTTCTGATAACGTTCCGAAATCATTTTCCAACGCCATTGCAATTATTTAAACGTTCGTTTACGACATAAAGGTTACTACGACGCAACCAAACAAACTAAACAAGATCAATTCACATTTAGTTCTCCTTTTTAAGGGCACACGGCCCCTATGCCAATCACACATGCACACACGGTTTTCTACACATCAAGACTACGGGATTCTCGTCTATTCTCAATCCTCAACACATTCATATCAATTCTATAACATAAAAGTGTAAGAATTCTCACCTTTTCTTGAAACCCCGACTTGTCGCAAACGTAGTTCTTGTGCCAAACTAATTATACCCCGTTGAAGAGGGTCTTGAGTACTTCACAACTATGGGAAGAACAAGAATGTTTTTGATCAACAACCAAGCTTGGGAATTTTTTTTCTCCCTTTCTCCTATTCTCGGCCGAGAGGTGTTCTTGGCTCAAAGTTGAGTTCTAATTTTTTTTTTGATAATTACTAAGTGTGGAGTTGATATATATCCATCCATAGGTCATGTGTATATCACATGACCTTTAAAATGTGGGCTTGGACCTTTACCTTGGCCGGCCACTTCATCATCTTGGGCTTCAATTTTTTTTTTGTGCTAATTCTTGGCCCAATTCACAAAAGCCCCGTTTTGTAATTCCCGAAACTAATTTCCGAAATTCCAAATTTACCCTCGGCCTTCCCCGATGTCTTAACGTTAATGATTCCATAACCAACATAGTCATATTCACTAAAATCAAAATATTTCCTTATAACACACAAGTCGTAATTATTTCTTGATTTCCAATTATACGAAAACACGGGACATAACAAGCACACTCATGCATAGGTTGAGGCCATCGCACCCCCTTCGGAGTGGTTTTGGAAAGTCTATATATTAAAATCTCACACCCCCGTCGGGGTGGTTTTGGAAAGTTTAAATAATAAAATCTCACACCCCCGTCGGACTGGTTTTGGAAATTGTCTTTATGTTTCCTTTAATACAAAACAAACTTTCTTGAAATCATTAATAAACCACAAACACGTTTCAAGTAAATCCGAGTTAGCATAAGAAAAAAGGGTTAACAACCGTATGCATATGCAAAGTAGTGAGAAACTAAATGCCTTTCAAGTATCATTACGGACATCATTCAATATAAAACCTCTACGACCATCTTCAGACAATTCGAGACCGTCCACAGAAGCTACAGACGTTAACCAAAAGTTTCCCTTAACTATCGTACAGAAATAAGTCAAATGGAGCAACACAAAGGGTCTCGGGAATTGTGGGCCCACCTCGGGTCAAGTTGAGGTGGCGTACATAAGTTACGAACAGTAGGCCATGTGAAGTCACTTATGAAAGTTTCAAGGCAATCCGGTTCCGTTTGTGAAAGTTACAGATGTTTAAACTATTTTTCTATCAAAATATAAAGTACCTAATTCAATTACATTGAACGATTAGGGGTCAAAATTAGGCTCAGATTTCTAGGAATAGAGTTTCCCCCAAGGCTTGTATCATAACCTATTATGTCTAGGACATGCCAAAAGAAAGAAAGGTTAGGCTTTACATACCATTTCCGCTTCTTACGCTTCTCCAATTTCAAGCCCCGAATGCCCCAAAATCTACAATTGGTCACAAATACCAAACATTGATTATAAGCCTTTAAGAATGAAATCTTAAATCGACACTTGTCTTATTCTTTCAAATGAATTCATTTATAATCTGCCGAAATTTCGGCAGCATCCCCCCTGTAAATACACCATCCCCGAGAATCTAACTCGGCCAAAAATACAACAACAATAATACCAACAATCATATCTCCAACTTCAACAATTACTCCAAAATACACTCCAACATTAGTAGCTCCTTTTATATAATTCAACAACAATTTTCTTTATTTCAAATTCATAATTGTTCACATATTCAAATACAATTCCGAAACCATTCAACAATATTCAAGAACACTTCAACAACCCGCACAACATTTCAAACGGCCTAACCAACACATACACTACCCGAATTCTTCCAAATTCAACAAGAACAATTACAACACATTTCCTTTCTTCCATATTCATGAGCTACACCAACATTTTTTTTCATATTAACGACACTAATTACATAAATATAAAAGCTAAGTTCAATCACATTGGCCTCCAAAAACAGTCCATAACAATTACAACTCCAACTTGAATCATTGGACTTTTATTAACATCATAGAATCCACAACGACGACAACCCAAAATACTAAATAGAATTAATTCATTCTTGCCATACAAGGTAGCCTATATTCGGCCACCACCCCCAACACACAACTTCCATAGTTTTCATCCATTTTACATCATGGAATCCATATCACAACAATCAAACTACTATATAAAACCATTTCATTCTTTCTACACAACACACCCTATTCGGCCACACCATACACATACATATTTCATGAATTCCATCCATTTCCACATACCACAGCATGCATAAATCATTCCTATCACAAGTAAAAGAAGATTGGATACATACCTTTTTCACTCAATTTCTTCTCGGCTAGAATCCACAACTTGCACACGAATGTTTTTCTTGCTCCAACAATTTCTCCATGTTAGAGAGGACCTTCTAATTAGTAGGAAAGCTAGATGAAAATATTTTTTTGATCAAGATTTCTCCAAGGCTTTATTTGGTATGCCATGGCCGAAATGGCCCTTGTGCTTTTTCTCCAACTTTCTTGAAAATTCCTAAGGGTGGAGAATGAAGAATGTGTTCTAATTGTCATCCTTTGGGCTATTTATTAAATTTCCATGTGGGCTTTGGCCCATCAAACTTGGAAGGCCCACTTGGAAATTCAAGACTTTTCTTCCTTTATTTTTTATTTTTGAATTCATGAAAAAATAATTTTTCCTAATTCCAAATTTGCCCTTAGCCTTCCTTCATATTTCTATGAATCATCTTGCGAATTTTCCTTTTTACCCTTAGCCTTTCTTAATATTTGCACTTCAAAACTTTCATGAACAACTTGTGTGCTAAACAAGGTCAAATCTCCGTACATCCCCGAACACAAACATAATCATAGGTGAGCGTATCGCATCACAAGCCATATCACAGCATAACTCCAAACGGAACCCGGCCCTATGGCGAAGCCTCGGGAACCGTAACACAACATACGGCCGAATTATTATAAGGCGCACGAATCATAACCGGCCCGGGAACCGGTGAACGAAGTCATAATAGGGCACGAGCGGAGTCGTGAGCAAACAAATGCAAAATATATTTCAAATTAGCCTTTCAAAACATAATGATTTCATAAGTCATTTCATAGTACAAAATAATCGAATACTTAGTCGATACGAAATTTCATTTCACAAAATGTTTCCAAAATGGTACGTATGGCTCAAAACGTAACTTAGCATATCATAATATTCAAAACATGTCTCTTAGGAGGAAGTTCCAAAACCGAAGGTTTCATATCAAACTTTATTCGAAAAGAGAGCCCAATAGGACAAATAGGGCGTCTCGGGGTTAGCGAGCCCACCTCGGGTCAAATCGAGGTGGCGAACATAATTTACGAACATTTAGAGGCAAAATGGTCATACCTAATGATTTCAAAGTGACCCGATCACATTTCAATAGGTTTTGGACATTGAGTTGCATTCTAGCCAAAGTGGAGCCTTTAGGCTTCAATTGAATTGAATGAATAGTGACTTTTCTGTGGATCGGGTTTCGAGGAGCAGAAATGCTCCGGAGGTTCCAATATTCACCTAACATACTAAGACATGCCAAACGAAGAAGTGGGAAGCTTTACATACCTTACAGACGTCGTATGCTCTCCCAAAAGTCAAGTCCCGTTTCGTCTGAAATCTGCAAATGGTCAAAGTTACCAATTGAGATTCTTAGGCTTAAAAAATGCCTTTAACTTCATTTTTGCCTACCGAAATTTCGGCAGCATTTCCACTATAAATCTAACATCCCCGAGACTTAGCTCGGCTCAAAATACATCAATACAACAGCCCACACATCATCAAACAACACAAGTAATAATCAAACCACTTTAGCTTCAAAGTTCTACTTTGTTACCTAAGTTGGCAATTTTCACTCAAACTTCCAAAACTCCAACTCTATATCTACATAATTGTATTCATTTCCTCATTCAAACTTATACAATCACATCCCAAATACAATCCAAGCCATATACGAAATTGCCCCAAAATCCATTACTTTCCATAATTCTTCAAAACATCGAAAATTCACGACGAACATTATAACTTGCGTCGTTTCATTCCGAATTCATTAATATCAACTATAACTCATATTTAAAGTATTTAGCACCCTAAATATACAATGATATACACAATTATACCAAAGGTATACACTTTCCGATAATGTCCGAAATCATTTTCCAACGCCAATTTAATTCATCAATCAATCATTTACGACATAACGATCACAACAACACATTATACAAACTAAACAAGATCAATTCACACCACTTTCTTCTTCCTAGGCTCACGGCCAACATACAATATACACACACACCCATGGCTTTCTATATACACCAATGTTACGGGATTCTCGTCTATTCTCAATCCTTAACACATTCATATCAATTCTATATCATAAAAGTGTAAGAATTCTCACCTTTTCTTGAAACCCCGCCTTGTCGCAAACGTAGTTCTTGTGCCAAACTAATTGTACCCCGTTGAAGAGGGTCTTGAGTACACCACAACTATGTAGAAATTAAGATTTTTGGATCAACAACAAAGCTTGGATAATTTTCTTTTTCTCTATTTTCTCCTTCGGCCGAGAGCTCTATTTGCTTGGTGTTCTTCAATTTTTGTTCTTTGTTCTAGATAATTACCAAGTATAACATGATATATATCCATATATTTGATCATGTGCATAGCACATGATCATTAACAAAGGGGCTTGGGCCATGGATATGGCCGGCCACCCCTAAACATTGGGCCTCAATTTTTGTGTTGCATGTTTCTTGGCCCAATCATAAAATGTCCCGTTTTGTAATTCCCGAAACTAATTTCCGAAATTCCAAATTTACCCTCGGCCTTTCCCGATGTCTTAACATTAAAGATTCCATAACCAACATAGTCATATTCACTAAAATCAAATTATTTCCTTATAACACATAAATCGTAATTATTTCTCGATTTCCAATTATACGAAAACACGGGACATAACATTCTCCCCCCCTTAAGAACATTCGTCCCCGAATGTTAAATTAATCTTATAAGGTCTTATGATCAAGGCAGGAGTGTCCCTTTTTAATAATGACATACATAATTCATTTTATCAATCAACACAACAAACTGAAAAAAAAATTAGATTACCTGTGGACGTCGGGAACAAGTGAGGGTATCTCCTTTTCATCTCGTCCTCCGCCTCCCAAGTCATCTCCTCCTGATTATTGTTGCGCCACAGGACTTTGACAGAGGGCACTTCTTTAGTGCGTAGTCTCCGCACCTGTCAATCCAGAATAGATATAGGCTGCTCGTCATAAGATAACTGCTCCGTCACCTGAATGTCATCAACTGGGGATATCCTGGAAGGATCAGCAATACATTTCCGCAACATAGACACATGAAACACCGGGTGTACGGCCTCCAAGTCGGATGGTAAGTCTAGCTCATAGGCGACCTCGCCTATCTTTCGAACGATCTGATACGGCCCAATGTACCGGGGGCTCAACTTACCCTTTCTACCGAATCTCATGACACCCTTCATGGGCGACACCTTCAGGAATACCCAGTCGCCAATCTGGAAATCTAACGGTCAACGTCATCTATCTGCATAAGCTTTCTGTCGACTCTGAGCAGCCAATAACCGTTCTCGAATAAGCTTTACTTTATCTACGGCTTCCTGGATCACATCTGGCCCAATCAGCTTAGTCTCGCCCACGTCAAACCAACCAATAGGAGATCTGCATTTCCTGACATACAGGGCTTCATACGGTGCCATCTGAATGCTGGAGTGATAACTATTATTATAGGCAAACTCAATAAGCGGCAAATGATCATCCCAGATGCCCCTGAAATCAATAACGCAGGCCCGCAACATATCTTCGAGCGTCTGAATAGTGCGCTCGGCCTGCCCGTCGGACTGAGGGTGAAAAGCTGTACTAAGGCTCACCTGAGTCCCTAATCCCTCCTGAAATGACCTCCAGAAATGAGCTGTAAACTGGGAACCTCGGTCAGTAACAATAGATATAGGGACTCCGTGAAGTCTGACTATCTCTCTGATATATAATCTGGCATAGCCCTCAGCCGAATAAGTAGTCCGAACCGGAAGGAAATGGGCTGATTTCGTCAGCCTGTCAACAATAACCCAAATAGAATCATACCTGCGTGGAGTGCGCGGTAACCCAACGACGAAATCCATATTAATTATCTCCCATTTCCAGGCTGGAATTTCCATCTCCTGTAATAATCCACCGGGCTTCTGATGCTCGATCTTAACTTGCTGGCAGTTCGGGCACTAACTAACAAACTCAGCAATATCTTTCTTCATGCCGTCCCACCAATACAAACACCTGAGATCACGATACATCTTAGTGGAACCAGGATGAACAGAATACCGTGCATTATGTGCCTCGCCCATAATCTGCCGTCGTAAGCCCGCAATGTCCGGTACACAGAATCTACCGTCATATAATAATACTCCTTCAGGCGAGATTTCAAACTGAGTCTTTGCTTTATTAAGGGCCACATCTCTGTACTGAATCAGAAGAGGATCCTCAAACTGGCGCCGCTTTACCTCCTGAATAATAGATGACTCAGCAATTGGACGAACAGAAATCCCAGAATCTCCAGAATCCACCAAACGAACTCCGAGGCTGGCCAGCTGATGAATATCACGAACCAAATCTCTCTTATCAGATGGGACATCAGCCAGACTGCCCACGGACTTGCGGCTAAGCGCATCAGCTACCACGTTGGCTTTCCCCGGATGGTACAGAATATCGACGTCGTAATCCTTTAGTAGCTCAAGCCATCTCCGCTGCCGCAAATTTAGCTCCTTCTGCTTAAAAATATACTGGAGACTCTTATGGTCTGTATAGATATCAACATGGACCCCATATAAATAATGTCGCCAAATCTTCAAAGCATGAATCACCGCGGCCAACTCAAGATCATGAGTGGGATAGTTCTTCTCGTGCTGTCTGAGCTGCCGGGAAGCATAGGCTATGACTCGACCGTGCTGCATCAATACATAACCTATCCCAATACCAGAGGCGTCACAATAGACAACATACCCGTCAGATCCCTCTGGGAGAGCCAGAACTGGTGCTGTAATCAATCTCTCCTTCAGCATCTCAAAGCTGCGCTCACAGGCATCTGCCCACTGGAATTTTGCTGCTTTCTGGGTAAGCCTCGTCAGTGGTGCTGCAATAGAAGAAAAATCCTCCACAAACCTGCGATAATACCCAGCCAATCCCAGAAAACTGCGCACCTCTGTCGGTGTAGTAGGCCTGGGCCAATTCTGCACAGCCTCAATCTTCTGCGTATCGACCCGAATACCGTCTGCGCCGATAATATGGCCCAAGAATGCCACAGAAGTCAACCAGAACTCACATTTAGAGAATTTAGCATATAGCTTCTGCTGACGGAGAATGCCAAGTATCGTCCTCAAGTGATCTGAATGCTCCTCGGCTGATCGCGAGTAAATCAGGATGTCATCGATAAACACAATAATAAACATATCCAGAAAAGGCCGAAATACCCGGTTCATCAGATCCATAAATACTGCTGGAGCATTAGTCAGCCCGAAAGACATAACTCTGAACTCATAATGCCCGTACCGGGTCCTGAAAGCAGTCTTCGGGATATCTGACTCCCGTACTAGCACCTGATGATAACCTGAGCGCAGATCTATCTTTGAAAAGTATCTAGCGCCCTGCAGCTGATCAAACAAATCATCAATCCGAGGGAGGGGATATTTATTCTTTATAGTCACCTTATTAAGCTGCCGGTAATCGATACACATCCACAATGACCCATCTTTCTTTCTGACAAACAATACCGGCGCTCCCCAGGGTGATGTGCTGGGTCTGATAAAGCCCTTATCCAACAAATCTTTTAGCTGCTCTTTCAACTCCTTCAGCTCAGCTGGTGCCATCATGTACGGAGGAATAGATATAGGCTGCGTATCCGGCATCAGCTCTATAGTGAAATCAATCTCCCGCTCAGGCGGAAGGCCAGGAAGCTCGTCAGGAAATACATCTGGAAACTCACTGACGACCGGAACAGACTGAAGGGTAGGTACCTCCGCGGCAGTATCGTGCACACGAACCAAATGATAGATATACCCCTTCTGGATCATCTTCTTAGCCTTGAGGTATGAAATAAACTTACCCCTCGGTGATGCTGTAGATCCGAACCACTCTATGACTGGTTCCCCTGGAAACTGAAAACGGACTACCTTTTTCTGGCAGTCGACATTAGCATAACAGGAAGACAACCAGTCTATGCCCATAATGACGTCAAACTCAAGCATATCTAACTCTATCAGATCAACCTTAGTGCTACGATCATAGATGGTCACAGAACAATCCCTATAGAACTGTCTCGCTACAATAAAATCCCCAACTGGCGTAGCTACCTCAAATGGCTCTATAGGCTCAGACACTATCCCAATCTTACTAGCAACGAGCGGGGAAATATATGATAAAGTAGAGCCAGGGTCAATCAATGTATATACAGATCTGGAGAAAACCAGTAATGTACCTGTGACGACGTTTGGCGAAGCCTCCTGATCCTGGCGGCTGGCCAAAGCATATATGCGGTTCGAGGGACCGCTAGAATCTGGAACGCCACCGCGGCCTCGACCGCGTCCTGCCGGTGCTGGCATACCTCGCCCTCCAGGGCGTACAACAGATGGAACAGATAAAGAACCGGCGGCTGACCCTGTCTGCTGAGCAGCACTACCAGAACCGCTAGCCAAAGGACAGTCTCTCATAAAGTGGCCCTGACCACCACACGAAAAGCAAGCTCCAGTCGCTCGGTAACACTCCCCGGGATGAGACTTCCCGCAATGAGGACAACGGGGCCTGGGTGGTCTGGCCTGGCTGGGGCCCCTGGATACCTGCGAACCTGCCACTCTGGAGCTCTGACCGGCCCCAGACGGTCCCGTACTATCGAATCTCCGGCTGCCTGACTGAGTACTCCGGCCGGAGGGAGGAAAAGGTCTATCTGACTGCTGCTGCTGAGGCTGTCCGCCTCGGGAATCTCCAGAATAACCTGCGGACCTAGCCCTCTTGGGCGGCCTCCTGTCTCGATCTCTGCCAAAAGGATCAGACCTGCGACGGTCCTCCATACCCATCGCATAGGCCTGAAGTCGGGCAATGTCCATGTCTGCCTGCAATAAAACTGCCATACAGCTATCAACCAAATACCAGTCCAATCCCATAACATATCTGTGCATCCGATCGGACATATCTGCTACCACGGCTGGTGCATATCGGGCCAGAGAATCAAACTCAAGGTTATACTCGCGAACACTCCGACCCCTCTGCTGCAGACGTAAGAATCGATCAGCCCGCGCCCGCCGTAACTCTGGAGGCAAAAAGTGGCGGGTGAATGCTGTCACAAACTGATCCCAAGTGGCTGGAGGGGCACCCTCTCCTCTAGACAGCTCCCAAGTCTCGTACCAGTGGGTAGCCACATCTCGAAGCCTGTGCGAAGCCAGCTCAATCGACTCGGTCTCTGAAGCCCTGACCAAGTCCAGTGAGCGTCGCATCCCCCGAATAAAATCATGGGGGTCCTCATCGGGCTTAGACCCGAAGAATTCTCAGGCTGTCCCGCCTGTCATCGTCATCATCGTCCCTCCGCCCGCGTCTGCGATCCTGTCCTGCTACCAGTGTAGTCAACAGCTGTACAGCCTCCCTCAGGGTTCGATCCTCCGCCCCTGGCTGAGGAGCTGGAGTCTCAGGTGCGGGTACACGGACCTCTGGAGCTGCTGAAGGTCCTGCTCCAGGCTGTACCAGTGGGGGTGTAGCAGACCCCTCAGAATGAGGCACATCCTCAGGCAAATCATAAACACGAGCCCGGGTAGCTCGCTGTGCCTGGCTAGTCTCTCCCATCCTCGCTTTGCCCTTCTGGGCCGTCGTTGCCTTCTTCGGAGGCATCACTGCAAACACAATAGCGAGTCAGATCAAAATCATCCTAATAGTACAGCTCTATCGCACGATCTAAGATTCTAAAGAAAGTAACATCCTAAATGCCCTGTAGCTTCCTGTTTATAGATGTGGTGCACAACACATCGATAAACAAGACTCTACGAGACACGGCCTGTAGACATTCCGAGGACAAACCGCTATGATACCACTTTTGTCACGACCCAGCCCCGTGGGCCGCGACTGGCACCCTAGCTGGTTGCCCAGACCGAATCACACATTAATTATAAGGTCCAAACGTATTTCCGAATTTTTTTTTGAAATCATATCAAACATAATTATATCAAAATATGTCTTAAGCGGTCACGCCAAATCAAAATACCATATCAAATACAAACTGAGCGGCGGAATAGACATCGCCGGACAAAAGTGTAAACATAAGCATAAGGGCCATTTGGGGCCATCATAACAAAAAGACCGCTTTTAGACCAGAAAACGAAATCAAACCAACATATACAGGACCCTCACCCCACATATATGACTACAGGCCTCTACGAATTCAAAACAAAAACATATGGCGAGACAGGGCCCCGCCGTACCCAAATAGTCAAATGTACAGAATATATATACAAAGCAAAAGGAGTCTGTACCAAAAGTGGACTCCGGATCAAAGAGGAGTACTCCGGAATAGCAAAGGGGGAAGCCTACTGTGGAGGATCGCCAATATCTGCACCTGCGGGCATGAAACGCAGCCCCCGAAGAAAGGGGGTCAGTACGAAATATGTACTGAGTATGTAAAGCACGGAGTACAGAAATATGGATCAAAACTGAAAGCAAATCAGACAACAAAGTGGAATACAAATCGGTATGTCAAAATCCGTATCAAAATCATATACGTATAAATAATGCAAATGAAATCATGCAAACGCTTAGGAACGTGGTCGCCACTCCGACGCTGGCGCCACACACAGCATAACACCAGAAGGTTTCAAATCTCCGTACATCCCCGAACACAAAGATAATCATAGGTGAGCGTATCGCATCACAGGCCATATCACAGCATAACTCCAAACGGAACCCGGCCCTATGGCGAAGCCTCGGGAACTAAAACACAGCATACAGCCGAATTATTATAAGGCGTACGAATCATAACCGGCCCGGGAACCGGTGAACGAAGTCATAATAGGGCACGAGCGGAGTCGTGAGCAAAAAAATGCAAAATATATTTCAAATTAGCCTTTCAAAACATAATGATTTCATAAGTCATTTCATAGTACAAAATAATCGAATACTTAGTCGATACGAAATTTCATTTCACAAAATTTTCCAAAATGGTACGTATGGCTCAAAACGTAACTTAGCATATCATAATATTCAAAACATGTCTCTTAGGAGGAAGTTCCAAAACCGAAGGTTTCATATCAAACTTTATTCGAAAAGAGAGCACAATAGGACAAATAGGGCGTCTCGGGGTTAGCGGGCCCACCTCGGGTCAAATCGAGGTGGCGAACATAATTTACGAACATTTAGAGGCAAAATGGTCATACCTAATGATTTCAAAGTGACCCGATCACATTTCAATAGGTTTCGGACATTGAGTTGCATTCTAGCCAAAGTGGAGCCTTTAGGCTTCAATTGAATTGAATGAATAGTGACTTTTCTGTGGATCGGGTTTCGAGGAGCAGAAATGCTCCGGAGGTTCCAATATTCACCTAACATACTAAGACATGCCAAACGAAGAAGTGGGAAGCTTTACATACCTTACAGAAGTCGTATGCTCTCCCAAAAGTCAAGTCCCGTTTCGTCTGAAATCTGCAATTGGTCAAAGTTACCAATTGAGATTCTTAGGCTTAAAAAATGCCTTTAACTTCATTTTTGCCTACCGAAATTTCGGCAGCATTTCCCCTATAAATCTAACATCCCCGAGACTTAGCTCGGCTCAAAATACATCAATACAACAGCCCACACATCATCAAACAACACAAGTAATAATCAAACCACTTTAGCTTCAAAGTTCTACTTTGTTACCTAAGTTGGCAATTTTCACTCAAACTTCCAAAACTCCAACTCTATATCTACATAATTGTATTCATTTCCTCATTCAAACTTATACAATCACATCCCAAATACAATCCAAGCCATATACGAAATTGCCCCAAAATCCATTACTTTCCATAATTCTTCAAAACATCGAAAATTCAGGACGAACATTCTAACTTGCGTCGTTTCATTCGGAATTCATTAATATCAACTATAACTCATATTTAAAGTATTTAGCACCCTAAATACAATGATATACACAATTATACCAAAGGTATACACTTTCCGATAATGTCCGAAATCATTTTCCAACGCTAATTTAATTCATCAATCAATCATTTACGACATAAAGATCACAACAACACATTATACAAACTAAACAAGATCAATTCACACCACTTTCTTCTTCCTAGGCTCACGGCCAACATACAATATACACACACACCCACGGCTTTCTATATACACCAAAGTTACGGGATTCTCGTCTATTCTCAATCCTTAACACATTCATATCAATTCTATATCATAAAAGTGTAAGAATTCTCACCTTTTCTTGATACCCCGCCTTGTCGCAAACGTAGTTCTTGTGCCAAACTAATTATACCGCGTTGAAGAGGGTCTTGCGTACACCACAACTATGTAGAAATTAAGATTTTTGGATCAACAACAAAGCTTGGATAATTTTGTTTTTCTCTATTTTCTCCTTCGGCCGAGAGCTCTATTTGCTTGGTGTTCTTCAATTTTTGTTCTTTGTTCTAGATAATTACCAAGTATAACATGATATATATCCATATATTTGATCATGTGCATAGCACATGATCATTAACAAAGGGGCTTGGGCCATGGATATGGCCGGCCACCCCTAAACATTGGGCCTCAATTTTTGTGTTGCATGTTTCTTGGCCCAATCATAAAATGTCCCGTTTTGTAATTCCCGAAACTAATTTCCGAAATTCCAAATTTACCCTCGGCCTTTCCCGATGTCTTAACATTAAAGATTCCATAACCAACATAGTCATATTCACTAAAATCAAATTATTTCCTTATAACACACAAATCGTAATTATTTCTCGATTTCCAATTATACGAAAACACGGGACATAACAACGACTTTGCAGACAACCCCTAGGACGACCTGCTCTGATACCACTTTGTCACACCCCAACCTTGGTAGGGCATGATGGGCACCCGACTCTCTTCAGAGTCGAGCGAACCCTAAGACATTCGCTCTTATTAAAATCTGTCATTTCAAAAAAAAAAAAATTAAAAACATGAAAAATTTTCAAAATAGAAATCACTGTTTTAATCAAATTATGAAAACTTTTCATCAATTATGTACTTCTTACCAACTGAAATTATATGAAAATGCATACTCTTTTAACACATATACATGATTTACACTCCTCGACACCCTATCCACGGGACGCTGTCTGCAAAGTCTCTAACATATACAAGTACCATGACATAAATACTATGACTCGGCAACACTCCGAACTGAGATGGAGCTCGCCAATTCAGCTGGAACATCTTCTAGCAATGTCTTCTACTCATCTGGGTGTACCTGCGTGGCATGAAACGCAGCCCCCGAAGAAAGGGGGTCAGTACGGAGTATGTACTGAATATGTAAAGCGGTAACAAGTCATAATCCAGGAAAATGCGACAGTGAACAAGTTTAGAAACCAAACTGTAAGTAGCCTGAAACGAAAGAAAGGAGTCACAACCATACCCAACACCTGTAGCCTTCGCTGGAAGAACATAAATGTGTACACAGGTCTCAAAACAGTCTTTAAGTAAAAAATGCAATCCAACCAGCCTTTCAAAATATGTAATGCGCACTAACACATTTCCCTTAAATAAATATTGCAACACAACACACGTGCCGCTTCCGGCACAATATCAATAATAGCCCCTCCGGGCAGCCGCTTCCGGCATAGTAACATAATAGTCCCTTCGGACGGCCGCTTCCGGCATAATAATGAAGATGGCCCCTTCGGGCATGCCGCTTCCGGCATAATGATAATCATGGCCCCTTCGGGCATAATAATAATGATAATGGCCCCTTCGGGCATAACAATAATGATAAAGTAAACACAAGTAGTAAATGAAATGAAGTAGTAAAACCTCGCACCCCTTTCGGAGTGATTTTAAAAAAAATAGCTCACTCAGACATAAGCTGAGGCCATAGCACACTCAGGCATAAGCTGAGGCCATAGCCGACTCAGTGATTAGCTGAGGCCATAGCTCGTTCAGACATAAACGGAGGCCATAGCACACTCATGCATAGGCTGAGGCCATCGCACCCCCTTCGGAGTGGTTTTGTAAAGTCTATATATTAAAATCTCACACCCCCGTTGGGGTGGTTTTGGAAAGTTTAAATAATAAAATCTCACACCCCCGTCGGAGTGGTTTTGGAAAATGTCTTTATGTTTCCTTTAATACAAAACAAACTTTCTTGAAATCATTAATAAACCACAAACACGTTTCAAGTAAATCCGAGTTAGCATAAGAAAAAAGGGTTAACAACCGTATGCAAAGTAGTGAGAAACTAAATGCCTTTCAAGTATCATTACGGACATCATTCAATATAAAACCTCTACGACCATCTTCAGACAATTCGAGACCGTCCACAGAAGCTAGGGACGTTAACCAAAAGTTTCCCTTAACTATCGTACAGAAATAAGTGAAATGGAGCAACATAAAGGGTCTCGGGAATTGTGGGCCCACCTCGGGTCAAGTTGAGGTGGCATACATAAGTTACGAACAGTAGGCCATGTGAAGTCACTTATGAAAGTTTCAAGGCAATCCGGTTCCGTGTGTCAAAGTTACGGATGTTTAAACTATTTTTCTATCAAAATATAAAGTACCTAATTCAATTACATTGAACGATTAGGGGTCAAAATTAGGCTCAGATTTCTAGGAATAGAGTTTCCCCCAAGGCTTGTATCATAACCTATTATGTCTAGGACATGCCAAAAGAAAGAAAGGTTAGGCTTTACATACCTTTTCCGCTTCTTACGCTTCTCCAATTTCAAGCCCCGAATGCCCCAAAATCTACAATTGGTCACAAATACCAAACATTGATTATAAGCCTTTAAGAATGAAATCTTAAATCGACACTTGTCTTATTCTTTCAAATGAATTCATTTATAATCTGCCGAAATTTCGGCAGCATCTCCCCTGTAAATACACCATCCCCGAGAATCTAACTCGGCCAAAAATACAACAACAATAATACCAACAATCATATCTCCAACTTCAACAATTACTCCAAAATACACTCCAACATTAGTAGCTCCTTTTATATAATTCAACAACAATTTTCTTTATTTCCAATTCATAATTGTTCACATATTCAAATACAATTCCGAAACCATTCAACAATATTCAAGAACACTTCAACAACCCGCACAACATTTCAAACGACCTAACCAACACGTACACTACCCGAATTCTTCCAAATTCAACAAGAACAATTACAACACATTTCCTTTCTTCCATATTCATGAGCTACACCAACATTTGTTTTCATATTAACGACACTAATCACATAAATATAAAAGCTAAGTTCAATCACATTGGCCTCCAAAAACAGTCCATAACAATTACGACTCCAACTTGAATCATTGGACTTTCATTAACATCATAGAATCCACGACGACGACAACCCAAAATACTAAATAGAATTAATTCATTCTTGCCATACAAGGTAGCCTATATTCGGCCACCACCCCCAACACACAACTTCCATAGTTTTCATCCATTTTACATCATGGAATCCATATCACAACAATCAAACTACTATATAAAACCATTTCATTCTTTCTACACAACACACCCTATTCGGCCACACCATACACATACATATTTCATGAATTCCATCCATTTCCACATACCACAACATGTTTAAATCATTCCTAATACAAGTAAAAGAAGATTGGATACATACCCTTTTCACTCAATTTCTTCTCGGCTAGAATCCACAACTTGCACACGAATGTTTTTCTTGCTCCAACAATTTCTCCATGTTAGAGAGGACCTTCTAATTAGTAGGAAAGCTAGAAGAAAATATTTTTTTGATCAAGATTTCTCCAAGGCTTTATTTGGTATGCCATGGCCGAAATGGCCCTTGTGCGTTTTCTCCAACTTTCTTGAAAATTCCTAAGGGTGGAGAATGAAGAATGTGTTCTAATTGTCATCCTTTGGGCTATTTATTAAATTTCCATGTGGGCTTTGGCCCATCCAACTTGGAAGGCCCACTTGGAAATTCAAGACTTTTCTTCCTTTTTTTTTTTGTTTTTGAATTCATGAAAAAATAATTTTTCCTAATTCCAAATTTGCCCTTAGCCTTCCTTCATATTTCTACGAATCATCTTGCGAATTTTCCTTTTTACCCTTAGCCTTTCTTAATATTTCCACTTCAAAACTTTCATGAACAACTTGTGTGCTAAACAAGGTCAAAAATATAGCCTTGCCCTTAACTTCCCGCAATTATCTCGAATTATCCGAATGTACAAAATACGGGATATAACATCCTCCCCCCCCTTTAGAACATTCGTCCTCGAATGTTCAACTGGCCTTATGGGGGTGTTATAACACTTTGGGAGGGTCTCTCTTATAGTTGTCCTTTCCTTCATGTCCATTCCTTATCTTTCACCCTGTTTTCTTTATAATCGAACTCCTCGGTCTTCACATGAATCCTCATTCCGTGTCATGGGTTTTCTAATCAACTGTGCCAACTCATTATTCTTGTCCTTCGTACTCCCACATGTCCTTCCTATATTTGCCTCTTATATCCATATTTATGGAATTTTGGTATACTTCCCAGGAGGTCACCCATCCCAAAATTGCTCCCATCTTAGCACGCTTAACCTCGAAACTTCGATGGAATCCGGTGCCTTAATGTTGATATAATCGCGTCCACTTTCTTGTATGACCTTTATTACATAATCTGGAGCAAGTCAAAGTCTTACAGATTTCGAGACATTTTGGTAACACGCCTTTCTCTTTACAATTACTATTTTACCCTTTTCAATCTTTAATATTCACTTTCACTTTCATCCCCCAACTTTACATCTCAATCATACGTCAATATCCTTACCTTATCCAACATGCCTCTCCCGCACCGTTACTTACCACTGTATTGTGTAACTGCTGATGTCGTTGGTCGCTTTCTTCTATCGATGTCGCCTTTTATCTTAAATCAAAAGTTAGTACCAGGGACTTCATTTCCTACGACCGGGCTCTATCACACGATCTTAGATATGAAAGAAAGAATGACACCCTATTAATGTCTCGTAGCCTCCTGTTTATAGATGTGGTGCACAACACACCGATAAACAAGACTCTACTAGACACGACTTTGCAGACAACCCCTAGGACGACCTGCTCTGATACCACTTTGTCACACCCCAACCTTGGTAGGGCATGATGGGCACCCGACTCTCTTCAGAGTCGAGCGAACCCTAAGACATTCGCTCTTGTTAAAATCTGTCATTTCAAAAAAAAAAAATTAAAAACATGAAAAATTTTCAAAATAGAAATCACTGTTTTAATCAAATTATGAAAACTTTTCATCAATTATGTACTTCTTACCAACTGAAATTATATGAAAATGCATACTCTTTTAACACATATACATGATTTACACTCCTCGACACCCTATCCACGGGACGCTGTCTGCAAAGTCTCTAACATATACAAGTACCATGACATAAATACTATGACTCGGCAACACTCCAAACTGAGATGGAGCTCGCCAATTCAGCTGGAACATCTTCTAGCAATGTCTTCTACTCATCTGGGTGTACCTGCGTGGCATGAAACGCAGCCCCCGAAGAAAGGGGGTCAGTACAGAGTATGTACTGAATATGTAAAGCGGTAACAAGTCATAATCCAGGAAAATGCGACAGTGAACAAGTATAGAAACCAAACTGTAAGTAGTCTGAAACGAAACAAAGGAGTCACAACCATACCCAACACCTGTAGCCTTCGCTGGAAGAACATAAATGTGTACACAGGTCTCAAAACAGTCTTTAAGTAAACAATGCAATCCAGCCAGCCTTTCAAAATAAGTAATGCGCACTAACACATTTCCCTTAAATAAATATTGCAACACAACACACGTGCCGCTTCCGGTACAATATCAATAATAGGCCCTTCGGGCAGCCGCTTCTGGCATAGTAACATAATAGTCCCTTCGGACGGCCGCTTCCGGCATAATAATGAAGATGGCCCATTCGGGCATGCCGCTTCCGGCATAATGATAATCATGGCACCTTCGGGCATAATAAAAATGATAATGGCCCCTTGGGGCATAACAATAATGATAAAGTAAACATACGTAGTAAATGAAATTAAGTAGTAAAACCTCGCACCCCTTTCGGAGTGATTTTAAAAAAAATAGCTCACTCAGACATAAGCTGAGGCCATAGCACACTCAGGCATAAGCTGAGGCCACAGCACACTCAGTGATCAGCTGAGGCCATAGTTCGCTCAGACATAAACGGAGGCCATAGCACACTCATGCATAGACTGAGGCCATCGCACCCCCTTCGGAGTTGTTTTGGAAAGTCTATATATTAAAATCTTACACCCCCGTCGGGGTGGTTTTGGAAAGTTTAAATAATAAAATCTCACACCCCCGTCGGAGTGGTTTTGGAAATTGTCTTTATGTTTCCTTTAATACAAAACAAACTTTCTTGAAATCATTAATAAACCACAAACACGTTTCAAGTAAATCCGAGTTAGCATAAGAAAAAAGGGTTAACAACCGTATGCATATGCAAAGTTGTGAGAAACTAAATGCCTTTCAAGTATCATTACGGACATCATTCAATATAAAACCTCTACGACCATCTTCAGACAATTCGAGACCGTCCACAGAAGCTAGGGACGTTAACCAAAAGTTTCCCTTAACTATCGTACAGAAATAAGTCAAATGGAGCAACATAAAGGTCTCGGGAATTGTGGGCCCACCTCGGGTCAAGTTGAGGTGGCGTACATAAGTTACGAACAGTAGGCCATGTGAAGTCACTTATGAAAGTTTCAAGGCAATCCGGTTCCGTGTGTGAAAGTTACGGATGTTTAAACTATTTTTCTATCAAAATATAAAGTACCTAATTCAATTACATTGAACGATTAGGGGTCAAAATTAGGCTCAGATTTCTAGGAATAGAGTTTCCCCCAAGGCTTGTATCATAACCTATAATGTCTAGGACATGCCAAAAGAAAGAAAGGTTAGGCTTTACATACCTTTTCCGCTTCTTACGCTTCTCCAATTTCAAGCCCCGAATGCCCCAAAATCTACAATTGGTCACAAATACCAAACATTGATTATAAGCATTTAAGAATGAAATCTTAAATCGACACTTGTCTTATTCTTTCAAATGAATTCATTTATAATCTGCCGAAATTTCGGCAGCATCTCCCCTGTAAATACACCATCCCCGAGAATCTAACTCGGCCAAAAATACAACAACAATAATACCAACAATCATATCTCCAACTTCAACAATTACTCCAAAATACACTCCAACATTAGTAGCTCCTTTTATATAATTCAACAACAATTTTCTTTATTTCCAATTCATAATTGTTCACATATTCAAATACAATTCCGAAATCATTCAACAATATTCAAGAACACTTCAACAACCCGCACAACATTTCAAACGGCCTAACCAACACTTACACTACCCGAATTCTTCCAAATTCAACAAGAACAATTACAACACATTTCCTTTCTTCCATATTCATGAGCTACACCAACATTTTTTTTCATATTAACGACACTAATCACATAAATATAAAAGCTAAGTTCAATCACATTGGCCTCCAAAAACAGTCCATAACAATTACGACTCCAACTTGAATCATTGGACTTTCATTAACATCATAGAATCCACGACGACGACAACCCAAAATACTAAATAGAATTAATTCATTCTTGCCATACAAGGTAGCCTATATTCGGCCACCACCCCCAACACACAACTTCCATAGTTTTCATCCATTTTACATCATGGAATCCATATCACAACAATCAAACTACTATATAAAAACATTTCATTCTTTCTACACAACAAACCCTATTCGGCCACACTATACACATACATATTTAATGAATTCCATCCATTTCCACATACCACAACATGCATAAATCATTCCTAACACAAGTAAAAGAAGATTGGATACATACCTTTTTCACTCAATTTCTTCTCGGCTAGAATCCACAACTTGTACACGAATGTTTTTCTTGCTCCAACAATTTCTCCATGTTAGAGAGGACCTTCTAATTAGTAGGAAAGCTAGAAGAAAATATTTTTTTGATCAAGATTTCTCCAAGGCTTTATTTGGTATGCCATGGCCGAAATGGCCCTTGTGCTTTTTCTCCAACTTTCTTGAAAATTCCTAAGGGTGGAGAATGAAGAATGTGTTCTAATTGTCATCCTTTGGGCTATTTATTAAATTTCCATGTGGGCTTTGGGCCATCCAACTTGGAAGGCCCACTTGGAAATTCAAGACTTTTCTTCCTTTTTTTTTGTTTTTGAATTCATGAAAAAATAATTTTTCCTAATTCCAAACTTTCCCTTAGCCTTCCTTCATATTTCTACGAATCATCTTGCGAATTTTCCTTTTTACCCTTAGCCTTTCTTAATATTTCCACTTCAAAACTTTCATGAACAACGTGTGTGCTAAACAAGGTCAAAAATATAGCCTTGCCCTTTACTTCCCGCAATTATCTCGAATTATCCGAATGTACAAAATACGGGATATAACATCCTCCCCCCCTTTAGAACATTCGTCCTCGAATGTTCAACTGGCCTTATGGGGGTGTTATAATACTTTGGGAGGGTCTCTCTTATAGTTGTCCTTTCCTTCATGTCCATTCCTTATCTTTCACCCTGTTTTCTTTATAATCGAACTCGTCGGTCTTCACATGAATCCTCATTCCGTGTCATGGGTTTTCTAATCAACTGTGCCAACTCATTATTCTTGTCCTTCGTACTCCCACATGTCCTTCCTATATTTGCCTCTTATATCCATATTTATGGAATTTTGGTATACTTCCCAGGAGGTCACCCATCCCAAAATTGCTCCCATCATAGCACGCTTAACCTCGAAACTTCGATGGAATCCGGTGCCTTAATGTTGATATAATCGCGTCCACTTTCTTGTATGACCTTTATTACATAATCTGGAGCAAGTCAAAGTCTTACAGATTTCGAGACATTTTGGTAACACGCCTTTCTCTTTACAATTACTATTTTACCCTTTTCAATCTTCAATATTCACTTTCACTTTCATCCCCCAACTTTACATCTCAATCATACGTCAATATCCTTACCTTATCCAACATGCCTCTCCCGCACCGTTACTTACCACTGTACTGTGTAACTGCTGATGTCGTTGGTCGCTTTCTTCTGTCGATGTCGCCTTTTATCTTAAATCAAAAGTTAGTACCAGGGACTTCATTTCCTACGACCGGGCTCTATCACACGATCTTAGATATGAAAGAAAGAATGACACCCTATTAATGTCACGTAGCCTCCTGTTTATAGATGTGGTGCACAACACACCGATAAACAAGACTCTACTAGACACGACTTTGCAGACAACCCCTAGGACGACCTGCTCTGATACCACTTTGTCACACCCCAACCTTGGTAGGGCATGATGGGCACCCGACTCTCTTCAGAGTCGAGCGAACCCTAAGACATTCGCTCTTATTAAAATCTGTCATTTCAAAAAAAAAAAATTAAAAACATGAAACATTTTCAAAATAGAAATCACTGTTTTAATCAAATTATGAAAACTTTTCATCAATTATGTACTTCTTACCAACTGAAATTATATGAAAATGCATACTCTTTTAACACATATACATTATTTACACTCCTCGACACCCTATCCACGGGACGCTGTCTGCAAAGTCTCTAACATATACAAGTACCATGACATAAATACTATGACTCGGCAACACTCCGAACTGAGATGGAGCTCGCCAATTCAGCTGGAACATCTTCTAGCAATGTCTTCTACTCATCTGGGTGTACCTGCGTGGCATGAAACGCAGCCCCCGAAGAAAGGGGGTCAGTACGGAGTATGTACAGAATATGTAAAGCGGTAACAAGTCATAATCCAGGAAAATGCGACAGTGAACAAGTATAGAAACCAAACTGTAAGTAGTCTGAAACGAAACAAAGGAGTCACAACCATACCCAACACCTGTAGCCTTCGCTGGAAGAACATAAATGTGTACACCGGTCTCAAAACAGTCTTTAAGTAAACAATGCAATCCAACCAGCCTTTCAAAATAAGTAATGCGCACTAACACATTTCCCTTAAATAAATATTGCAGCACAACACACGTGCCGCTTCCGGCACAATATCAATAATAGCCCCTTCGGGCAGCCGCTTCTGGCATAGTAACATAATAGTCCCTTCGGACGGCCGCTTCCGGCATAATAACGAAGATGGCCCCTTCGGGCATGCCGCTTCCGGCATAATGATAATCATGGCCCCTTCGGGCATAATAATAATGATAATGGCCCCTTCGGGCATAACAATAATGATAAAGTAAACATAAGTAGTAAATGAAATGAAGTAGTAAAACCTCACACCCCTTTCTGAGTGATTTTAAAAAAAATAGCTCACTCAGACATAAGCTGAGGCCATAGCACACTCAGGCATAAGCTAAGGACATAGCACACTCAGTGATCAGCTGAGGCCATAGCTCGCTCAGACATAAATGGAGGCCATAGCACACTCATGCATAGGCTGAGGCCATCGCACCCCCTTCGGAGTGGTTTTGGAAAGTCTATATATTAAAATCTCATACCCCCGTCGGGGTGGTTTTGGAAAGTTTAAATAATAAAATCTCACACCCCCGTCGGAGTGGTTTTGGAAATTGTCTTTATGTTTCCTTTAAGACAAAACAAACTTTCTTGAAATCATTAATAAACCACAAACACGTTTCAAGTAAATCCGAGTTAGCATAAGAAAAAAGGGTTAACAACCGTATGCATATGCAAAGTAGTGAGAAACTAAATGCCTTTCAAGTATCATTACGGACATCATTCAATATAAAACCTCTACGACCATCTTCAGACAATTCGAGACCGTCCACAGAAGCTAGGGACGTTAACCAAAAGTTTCCCTTAACTATCGTACAGAAATAAGTCAAATGGAGCAACACAAAGGGTCTCGGGAATTGTGGGCCCTCCTCGGGTCAAGTTGAGGTGGCGTACATAAGTTACGAACAGTAGGCCATGTGAAGTCACTTATGAAAGTTTCAAGGCAATCCAGTTCGGTTTTTGACAGTTACGGATGTTTAAACTATTTTTCTATCAAAATATAAAGTACCTAATTCAATTACATTGAACGATTAGGAGTCAAAATTAGGCTCAGATTTCTAGGAATAGAGTTTCCCCCAAGGCTTGTATCATAACCTATTATGTCTAGGACATGCCAAAAGAAAGAAAGGTTAGGCTTTACATACCTTTTCCGCTTCTTACGCTTCTCCAATTTCAAGCCCCGAATGCCCCAAAATCTACAATTGGTCACAAATACCAAACATTGATTATAAGCCTTTAAGAATGAAATCTTAAATCGACACTTGTCTTATTCTTTCAAATGAATTCATTTATAATCTGCCGAAATTTCGGCAGCATCTCCCCTGTAAATACTCCATCCCCGAGAATCTAACTCGGCCAAAAATACAACAACAATAATACCAACAATCATATCTCCAACTTCAACAATTACTCCAAAATACACTCCAACATTAGTAGCTCCTTTTATATAATTCAACAACAATTTTATTTATTTCCAATTCATAATTGTTCACATATTCAAATACAATTCCGAAATCATTCAACAATATTCAAGAACACTTCAACAACCCGCACAACATTTCAAACGGCCTAACCAACACATACACTACCCGAATTCTTCCAAATTCAACAAGAACAATTACAACACATTTCCTTTCTTCCATATTCATGAGCTACACCAACATTGTTTTTCATATTAACGACACTAATCACATAAATATAAAAGCTAAGTTCAATCACATTGGCCTCCAAAAACAGTCCATAACAATTACGACTCCAACTTGAATCATTGGACTTTCATTAACATCATAGAATCCACGACGACGACAACCCAAAATACTAAATAGAATTAATTCATTCTTGCCATACAAGGTAGCCTATATTCGGCCACCACCCCCAACACACAACTTCCATAGTTTTCATCCATTTTACATCATGGAATCCATATCACAACAATCAAACTACTATATAAAACCATTTCATTCTTTCTACACAACACACCCTATTCGGCCACACCATACACATACATATTTAATGAATTCCATCCATTTCCACATACCACAACATGCATAAATCATTCCTAACACAAGTAAAAGAAGATTGGATACATACCTTTTTCACTCAATTTCTTCACGGCTAGAATCCACAACTTGTACACGAATGTTTTTCTTGCTCCAACAATTTCTCCATGTTAGAGAGGACCTTCTAATTAGTAGGAAAGCTAGAAGAAAATATTTTTTTGATCAAGATTTCTCCAAGGCTTTATTTGGTATGCCATGGCCGAAATGGCCCTTGTGCTCTTTCTCCAACTTTCTTGAAAATTCCTAAGGGTGGAGAATGAAGAATGTGTTCTAATTGTCATCCTTTGGGCTATTTATTAAATTTCCATGTGGGCTTTGTCCCATCCAACTTGGAAGGCCCACTTGGAAATTCAAGACTTTTCTTCCTTTTTTTTTTTGTTTTTGAATTCATGAAAAAATAATTTTTCCTAATTCCAAATTTGCCCTTAGCCTTCCTTCATATTTCTACGAATCATCTTGCGAATTTTCCTTTTTACCCTTAGCCTTTCTTAATATTTCCACTTCAAAACTTTCATGAACAACTTGTGTGCTAAACAAGGTCAAAAATATAGCCTTGCCCTTTACTTCCTGCAATTATCTCGAATTATCCGAATGTACAAAATACGGGATATAACATCCTCCCCCCCTTTAGAACATTCGTCCTCGAATGTTCAACTGGCCTTATGGGGGTGTTATAACACTTTGGGAGGGTCTCTCTTATAGTTGTCCTTTCCTTCATGTCCATTCCTTATCTTTCACCCTGTTTTTTTATAATCGAACTCGTCGGTCTTCACATGAATCCTCATTCCGTGTCATGGGTTTTCTAATCAACTGTGCCAACTCATTATTCTTGTCCTTCGTACTCCCACATGTCCTTCCTATATTTGCCTCTTATATCCATATTTATGGAATTTTGGGATACTTCCCAGGAGGTCACCCATCCCAAAATTGCTCCCATCTTAGCACGCTTAACCTCGAAACTTCGATGGAATCCGGTGCCTTAATGTTGATATAATCGCGTCCACTTTCTTGTATGACCTTTATTACATAATCTGGAGCAAGTCAAAGTCTTACAGATTTCGAGACATTTTGCTAACACGCCTTTCTCTTTACAATTACTATTTTACCCTTTTCAATCTTCAATATTCACTTTCACTTTCATCCCCCAACTTTACATCTCAATCATACGTCAATATCCTTACCTTATCCAACATGCCTCTCCCGCACCGTTACTTACCACTGTACTGTGTAACTGCTGATGTCGTTGGTCACTTTCTTCTGTCGATGTCGCTTTTTATCTTAAATCAAAAGTTAGTACCAGGGACTTAATTTCCTACGACCGGGCTCTATCACACGATCTTAGATATGAAAGAAAGAATGACACCCTATTAATGTCTCGTAGCCTCCTGTTTATAGATGTGGTGCACAACACACCGATAAACAAGACTCTACTAGACACGACTTTGCAGAAAACCCCTAGGACGACCTGCTCTGATACCACTTTGTCACACCCCAACCTTGGTAGGGCATGATGGGCACCCGACTCTCTTCAGAGTCGAGCGAACCCTAAGACATTCGCTCTTGTTAAAATCTGTCATTTCAAAAAAACTAAATTAAAAACATGAAAAATTTTCAAAATAGAAATCACTGTTTTAATCAAATTATGAAAACTTTTCATCAATTATGTACTTCTTACCAACTGAAATTATATGAAAATGCATACTCTTTTAACACATATACATGATTTACACTCCTCGACACCCTTTCCACGGGACGCTGTCTGCAAAGTCTCTAACATATACAAGTACCATGACATAAATACTATGACTCGGCAACACTCCGAACTGAGATGGAGCTCGCCAATTCAGCTGGAACATCTTCTAGCAATGTCTTCTACTCATCTGGGTGTACCTGCGTGGCATGAAACGCAGCCCCCGAAGAAAGGGGGTCAGTACAGAGTATGTACTGAATATGTAAAGCGGTAACAAGTCATAATCCAGGAAAATGCGACAGTGAACAAGTTTAGAAACCAAACTGTAAGTAGTCTGAAACGAAACAAAGGAGTCACAACCATACCCAACACCTGTAGCCTTCGCTGGAAGAACATAAATGTGTACACAGGTCTCAAAACAGTCTTTAAGTAAACAATGCAATCCAGCCAGCCTTTCAAAATAAGTAATGCGCACTAACACATTTCCCTTAAATAAATATTGCAACACAACACACGTGCCGCTTCCGGTACAATATCAATAATAGCCCCTTCGGGCAGCCGCTTCTGGCATAGTAACATAATAGTCCCTTCGGACGGCCGCTTCCGGCATAATAATGAAGATGGCCCTTTCGGGCATGCCGCTTCCGGCATAATGATAATCATGGACCCTTCGGGCATAATAATAATGATAATGGCCCCTTTGGGCATAACAATAATGATAAAGTAAACATAAGTAGTAAATGAAATGAAGTAGTAAAACCTCGCACCCCTTTCGGAGTGATTTTAAAAAAAATAGCTCACTCAGACATAAGCTGAGGCCATAGCACACTCAGGCATAAGCTGAGGCCACAGCACACTCAGTGATCAGCTGAGGCCATAGCTCGCTCAGACATAAACGGAGGCCATAGCACACTCATGCATAGGCTGAGGCCATCGCACCCCCTTCGGAGTTGTTTTGGAAAGTCTATATATTAAAATCTCACACCCCCATCGGGGTGGTTTTGGAAAGTTTAAATAATAAAATCTCACACCCCCGTCGGAGTGGTTTTGGAAATTGTCTTTATGTTTCCTTTAATACAAAACAAACTTTCTTGAAATCATTAATAAACCACAAACACGTTTCAAGTAAATCCGAGTTAGCATAAGAAAAAAGGGTTAACAACCGTATGCATATGCAAAGTCGTGAGAAACTAAATGCCTTTCAAGTATCATTACGGACATCATTCAATATAAAACCTCTACGACCATCTTCAGACAATTCGAGACCGTCCACAGAAGCTAGGGACGTTAACTAAAAGTTTCCCTTAACTATCGTACAGAAATAAGTCAAATGCAGCAACACAAAGGGTCTCGGGAATTGTGGGCCCACCTCGGGTCAGGTTGAGGTGGCGTACATAAGTTACGAACAGTAGGCCATGTGAAGTCACTTATGAAAGTTTCAAGGCAATCCGGTTCGGTTTATGAGAGTTACGGATGTTTAAACTAATTTTCTATCAAAATATAAAGTACCTAATTCAATTACATTGAACGATTAGGGGTCAAAATTAGGCTCAGATTTCTAGGAATAGAGTTTCCCCCAAGGCTTGTATCATAACCTATTATGTCTAGGACATGCCAAAAGAAAGAAAGGTTAGGCTTTACATACCTTTTCCGCTTCTTACGCTTCTCCAATTTCAAGCCCCGAATGCCCCAAAATTTACAATTGGTCACAAATACCAAACATTGATTATAAGCCTTTAAGAATGAAATCTTAAATCGACACTTGTCTTATTCTTTCAAATGAATTCATTTATAATCTGCCGAAATTTCGGCAGCATCTCCCCTGTAAATACACCATCCCCGAGAATCTAACTCGGCCAAAAATACAACAACAATAATACCAACAATCATATATCCAACTTCAACAATTACTCCAAAATACACTCCAACATTAGTAGCTCCTTTTATATAATTCAACAACAATTTTCTTTATTTCCAATTCATAATTGTTCACATATTCAAATACAATTCCGAAACCATTCAACAATATTCAAGAACACTTCAACAACCCGCACAACATTTCAAACGACTTAACCAACACATACACTACCCGAATTCTTCCAAATTCAACAAGAACAAATACAACACATTTCCTTTCTTCCATATGCATGAGCTACACCAACATTTTTTTTCATATTAAAGACACTAATCACATAAATATAAAAGCTAAGTTCAATCACATTGGCCTCCAAAAACAGTCCATAACAATTACGACTCCAACTTGAATCATTGGACTTTCATTAACATCATAGAATCCACGACGACGACAACCCAAAATACTAAATAGAATTAATTCATTCTTGCCATACAAGGTAGCCTATATTCGGCCACCACCCCCAACACACAACTTCCATAGTTTTCATCCATTTTACATCATGGAATCCATATCACAACAATCAAACTACTAGATAAAACCATTTCATTCTTTCTACACAACACACCCTATTCGGCCACACCATACACATACATATTTCATGAATTCCATCCATTTCCACATACCACAACATGCATAAATCATTCCTAACACAAGTAAAAGAAGATTGGATACATACCTTTTTCACTCAATTTCTTCTCGGCTAGAATCTGCAACTTGCACACGAATGTTTTTCTTGCTCCAACAATTTCTCCATGTTAGAGAGGACCTTCTAATTAGTAGGAAAGCTAGAAGAAAATATTTTTTTGATCAAGATTTCTCCAAGGATTTATTTGGTATGCCATGGCCGAAATGGCCCTTGTGCTTTTTCTCCAACTTTCTTGAAAATTCCTAAGGGTGGAGAATGAAGAATGTGTTCTAATTGTCATCCTTTGGGATATTTATTAAATTTCCATGTGGGCTTTGGCCCATCCAACTTGGAAGGCCCACTTGGAAATTCAAGACTTTTCTTCCTTTTTTTTTTTGTTTTTGAATTCATGAAAAAATAATTTTTCCTAATTCCAAATTTGCCCTTAGCCTTCCTTCATATTTCTACGAATCATCATGCGAATTTTCCTTTTTACCCTTAGCCTTTCTTAATATTTCCACTTCAAAACTTTCATGAACAACTTGTGTGCTAAACAAGGTCAAAAATATAGCCTTGCCCTTAACTTCCCGCAATTATCTCGAATTATCCGAATGTACAAAATACGAGATATAACAGTTTTACGGTATATTATACGGACCGTATAATGGTTTTATGGCCCGTAAAATGGACCGTCAAGTTGACACAGAGAAGAGTGACAACTGGATCAGTTTTACGGTCAATTATACGGACCGTATAATGGACCGTAAAATGGCATCGGGACAGATTTGCATTTTATAAAAATATGATCCAAGTTCATTTTATTTATTTCCCATTCTCACTCCACGACCCAATCTCTCTCTAGAACATTCCACACTCTTTCAAAACAAGAGTTCAAATGAAAATTTAGGATCAACTTTATCAATCCACAAAAACCTAGTGTAAGAACACATCAACGAATCATTTAAGTCAAGAAATTCCATAGAAGGTGGAACTAGGGTTTTGTCTAAGTGAAGTATTTCAACTCAAGACTTGTTCAACTATCATCTAAGGTATGTTTCATGACTTTATCATGATGTTTAAGGCATTGAAAGACTAAGAAGCTTGAATTGAAGTAAGACATAGAACATGGACCATTACTGAGTGAATAGTGCCATAGTTGAATGATAGTGGAATTGAATCATGAATGTTGAAGTGTTGTGATTATGAATAAGTTATAAATGATGATTATATCATGAAACAAGTATTAAATGCGTGAAAACACAATAATGAGTTATACGGATAAATGTGGGAAAATTGGAGGAAAATGGTGGAATGTGGTGAATGTATATAAACGATGGTTGTTGATTGTAATATTGTGGATGTTGATGTGAGAATGGGGAATTGATATAGACTATGGCAAAGTAGTATAAATAAAGGAAGTGTTGCTCAATTTTCTCTACAAATAGTGACGTGTTTCCTTAAGTCGTCTAACTAACGCCAATATGAATTCTCTCGTGAAGGTAGCGACGTGTCATTAAAGGAGAAGCAAGCGAACGAATAGCGAGCTAAACGTCAAAGGTATGTGAGGCTAGTCCCCTTTTTCTAATGGCATGAATCCTATAGTAGCAGTTCTTTTCCTCTTCATGAGTTCATGTATTCCGAGAAGATAAAAGCGTATACCCCTACATGTCTATATAAGATAAGAGATATGATATGATGACGCCATATTGATAAATATGTCATTTATTGCTTACACTCACCTTATGCACTAATTCCTTCAAGGTGAGGCAGAATGTCAATAATTGCTCCATAACGAAATCGGGGGATCACGACCTTACGTCACCCCGGTAGAGTATAGTTGATCTTGAGCCTTATGCATGTATTATGATAAGCATATGATTACAAGTATTTTATGATGAGCCTGTCATGAGCATATTACACCGTGCCTAGTTGGTCGGGCATTCACCGCTAAGGCGGGCAGCTATACGGATACACCATGACCTTTTGGCATGGGCAGATACCACTAGTGGGCGGCATGAGATGGTACCCCAGACGTGGGAGGGCTGGACGCGGGCTAATGTTATTGATTATCACACCGTTCCGATATGGACGGGCAGCTTGCATGTTATGCATATATAATATGATGATGAGTATGAGTAAGACAACATGCATCACTTCTCTTATGATTGTCATTCAGATCTAGATGTTCATATTGACGTTCTCATTATATTATTGTTATCTTTCTTTATTATTTATGCCTCTCATACTCAGTACAATATTCGTACTGACGTCCGTTTTTGTTTGGACGCTGTGTTCATGCCCACAGGTAGACAGAGAGGTGAGCTTGATCCGAATTCTTAGTAGCTGTCAGCCGATTGAGAGCACTCCATTGTTCGAAGGTGCTTATGATCCCTCTTTTGGTATATATGTACATTTTGGGCACAACGGAGTCTTGTTATGTCTATATGTATAGTAAGTCAGTAGAGGCTCGTAGATACGCAGAGTGGGTTAGATGGTCTCACAAGATGGTGTTATATGTATATATATATATATATATATATATATATATATATATATATATATATATTATTTTGATGGCCGAGAGGCAATTGTATATAAAGCATTTATGTTTCTATAAAAAATATGATTTTCCTCAAATCCGTGTATAAAATTGGTAAAAGAGCATTAAATGAGTAAAATGAGTAGTAGAGCGAGTGGTGCTCGGTGACTAACCCCGGGTACCCGTCACGGCCCCTAGCTGGGTCGTGACAAAAGTTGTATCAGAGCAGTTCGTCCTAGGAAGTGTCTACGAGCCGTGTCTATTAGAGTCTTGTTTATGGTGTGTAACGCGCCACATCAATAGACAAGGGGCTACAGGGCATTTAGGAATATGACCATCCTTCTTCTTAGGAAATCGTGCGGTAGAGCCATGCATAAGATTTTATCCTCCCTAATAGTGTGCTGTGATTTCAGAAAATACCGCCAAAGGGAAAAGCTACAGCCGCCCAGAAGGGCAAAGCTACGACAAAAAGACGGGCATAATGAGAGCTTCCGATGAATGTAGGGGAAGGTGAATCACAAAATGAGGCCTCGCCAGATGCAGAAGAGCAAGGAGGAGCCTCAGCTCCGATCCCTCCACCGGGTGCTTCGGGCCAACAAGTGACTGAGGCCATACATTTATTGACAAAATTGGTTGCCGCTCAGGCACAACGACAGAATGAGGGCCTGAGTGATCGTTCAGCTAGTACGAGAGCCTGTGATTTTATGACCTTAAATCCTCCGAAATTCTTTGGGTCAAAGCCGGATGGAGATCCGCAAAATTTCATTGATGAAATGTTGAGGACCTTAAAGATTATTCATGCTTCCGAGACCGAATCCGTGGAGTTGGCCTCTTATAGACTCCCCGATGTGGCGGTATTATGGTACAACAATTGGATGACATCAAGAGGAGAGAATGTGCCTCCTCCGGTATGGAAAGAGTTCGTGGATGCCTTTATTCGCCACTATTTGCCACCCGAAGTCCGCCGAGCTAGAGCGGACAGGTTCTTGAATCTAAAGCAAGGAAGCATGAGTGCCCGAGAGTATAGTATGAAAGTCAATTCTTTGGCTAGATATGCTCCAACTATGGTGGACGACATGGGAGACCGGGTCTATAGATTTGTGAGTGGTTTGGGGCCACATTTATTTAGAGATTGTTTGACGGCCTCTTTGCAAGACGGGATGGATATTTCCCGAATACAGGCCCATGCTCAGAATCTTGAGGAACGGCAACAGCCGCAAAGAAGTGATCGCGATAATGATCGAAGACAAGGTAAGAGGGCTAGATCTATGGGAGCGAGCAGCGAATATAGAGGGGGACCAAGACAGATTCTTTCTAGACACTCAGGTCAGTCAGTGACCAGTGCGCCTCCCAGATTCTCAGATAGAAGGTTTGATCGTTCTTTTCAGTCAGGGCAGGGCCAGAGTTTGAGGGCCTTAGATTCTCAGCTTAGAGGAGATTTTAGTCAGCGGAGACCTCCCGTATCGCGGTGCAGCCAGTGCGGTAGGTTGCATTCCGGACAGTGTCGTCAAGGTTCAGATGCATGTTATGCCTGCGGGCAAGTTGGTCATATGACGAGAGACTGTCCGTCAGCGAGAGGTAGAGTTGGGACTCAGCCTACAGGGTCAGCAGCTGGGTCTTCTTTGTCACGACCCAACCCCGTAGGCCGCGACCGGTGCCCTAGGTGGGCACCTATACGTACCCGATACCCAGATTAGCAAATTAACGGAATAATATAATAACATTAGTGAATACTACAGAAATTAACAGAAGGGTAGGCTTGGCACACATAGGCCGAGAAGGCCGTCATAGAACAAAACACCCCAAACATATGTACAGAACCCACACAGATATATCCACAGACCTCTACAGAACATAACACAGTCATAAGACGGGACAGGGCCCCGTCATACCCAGAATACTGTACACATCCAGATAGTAGTGTCAGACTGTACCAAAATATGGGCTCTGAAGAAGAGAGCGCCCCAAAATAGCAGTAATAGGATCCTAGACGTGTGGATCGGCAAACCTGTCGTCTGTACCTGCGCGGCATAAAAACGCAGCCCCCGAAGAAAGGGGGTCAGTACGAAATATGTACTGAATATGTAAAGCAGAAGTACAGAAGTATAAATCATAATAGATTCAGAAAACTGAGTAGAAAAATCCTGAATGTCATTTGCATATTTTCAAAACAGACAGAGTATGTACAAAATCATATGTCATATCACATCCGGCCCCAGCCATAGGGCTCGGCAGACAGAACGTGGTCACCCTCCCGACATCGGTGCCACAACAGATAGGAATCAGAAAAAGGGGGCGTGGCCCCGTATCATAAAATGTCATATCAGAATGGCCATAACAAATCAGATCAGAACAGGCGGACATGGCACATCATACTCCACAGACCCATGTACGCGTATACCTGCCCCCTCACCTCGGGGCGCGGCGAACAATGCAGAAGATTACGCTTGACAACATATCCTGGCCCGGGCTCAGTGTGGGAAACGTTGGGACATCCACGAATAGAGTAGTGAGAAACTAATGCAATTTAAAACGTCATAATTATCTTCAAAGACTCGACGAAGCGTATCGAAGACGAACAAATCAAATGGAGTCAGACGGGATCAAAATAACACATTTCGTATGTCAAAATAAATTACGGAAGTATAGCTTCCCCGAAGTCATACCGGGTATCAGAATAATTCCTTGGACTTAATAGAATATTTAAACCACATTCTTTAGACAATTTAAAGGTATTTAACACATTTTCTTTCAAAAATTTGCTTAAAAAGGATTCCTTAACTCATAAGGGCAAAATCGTAATTAGCGGGCCCGCCTCGGGACAAACAAGGCGGCGGGCCCAAATAGTGTTCTTTAACCATATGGAGTCACCTAAAAAGGTTCTACGGACATTCGGCAACGTTTCAAGTAGTTTGAAGTAAAGGTGCCTTATTTCAAGCAAAGGGCACCAAAGATGTTCAATTCTATTGAAGGAAAAATGGAAAATTTCCTTTGCGGATTCCGAGGGCCACGAGGTCCTTCGAGGCCCGGATCCGACCCTAATTCACTAAAGGCATGCCAAGGGAAGTAATAGGGTTGCTTTACATACCTTTCACGCTCCTTAAGCTTCTTCAAACTCGCTTCCCGTTTCGTCGAAAAACTGCAAATGGTCAAGTTTACCATTTGTAAGCCATGGATGCCAAAGTCTTGATTTAATGCACAAATTGGCTACCGAAATTTCGGCAGCACTTCCCCTATACATATAGCACCCCGAGAATTCAACTCGGCTAAAATTTATCAATCAACAACCCAAACAACAACATCAAGGTCATCTATGAACATTACAAGTACAAATATCCTCCAACTAACAATGTTTCTCACAAGTCAACTTAATTATCAATTCAACCCGATTTTCGAATTAACATTATAATCTCACATCCATTATCATTCAAGATCATCACCACATAAATCTAAAGATATCTCCTATCATTCCTCTTAGGATATACACTTGATATACATGATATACACGTTTCCGCCAAAAACATAACTTATGCAAAACATCAAATCTTTGGCATATAATTTCAAAACAAGTTTCCAACTTCCCAAATTCATCAAAGAACATCAAAATTCACAACCAAACACTTCATTTACTTAATGTCGGAAAAATCATACTAAATCGACATAAGTTCCTACCTTCCAATTCAATACAACTTATATCATTCTAACTCCATTCACATTACAAACATCACAATCTCAACACAACTAACACATTAAACAATCTTAATCCATTTTATTCTCAAGCCATATACACCACACGGCCAAGGGCTATTGTTAGCCATTCAATCAAATTTATTCCACTTTCATTCTCAACATGAATTCCATCACATTCACAACTAGAATACAACATAATTTCAACACATTTGTGGCTATACATCCCATATATATATACGGCTACACACTCACACACACACCCACTTTGCAAACTTCCACTTCTTCATACAATAAGCACATTTCTACATACTACAACACAAATAAGGCTCAACAACACAATAACAAGATAGAAATTCTTACCTTTTCTTCAAGTTTCCTTTACTTGGACAAGTGATCACCTTGAGGAATCCAAAGCTCCCCACTCCAAACCAACTACACCAAGATGCAAAGGGACCTTGAATTAGTAGGAATTCAACAAGATTTGAATTTTTGAATCAAGATTTTTTTTGGGGGTTGTTTTTCTTCACCTCACCCGAAACCCTCACTTCTTGCTCTTGATCTCTCTTTTTTTTTTTTTCTAAGTCTCATAATGGATAGGTTATGAAGACTTGGTCTTCTTATAATTAAATGTCACATGCCTTGCACATGATCACATTATTTTGGGCTTGGGCCAAGGCCTACAATGGCCGGCCAAGCACCCCTCTTTGGGCTTCAATTCAATTAATTTTTTTTTGAGCCCAATAACTTGTGGATCACATTTTGTAATTCCCGAAACTAATTTCCAAAGTTCCAAAATTACCCTTAGCCTTGTCCCGCACTTTCATAATTCTATTCTTTCATTCATAACTCGTATGTTCAATGAACTATCAAATTTGGCCTCATATCTCAAGAATCCATTATTTATCGAATTTTTCCCAACGTGTGAAAACACGGGATATAACATCCTCCCCCCCTTTAGAACATTCGTCCTCGAATGTAAAATTAATCTTATAGGGTTTGAAAACACTTTGGGGAGTTCATGCTTACAGACAACACATCTTACTTACGATTTTTATTGAAATGAACTTAAGCAGGGATTCGAGGTTACCTGTGGCCATAGGGAATAGATGAGGGTATTTCTTCTTCATTTCTTCCTCCGACTCCCAGGTCATCTCCTCCCCGTTATCATTCCGCCACAGTACCTTAACGGAGGCCACATCTTTATTTCGGAGCCTCCTTACCTGACGATCCAAAATAGATACGGGCTGCTCCTCGTACGCTAACTGCTCCGTCACCTGAATATCCTCAGCAGGGAATACTCTGGAAGGGTCTCCAATGCATTTACGAAGCATAGAGACGTCGAACACCGGATGCACCGCTTCCAAATCAGATGGCAAAGCTAACTCATAGGCGACATTCCCAACCTTCCGAACAATCTGATACGGCCCAATATAACGCGGACTGAGCTTACCCTTTCTGCCGAACCGCATCACGCCTTTCATAGGCGATACCTTCAGAAATACCCAATCGCCTACCTGAAACTCCAACGGTCGACGCCTTCTATCCGCGTATGACTTCTGTCGACTCTGGGCTGCCAATAGTCGCTCTCGAATAAGGTTCACCTTATCCACAGCCTGCTGGACCATATCTGGGCCGATCAACTCTGTCTCGCCAACATCAAACCAGCCAACCGGCGATCTGCACTTCCTGCCATATAAAGCCTCGTACGGAGCCATCTGGATGCTGGAATGGTAACTATTATTATATGCAAACTCGATCAACGGCAAGTGATCGTCCCAGCTACCCCTGAAATCAATAACGCAAGCCCGTAACATATCCTCCAGCGTCTGTATAGTGCGCTCGGCCTGACCGTCGCTCTGAGGATGAAACGCTGTGCTCAAGCTCACCTGAGTCCCTAGACCCTCCTGAAAAGACCTCCAGAAATGCGCCGTAAACTGGGCGCCCCTGTCAGAGATAATAGATAGAGGAACTCCGTGAAGCTTCACAATCTCCCTAATATAGAGCCTGGCATAATCCTCTGCGGAATAAGTAGTCCTGACGGGAAGAAAATGGGCTGATTTCGTCAGCCTATCCACGACGACCCAAATGGAATCATACTTCCGTGGAGTGCGAGGCAAACCCGTAACGAAATCCATATTAATAGCCTCCCACTTCCATGTCGGGATCTCTATCTCCTGTAGCAGTCCTCCCGGCTTCTGGTGCTCAATCTTGACCTGCTGACAATTAGGACACTGAGCGACGAACTCTGCAATGTCCCGCTTCATACCGTCCCACCAGTAAACACATCGAAGGTCATGATACATCTTCGTAGACCCAGGATGGACTGAATAGCGAGCATAATGTGCCTCGCTCATAACCTGTTGTCGAAGGCCTGCAATGTCAGGTACACATAACCTGCCCCTGTATAATAAAGTGCCGTCCGGCGAAAACTCGAACGGGGTCCTCTCCTTATCATAAGCTGTGTCCATGTACCGAGCTAAGACCGGATCCTCGAACTGATGTCTCCTAATATCGTCTCTGATGGAGGACTCAGAAACCCCTCGAACAGAAATCCGGGTGTCTCCAGAATCGGCCAGACGAATCCCAAGACTGGCCAACTGCTGAATATCCCGGGCTATCTCCCTCCTGTCTGGCTGTAAGTCTGCCAAACTGCCCATGGACTTCCGACTGAGCGCATCCGCAACAACATTAGCCTTACCCGGATGATACAAAATATCCACGTCATAATCCTTCAGAAGCTCCAACCACCTCCGCTGCCGCAAATTAAGCTCTCTCTGTCTGAAAATATACTGGAGACTCTTATGATCAGTATAAATATCCACATGAACGCCATATAAATAGTGTCTCCATATCTTCAGAGCATGAATCACCGCTGCGAGTTCCAGATCGTGAGTAGGATAATTCTTCTCATGCTTCTTGAGCTGCCGGGAAGCATACGCTATAACTCTGCCGTGCTGCATCAATACACAGCCTAACCCGATGCCAGAAGCGTCACAATAAATAACATACCCGTCCGGTCCCTCGGGTAGTGTCAGAACTGGGGCTGTAGTCAGCTTCTCCTTCAGCAACTGGAAGCTTCGTTCACAAGCATCAGACCACTGGAACTTAGCTCCATTCTGAGTCAGCCTTGTCAAAGGCGCTGAAATCGAAGCAAACTTCTCCACGAATCTCCTGTAATAACCTGCTAACCCCAAGAAACTGCGTACCTCTGTAGGCGTCGTGGGTCTGGGCCAATTCTTCACGGCCTCGATCTTCTGTGTGTCTACCCGGACACCATCAGCTGCAATAACATGGCCTAAGAAAGCCACTGAGGATAGCCAAAATTCACACTTAGAAAATTTCGCATACAGCTTCTGATGTCGGAGTACCCCTAATACCGATCTGAGATGATCCGCGTGCTCTGCCTCGGACCGAGAATAAACCAGGATGTCGTCAATAAATACAATCACAAACATATCCAAGAACGGCCTGAATACCCGGTTCATCAAATCCATAAATACCGCGGGGGCATTAGTAAGCCCAAAAGACATGACCCTGAACTCATAATGCCCGTATCGGGTCCGGAAAGCTGTCTTAGGAATATCAGCCTCGCGAACTCGTACCTGGTGATAACCAGATCGAAGATCTATCTTCGAGAAGTACTTAGCACTCTGCAGCTGATCAAACAAATCATCAATCCTGGGGAGGGGGTATTTATTCTTTATAGTTACCTTATTCAGCTGCCGATAGTCAATACACATACGCAGCGACCCGTCTTTCTTACGCACAAATAATACCGGAGCTCCCCAAGGCGAAGTACTGGGCCTGATGAAGCCCTTATCTAGCAAATCCTTCAACTGCTCTTTCAACTCCTTCAGTTCTGCCGGCGCCATTCTATACGGAGGAATAGAGATAGGCTGAGTACCTGGGAGTAAATCAATAGAGAAATCTATCTCCCGCTCTGGCGGAAGACCTGGAAGCTCGTCGAGAAAAACATCTGGAAACTCATTAACCACGGGGACTGACTGAAGTGTCGGCGTCTCTGCTGTCAAGTCTTGCACCCGTACCAGATGATAAATATAGCCCTTTCTGATCATTTTCTTTGCCTTAAGGTATGAAATAAACTTACCTTTCGGCGATGCTGTATTACCAGCCCATTCTACAACTGGCTCCCCGGGAAACTGGAAACGGACTACCTTATTCTGGCAGTCCACATGAGCGTAACAGGAAGCTAGCCAATCCATACCCATAATAACGTCGAATTCAATCATATCTAGCTCCACCAAATCTGCCTTAGTGTCACGGTCACATACAAGTACAGAACAATTTTTATACACCTGATTCGCTACAATATAGTCTCCGATCGGTGTGGCCACCTCGAATGGCTCTATAGGCTCAGACATAATACCAATTTTACCAGCAACAAGGGGCGAAATATACGATAAAGTCGAACCTGGATCAATTAATGCATACACAGATCGAGAGAAGACTGATAAAGTACCTGTAACGACATTAGGAGATGCCTCCTGATCCTGACGACTGGCCAAAGCATAGATGCGGTTCGAAGGACCGCCAATACCAGAAGCTGCACCACGGCCTCTGCCGCGACCTGCTGGTGCCGGAGTACCCTGCCCCGTGGGGCGCATAGCCACTGATGAAGATGAAGTCCCAGCGGCTGATCCGGTAGGCTACGCTGCACCACCCGCACTGCCCTTATACGGGCAATCTCTCACCGAATGACCCTGACGGCCACAAGAAAAGCATGCCCCGGTGGCTCTGTAGCACTCTCCCGGGTGGTATCTGCCACAGAAAGAACACTGAACTCTGGGTGGCCTCATCTGACCCGAACCCCTATCTGTCCGCGAACCTGAAGCCCTGGAGCTCTGGCCTGCTCCTGAATACCCTGGGCTATCAAATCTGCGACCTGTAGGCTGGGGAGGTGCGCTCTGTGCCGGCTGAGATGAAAATCTACTAGGCTGCTGCGGCTGCTGGGGCTGCTGCGGCTGCCTGCCCCGAAAATCTCCAGAATAACCCGATGATCTGGCCCTCTTGGGCGGTCTCCGGTCCTGGCTCCTGTCGGCCTGCTGCCCCCCTCGGCCCCTATCCTCCATGCCCTGGGCGTGCGCCTGAATACGGGCAATATCCATATCGGGCTGGGCCGCCAATACCAGACAACTATCAATAAAATAGCGATCGAGCCCCATAATATACCTGTGTATCCTGTCCGCCATCGTAGCTACCACAGTAGGCGCATATCGGGCCAAGGAATCAAACTCCAAACTGTAGTCCCGGATACTGCGGCCCCTCTGTCTCAATAACAAAAATCTGTCAGCCCTGGCTCGTCGTAACTCTGGGGGCAGAAAATGTCCAAGAAAGGCCTGAGAAAAGTCACCCCAAACTGCTGGGGAAGCGTCGTCCCCCCGGGATAGCTTCCACGACTCATACCAGTTCGCTGCCACGTCATATAACCGGTACGAAGCCAATGCGACTGACTCTGTCTCGGAAGCATTAATCAGCTCTAGAGTGCGCCGCATCTTCCTGATAAACTCCTCGGGATCCTCGTCGGGCTTAGTCCCGTAGAACTCTGGAGGACCACAAGTCAAGAACTCCCGGGCCCTCGAGCTGTCACGCCTATACATCCGGTCGCCTCCCAGTCCGTGGCCCTGGGCCTGTCCTGCCACCAATCTGGTCAATAACTGAATCGCCTCCCTCATGGACTGATCCTCAGTGCCTGGCCGTGGAGCTGGAGGCTCAGGTACTGGAACTGCAGGAGCTGGCGGAGGAGCCGTCCCCCGATCTGCAGCTACGGCTGCCCCAATCTCCTCTACTAGCGGCGGTGTAGACGAACCCTCTGTCTGGGGCAAAGTCTCCGGAGCAATATATGTCTGGGCCCTGGTAGTCCTCTGGACCCGGCTCGTCTCTCCAACGGCCACTGACTTGCCCTTTTGGGCCGCTGTTGCCTTTTTCGGAGGCATATCTGCAAATGTAACCATTCGTTAGGGAGGAGTCATCTTTATAACACAGCTCTAACGCACGATCTAAAACAAAAAGAAGGGTAGTATCCTAATGCCCTGTAGCTTCCCGTTTATAGGTGTGGTGCACAACACACCGATAAACAAGACTCTACTAGACACGGTCTGTGGACATTCCGAGGACGAACCGCTCTGATACCACTTTTGTCACGACCCAACCCCGTAGGCCGCGACCGGTGCCCTAGGTGGGCACCTATACGTACCCGATACCCAGATTAGCAAATTAACGGAATAATATAATAACATTAGTGAATACTACAGAAATTAACAGAAGGGTAGGCTTGGCACACATATGCCGAGAAGGCCGTCATAGAACAAAACACCCCAAACATATGTACAGAACCCACACAGATATATCCACAGACCTCTACAGAACATAACACAGTCATAAGACGGGACAGGGCCCCGTCATACCCAGAATACTGTACACATCCAGATAGTAGTGTCAGACTGTACCAAAATATGGGCTCTGAAGAAGAGAGCGCCCCAAAATAGCAGTAATAGGATCCTAGACGTGTGGATCGGCAAACCTGTCGTCTGTACCTGCGCGGCATAAAAACGCAGCCCCCGAAGAAAGGGGGTCAGTACGAAATATGTACTGAATATGTAAAGCAGAAGTACAGAAGTATAAATCATAATAGATTCAGAAAACTGAGTAGAAAAATCCTGAATGTCATTTGCATATTTTCAAAACAGACAGAGTATGTACAAAATCATATGTCATATCACATCCGGCCCCAGCCATAGGGCTCGGCAGACAGAACGTGGTCACCCTCCCGACATCGGTGCCACAACAGATAGGAATCAGAAAAAGGGGGCGTGGCCCCGTATCATAAAATGTCATATCAGAATGGCCATAACAAATCAGATCAGAACAGGCGGACATGGCACATCATACTCCACAGACCCATGTACGCGTATACCTGCCCCCTCACCTCGGGGCGCGGCGAACAATGCAGAAGATTACGCTTGACAACATATCCTGGCCCGGGCTCAGTGTGGGAAACGTTGGGACATCCACGAATAGAGTAGTGAGAAACTAATGCAATTTAAAACGTCATAATTATCTTCAAAGACTCGACGAAGCGTATCGAAGACGAACAAATCAAATGGAGTCAGACGGGATCAAAATAACACATTTCGTATGTCAAAATAAATTACGGAAGTATAGCTTCCCCGAAGTCATACCGGGTATCAGAATAATTCCTTGGACTTAATAGAATATTTAAACCACATTCTTTAGACAATTTAAAGGTATTTAACACATTTTCTTTCAAAAATTTGCTTAAAAAGGATTCCTTAACTCATAAGGGCAAAATCGTAATTAGCGGGCCCGCCTCGGGACAAACAAGGCGGCGGGCCCAAATAGTGTTCTTTAACCATATGGAGTCACCTAAAAAGGTTCTACGGACATTCGGCAACGTTTCAAGTAGTTTGAAGTAAAGGTGCCTTATTTCAAGCAAAGGGCACCAAAGATGTTCAATTCTATTGAAGGAAAAATGGAAAATTTCCTTTGCGGATTCCGAGGGCCACGAGGTCCTTCGAGGCCCGGATCCGACCCTAATTCACTAAAGGCATGCCAAGGGAAGTAATAGGGTTGCTTTACATACCTTTCACGCTCCTTAAGCTTCTTCAAACTCGCTTCCCGTTTCGTCGAAAAACTGCAAATGGTCAAGTTTACCATTTGTAAGCCATGGATGCCAAAGTCTTGATTTAATGCACAAATTGGCTACCGAAATTTCGGCAGCACTTCCCCTATACATATAGCACCCCGAGAATTCAACTCGGCTAAAATTTATCAATCAACAACCCAAACAACAACATCAAGGTCATCTATGAACATTACAAGTACAAATATCCTCCAACTAACAATGTTTCTCACAAGTCAACTTAATTATCAATTCAACCCGATTTTCGAATTAACATTATAATCTCACATCCATTATCATTCAAGATCATCACCACATAAATCTAAAGATATCTCCTATCATTCCTCTTAGGATATACACTTGATATACATGATATACACGTTTCCGCCAAAAACATAACTTATGCAAAACATCAAATCTTTGGCATATAATTTCAAAACAAGTTTCCAACTTCCCAAATTCATCAAAGAACATCAAAATTCACAACCAAACACTTCATTTACTTAATGTCGGAAAAATCATACTAAATCGACATAAGTTCCTACCTTCCAATTCAATACAACTTATATCATTCTAACTCCATTCACATTACAAACATCACAATCTCAACACAACTAACACATTAAACAATCTTAATCCATTTTATTCTCAAGCCATATACACCACACGGCCAAGGGCTATTGTTAGCCATTCAATCAAATTTATTCCACTTTCATTCTCAACATGAATTCCATCACATTCACAACTAGAATACAACATAATTTCAACACATTTGTGGCTATACATCCCATATATATATACGGCTACACACTCACACACACACCCACTTTGCAAACTTCCACTTCTTCATACAATAAGCACATTTCTACATACTACAACACAAATAAGGCTCAACAACACAATAACAAGATAGAAATTCTTACCTTTTCTTCAAGTTTCCTTTACTTGGACAAGTGATCACCTTGAGGAATCCAAAGCTCCCCACTCCAAACCAACTACACCAAGATGCAAAGGGACCTTGAATTAGTAGGAATTCAACAAGATTTGAATTTTTGAATCAAGATTTTTTTTGGGGGTTGTTTTTCTTCACCTCACCCGAAACCCTCACTTCTTGCTCTTGATCTCTTTTTTTTTTTTTTTTCTAAGTCTCATAATGGATAGGTTATGAAGACTTGGTCTTCTTATAATTAAATGTCACATGCCTTGCACATGATCACATTATTTTGGGCTTGGGCCAAGGCCTACAATGGCCGGCCAAGCACCCCTCTTTGGGCTTCAATTCAATTAATTTTTTTTTGAGCCCAATAACTTGTGGATCACATTTTGTAATTCCCGAAACTAATTTCCAAAGTTCCAAAATTACCCTTAGCCTTGTCCCGCACTTTCATAATTCTATTCTTTCATTCATAACTCGTATGTTCAACGAACTATCAAATTTGGCCTCATATCTCAAGAATCCATTATTTATCGAATTTTTCCCAACGTGTGAAAACACGGGATATAACATTCTTCAGTACGCCGGACAGCACGGATTCCCCAGACTTCAGCCGGTAGAGGTAGAGGTAGAGGGGGAACATCTACTTCAGGAGCTGTCCAGCCCCGCGTATATGCTTTAGCTGGGAGACAGGATCTTGAGTCCTCCCCAGATGTTGTCACAGGTACATTGATTATATTTTCCCGTGACGTATATGCTCTGATCAATCCGGGTTCTACTTTCTCATATATTACTCTGTATGTTGTTGGTTGCATTGGGGTGAAACCCGAGCCAATTAAACCTTTCGAGGTATTCACTCCGGTTGGTGATCCTATTATAGCAAGACAAATGTACAAAAATTGTGTAGTTGTGATATGTGATCGCCAGACAAAAGCTGACTTGATTGAGCTGGAGATGGTAGATTTCGACGTAATTATGAGGTATGGATTGTTTGGTGTCGTGCTATGCTAATGTTTGTTGCCGGATGAAAGTAGTTCGATTCCAATTCCCAGGAGAGCCCGTGCTTGAATGGAAGGGTAATATAGCTTCTCCGAAAGGTAGGTTTATTTCCTACCTTAAGGCAAGGAAGATAATAGCCAAGGGCTACATTTACCATCTAGTTCAAGTTCACGACACCGAGGCAAGGCCACCAGCTTTCCAATCTGTTCCGGTAGTGAATGAATTCCCAGATGTATTTCCAAAGGAACTACCAGGTCTTCCTCCCGAAAGGGAAATTGATTTCGCTATCGATGTATTACCGGACACCGAGCCTATTTCTATCCCTCCGTACCGAATGGCTCCGGCAGAATTGAAAGAGCTAAATGCACAATTGAAATATTTGCTTAAAAAGGGGTTTATAAGGCCCAGTTCATCACCGTGGGGAGCACCGGTCTTATTTGTGAAAAAGAAACACGGATCTCTACGATTGTGCATCGATTATAGGCAATTGAACAAAGTGACGATAAAGAACAGATATCCCCTTCCAAGGATCGATGATTTGTTCTATCAATTGCAAGGTGCCAAATGGTTTTCTAAAATAGATTTGCGATCAGGTTACCATCAAGTGAGGGTTAGAGAAGCAGATATTCCCAAGATTGCCTTCATGACAAGATATGGTCACTATGAGTTTCGAGTAATGTCGTTCGGGTTGACAAATGCCCCGGCGGTGTTCATGAATTTAATGAATAATGTATTCAGGTCATTTTTGGATCTCTTCGTGATAGTGTTTATCGATGATATTCTAGTATATTCTCGCACAGAATCAGAGCATGCGGATCATTTGAGAACTGTTCTCGGCATTCTTCGAGCCCGAGAATTGTATGCAAAATTTTCAAAGTGCGAGTTTTGGCTAAATTTTGTAAGATTTTTGGGTCATATTATTTCAGATGATGGCATCCGAGTCGACACTCAGAAAATTGAACCTGTGAAGACTTGGCCAAGGCCTACAACGCCCACAGAAGTTTGTAGTTTTCTGGGTTTGACAGGCTATTACAGAAGATTCGTAGAGGGCTTTTCTTCTATTTCAGCCCCATTTACGAAGATAACTCAAAAGTCCGCTAAATTTCAATGGAACAACGTGTGTGAGCGTAGTTTTCAAGAGTTGAAAGACAGATTGACCTCAGCTCCAGTGTTAACACTTCCAGAAGGGCCAAATGGCTATATTGTGTATTGTGATGCTTCCGGCGTGGGACTAGGATGTGTACTGATGCAGCATGGGAGAGTTATTGCATACGCTTCGAGACAGTTGCGGAAACATGAACAGAATTATCCAACTCATGATGTCGAATTGGCCGCGGTTATTCATGTGTTGAAGATATGGCGACATTATTTGTATGGTGTGCACATCGATATTTATACAGATCACAAAAGTCTCCAACATATTTTTAAGGAAAAGGAGTTAAACCTGCGGCAGAGGCGGTGGTTAGAATTATTAAAAGATTATGATGTTAACATTTTAAATCACCCCGGGAAGGCGAATGTGGTAGCCGACGCACTCAGCCGTCGATCAATGGGCAGTTTAAGTGAAGTTCCTTCAGGAAAGAAAGAAATGGTTCGTGAGCTCTATAAATTAGCAAATCTCGGAGTACGTGCGATTGATTCGGGTAGTGCAGGTATCAACATTAATAACCCCGCAGCTTCATCCTTGAATATAGAGGTAAAGGAGCGGCAATATGAAGATTCCCAATTAAGCCATTACCGAGACTTATCTCATGAGAAGGAAAAGTCTCCATTTGAAGTTTCCGTAGATGGAGTCCATAGATACCAGGGCAGACTATGTGTACCGGATGTGGCGGAATTACGCCGACCGATTCTAGAGGAAGCTCACTATTCTCGGTATTCTATTCACCCAGGAGCAACGAATATGTATCATGATCTGAAGATGATATATTGGTGGAATGGCATGAAGAAGGACATAGCAGAATTTGTAGCTCAGTGTCCGAATTGCCAACAAGTAAAGACCGAACATCAAAAAACAGGAGGCTTGTTGCAAGCAATGGAGATTCCTACATGGAAATGGGAAGAAATTAATATGAATTTCATTGTAGGATTACCTCGCTCCCGAGGAAAATACGATTCTACATGGGTGATCGTGGACAGACTCACAAAAGCAGCTCATTTCCTCCCAGTTAGAACGACGTATTCAGCGGAAGATTATGCTAAGTTGTATTTGAAAGAAATTGTGCGGCTCCATGGAATTCCATTAGCCATTATTACAGACAGATGGGCACAGTTTACAGCCAAGTTTTGGAAATCTTTTCAAGAAGGTCTGGGTACCCAAGTCAAGTTCAGCACGGCATTTCATCCACAAACTGACGGACAAGCCGAGCGTACTATTCATACCTTGGAGGATATGCTACGAGCGTGTGTACTAGATTTTGGCGGTAGTTGGGATGAGCATTTACCCCTTATTGAATTCGCATACAACAATAGCTACCATTCCGGTATTCAAATGGCTCCCTATGAAGCTTTGTATGGAAGGAAATGTAGATCTCCAGTTGGATGGTTTGAAACAGGAGAGACCCAATTAATAGGCCCCGACTTGATTCAACAAGCAGTCGAAAAAGTCAAGGTGATCCGAGATCGATTATTGATAGCCCAAAGTCACCAAAAGTCCTATGCAGACAATCGCCGACGAGACCTGGAATTCGAAGTTGGTGATTCGGTGTTTCTGAAGGTATCACCAATGAAAGGGGTAATGAGGTTTGGTAAAAGGGGGAAGTTGAGCCCAATATATATTGGACCTTATAGGGTCATCCGTAAGGTGGGTCATGTAGCCTACGAATTGGACTTGCCTTCAGAACTCGAATCAGTCCATCTGGTATTCCATGTTTCGATGCTCCGCAAGTGTATTGGAGATCCCACAAGGATTGTCCCGGTAGAGGATGTGTAAGTGACAGAGAAGCTAACATACGAAGAAGTGCCTGTTGCTATTCTAGATAGGCAAGTATGAAGGCTTCGGAATAAAGAGGTAGCATCAGTCAAAGTTCTATGGCTGAACAACAATCGGGAAGAAATGACTTGGGAAGCGGAAGAGAAGATAAGATCTATGTACCCCCATTTATTCCAACCCTTAGAATAGATTCAAGATGAAACGTCGACGATATAAGGTATGTACGCTTGATTTCTATGATTTTGGTCGTGTGTGGCCATAGATGTATCGATATTGTGATGTAGCCCTGTGAGGCAATGATATTATGGGTTGCTGTGATAGGTTAGTAGTGCCAGATTACAGGGGAAACTCTGGCGAAATTTCTGAAGAATCTCGAGCGTTTAACATTCGAGGACAAATGTTCCAAAAAGAGGGGAAGAATGTTACACCTCGGAAATTTTTCCGTTAGTGTACAGTGAAGAGGCTAACAAAGGACATAGCGTATGTGGTGTTTTGGAGACGAGTGATAACGTCCTGTAGATTGATATCGAAGTGTTGAACAATTGTTAAGAAGATTCCATAAGGATAGGAGATGAAATGAAGTGAAGGGAATTAGATTCAGTGAACTGGTGGATTATACGGTCGATTATATGGACCGTATAATGGTTTTACGGCTGTATAATGAATGGCAGAAGTGTCACACAATCTGAAGGGTGAGTTTTACGGTAGATTATACGGACCGTATAATGGTTTTACGGCCCGTAAAATGGACCGTCAAGTTGACACAGAGAAGAGTGACAACTGGATCAGTTTTACGGTCAATTATACGGACCGTATAAATTTATACGGACCGTATAATGGACCGTAAAATGGCATTGGGACAGATTTGCATTTTATAAAAATACGATCCAAGTTCATTTTCTTTATTTCCCATTCTCACTCCACGACCCAATCTCTTTCTATAACATTCCACACTCTTCCAAAACAAGAATTCAAATGAAAATTTAGGATCAACTTCATCAATCCACAAAATCCTAGTGTAAGAACACATCAACGGATCATTTAAGTCAAGAAATTTCATAGAAGGTGGAACTAAGGTTTTGTCTAAGTGAAGTATTTCAACTCAAGACTTGTTCAACTATCATCTAAGGTATGTTTCATGACTTTATCATGATGTTTAAGGCATTGAAAGACTAAGAAGCTTGAATTGTAGTAAGACATATTACATAGACCATTACTGAGTGAATAGTGCCATAGTTGAATGATAGTGGAATTGAATCATGAATGTTGAAGTGTTGTGATTATGAATAAGTTATAAATGATGATTTTATCATGAAAAAGTATTAAATGCGTGAAAACACAATAATGAGTTATACGGATAAATGTGGGAAAATTGGAGGAAAATGGTGGAATGTGGTGAATGTATATAAACGATGGTTGTTGATTGTAATATTGTGGATGTTGATGTGAGCATTGGGAATTGATATAGACTATGGGAAAAGTAGTATAAATAAAGGAAGTACTGCCAATTTTCTCTAAAAGTAGTGACGTGTTTCCTTAAGTCGTCTAACTAACGCCAATATGAATTCTCTCGTGAAGGTAGCGACGTGTCATTAAAGGAGAAGCAAGCGAACGAATAGCTAGCTAAACGTCAAAGGTATGTGAGGCTAGTCCCCTTTTTCTAATGGCATGAATCCTATAGTAGCAGTTCTTTTCCTCTTCATGAGTTCATGTATTCCGAGAAGCTAAAAGCCTATACCCCTACATGTCTATATAAGATAAGAGATATGATATGATGACGCCATATTGATAAAGATGTCATTTATTGCTTACACTCACCTTATGCACGAATTCCTTCAAGGTGAGGCAGAATGTCAATAATTGCTCCATAATGAAATCGGGGGATCACAACCTTACGTCACCTCGGTAGAGTATAGTTGATCTTGAGCCTTATGCATGTATTATGATAAGCATACAATGATAAGCATATGATTACAAGTATTTTATGATGAGCATGTCATGAGCATATTACACCGTGCCTATTTGGCCAGGCAGTCACCGCTAAGGCGGGCAGCTATACGGATACACCATTACCTTTTGGCATGGGCAGACACCACTAGTGGGTGGCATGAGATGGTACCCCGAACGCGGGAGGGCTGGATGCTGGCTAATGTTATTATTATCACAGCGTTCCGATATGGACGGGCAGCGTTCATGTTATGGATATATGATATGATGATGAGTATGAGTAAGAAAACATGCATCACTTCTCTTATGATTGTCATTCAGATCTAGCTGTTCATATTGACGTTCTCATTATGTTATTGTTATCTTTCTTTATTGTTTATGCCTCTCATACTCAGTACAATATTCGTACTGACGTCCGTTTTTCTTTGGACGCTGTGTTCATGCCCACAGGTAGACAGGGAGGTGAGCTTGATCCGGATTCTTAGTAGCTGTCAGCCGATTGAGAGCATTCCATTGTTCGGAGGTGCTTATGATCCCTCTTTTGGTATATATGTACATTTTGGGCACGACGGAGTCTTGTTCCGTCTATATATATAGTAAGTCAGTAGAGGCTCGTAGATACGCAGAGTGGGTTAGATGGTCTCACAGGATGGTGTTATATGTATATATATATATATATATTATTTTGATGGCCGAGAGACAATTGTATATAATGCATTTATGTTTCTATACAAAATATGATTTTCCTCAAATTCGTATTATTTTGATGGCCGAGAGGAAATTGTATATAAAGCATTTATGTTTCTATACAAAATATGATTTTCCTCAAATCCGTGTATAAAATTGGTAAAAGAGCATTAAATGAGTAAAATGAGTAGTAGAGTGAGTGGTGCTCGGTGGCTAGCCCTGGGTACCCGTCACGGCCCCTAGCTGGGTCGTGACAGAATCACATAATGAGGCCCTATCTAATACTTCCTCCACCCCGCCCAATGTAGAAGAGCAAGGAGGAGCTTCAGCTCCAATTCCTCTACCGGTTGCTTCGGGTCAACAAGTGACCGAGGCCATTCTTCTATTGACACAGTTAGTTCCCGCCTAAGCACAGCGGCAGAATGTGAGTTCAAGTGATCGGGCAGCTAGTACTAGAGCCCGTGAATTTATGAGTTTGAATCCTTCGGATTTTTTCGGGTCAAAACCGGATGAAGACCCGCAAGGTTTTATTGATGAGATGCTGAGAACATTAAGCATCATTCATGCCTCCGAAATTGAATCTGTGGAGTTAACATCTTATAGACTCCGAGATGTGGCGAAATTGTGGTACAACAATTGGCTAGCATCAAGGAAAAAAATGCACCTCCTCCCGTGTGGCAAGAATTTTTAGATGCTTTCATCCGTCATTATTTGCCACCCGAGGTCCACCGAGCTAGAGCGGATAGGTTCTTAAATCTAAAGCAAGGGAATATGAGTGCCCGGGAATATAGCCTTCAATTTAACTCCTTGGCTAGATATGCCCCGACTATGGTGGTCGATATGGGAGATAGAGTGCATCGCTTTGTGAGTGGCTTGGGGCCACATTTGTTCAAAGACTGCTTAATGGCTTCATTGCAGGAAGGGATGGATATTTCCCGAATACAAGCCCATGCCCAGAACTTAGAGGGACGACAGCAGCCACAAAGAAGTGATCATGATATTGAAAGAAGGCAAAGCAAAAAGGCCAGATCTATAGGGGCAGGCAGTGATTATAGAGGGGGATCAAGGCAGACATATTCTAGACATTCAGGCCAGATGGTGACTAGTGCGCCTCCATAGTTTACGAGTAGGAGATTTGATCGCTCCTTTCATTTAGGACAGGGTCAGAGTTCGAGGGCCTCAAATTCTCAGTTCAGGGAAGATTATAGTCAGAGGAGACCCCTAGTACCGCGATGCAGCCAGTACGGTAGATTACATTACAGGAAGTGTCGCCAAGGTTCAGATGCTTGCTATGACTGTGGCCAGGTTAGGCATATGATGCGAGATTACCCGTCGATGAGTGGTATAGTCGGGGTTCAGCCTAAAGGACCAGTGGCTGGTTCATCTTCCAGTACGCCCGGTAGGTTAGACTCCCTAGATGTCAGCAGGTCGAGGTAGAGGCAGAGAGGTAGCACCTACTTCAGGTGCCACTCAGCCCCGTGTGTATGCTTTAGCCGGACGACAGGATCCTGAGTCCTCCCCAGATATGGTTACAAGTACATTATCTGTATTTTCCCATGATGTATATGCATTGATAGATCCAGGTTCTACTCTATCTTATATTACTCCATATGTTGCTGCTCGTATTGGGGTGAAACCTGAGCCAATTAAACCTTTTGAGGTATCTACTCCGGTTGGTGATCCCGTGGTAGCTAGACAAGTGTATAAAAATTGTGTGCTTGTGATATGCGACCGCCAGACCAAAGCTAATTTAATTTAGCTGGAAATTCTAGATTTTGATGTGATTATGGGTATGGATTGGTTGGCCTCATGTTATGATAATGTTGATTGCCGAATGAAAGTGGTTCGATTTCAATTTCTTAGAGAGCCCGTGCTGCAATGGAAGGGTAATACAGCATCTCCAAAAGGTAGGTTTATTTCCTACCTGAAGGCAAGAAAGATGATAGCTAAAGGCTACATTTATCATTTAGTCCGAGTTCATGACACCGAAGCAAAGTCGCCAACTTTCCAATCCGTTCCGGTAGTGAATGAATTTCCGGATGTATTTCCAGATGAACTCCCAGGCCTTCCTCCGGAAAAAGAGACTGATTTCGCCATTGCTGTGTTGCCGGATACCAAGCCCATTGCTATTCCTCCGTATCGAATGACTCCGGCAGAATTGGAAGAGTTAAAGGCACAGTTGAAAGATTTGCTTGAGAAGGGGTTTATTAGACCCAGTTCATCACCGTAGGGAGCGCCAGTCTTGTTCGTGAGAAAGAAAGGTGGTTCCCTACGAATGTGGATCGATTATAGGCAGTTGAACAAAGTGAAAATAAAGAACAAATACCCTCTCCCAAGGATTGATGATTTGTTTGATCAACTACAGGGTGCCAAGTGGTTTTCTAAAATAGACTTGAGGTCGGGTTATCATCAAGTGAGGGTTAGAGAAGAAGATATTCGCAAAACAGCTTTCAGAACGAGATATGGCCACTATGAGTTCCGAGTGATGTCGTTTGGGTTGACTAATGCTTCGACAGTGTTCATGAATTTGATGAATAATGTATTCAGGCCACTCTTGGATGTGTTCGTGATACTATTCATTGATGATATTCTGGTGTACTCTCGCACAGAATCAGAACATGCCGATCATTTGCGTATTGTTCTTGGAATTCTTTGAGCCCGAGAATTATATGCAAAATTTTCAATGTGCGAGTTTTGGCTGAATTCTGTGACATTTCTAGGTCATATTATTTCAGATGATGGTATTCGAGTCGACACTCAAAAAATTAAAGCTGTGAAGACTTGGCCAAGGTCTATAACGCCTACGGAAGTTCGTAGTTTTCTGGGATTGGCAAGGTACTACAGAAGATTCGTAGAGGCATTTTCCTCTATTTCAGCCCCATTGACGAAGCTAGCCCAAAAGTCAGCTAAGTTTCAGTGGAGTGATGCTTGTGAACGTAGCTTTCAAGAGTTGAAGGACAGATTAACCTCAGCGCCAGTCTTAACACTTTCAGAAGGGTCAGATGGCTATGTAGTATATTTTGATGCTTCCGGTGTTGGGTTAGGATGCGTGTTAATGCAGCACGGAAGAGTCATTGCTTATGCTTCGAGACAGCCGCTTAAACATGAAAAGAACTATCCAACTCATGACCTCGAGTTAGCTGCAGTCATTCATGTATTAAAAATGTGGAGACATTACTTGTATGGCATGCATGTTGATATCTATACAGATCACAAGAGTCTTCAGTATATTTTCAAACAAAAGGAGTTGAATCTGCGGCAGAGGCGGTGGTTAGAGTTATTGAAAGTTTACGATGTGAATATTTTAAACCACCCCCGAAAGGCAAATGTAGTGGCTGATGCGCTTAGCTGCCGATCAATGGGCAGCCTATGTGTAGTTCCCCCGAAAAAGAAAGAGATGATTCATGAGTTCCACCAATTAGCTAATCTTGGGGTACAACATTAATGATCCCACAGTTTCATCTCTGAATATAGAAGTGAAAGAGCGTCAATATGAAGATCCTCAATTGTGTCGTTACAGCGACACATCTCATGGAAAAGAGAAGTCCCCATTTGAAGTTTCCACAGATGGAATTCTTAGATACTGAGGAAGACTATGTGTGCCAAATGTGGTAGAATTGCGCCGACGAATTCTAGAAGAAGCCCATTATTCTCGGTATTCTATTCACCCAGGTGCAACCAAGATGTATCACGATCTCAAATTGATATATTGGTGGGATGGCATAAAGAGAGACATAGAAGAATTTGTAGCCCAATGTCCAAATTGCCAACAAGTAAAAATCGAACATCAAAAGCCAGGAGGATTATTGCAAGCAATGGAAATCCTTACTTGGAAATGGGAAGTGATCAACATAGATTTTATTGTTGGGTTACCTCGTTCTCGAGGAAAGTAAGATTCTATATGGGTGATCGTGGATAGACTCACGAAATCAGCTCATTTTCTTCTAGTTAGAACCACATACTCATCAGAAGATTATGTGAGGTTATATCTCAAGGAGATTGTGCGACTCCATGGTATTCCACTATCTATTATCACAGATGTTACACCTCAAAAAATTTTCCGTTGGTACGCAAATGAATGAACTAGTGATGAGTACGAGTGCATGATGTTCCGTGAGTAAGAAATGGCGTTTGATGACCTTAGGCGAGATTTCAAAGGAATCCGACGTAAGACAAGGAAGTTGGCTAAGTTAAGATGAGATATAAGGTGAGAAATGCATGTGCATGGATGTGGATGAATAAAATCAGAAGTCTAAGAAATATGAAAAGTTGCAGATTTGAAATTTGCCCAGTGGTCGTAAAGTGCAAATACTGACCGTAAATTGGTATATGGTCCGTAAACTGGAAGGTCGTAAACTGCCATGCAAGACTTCAAAGTCGAGAAATGGTAAAATACGACCAGGTTTACGGACTGTAAAGTGATTTACGACCCGTAAACCATGGTCGTAAATCACCATGGTTGCAGCCTAAGCTTCTGGTTCTGACATGGTTAAATACGACCGCGATGGACGGTCCGTAAAGTGGAATACGGGTCGTAAACTGAGTTTACGACCACTGTTCACCTCAGCTCGGATTTTACAAGTCATTAAATAAAGGGACCAACACTTGTTTTATTTCATTACAACATTACACACCTTCTCTCTAAAACTTCTCTCTACTATTATTATACAAGTTTTAAAGGATATTTGAGGATTAACAACATTAAACAAGTGAATCAAGAGTAAGGAAAACATCAAAGATCATTCAAAGTCATGAAATCCAAATGGAGATAAACTAGGATTTTGCTCAAGGTGGAGTATTATCAACTAAGGCTTGTTCCTACAACTTCTAAGGTAAGATTCATGATATTTACATGATGTTTAAGGTATTGGAGAATTAAAATACGTGAATTGTAGAAAATATGGTCAACTAGGTCATGAAGGATGAATAGTGACATTTTGAGAAATAGTTTTAATTGAATTATGAATGTTGTTGTGTTGTGATATGAATGTGTTATAAATGGTATTAAGATCATGAACTAGACACTTTAGACGAATGGACGAAGTTGGGTGTTATGACCATGAATGTGGGTGAATTAGAGGCAAATTGAGGAATCTAGATAATGTGGATAATGTAAATGACTAATGGCCATTGTTATGATATTAATGAAGGTATAAGCGCTAGCATTGGAAGGGAACGTGCAAGTGTAGAATAATTCGACGAAAAGGTATGTAAGGCTAACCCTTCTTTTACAAGGCATGGTTCTTTGGCCAAACTCTTAAATCCTCTATATGAGTATGTTGTCTCCAAATGATTGACATTCCGAGCTCATAAGCTCACGATCCTCGATATGTACTACGATTGTACTACGCACCTTATATGACGAGTAAGCCTATGATATAGACGTAACGATAATGATGATGATAGTAATGATAATGATAATAATAATGATGCTAAAGGTGCCTACGGGCTATTGTACTTATATGTGCCTATGAAGGTCTATAATGGAACCCTGAGCTTATAACGCTGGGTAGATTATATGTATATGTATATGACTATGTATAAATTATGTATACGATTACGAAACGTGCGCACACCTCTGCAGATGGTACGGATAACCCTGAAGCCTTGGTAGGGCCAGGTATGAGCAACCTTGAGCCTTGGTTGGCCAAGTATGTATATGAAACACCGATCCTACGAGATCGGGTTTGTTATGTAATTACTATGTATTTGAAATGATTATGTATATAACATGAATATGAATGTGATAAGACTATGCACATGGATACGAATAAGGACATGTATACGAATATGAGCACAAGTATGGTACGAGTACTATTATGAAATACGGATGATGACGTAGGTGTACGAATACGTATGAGAAATGGAAGACCCTATGAAAGGCATGTAAGTGCTATGACGATGATATTATTGTCTCCCCTTCTATGCTATTTCATATGTTGTTCATTATGCTTATATATCGATGTTGATCATGCTTTACATACTCAGTACATTCTTCGTACTGACGTCTTTTTGTTTGTGGACGCTGCATCATGCCCGCAGATGCACAGGGAGACAGACTTGATCCATAGCTGCCTATCCAAAGATTACATAGCAGAGCTCCACTTCCTTCGGAGCCATAGCTTTTGGGTACTCATTTTTTTTTATACATATTTATGGGCCTAGCGGGGTCCTGTCCCGCTCATGTGTTATTGCATACTCTCGTTAGAGGCTCATAGTCACGTGTATGTGTTTAGATATGTCTGGCCTTGTCGGCCTATGTTTGTATATTATTTTGTCGGCCACGTTGGCCCATGTACATTGATGTGGCATAAATGCCAATTATGATATAATGGTGATGTCGTCCAATGGGACTAGTTTGACGAATGAATGGCAATGCATGTTTAATTATGTGGCTAACCTAGATGTAAGCATAAGAGTAAGCTAAGGGGGTGCCCGGGTGGGCTAGCACCGGGTGCTCGTCGCGGCCCCCTAGTTGGGTCGTGACAAAAGTGGTATCATAGCAGTTCAGTCCTAGGGTGTGTCTACGAGCCGTGTCTAGTAGAGTCTTGGTTATGGGTGTGTTGCGCGCCACACTTATAAACAGGAAGCTGCGGATATTTTAGGAATAAATGACCTTGTTTCTTCATAAGGATCGTGCGATAGAGCTATGATGTAGGAAATTCTTGTTCCTTAATCGTGTGTTGTGTATTTCAGAAATGCCTAAAAAGAAAAAGGGTACAGCAGCCCAAAAGGGCAAGACGGTGGCAGAAAAGTGGGCCGAAAGAGCACCGCCTGCGGTAGTAGGGGCAAGTGAGTCCCAGAGTGCGGCTCAATCTCAGTCCTCCCAGACAGTGCCTATTTCTGAGGAGCGTGAGGGAGCCTCAGCCCCAGCTCCTCCACCAAATGCTTCTGGCCAAGATGTGAAAGAGGCCATTAATTTGTTGACTCAGTTGGTTGCGGCCCAGACTCAGAGGCAAGGTTCAGGGCATGGTGATAGGGCCGTTAGTGCGAGGGCCCGTGACTTTATTACTTTAAACCCTCCGGAATTCTTTGGGTCAAAGCCGGAGGAGGATCCCTAGGATTTTATTGATGGTACGCTAAGGACGCTTCAGTTGATACATGCTTCAGACACCGAGTCGGTAGAGCTAGCGTCATATCGATTGAGAGATGTCTCGATTCAGTGGTATACGGTGTGGATGGCTTCACGGGGGGCCAATGCACCTCCCCCGGTATGGCAAGAGTTTGTCGATGCTTTTCTCCGTCATTATATACCTCCAGAAGTTCGGCGAGCTAGGGCCGATAAATTCTTGAACTTGAGGCAAGGTAGTATGAGTGCCCTAGAGTATAGCCTCTGCTTTAACTCCTTGGCTAGGTATGCTTCGGCCATGGTAGCAGATATGGGTGACAGGGTACACTGATTTGTAAAGGGCCTAGGGCCACATTTGATGGACAAATGATTGACTGCGTCCCTTCAGGACGGTATGGATATTGCACGCATTCAGGCACATGCTCAGAACCTAGATGAAAGCCTACAGCAGCGAAGAGGTAAACATGAGCAAGATAAGGGTCATAGCAAGAGGGCCAGGTCTTCAGGCCCGATGAGTGAGTCCAGATGCGGACACAGGCAGCAGTTCCCTAGACAGTTGGGCTATTCTATGACTAGTGCACCTCCACGGTCTTCAGGCCAGAGATTTGATAGGTCTGCTCGTTCAGGGCCGAGTCCAAGTTATTCAGGACCGCAGTTTGGAGACGATTTAGGCCAGTCAAGGCCACCCGTGCAACGATGCTCCCATTGTGGGAAGTTGCATTGGGGTAAGTGCCAATCAGGTTCAGACGTTTGCTATTCATGTGGTCGACCAGGCCATATTATTCGTGATTGCCCCTCAGTACATAGTAGAGGTAGGGCCCAGCCATCAGGGTCGGTAGCCGGATCTTCGGCGTCTGTACGCCCTATGGGGCCAGGTTCACATGTGCCAGTCGGCCATGGTAGAGGCAGAGGGAGAGCTGCCAGTACTAGCGGTCCTCATCACCGTATTTATGCTTTGGCTGGACGCCAAGATCTTGAGTCTTATCCTGATGTGGTCACAGGTATATTATCGGTATTCTCTCATGATGTATATGCTTTGATTGATCCGGGATCCACATTGTCATATGTTACTCCATATATTGCGGGTAGGTTTATAGTCGAGCCAGAGTCGATCAAACCTTTTGAGGTGTCCACACCCGTGGGTGAATCGGTAATAGCTAGCCGAGTATATAGAGGTTGTATAGTTATGATTTGTGACCGTCATACCGTGATTGATTTGGATGATTTAGAAATGGTAGACTTTGATGTTATTATGGGCATGGACTGGTTGGCTTCTTGTTAGGCCAATGTTGATTGTAGAATGAAAATGGTTCGTTTCCAATTTTCGGGAGAACCAGTCTTAGAATGGAAAGGGAATACGGCGTCACCAAAAGGTAGGTTTATTTCCTATCTAAAGGCAAGGAAGATGATCACGAAAGGATGTATTTATTATCTAGTACGAGTTCAAGATATAGAAGCTGAGTCGCCGACTCTTCAGTCAGTTCCCGTAGTGAACGAATTTCCGGATGTGTTCCCGAAAGAGCTTCCAGGCCTTCCTCCCGAGCGGGAGATCGATTTTGCCATTGATGTGTTGCCAGGCACTAAACCCATATCTATTCCTCCCTACAGAATGGAACCCACAGAATTGAAAGAGTTGAAAGAGCAATTGAAAGACTTGCTTGATAAAGGCTTCATTAGGCCTAGTTCATCCCCGTTGGGGAGCACCCGTATTGTTTGTCCGAAAGAAAGATGGCTCCCTGAGAATGTGCATTGATTATAGGCAATTTCAATAAAGTAACGATTAAGAATAAATATCCTCTCCCGAGGATTGATTATTTATTTGATCAATTGCAAGGTGCCAAATGGTTTTCAAAGATTTATTTGAGGTCCGGGTATCATCAAGTGAGAGTTAGGGAGAAAGATATCCCTAAGACAACTTTTAGAACGAGATATGGTCATTTTGAATTCCGAGTAATGTCATTTGGGCTAACTAATGCGCCAGCGGTGTTTATGGATTTGATGAATAATGTGTTCAGGCCCTTCCTGGATTTGTTTGTGATAGTATTTATCGATGACATCTTGGTGTATTCTAGATCCGAGGCAGAACATGCAGATCATTTGCGTATTGTCCTTGGAGTTCTTCGAAGCCGAGAGTTATTTGCAAAGTTTTCCAAATGCGAGTTTTGGTTGAACTCGGTGGCATTTTTAGGGCATATTGTTGCAGCCGATGGTATTCGAGTGGATAGCCAAAAGGTTGAGGCCGTGAAAACTTGGCCAAGGCCCACAACTCCTACGGACGTTCGTAGTTTTCTGGGCTTAGCCGGTTATTACAGGAGGTTCGTTGAAGGTTTTTCTTCTATCTCAGCACGACTCACCAAGTTGACCCAGAAATCGGCAAAGTTTCAGTGGCCAGATGCTTGCGAACGTAGCATCCAAAAGTTAAAGGGTAGATTTACTTCTACCCCAGTTCTAACACTTCCAGAGGGATTGGAAGGATATGTTGTTTATTGCGATGCTTCAGGTGTTGGGCTAGGTTGTGTATTGATGCAACATGGTAAAGTGATTGTGTATGCTTCAAGGCAATTATGAAAACATGAGCAGAATTATCCTACCCACGATCTAGAATTGGCCGCACTGGTCCATGCATTAAAGATATGGAGACATTACTTATATGGTGTCCACGTGGATATTTATACAGATCATAAGAGTCTTCAATACATCTTCAAGTAGAAAGAGTTGAATTTGCGACAACGATGATGGTTAGAATTGCTGAAGGACTACGATGTTGAGATTTTGTATCACCCCGGAAAGGCAAATGTTGTGGCTGATGCTCTTAGCCGTAGATCGATGGGAAGTCTAAGTGATGTACGACCAGAGAAGAGAGAAATGGCTCGTGAGCTCCGGCAGCTAGCTAGCCTAGGAGTCCGAGTAATGGACTCAGGTAGCAAGGGAACTACTATTCAGAATTCTGCAGTCTCGTCGCTAGTAACAGAAGTGAAGGAGCGAGAATATGAGGATCCCATGCTAATGCAGTACAGAGACACGCTCCCTCAGAAAGAGGAGTCATCATTTGATGTTTCAGGAGACGGAGTTCTCCGATGCAGAGGCAGATTATATGTCCCTGGTGTGGCAAGCTCACGCCACCAGATTTTGAGAGAAGCTCACTGTTCTCGTTATTCTGTTCACCCCGGAGCGACGAAAATGTATCACGACCTTAAGTCAATATATTGGTGGAATGGGATGAAAAAAGATATAGCGGAGTTTGTAGCTCAATGTCATAATTATCAACAAGTGATGATCGAGCACCAAAAGCCGGGTGGATTGTTGCAAGCTATAGAAATCCCAATGTGGAAGTGGAAAGTGATTAATATGAACTTCATTACAGGGTTACCCCGTTCTCGACGTAAATATGATTCCATATGGGTGATTGTGGATAGACTCACAAAGTCAGCTCATTTCTTACCGGTCAGAACGACCTATGTGGCAGAAGATTATGCAAGACTTTACCTTAAAGAGATAGTGAGACTCCATGGCGTCCCGGTATCTATTATCTCCGATAGAGGGACTCAGTTTACAGCTAAATTTTGGGAGTCTTTCCAAGAGGGTTTAGGGACCCGAGTTAGCCTTAGCACGACATTTCATCAACAAACCGATGGACAAGCTGAACGCACTATTCAAACTCTTGAGGATATGTTACGAGCATGTATGATAGACTTTGGAGGAAATTGGGATGATCATTTGCCACTCATTGAATTCTCTTACAGTAATAGTTATCATTCTAGTATTCAAATGGCACCGTATGAGGCCTTATATGGGCGGAAGTGTAGATCCCTGATTGGGTGGTTCGAAATAAAAGAGGCTCAGTTGATAGGGCCAGACCTGGTTCAGCAAGCCATAGAGAAAGTTAAGCTCATAAAGGATTGGTTGTTAGCGGCTCAAAGTCGTCAAAAGTCCTATGCGGATAATCGTCGAAGAGACTTAGAGTTCGAAGTGAAAGATTGGGTATTCTTGAAAGTGTCGCCAATGAAGGGCGTTATGAGATTTGGCAAAAAGGGGAAGCTTAGTCCCCGGTATATTGGGCCATCTGAAATTGTACGAAAGATAGGCAAGGTGGCCTATGAGTTAGACCTACCTCCGGAATTGGAGTCAGTCTATCCAGTATTTAATGTTTCAATGCTTCGAAAATGTGTTGGAGATCCCAATAGGATCGTCCCAGTAAATGATGTTCAAGTGACAGAGACGTTGTCTTACGAAGAGGTACCCATTGCCATATTAGACAGGCAAGTACGGAGGCTTAGACACAAAGAAGTGGCCTCAGTTAAGGTTCTATGGAGAAGCAGTAAACGAGAAGAAATGACATGGGAAGTAGAAGAAAGTATGCGATCCAAATACCCACATCTATTTCAGCCCTTGGAAGAAGTCCAAGATGAGACGTCAAGATAATAAGGTATGCATGTTTTCCTTTTATGCTTTTGGGTCATGTGTGGCCAAATTTTCATTCTATTGTGTTGTGGCCCTGTGTGGCATTGATATTATGGGTTGTTGTGGCAGGATGGTAGTGCCATATTACAGGGGAAACTCTGGCAAAATTTTTATAGATTCCCCGAAGACTTTAACATTCGATGACGAATGTTCTTAAGGTGGTAAGAATGTTATTCTATTGTGTTGTGGCCCTGTGTGGGATCGATATTATGGGTTGCTGTGGCAGGATGGTAGTGCGACTCCATGGTATTCCACTATCTATTATCACAGATGTTACACCTCGTAAAATTTTCCATTGGTACGCAAGTGAATGAACTAGTGATGAGTACGAGTGCATAATGTTCCATGAGTAAGAAATGGCGTTTGATGAACTTAGGCGAGATTTCAAAGGAATCCGACGTAAGACGAGAAAGTTGGCTAAGTTAAGATGAGATATAAGGTGAGCAATACATGTGCATGGATGTGGATGAATAAAATGAGAAGTCTAAGAAATATGAAAAGTTACAGATTTGAAATCTGCCCAGTGGTCGTAAAGTGCAAATACGGACCGTAAATTGGTATACGGTCCGTAAACTGGAAGGTCGTAAACTGCCATGCAAGACTTAAACTTTCTGCCTAGTCGAGAAATGGTAAAATACGACCAGGTTTACGGACCGTAAAATGATTTACGACCCGTAAACCATGGTCGTAAATCACCATGGTTGCAGCCTAAGCTTCTGGTTCTGATATGGTTAAATACGACCGCGATGGACAGTCCGTAAAGTGGAATATGGGTCGTAAACTCAGTTTACGACCACTGTTCACCTCAGCTCAGATTTTACAAGTCATTAAATAAAGGGACCAACACTTGTTTTATTTCATTACAACATTACACACCTTCTCTCTAAAACTTCTCTCTACTATTATTATACAAGGTTTCAAGGATATTTGAGGATCAACAACATTAAACAAGTGAATCAAGAGTAAGGAAAACATAAAAGATCATTCAAAGTCAAGAAATCCAAATGGAGATAAACTAGGGTTTTGCTGAAGGTGGAGTATTATCAACTAAGGCTTGTTCCTACAACTTCTAAGGTAAGATTCATGATATTTACATGATGTTTAAGGTATTGGAGAATTAAAATACGTGGATTGTAGAAAATATGGTCAACTAGGTCATAAAGGATGAATAGTGACATTTTGAGAAATAGTTTTAATTGAATTATGAATGTTGTTGTGTTGTGATATGAATGTGTTATAAATGGTATTAAGATCATGAACTAGACACTTTAGACGAATGGACGAAGGTTGATGTTATGGCCATGAATGTGGGTGAATTAGAGGCAAATTGAGAAATCTAGATAATGTGAATGACTAATGGCCATTGTTATGATATTAATGAAGGTATAAACGCTAGTATTGGAACGGAACGTGCAAGTGTAGAATAATTCGACGAAAAGGTATGTAAGGCTAACCCTTCTTTCATAAGGCATGGTTCTTTGGCCAAACTCTTAAATCCTCTATATGAGTATGTTGTCTCCAAATGATTGACATTCCGAGCTCATAAGCTCACGATCCTTGATATGTACTGCGATTGTACTACGCACCTCATATGACGAGTAAGCCTATGATATAGACGTAACGATAATGATGATGATATTAATGATAATGATAATAATAATGATGCTAAAGGTGCCTACGGGCTATTGTACTTATATGTGCCTATGAAGGGCTATAATGGAACCCCGAGCTTGTAACGCTGGGTAGATTATATGTATATGACTATGTATAAATTATATATACGATTACGAAACGCGCGCACACCTCTGCAGATGGTACGGATAACCCTGAAGCCCTGGTAGGGCCAGGTATGAGCAACCTTGAGCCTTGGTTGGCCAAGTTTGTATATGAAACACCGATCCTACAAGATCGGGTATGTTATGTAAATACTATATATATGAAATGATCATGTATATAACATGAATATGAATGTGATAAGACTATGTACATGGATACGAATAAGGACATGTATACGAATATGAGCATAAGTATGGTACGAGTACTATTATGAAATACGGATGATGACGTAGGTGTACGAATACGTATGAGAAATGGAAGACCCTATGAAAGGCAGGTAAGTGCTATGACGATGATATTATTGTCTCCCCTTCTATGCTATTTCATATGTTGTTCATTATGCTTATATATCGATGTTGATCATGCTTTACATACTCAGTACATTCTTCGTGCTGATGTCCTTTTGTTTGTGGACGCTGCATCATGCCCGCAGGTGCACAGGGAAACAGACTTGATCCATAGCTGCCTATCCAGAGATTACATCGCAGAGCTCCACTTCCTTCGGAGCCATAGATTTTGGGTACTCATTCTTTTGTGTACATAGTTATGGGCCTAGCGGGGTCCTGTCCCGCTCATGTGTTATGTCATACTCTCGTTAGAGGCTCGTAATCACATGTATGTGTTTCGATATGTCTGGCCTTGTCGGCCTATGTTTGTATATTATTTTGTCGGCCACGTTGGCCCATGTACATTGATGTGGCATAAATGCCTATTATGATATAATGGTGATGTCGTCCAATGGGACTAGTTTGACGAATGAATGGCAATGCATGTTTAATTATGTGGCTCACCTAGATGTAAGCATAAGAGTAAGCTAAGGGGGTGCCCGGGTGGGCTAGCACCGGGTGCTCATCGCGGCCCCCTAGTTGGGTCGTGACAACAGATAGAGGAGAGCTATTTACTGCCAAGTTCTGGAAATCCTTCCAAGAAGGCTTAGGTACCCAAGTAAAGCTCAGCACGGCATTCCATCCGCAGAATGATGGGCAAGCCGAACGTACTATTCATACTTTGGAAGATATGTTATGGGCATGTACACTAGATTTTGGTGGTAGCTGGGATGACCACCTACCTCTGATTGAGTTCGAATATAACAATAGCTATCATTCCAGTATCCAAATGGCTCCGTATAAAGATCTATATGGAAGGAAGAGTTGATCCCTAATTGGATGGTTTGAAATAGGAGAAGTACAGCTAATAGGCCCTGAATTGATTCAGCAAGCGGTTGAAAAAGTCAAGGTGATTCGGGATCGAATGCTAACAGCCCAAAGTCGCCAAAAATATTATGCGGACAACCGCCGGCGAGGCTTGGAATTTTAGGTTGACGATTGGGTATTTTTGAAGGTATCGCCAATGAAAGGGGTGATGAGATTTGGTAAGAAAGGGAAGTTAAGTCCTCGATACATTGGGCCTTATAAAATTATCCGCAAAGTGGGTCAAGTAGCCTACGAATTGGACTTGGCTTCAGAGCTTGAATTAGTCTATCCTGTCTTCCATGTCTCAATGCTCCGCAAGTGTGTTGGAGATCCCATGAGAGTTATTCCAATAGATGATATGCAAGTGACAGAAAAGCTAGCATATGAAGAAGTTCCCGTTGCCATCTTAGACAGGAAAGTGCGAAGACTTCGAAATAAGGAAATAACTTCGGTCAAAGTGTTGTGGCGAAACAACAATCGGGACGAAATGACTTGGGAAGTGGAAAAAAGTATGAAGTTCAAGTATCCGCACTTATTCCAACCCCCAGGAGAGATTAAAGATGAAGCATTAAAAATATGAGGTATGTATGCTTACTTTTCATGCTTTTGGTCGTGTGTGGCCATAAATATATTGATGTTGTATTGTAGCCCTGTGAGGCAATGTTATTATGGGCTGTTGTGATAGGATGGTAGTGCCATATTACAGAGGAAACTCTGGCGAAAGTTTGGCAGAATTTCCGAGTGTTTAACATTCGAGGACGAATGTTCCAAAAGGGGGGAAGAATGTTACACCTTGGAAATTTCATGTCGTCATGTAGTGAATGAACCACTGCGAGCTTAAGAGTAACAGGAAGTTCTTAAGACTATAAGATGAATATTTGGTGGTCTTGGAATGTGTACGTCAAGATTTTGAAGTTATATGAATTGATGGAATAAGGATTGATAAGGATAAGTGAAGTATAAGTGAGGTTTAGGAAATGTTTCATGAATTAATTGCGTTGAGAATTGCTTGGAAAGGCCTTGAAGGAAAGTTATAGGCATGTTCAGATCATTAATGAAGTATTAAACAAGTGTTAAGAAGGTTGTATAAGGATTGGAGATCAAACGAAACGACGAGAACAATTTCGGAAAAACTGTGAGTTACAAGACCATGTTATACGGCCCGTGGAATGTTATATGGACCGTATAATGGTCCGTATAACTCAACAGCAACTAAGTATTCCATGGTGGTGAACCACGACCACTTTCACGGACAGTGCCATGTTCCACGGTGTCACGACCCAACCCCTTGGGCCATGACTAGTGTCCTAACTGGACCCTCCTATACACACTCGCTTACGTTCATATAGATACAGAGGAAAACGTCGTCTTAAGCGGCCACGTATATCAGACATATCAAACACATCATACCGAAACCCGTAGGCAGGCGGAATGTGCATCGCCTGAACGTACAAACATATGCAAACATATAGGCCACTTAGGCCATTATAGTAACCGGGCCGCTTAAGGCACAGATTTCAGACCAAACCAAACAAACATGACCCATGACCCACATATATGTCTACAGGCCTCTAACAAACATAACAAAATCATATGACGGGACAGGGCCCCGCTGTACCCCTGAACAGATAAATATATGTACAATGATAGAATGTGTACCCAAAATATGGCTCCGAACAAAAGAGCTCTTTATCCGCTGGAAAGATGTCCTATGCTGGCGGAACACCAAAACGATCGTCTGTACCTGCGGGCATGTAACGCAGCCCCCGAAGATCAGGGGGTCAGTACGGAATATGTACTGAGTATGTAAAGCATGAATACTGTGAATAAAATCATAAACAGAAATGAAGTACAGAATACAGGTACAGAAAGTAAGCACGAAATGCAAAGTAACCAAACAACTTACTGAAACCAAAAACCATGCATGCCAAGAACGGTATCCGGTCCTTTGCAGGACCCGGGGAAAACGTGGCGCCGCCCTGCCCTCGGCACCACACACATCTAACTCTAGAAGTATTGCTCCGAAATCTCCGACACACAAATCATAATATCATATCATAGTAACAGATCATATGTGGTTCAGCGAACCAGAACACATCTAACTCCATAACACATTTAACTTCGGAATTCATATACGGTGCCCGGCCCTCGAGCGAGGAACTCGGGAACCGCGCGCACGATATAAACCGGCCCGGGACTCGGCGAAGGAGATCATAGCATATGCACGAGCAGAGTAGTGAGAAACTAATGCACATAAGTCAAGACTCAATGGAATGATCGAACGCATTATCAGAATATTCGTAACGGATTTCTCACATAGCATACTTTGTTCAGAATACTTATGCCAAAATATCCATATCAGAATATTAATATCAAAATATTCATATCAGAATACTTATATCCAAATGCTTATGTCGGAACGTTTACATCAAACTACTTATGTCAGACTACTCGTAGCGGAATGCTTGTTTTAGAGAGGCATGCAAATCAGAACGAACTCGGAGTAGTTAAGATGGCTATTATTAGTTGTTAGAATGATAATCAAAAGTTTCCTTTACTTATCGAGTGGAATGAGTCAAACAGAGCAATAGCGAAGGAGTCGGGAGTAGTGGGCCCACCTCGGGTCAACAGAGGTGGCGTACACAAATCACCAACATTAAATTTTATAGAGTCACTTATGGTAGTTTTAGTGTAATTCAGTTCCATCCGGCAAGTCATAGATGTTTAGACACTTATTTCAACAAGTTATGACGCATTTAGTTCAATTCGATTGAATGAAAAAGGGGCAAGTCCAAACTTAGATTTCTAGGAATAGAATCACCCCCGAGGCTCGTATTCACACCTATTAGGTCTAAGACATGCCAAAAGAAGGAAGGGTAAGCATTACATACCTTTCTTGCCTTTTACGCTCACCAAACTTCAAACCCCGTTTCATCCAAAACCTACAAATGGTCACATTTACCAAATGTTACTATTAAGCTTTTGGCATCCAATCTTAAATTGGTACTTGTCTACCGAAATTTCGGCAGCATTTCCCCTATAAACTCAACGTCCCCGAGAATCATCTCGGCCCAAATCATCAACAACAACAACCCAACAATACCAACAACATCAACAATCATCACAAAATACATTATAATATAAATAGTCTTCTTTGCTACATAATTCAACAACTTCCACCCCAACTTCACACTATCAAACTAATATCAACGTTTTTATGTTTATTCACTAATTCAAGATCATTCAAATACGATTTAAGAACATTTTACATTATTCTACATAATATGCCAAAGTTCCACCGAACCATAATCCACCCAAAACCTCCAATTTTCAACATAAATATTTACAACGCATTTTTATCTTCCAATTTCACTTACAACAATCACCAGTTACATCTTACAACTTCATTTTCTCAATTACATAATTTATGATAAAATCGCATGCTTTCCGACAACTCTATAACAAATTTTTCATGCTAACTTAAGCCATTATCCTTCCATTTCCATCACAAGGCTACAACAACATAATTAAGATGCTAAACAAAATAAATTCACTCCCCTCCATACACTACACCCCACGGCCACTCACAATCACACACACAACACACAAGTTTCATACTCTTCATTCATTTCCACATACTACAACACATATATAAACTTCCACAACATAAAAAGGGATTGAATTCTTACCTTTTCCCAATTTCCTTCTTTCTTGACCTAAGTTTCTCCTTGCAAGAATTGTTGTTTTTCTTGCTCTAACAATTATGCTATGTTAACAAGAACCCTTGAATTAGTAAGAATACTAGGAGAAACAATTTTTTTGAAACAAAGTTGAAGAACTCCAAATTTTTTTCTCTCTTTCTCCTTGGCCGAATGGCCTATGCCTTTTGCTCTCCAATTTTCTTTCTCTTGAAGCTTCTTGAAATGTCATGAAGTATTAGGCCCCTCCTCCTTATTTATTTATCACATGGTTAAATTTTACATAAACTTGGGCCCTTATTTTGGACCCTATGGCCGGCCACTTTATGGGCCATTTCCTATATTTTTTGTTTTTTCCAAGCCCAATTATTTGTGGCTAGTCTTTGTAATTCATGAAACCATTTTTCAAATTTCCAATTTTTTCCCTTGGCCTTCCTCGGTATTTCCATGTCAATATTTTTCATGAACAACATACATATTAAATGACATCAAAATATTGCCCCATCTCTTACTAGTCACAATTATTTCAAGTTTTTCCGAATATGCAAAATACGGGATATAACACACGGACAGTGCCATGTTCCACGGACCGTACAAGTGTCCGTGGATGTCCTGACGGCCTGAGTAAGTTCAATTATATAAGTGTGATCCCATTCCATCAATATCATTTCCCACACACTTCTTCATCTCTCTCAATACCTCTAGAAGGTTCCACATTCTTCATCTACAAGAATACAAGGGAAATCGAAGGTTTATACCATAAATTCAAGTGAATAGAGTGAAAGGAAGCTCTTTGGGGTTGCTAGAGTCAAGAAATCCCTTGGAAGTTGAAGCTAGGGTTTTCTCCAAGTAAAGTATTGCCAACCAAAACCCGTTCCTATGCATTCAAAGGTGAGTTTCATAATTATTCCATGTTGTTTAAGGTAAGGAAAATTTGAAACACTTGGATTACGGAAGAAAATGGAAAATGGATTACAAAAGATGAGATTGGTGGAAATTGTGAATAGTGATTAATATGAATCATGAATCATAATATGTTGAGATTGTAATCACATTATGAATGATGTTAGGCGTATGGGAGAAACATTAGATAAGAATGAATGTAACGTTGTAGTATGGTTATGACTATGGATAACCATAAGAGTAAATTGTGGGAATTGAATAATGATGATGATATTATGAATGTTATTATTGATGTTGGGAGTTGAAATATGATATGGGGGGAAGTAGTAGAAACAAAGGAAATGCTGCCCAATTTTCTTTAACTTTAGTAACCACGTTTAAGTAATCGATTAGCTAATGTTCATGCAACTTCCCTTGAAGATAGGAACGTGGGCATCGACGGAGAACAAGCAAGCGATAGAGTAGCTAGACGAAAAGGTATGTGAGGCTAGTTCTTTCTTTCTATGGAATGAATCCTATAGCATGATTTCTCCTTCTTTCTCATAAATCCTCTATATATCTCAGAAAGCTAAGAGTCTATGAACGTGAGTAGCAATATGAGATAAGAGACATATTATGAGTTCAATCATGATGATGATGAGTTTAAGTCTAAAGATTCGAGATGTTCATGATATGATGTTCCTATAGAGATAATAATGTCATTTATTGTATACACTCACCTAAACTACTATTTCCTTCAAGGTGAGGCAGAATACGTATAAATGCTCCATAATGGAATCGGGGGTTCACGACCTTATGTCACCCCGATATAGCATAATTGTCTTAAAGTTTCCAGTCATGCATTATGATAATAATATGAGGAGAATATGATGAGTTTATGATATGTACATGTGTCTATTACACCGCGCCTACATGGCCGGGCAGACACCGCTAAGGCGGGCAGCTATATGTATACACCATGTCTAGGTGACATGGGTAGACACCACTAGTGGGCGGCATGAGATGGTACCCCGGACGCGGGAGGCCTGGACGCATGCTAATGATTATCACACCGTACCTATATGGACGGGCAACTTATACATTATCACACCGTACCTGTATGGACGGGCAGCTTATACATTTATGCATACATGATATGATGATGATTATGAGTAAGCCAGCATGCAGTATTTCTTTTATAACTGACAGTCAGATACAGATGTTCCTTATTGATGCTTCCTTTATTTCATTGACGTATCATTATTGTTTATGCCTCTCATACTCAGTACAATATTCGTACTGACGTCCGTTTTCTTTGTACGCTGTGTTCATGCCCACAGGTAGACAGGGAGGTGAGCTTGATCCAGATTTATAGGAGCTAGTAGCTGATTTGAGAGCAATCCATTGTTCCGGAGGTGCCTTGATTATTCTTTTGTGTATATTTGTATATTTTGGGCACGACGGGGTCATGTCCCGTCCTTATGTCTAGTACTCTAGTAGAGGCTCGTAGATACGTAGTGTGGGTTATATGGCCTCACGAGGGAGCTATTATGTATATATATATGTATTATTTTGATAGCCGAAAGGCTTATGTATATAAAAGTATTTATGTCCTCAAATTAAAAATGATATTTTTTTATTTGAGTATGAAATTAATAAAAGAATGATTAATGAGTATGTTGAGTAGCAGAACGAGTGGTGCTCGGTGGTTAGCCCCGGGTACCCATCACAGCCCCTAATCGGGTCGTGACACGGACCAAATGGTAAATATAGCTGTTTGCAATCATGTTCCTCGCTTTGAGATAGAAAATAAACCTACCTCTTGGAGACGCTGTGTTACCTTTCCATTCAAGAACTGGTTCTCCCGAGAAATGTAATCGAACCATTTTTGTTCTACAATACACATTAGCATAACAAGAAGCCAGCCAATCAATGCCCATAATAACATCGAAATCCAACATTTCCAGCTCAATCAAATCAGCTTTAGTCTGACAATCACAAACCACAATCACACAATTTTTGTATACTTGTCTAGCTATTACCGGGTCACCAATAGGAGGAGACACCTCAAAAAGCTTGATTGGCTCAGATTCTACCCCAATACGACTGGCAATATAAGGAGTGATATATGACAAAGTAGAACCCGGGTCAATCAATGCATAAACGTCATGAGAGAATATGGATAATATACCTGTGACAACGTCAGGAGAGGACTCAAGATCCTGCCGTCTAGCTAACTCAAATATACGGGGCTGAGGGCCACCTGAACTGGATACTACCCCTCTGCCTCTACCACGGCCTGCTGAAGTCTAAAGAGTCTGCCCTACAGGGCGCACGGACAAGGAAGAACTGGCTAATGATGTTGTGGGCTGGGCCCCAACTCTGCCACTTATCGATGGATAGTCACGCATTATATGCCTAGTCTGACATCAGGAATAACAAGCATCTGAGCCTCGGCGACACAGACCTGAATGTAATCTACCGTACTGGCTACATCGTGGTAACGGTGGTCTCCTCTGGCTGGGAATACCTCAAAACTGGGAACCCGAAACTCTCAAACTCTGACCCGGTCCAGAATAAATGGGGCGGTCAAATCTCCTACCCATAAACTCAGAAGGCGCACTAGTCGCGGACTGGCCCGAATATCTGGAATACTATTGCCTCTGGCCCTCTCTATACTTGCTACTAGCATTGGTAGATCTGGCGTTATTACTATGCCCTCTATCCATATCGCACTCACCACTTTGCGGCTGCTGCTGCTCTTCTATATTTTGAGCATGGGTCTGAATACGAGAGATATCCATCCCGTCCTGGAGTAAAGCTGTCAAACAATTTTTGATCAAATGTTGCCCTAAGCCACTCACAAATCGGTGCACCCGGTCTCCCATGTCAGCTACCATGGCCGGAGCATACCTAGCCAATGAAGAACTCATATTTCCTTGCTTTAAATTCAAAAAGCTGTCAACTCGGGCCCGACGGACCTCAGGTGGCAAATAATGGCGAATGAAAGCATCTAAAAACTCCTGCCAAACCGGGGGAGTTGCATTTTCCTTTCTTGAGGATATCCAATTATTATACCATAGAACCACTACATCCCTCAACCAATAGGATGCCAACTCCACTGACTCAGTATCAGAAGCATGTATTATTCTCAGCGTCCTCAACATCTCATCTATAAAGCCCTACGGGTCTTCATCCGACTTCGACCCGAAATATTGTGGAGGCTTCAGACTCATAAAATCACGGGCTCTGGCACTAACCGCTCTATCACCCGGACCCGCACTCTGCCGCTGAGCTTGAGCAGCAACTAGCTGAGTCAATAACTGAATATCCTCGGTCATCTGCTAGCCCGAAGCACCCGGTGGAGGAACTGGAGGCATTGGAGCTGAAGTGGAGACCCCTTCTTGCCCTTTTACAATAGGCGGAGTGTGAGAAATATGAGATGGAACCTCATTATGGGACTCACCCTCCTCTATATTTGCCGGTGGCTCCTGCTCAACCCGGCTTCCTGTCGCAGTCTTGCCCTTCTGGGCGGCTGTTGCTTTCCTCTTCATCGGCATCGCTGAAACTATAACGCCCAATTAGGGAAAGGAAAAATCTTATAAGATAGCTCTATCGCACGATCTATGAAGAAGAAATATGGTCATTATTCTGAAATGGCCCGCAGCCTCTTGTTTATAAGTTTGGCGCGCTTCACACCCATAAACAAGACTCTACTGGACACGGCTCCTAGACACACCCTAGGACGGAACTGCTCTGATACTACTTTTGTCACGACCCAGCTAGAGGTCCATGACAGGTACCCGGAGCTAGCGTGCCGAGCACCACCTGCCAGACTTATCATCCAACTCAACTTGAGCATATATCATTCTCAACATAAGCTTATCATGAAATGCTCTTCGAATGCCTCTCATAACATAAATGTACATAAGCCCAGGATACAAAATGATATATAAGATATACACCAAGAAGATCATGAGATATCTACTACCCACACATATGTATCTACGAGCCTCTAATTAGAACATTGTAATCATAAGGACGGGACAGGACACCGCCATGCCCCAAATATATATATTCAAAAGAATATACCAATGAGTGACAACTCCGGGGTAGTGGAGTGCTCCTGCAAATCTCCTGAGTAAGCTTCTAAGCGTATGTGCGGTCTCCCTGTCTACTTGCTGGCATGAACGCAGCATCCATAAAAGAAAGGACGTCAGTACGAACAATGTACTGAGTATGTAAGGCATGTACAATAACATAATAGAGAAATAAGAGATCATAAGATAAAGAGATAACCTGCAACTGATTTCCTCTTAAGGCGGAATCATGCATGCTACTTTTATAATAAACATCATCATATCATGTATACATATATAAGCTACCCAACCATATAGATACGGTGTGATCATCATTAGCCCACGTCCGGGCCTCCTGCGTCTGCGGTAAGCATCTCATGCCGCCCACTAGTAGTGTCTGCTCGGCACTTAGGCACAGTGTAATCATCATCATTGCTACCCACTACGCCAATCGTAATGGTGACTGCCTAGCCAATTAGGCACGGTGTAATCTTACATATACATAATATGAAGTATGCATGAGAGCTCAAATAAAAGTTAAAACTCTATCATAGTGACGTAAGGTCGTGAACCTCCGATTATATTATGGAACAATCACGATCGCCATGTCTCACCTTGAAAGAACTAGTAGCATGAGGTGAGACGATCAACAATGAATAGCATCAAGAAAATCATAGAATAAGATCATTAACCTCATAATGACATCATTTCATAAGCTTGAGAATCTCTAAAAATAGAATCAACGTTATCATAAAACATATCTCATCTCTTTCTCATAAAAAGCTATTCAGACTCTTTAGCTTTCAACATGTTGGGATGTAAGAAAGTCATGGAGATCTATAGAAGTTGGTAATATAGGAGTCATGCCTTTGAAGGAAAGGAACTAGCCTTACATACCTTTACATCTCTTTAGCTTTTTCGACTAAACGGCTCCCTTCCAAGCTCACGATTCTACATTCAAGAGAATTCGTACTAAAATTAGATAATTGAAAGCATACTTAGGTCTCAACTAAGATGACTAAGAGCTAACGAAAATTGGGCAACATTTCCTTTGTTTCAGCAACTTTCTCCATATAATAAAGAACTCCCAAATAACAATAGCAACACCCATAATATCATAATCAATAGATTTCTCAAGTTAAAAATTGTTCACTTCTCAAATTCACTTTCAATGTCATCCATAACCATGACCACTATACAACAACATATTCATTCTTCCCATAATACTTCCATGACAACTATACAACAACATATTCATTCTTCCAATAATACTTCCTCAGCATCATTAGCATCATTAATAACAAGATTATACTCATCTCATACTAAGAATCATGACTCAAATTAACTTACTAATTAAAATACCATTATTTCCATATTTGAGCTCATATTCTACTTCCTTTTCTAATTCAAGTCTTTCAACCACTCAATACTCGTAATAATATGAAATAGATGTAAAACTCACCTTTGATTATATAGGAATATCTTTGGATGAAGATACTTCACTTGAGAAAACCCCAACTTTAACTCCAAAGGAAACCTTGACTTCTATCAACCCTAGTGAGCATCCACACATTTGATTCTCTTGATTCTTGCTAGTAAATCTTTGATTTATCTTGAGTTCATGATGATATGGTGTGGAGAAGGTTCTAGAGTGTTACACCTCGGAATCTCGGGTTGTTGTATTGTGAATAGACTAACACAAGTTAAGGTGTATAAGATGCCCTACATGTAAGAAGGGACACTTAATCATTCTAATTAAGATTTCAAAGACATTTGAGGCAGAGAAGAAAGCTCGTTGGAAAAGTTATGGTAGAAATTGCCTTACCCCGTGTACAAATGTACCAACAGGTATTCCTGGTAATTTATAGGGTTATAAGTTGAACGGATCGAATCGACGCAATTTTAACTGATTCAGGAAATTCTGAAGACACCAGTCAGTGCCGACAGGCCGTTGACATGTCGATGGACCGTCACTATGCATCGTCAATATGTTTCTGCAAACTGAAATCTGTAGGGGCAAGTCGACGGACCGTCGACAGGTCCAATCCCAGCTATAAATAGACAACCCTTGTTCATAATTTTCAGATTTCACTTTCTCTTCAACTCTTGAGACCTCTAGAATATTCCTGATATCACATTAACACATATCCAAGAGAAATCAAGGATTAAACACCAATATTAAAGGGAAATCAAGTGAAAGAATGTTCACTAGGGTTGATAGAAGCCAAGAACCTCTTGGGTAGTCAAGTTGGGCTTTTCTCAAGTGGAGTATTTTCATCCCAAGACCATTCCTGTGATCAAAGGTGAGTTTCACTTTTAAATTCATGTTACTAAGAATATTGAATAGTTGAAAGACTTGGATTATGGAAGAAAGCAGAGCATGAAGTTCAAATATGGAAATAGTGGAATTCTTGAATTGTAACTTTACTTGAGTCATAGTTCTTGACATACCATGAGTGTAATCTTGTTGTGAATGATGTAAATGATGTTAAAGAAGTGTTATATGAGAATGAATATGAAGTTGTGTTGCAATTATTATTATGGGGGACTTTGTAAGGGAATGTTGGGAATTGAATAATGTTTAACTTGACGAAGTTTATCGATTGTAATATCGTGAGTGTTATTATTGACGTTTGGGAGTTGTTTATTAGATGGAGAAAGTTGTAGAAACAAAGGAAATGCTGCCCAAATTTTCATTAGCTCTTAGTCAATTTAGCTTTAACTTAGGCATGTTTTCAATGGCTTAACCATGGTGCGATATCTCTTCAATGTAGAATTGTGAGCTTGGAAGGAAACCATTTAGTCGGTAGAGTTAAAGAGACATAAAGGTATGTAAAGCTAGCCCTTCTTTCTAAGGCATGAATTCCATCACATAATATCTTCTATCTTTCCATGACTTTCTTAAATTCTGGAAAGTACGAGTCCATGATTATTAAGAGCTTCTCATGAGATAAAGATAAGAGATGAGCTATGATAACAATGATTTTAGTCATATAGATTCTAAGCTCTTGATATGATGCTATTATGATGTTCATGATTCCTTGATGTTTTTCATTGTTGGTATTCTCTCCTTATAATGCTAGTTCCTTCATGGTGAGACATGATTATTATGATTATTCCATAAGATAATCGGAGGTTACCGACCTTACGTCACTCCGATAGAGTTACAGCTTTTACTTGAGGTCTTATGCATGCTTCATGTTAAGTATATGATGCTGATTACACCGTGTCTATATGGCACGGGCAGCACTGCTAAGGCGGGCGGCTTAATAATGATGACAGCACCACTAGTGGGTGGCGTGAGATGATTAACCCGGACGCGGGGTAATGATGTTATTGATTTAGACAGTTATATATGTATGTGTGATTTGTTGAAGGTAGAAACGTGAGCATTGAAGGAGAATGTGCAAGTGATAGAATAGTTGAACGGAAAGGTATGTAAGGCTAACCCTTCTTTCATAAGGCATGGTTCTTTGGCCAAATATCTAATCTTCTATAAGCCTATAATGTCCTTTAAATGATGCTATCTTCAAAAGCTACTAAGCTCATAATTCTTGATATGTTACGATTGCACTAAATTCCTCATATGATGAGTAATCCTCTAGGGATAGATGTAATGAATGACGATAGTAATGAGGCTAAAGATGCTTACGGGCTTTTATGTATATGTAACTATGTATGGCTATTATGAAACCCCGAGCTTATATTGCCGGGTAGAATGTATATATATATATATATATATAATGTGCGTGCACTACTGAAGTTGGGTACGGAAAACACTGAGCCTTGGTAGGGCCAGGTATGTATAACACTAAGCCTTGGTAGGGCTAGGTACGTATGACACCGAGCCTTGGCATGGCCGGGTATGTGAAACCACCAAACCTTCATGGTCGGGTATGCTATGTAAATGATATGTATATGAATATGAATATGTATATGAATACGAAAATGAGTACGGATATGAATATTGATACGGATATGGATGTGTGTACACAATCACGCATTAGAACTGGAAAGTCTCTATGAAAAGAAAGTAAGTGTTTGTGACGATGATACTACTATCTCCCATCCTATGCTATTTCTTATGTTGTCTATTATGCTTTCATAATGATGTTGATCATGCTTTAAATACTAAGTACATTCTTCGTACTGGCGTCCTTTTATTTGTGGACGCTGCGTCATGCCCACAGGTGGCCAAGGATACAGACTTGATCTATAGCTTTATTACTCAGGGACTACATAGTGGAGCTCCATTTCATTCGGAGCTACAGCTTTTGGTATTTATTCTTTTGTGTACATATTTATGGGCATAGCGGGGTCCTGTCCTGCCTATATGATATGACATACTCTCCTTAGAGGCTCGTAGACATGTGTATATGGTTAGATGCATTTGGCCTTGTTGGATTATCTTTTAGATATGATTTTGTTAGCCTCGTCGGCTTATGTACATTGATATGGGCATAGTTGCTAATGATGATATAAATGTATTGTAGTCTAATGGGAATAGTATGACTGATGGATAGAAAGTATGATTTAGCTATGTGGCTCACCTAGATGTAAAGGTGAAAGTATGATAAAAGGTGCCCGAGTGAGTTAGCACCGGGTGCCCGTTGCAACCCTTCGGATGGGTCATGAAAAAGGTGAAAGTATGACAAGAGGTGCCCGGGTGAGTTAGCACCGGGTTCCCGTCGCGACCCTCCAGTTGGATCGTGACATCTTGGTATACTCGTGATCCGAGGAGGAATATGTAGATCATTTACGCACCGTCCTTAGAGTTCTTAGGCTCGGGAACTTTATGTAAATTTTCAAACTGGGAGTTTTGGTTGGATTCTGTGACCTATTTGGGGAATATTATTTTAGCTGATGGTATTCGGGTAGAAACCCAGAAGATTGAAGTTGTGAAGACTTAGCCAAGTCCTACAACACCTATGGAGGTTCGTAGTTTTCTGGGTTTGGAAGGTTATTACAGAAGATTTGTAGAAGGATTTTCCTCAATTTTTGCATCATTGACGAAGCTGAAGAAGCTAAATTTCAATGGACGGATGTTTGTGAGCGCAGTTTTCGGGAGATGAAAGATACATTGACTTCGGTACTAATTCTGACATTTCCAGAAGGGTTGGAAGGCTATGTGGTGTATTATGATGCTTCAGGAGTAGGGTTGGGTTGTGTGTTAATGCAGCACGGTAAAGTTATTGCATACACTTCAAGGAAGTTGCAAAAACACGAGAAAAACTATCCAACCCATGATCTTGAGTTAGCTGCTGTGATTCATGCATTGAAGATGTGGAGGCATTATTTGTCTGGTGTTCACGTTGATATTTATATAGATCACAAGAGTCTCCAGTATATTTTCAAGCAAAAAGAGTTGAATCTACAGCAAAGGTGATGGTTGGAGTTGTTGAAAAATTATGATGTTAGCATTCTATATCATCTTGGGAAGACGAACGTTGTAGTTGATGCTCTTAGCATAGATCTATGGGAAGCTTATGTGATGTTCAACCAAGGAAGAGAGAGTTAGCTCGTGAGCTTTAGCAGCTAGCCAACCTCGGAGTTCATGTAATGGACTCGTGTAACATGGGAGTTTCCATTCAGAATTCAGTTGTTTCGTCATTGGTGGTTGAGGTGAAAGAATGCTAGTATGAGGATCCCATATTAGTTCATTACAGAAACACACTTCCTCAGAAGAAGAAGGTTACACCTTAAAAAAATTTCACGTCGTTTGTGTTGTACGTAAACTAACGTTAGCTAAGAGAGGTCATGGAACCCTTATAAGGTTAATGAATACTCTTAACAATTGTTAAGCAAGTGTCTAAATGTTCCGGGATAAAGCAAATCAAAGAAAATAATTTTGTCAAAAATTTGGAAAAAGTTGGCTGAATTTTGGATAGAAATTTTGGGTCACATTTGTAGGGGTATATCTCTGGGTTTATCAGGAGTTTTGAGGTGTTTCAAAAACCTAAAATGAAGTTCGTCAAGTCTAGTTTCCAACTCAACAAACCGTTCGTCGATACGACATCGGAGTAGGGAGTTATGGGCGTTTTAAAATGGATAGCTAGAGGAATACGAACCTCGGTGGAAAATCCGGGCAGCCCACTTAAAAGCCCACTTGTGTGGTGACCCAGCCCAATTCGATCTTGGCACGTATAAAAGGGCCTCTACACTTCATTTTATTCATTTTTCTTCAACTCCACACCCCTCTAGAAATCTCCTAACCTCTCCACACCTCTCTAGAATCTCCCACACTTCTCTCTCCATTACAAGAGTGTTGTTGAAGGTTCTCCACCATTCCAAAACATTCTATACCATCACAAAAGAGGATCAAACTCCAAAACCCCAGGCTAATTCATGGATAAGGATTGTTCTTGTCTCTACTTAATGTTGTGATAAATTTGGTCTTGGAAGAAATTGAGTCGGGTGAAGTTCTTCTAGTGTAAGGTATGTTCTCCATCCTATTTCTCATGATTAAGTTAATTTGAAAGTTTAGCAAGTCCTATAAAAGAAGAAAATCATAGTAGAGAAGTTGCAAAATATTAAAATGAAGATGATGACTATTGAATGAATTTGAAAGAAGTGGATTAATTTGAGATTAAATTGAGTATAATTCTTCGAATATGGTATTGTGCATATTGTTATGGTTTGTTGGGAATTGGGAAAATATCGTGTGGAATGTTTTATAGAGTATATTGGTGTTGAGGATGATGTTGTTGATATTAGTATTGCTATTGTTTTTGTTTTGTTGGAATTGTGATTTCGGGCTAGGGATATAAATACGGGAAATGATGTCCGAATTTTGACAAATTTTAAAAGAAATTAATTTGAAGACTTAAGATAAGCATATGACAATAAGTATAACAGTAGTATGATTTCACTTGAATGTAGAATTACGAGCTCAGGAGAAAAAGCATTAAGTAGTAGGGGATCAACCAAATATGTTAAGGCTAGTTCCTTTCTTTCCAAAGTCATGATTCCTTTTCTATGAACCTATACATGTCTTCCATAATGTTCTTACTCCCAAAAGCTAGGGATTTATGATTCTGAGAGTTTCTTATGCCGCTAAAGATGAATATGCTTTTACGATGATAATGATGATGATCTTTTTTCTAGAAATTCCAATGTTATGGTTTTAATGCTAACATGAGATCATTGAGTATGTTTCATGATTTTCTTGATTTTATTCATTGTTGTTAATCTTACCTTATGATAATTGTTCCTTAAAGGTGAGATATAGCGAAGATGATTATTCCATAATATAAATCGGAGGTTATCGACCTTACATCACTCCGATAGAGTTATAGCTTTTAATTGGGCACTCTTGCATTCTTATGTTATGTATGATTACACCGGGCCTAGTTTGCCGGGCAGGCACCACTTTTGTGGGCGGCTTATGGACATGTTAATAACACCATGCCTATTTGGCCAGGTAGACACCACTAGTGGGCGGCGTGAGATGATTACCCCGAACGCGGGAGGCCCAGACGCGGGCTAATGATCATGTTATATATGTATGAGAAATATTTTTTTAAGAAAGCGAAGTATGCATGATATTTGCCTTACGAGGCAATCAGTTGTACAGGTTATCTTTATCTCATGTTATGTTCCACATTTCTTCTTATATTATTTTCAAGCCTTACATACTCAGTACATTATTCGTACTGATGTCCTTTCTTGTGGACGCTGCGCTCATGGCCGCAGGTAGACACGTAGACGGTCCTGCTCCTAGAGCTTTATCAGTGGAGTATCAGAAAGGCTCGAATTGTCCCGGAGCTGCAGCTTATTGGTACTACTCTTTTATGCATATACTTGGGCACGGCGGAGTCCTGCCCCGTCTTTATGGATTTCCTATACTATATATATATAGATGCTCGTAGACCGGTGCATATATCTAGATATTCTGTAGTCTTATCAGTACGTATTGATGTATAGTATTTAGACAACCTTGTTGTCCTATGTTTATAGGCATGGTTGTTGATGATTGCATAACGACTTGCCATTATTTTGTGATATATGTTCTTACAGAGTATGATGCATATGAGCTAGTTTATGGCACAGTAGTTTATGAGATGTATGTTTAGATGTACTCGGTAGGTTAGCTCCAGGTGCCCATCATGGCCCTCTAGATGGGTCATGACAAAGAAGTCATCCTTTGAGATTTCTACAGACGGAGTTCTCAGATGTCGAGGCAAATTATTTGTTTCGGGTGTTACAGGATTACATCACTAGATTTTGGAGGAAGCCCATTGTTCCTGTTATTCTATTCATCTGGGAGCGACGAAAATATATCATGATCTTAAATCCATATATTGGTGGAACGGAATGAATAAAGACAACGAAATTTGTAGCCCATTGTCCTAACTCTCAGCAAATAAAGATTGAGCATCAAAAGCCCGGTGGATTGTTGCAAGCTATGGACATTCTGACTTGGAAGTGGGAAGTTATTAATAGGAATTTCATCGCGGGCTTACCTTTTTCTTAGCGTAAGTATGATCCTAATAGGTAGTTATCATTCTAGTATCCAAATGGCCCCGTATGGGGCTTTATATGGACACAAGTGTAGATCCCCTGTTCGGTGGTTTGAAGTGGGAGAAACTAAGTTAATTGGGTCATACTTGATTCAGCAAGCCATGGAAAAGGTCAGGCTTTTTCAGGATCGATTAATAATATCCCAGGGTCATCAGAAATACTATACAGATAATCGTCGACGAGACTTAGAGTTTCAAGTAAATGACTGGGTATTCCTGAAGGTGTCACCGATGAAAGGCTTTATGAGGTTTGGCAAAAAAGGCAAACTTAGCCTTCAGTATATTGGGCCTTACAAGATTGTACGCAAGGTAGAATAGGTGGCTTATGAGTTAGATTTACCTTCGGATTTGGAGTCATTCCATTCGATTTTCCACGTATTGATGCTTCGTAAATGCATTGGAGATCCTTTCAGAATGCTACCTGTAGATGATGTCCAGGTCACCGATCAACTATCCTACAAAGAAGTTCCCATTGCTATTCTACAAGTTCGAAGACTCAGAAACAAAGATGTAGCTTCAGTTAAGGTTTTATAAAGAAACAATAATAAGGAAGAAATGACTTAGGAAGCTAAGGAAGGTATGAAGTTCAGGTATCCACATTTGTTTCCACTCCCAGAGGAGATTCAGACAGAGGCACCATTGTCCTCAGGTATGTAATGCTTTCGTTCGATGATTTCTTGGTCGTGTTTAGCCATTATTGTTGATGTTTTTGTAGCCCTATAAGTCATTGTATATTGTGGGTTGATGTGATAGGATGATACAGGGGATACTCTAGCGAAATTGTGGTAGAATCCCTAACAGCCTCACATTCGAGGACGAATGTTCCTAAGGGGGGAGGAATGTTACATCTTGGGAAATTTCGTGACGTTGCATTATGAGTAAATTAGTGCAAACCTAAAGAGGCATAGGAATCCCTTATAAGGTTAAGGATGTTACCTAATAATTCCAAGTATTTTCCTTAAGGTTTCGGAGTTATATGAAGCGGTGGAAGTAAATTTGTTAATCGAGTTGGAGTCAAGATTGGGAAGTTTATGTAGTATTTGAGTTATGCATTGCTTAAAATTACCTTGAGGCGAAGCTCTAGAGCCTTTTACATGGTTAATAAAGTTTTATACAAACTCCAAGAAGGTTCCATAAGGATTGGAGGTCAAACGAATGGAAAAGAACGCATTTTCGCGAAACCGGGCAAAATAGGGCCATATGCGGTTGCATACTCAGTATGCTGGACCGCATATGGGCAGTAAACTGCCCAAAATGGAAAACGTCACTTCTAGCCTTCTCCCTAAGGAGGGGAGAAAGAGGAGGGGAGATGAGGCCGCATATCCAACATGCGACGCCGCATCTCCACCGCAAGTCGGTGCGGGGGTGCGAAGTTGCCCCCTTTTTAAATCCCCAAAGACCCCATTTTCATTCAAACTTTCTACACTTATTTCCCTACATTTCTAGAAACTTCTTGAGAGCTCTTGAAGGTTCTCGCACAATCCATACCTTTCCATATCATCTAAAGATAGAATCAACATCAAAACCCAAAGAGAATCCATGGAAGGTGATTGTTCTTGCTTCTCTTCAAAGTTATGATAAACTTGGTCTTGAAAAGAGTTGGGAAAGGTGAAGTTTTTCTATAATAAGTTATGATATTCCTATTATTTACATGATCAAGTTGATATAAATGTTTAGCAACTCTTGGGAAGGAAGAGAATTAAAGTGGAGAAGTCTTAAATGTTGAAGTGAAGAAGATGACTATGAGATGAACTTGAAAAGGGGACTTTAGATAAATTTGATATTTGATTGAACTGTAACTTCTTGAATATGGTATTATGAATGTTATTATTGTCGTTTGGGAGTTGATGAATCCTCTTGAATGTAGATTTTTCGGACTTTAGGGAAGAACGTTAAGTAGTTAAGAAGACGTAAAGATATGTAAGGCTAACCCTTCTCTCTAAAGGCATGTTTTCCTCGTTTTGAACCTATACGTGATATCCATGATAGTCCTACCCCTATAAATGCTATAAGCTGATAATTATCGAGATTTTCACGATATTGTTGACAATGTCCTTTCCGATGATAATGATAACGATTATGATAATGAGTTCAATTCTAGAAATGCCATCCAAGATATTCACAATGTCCTATTCGTAGAAATGCTAGAAGTTTATGACATTCAATATTCTTGAAATACTTTGGCAAAAGCTCTTTATAGTGATAATGATAATGATAATAGTGATGATGATAATGATGATAATGATGGAGATTAAATAATAGAAACCGGGGGTTTACTGACTTTATGTTACCCCGATAGTGTTGTAATCTTTCTCTCGAATACTTATGAATGTCGTAAATGTATGTAGCTATGTTGTGACACCGAGCCTATATGGTCGGGTATGATATCCATTGAGCGTACACCTCTGCAGTTTGGTACGGACAACACCGAGCCTTGTTATGGTCGAGTATGGATGGCACCGAACCTATATGGTCGGGTATGGTATCATTATATGCAGATGTATCAAATGTTTTCTTCAAAAGAAGGTTAAGAAAGCATAACAAACATCTTAAGAGGTATAAATGATTCATTTATCTCATGTTATTCTTCATACTTGTATTATGTTATTATTCATGCCTTACATACTCAGTACATTGTTTGTACTGACATCCTTTTATTTTTGGATGTTGCGTTCATGTCCGCAGGTAGACAGGGAGACAGAACAGACCAGTAGGTTGCTTCTTCAGTGATTGCATAGAGGCGCTTCATTTGATCCTGAATCAAAATAGTTGGTATGATTCTTTTGGTGTACATATATGTGCATGGCGGGGTCCTGTCCTGTCGTCATGATTTTACGTACTCTTCTGAGAGGCTCGTAACAATTGTGTACAATTAGGTATCTCTCAGCCTTGTCGTCTCATATTTGTATATCATTTTGATAACTTTTCCGGCTTGTATATATATGGGCATAGTTGATGATGTTTATATAAAATGGTGCCTTAGTCCAATGAAAATTATGTTATTGATGCATGTAAAATTATGAGTTAGCCATGTGGCTCACCTAGACATGATTATGAAAGTATGATGATAGATGCTCGACAGGTTAGCTCCGGGTGCCCGTCATGGCCCTCCGGTTGGGCTGTGACAGGTAAAATATCATCAAGTCTACTCGCAAACCCAGATAAAGCTTAGTACCTGTCATACCAAAATTCTGAACTAAAAATTATCTGATCCTTGAATGTGATTTACTAGGAAACCCACAAGCCTTCCTGGAAATATAAACATAGTCCACCAGGCTCTAATCAAACAATTCTGACCTGCAATTGATGCACAACCCCTGAATATCACCAATAGTCACCCGAACTGACTTCAAACCTTCTGAAACTAATCGCAGCCCCGTCACACATCTATGGCGACCAATTCTAATCTTTTCCCGATTTATAATCATTCATGTTTTTCACCCTCGACTCCAAAAGCTGAGTTTTGTCCAAGTTATCAACTTAATAACGAAAAACTATACCTTAAGATTGCAACCTTCATGGTTCCTCTATTTTCACCTGATACGCGAATCTGACGGAATCTCAGGAACTCTAAAAACAACAATTTATCCTCTTGCTTTTCTTTAACTCGCTCACAACTCTGAACATCTCAATTAATACACTTTAATCGTCGAATCTCCTAATGTAACACCTCGTTACGTCCATCACCATTCCAAAAGCATCAAATCTCGTAATCTCTTGTACCAACCCCTCCCAAATTTTCCCAAGCCTTTAATATTCTGAAAATGCTCACACAAGCTATCCAGCTAGCAGTACCCACAACATAATACACTACCACGAAGATGGTGATACAACCCAAAGTGGCTATCAAGAGCTTATGGATGACTTTTCATCAAGTCATTATTTGAATGCATAGAGGGTGCATGGAACGAAGACTTGAAGCTAAAAGACATGCATGGAAGTACAAGACTCCACTTTGACGAATACTTGGAGCGGGGAGAAAAAGGCTATTTATGCAAAGAGACTATCCTTAAAAGACAAGCCATCATCTCCAAAGAAGACAAGGAAGGCCCTTAATTCATTAAGGGTATTTTTGTAATAGCATAGCCTTAGCCTAGTTTAGTATAAATAATATGATATATCATTTCATTAGGGTCGGATTATTTTGAGATATTTTGTGATGAACTTTGCGTTCACTCTTGAGAGAGTGGGGCTATGGCCTTTGTTGCGAAACAATGTTGAGAGATTGCTTGCTTGAGGATTTCATTGCCTCTTGAGGGTTGTCTAAGAGATTAGGTGCTTAATAGAGTGTGATTAAGAGGTCTTAGTTATTAAGAACTTTGGTTGCCCAATTTTTCCTATTATTGTGTCAATCTATCTATCCTTTTCCTTTTCTTGTCAAATCTTATTTTTTTTGTTTCCGTTATTATATCAGACGGTCTCATCTCGAAACTAAAACTCCAACCTTCAAATTATAAAGATTCCTAGAATTCCTTTTTGTTGAACAAAACTAGCACATCCATCAAAGAGTGCTACGAAATTACCCAACTTGGTACCACACAAGCCACTTCCCATAAACCTTAACATTTCGGTTACCTGAAATTTGCTTCTTACTAGTCACCGATCACGAAATCTCATGGGACTTTGTCATATAACTTAGTTCATTTCTGTAGACTTCCTTCTTTAAGCATACTCAATAATTATACCTCATCTGAAATATTCAAGACAATAGCACCACAATCCATACTGACCTAAGTAATCCCAAAGATGTACCTTATATCACCAATTCTAGATCACCTATACCTTTTCTTGACTCTTCAATTCCTCAATTTCAATCAGATCAAAATCACCACCACCGTCTAACCATCACTCGAACCCATTCAATTGTATAACATATAATCATAAGTCTTGCAACTAGCCGAGTAAATCCTGGAGATAGTAGTATGCCACACACACTCTACACCCTAGAGTTCCCTACCTTACTTAACTCTAAACTGATTACTTTCTAAACCCAGAGCATCACATACACTGTCCTACTAATGTCCTCATCTATCTCTATCAAGGTTCCCTTACTTAAATTCCCTTAACTAAAATTTTGAAATGTTCTTCATAACTTGATTTAGTTTGAACTCATCATTGATCTACCACTACAAATGTCCTTTAATGCTACTTGCCTACGAAGATCACCTCTTACCTTATGTGTCGAACCGGAAAATATCTAACAAATTGTGTGATTATCCCACTCATTCGATTAATCCCACAGAGTCATAACCTAGTAATAGCAGGAACTAGCCAAAACTTACACAATAGGTACAATACTCATGCCCTTTGTCCAAGTGTAGATGCAACATCCGATAGCTCCATGAGTACTAAAACTTCACATTTTCCAACACTAGAGTCATTTTTATTAGTCAACCACTGGCTTCCATTAGCCCACGGCATAACTAAACCTACTAACTCAACACTGAAATCTTATGTCTATTCTACCATGTATGACTGCAACATAAATCTCAAATCAACTAGCTTTTTATTCCACAATCTCCTTATAATTCCTCTAAACACGATGACCTGGCGAACAAACCCTTTACTGAAGGTCCAAGACCATAGCTACCAAATATTTGATCTAGAATCAATAACCATTTCCCTGAAAAAACCCACAAACCACTAGTTCTTACTCCGTCACTATCATATTGCCACGTCGAAGCCCAGCTTAACTTTTTACGGCAGAATACAAAATCCATTCTTATACAAATTGCAATCTTATCCCAATGAGCACGTCAGATACCAATTATTCCCTTCCTAATAGCGGAGATTGATCTATCCAATTCCTCTTCGTTACGCCTCTGTCCCATAACACAAAAGTACTCTTACCAATATACCTTGAGAAATCCTATTTCGCTACACATTTTCCACAAAAGTCACCCTTTATGTCCTTATTCTTAACTTCCCTTCTTTATTACACGCAGTCACTATCCTCTTGCCAAATCCGATGATCCTTACCAAAATTACAGTCGTCCCACATATCTACATCTAATACACTGCCATTGCTAAATTGTTGACCTGCCATTGGTGCACCTGCGGCACGCAAACCATCATAATACCTTGAAGATGTTGAAATTTTGCCCAAACCAATCATACCTTGGATAAGTCATTCTCGTTAAGCCATAAATGAACTTTTGCAACTTCCAAGCAACCGAACGCCAAAAACATGGAGATCTTGTTGCCCACTGTACCATCTCTCCCATTATTCAAGGAAATCCCCACAATAAACTAGTCTTAACCACGATTCTACACAACTGAATCCTCATTCAATAGCTAGAAACTAAACTTGGTCACGCGTCCAAATCAGGATTACACATCTCGTGCCATACCATAACATGTCATAATAAAACCATTCGCATGAGAATTCAAGGATGAATTCCCCACCATTCGTGTGTGATTAAGACAAAAAAATTCAGATACCAATTGGAATCGACAAGATACCAATTCGAATGAAGTAGCACGAAAGGAATGGAAGAATTGGATGTTTCCCAAATGTCCCATAGCCTCTCACAAATAAGTGAGGAGCTCATCGTACTAACTCGCAAGACTCTACTAGACATGCTCTTGTACTTATAGACTGGTAACCTAGGGCTCTGATGCCAACTTTTCACGACCCAAATCACGGATCACGCGGGCACGTACCCAAATCCCACCTGGTAGGCAAACCTTTCCCTTATTCAATCATTCAAATTAAGTGTAATAAAAGAAACAAAAGTATCTAAGCAGTCTCCGTATCATATAAAGTATATAAGTGAGAAATACAACAGCTACCCAAGATCTGATCGAGTCCAAGTACAAGAGCTACAAAGTATGAGATAAGTCTGAATAGTAAAATACATCAAGTCTAAAACATACTATCTCGAATACGAGGGACAAGTGTAATGACCCGTTTGGTCATTATTACACTTTTGCTCATTTATCTCTTAGACCCTTCCTAGAGCCTTATCAATTTGATTTTGACCTGCGGGGATTAGTGGCATGATTTTCGAGGTAATTGGGTGAGTTTTATGATGACTTTTGTGAAATAGAGCCTTAAAGTGAAAAATGATTGATTGATATTTGACTTTTGGGTAAACTGACTATTTTAAGAAATCTGTCGATTCCGAGAAGCTCAGATGGTCGATTATGACTTGGCAGGATGCTTAGTTCGGTTCCCGAGTCATGTGCAAGCATTTTGGGTCATTGGTTAGAAACGTTTTCTTTTACCATTAGGTGTTGACCTGGTCAAACTGACCTCCGTTGGAAATTTCGAGACCGCGAGTGAGTCTGTAACGCATTTTTATATATGTTGTCATATCTAGTTTGTATCTGGGAAGTCTCGGTTGATTGTCAGGTTTTGGGGTTGAGTTAGTGAAAAACCAGAAATTCTACTTGTGTTTAGTGCCTACTGTAGTGGCATCCTTTTCACTGTAGCGGACCTGCCTCGGTAAGGCCTTGTTCGCTATGGTGAGTTGCGTAGACTAGTAGTGAGTCGCTATAGCGAGCATAGTTTCGCCGTAATAGAGTTGCTGTGGTGGATATATAGCCGCTGGCGTAGTTCCGCTGCAATAGACGCTTGACCGCTGCAGGGAACGACGTGACCAGAATCTTATTTAATGTCTGGTTAAAACCTTCTTTTCCTATTCCTTCATTTATTGTTCCTAAGTATCTTTGAGGTGAATTGAGATGGTTCTTAGCTTATTTCTCTTGAGGGTAAGTTCTCTAACATCGATTTCATTCATTTAACTTTCTTAAGCATGATTCCATGATAGAAAATCTATAGTGTAACAACCCATTTGGTCGTTATAGTGTTTTTGACCTATTTACACTCGTTAACTTTTCCTCGAGTCCTATGAGTTTGATTTTGACCTGCGGGGATGGGTGGTACAGATCTAGAGGTGATCTGGTGAGTTTTAGTGTTATTTTTGAAAATTTGAGCCTTTAAGTGAAAAAACAACAATTCCAAATCGAAATTGGAAATCTTTATTGGACCGTGATAGCTAGCTAAAACTTATTTGACCCACATTTTACTTTTGAGTAAATGGACCTATTTTGGAACTCCATCAATTCTAAGAGGTTTGGATGGTCGTTTTTGACTTGACAGGGTATTCGGTTCACTTCCAAAAGCACGCAGGAGCGTTTTGAGTTATTGGTTAGAAAGTTGGTCTTTGGCCACTGGGGGTTAACTTAGGTAAAATAGACCCCCGTTAGAAATTCTGAGGCTGCGAGTGAGTTCGTATCCCCTTCTTTTGTATATGTGCATATTTGTTTTGCATTTGTGAGGCCATAGGTGATTATCGAATTTTGGGGTTGAAATTGCAAAAAACTAGGATTTTCTGGTGTTTGGTGTCTGTGTCTGCCGTAGCGGCACCAGGCTCGCGGTGGCAGTTCAACTATGACGGAAGACCAGTCGCCACAGCGGCTGATTGGGTTTTGGGGCTAGCTGCCAAATCTAAATAGAAATTGATGATGTAATTGACTAGAATAAACATTGAAAATGATGAATTCAATGTTGTGAAGGCTAGTTCTTTCATTATTGGTGATTAATCTGAGGATTCAAGAGTTAAGGTTTACACCCAAATTTTGGGTTTCCACTTTAAATCCGAATTAAGCCCAATTGTGATGTGATTTAGCAATTTATCAATGGGTTTGATCACATAGAGCTTTTATTGCATATTTCATCGTTCAATTTCCCGTTTTACACTTGTGGACCCGTTTCCCCAATTCCTTGGATTAGAATTTGACCTAACTAGAAGTTTATCAATATAGGTGTTGTTCTTCATGATTTCTAATATAGAAATTAAATATGAATAGACTTTGAGTATTTGGAGGCATAAAGAAAGGGCAAGGCTAAGATTTACGGTTTGTGGCTCCTGTTTGGCATTCGAGGTATGTTACGGCTTACTTTATAGTTACACATCGGTTAGCAAAGCATATCTAGAGTTAGTATTTGTTGGAGAAAGCATGTTACGCCTTTAAGTATGAAGTTGGATGGATTACTTAGGTTGGTATTGTTGTTGATTATGGCTACTCGCCTTGTTGTGTTCTATTGAGTTATTGCTTTGCTGTGATTTATTGGCTTGTAGCCACTTGAGTGATTCCAGACTTATTGCTTAATGATTTAATTTATGATTGTAGATCGTATTTTATCATATGTTGATGTTGTGAGGAAGGAAAGAAAAGCTATGATTTGATATTTTGTCATCATTCATTGATATTATGCAGTATACTCTTGCTTATCTTTCATGATACTTTGATATGAATACTTAGTGACTTATTCATGGTTGTGAACCCATATCGCTCAGTTATTGGTTATTGAATTGTGAAGAGGAAGGAATTAATATTAAAATTTGTGTCCATATGTGGCACGGTTGTCATTGGCATACTCTTGTTGGCATTGATATCATGCATGAATTCATACTTATATATTTAGATCGGGTTACGCGCCACAACATATATATATATATATATATATATATATATATATACACACACACACACACACACACATTTACTAGATCGAGTTGCACGTACCGCAACACTAACTTGTATCGAGCTGTGCACTACAGTAGGTGAATAGAATTCGTAGGTCCCCCATGGGTCATGACTTTCGAGGCGTAGATATCATCCAGCCAGAGCATGTGTGTATCATTGCATTGCATTTATATTTCATTCACTCCCACATCTGGTTTCTGGTAGTGGTATTTATCGTATTGGCGGTGCTTCTAAACTTAACTTCCTAGTTGGATGCTGATTTGAGAATGTCGTGTGTATGATTAATACATACTTGGGAATTAATGGATTCGAGGAGTAGAGACTTTCTTCTAGGTTGAGACTTAAGGTTACGGAGTAACATTGTTAGCTGTTTTTATGCTTATTTTGAGGAATCATGGTAACTTGGCAAGATTTGTGTTTAGGTGTTTCACCATAGGCTATGATTCGGTTATTGATCCTTATGTACTTGAGTTGTTATTCTTGGATTGTGTGGTGTGTATACCTGATTGTGAGCATGTCTATTCTTCAGTCTCTTCCTTTATATATGTTAACTAACTATTGTCGGCCTATGATACCTATTCAGTACGTGTTGTTTGTACTGATGCTACCTTGCCACACTTCTTTTTGGGGTGTAGACTTTAAGACAGGTTCTATTTCCACTTCCCTAGACAGATTTTCGAGGCAGACTTTAGTATTCTTGGGTGAGCATTTGATGGCCGCTACCCGGACTCTTCTATTTTACTGTCTTTATTTCCTATTAAGAAACATATTTGTTATTTTGAGACTTCTATATTCTACACATATCATTAACTGCTCTTGTATTATTCAGACTAGATTTGGGGGTTATAGTTATGGTTTCCGCACTTTACTTATATTAGTAGGATTAAGGCTTATGATTCCGCCTTTTCTTTATTCCTTATTGTATGGAGTAACGATTGGAAAAGCCTTCACCTACCGAGGTGGGAAATGATAGGTGGCCACGCGACTTAGTAAATTGGGTCATGATAAATTGGTATCAGAGCCCTAGGTTACCCGGTGAATAAGTACAAGAGAATGTCTAGTAGAGTCTAGCGAATCGATATGATGAGCTCCATACTTATCTGCAAGTGACTATGAGACATTTAGGAAACTCCAAATTCTTTCTTTCATTCGTGCTACTTCATTTGAATTGGTATCTAGTCGTTCCAATTGGTACCTAGTCGATTCCAATTGGTATCTGAATGTCTTTATCTTAATCACCCACGGATGGTGGAAACTTGTGCTTAAATTGTTATGCGCGTGATTTTTTTATGACGTGGCTTGATATGGTATGAGATGTGTCATTCTGATTCGAACGCGCCAAGTTTAGTTTCTAGCAATAGCTTGCGGTTTCAGTTGTGTGGGAACATAATTAATACTCATTTATTCTGGGGTTTCTTGAGAAATGAGAAAGATGGTACCAGAGTTAAATCATCTCTATGTTTTCAGTATTGGGTTGCTCGAAAGAGGCAAAAGTGCATTTATGGCTAAACAAGAGTGGTTTATTCGATGAAATAATTAGTTGTGGGAAAAGTTTCAACTTTGTAAGGGAATTATGATGGTTTGCGTGGCACAGGTGTACCAATGGCAGGTCAATGATTCATCAGTGACAGGGTACTTGATGTCGATATGCGAGGATCAATATAAGTTCGGTAAGGATCATCGAATTTGGTAAAAGTATAGTGACCGCGTGTAAAGAAGAGAAGTTGAGGATAAGGACATAAAGGACAACTTTTATAGAAAAACGAGTAGCGAAGTAAGATTTCTTAGGGTTTATTGGTAAGAGTACCTTGTGTTATGCGACAGAGGATTAAGGAAGAGAATTGGGATAGATCACTTTTCGCTATTAGGAAGGGAACAATTAGTATCTGGCATGCTCGTTAGGATAAGGTTGCAATTTGTACGAGGTGGATTCCATATTCAGCCGTGAAAAAAATGAGTTAGGCTTCCACGTGACTATATGGTAATGGTTCGTGGGTTCTTCTAGGGAAGTGGTTATCGGTTCTAGATCAGAGCGCAATGTCACTTGTGATGAGTGATGACATAAGATATTTGGCAACTATCGTCCTGATAATTCAGTAAGGGTGTATCCGTCGGGTCTTCATGTTAGAGGAATGGTAAAGATATCGTGGAATCAATAGCTAGTTTATTTGAGAGTTATAGTGCGGTCATGCTTGATAGAATAGACATAAGGGTCAGTATTGAGTTAGTATGTTTGGTTATGTTGTGGGCCTGTGGTTGACTTGTAAGAATGACTCTAGTGTTGGACGAGTGCGAAGTTTTAGTACTCAAGGAGCTATCAGGTGTTTCATCTAAAATTTGATTAGGGTTAAGAGCCTTGTACCTTTTGTTTAAGTTTCGACCGGTTCCACAGAAAAGAGGCGGAATATACATCGCCAAATTTCACACACACACATCAGAAGGGTGGCGGAATGCACATCGCCCCCAAGTACATACACATACATACAAACTCAGAGGCCGACTTGGCCATAGCAGCGTACGGGCCGCTTAAGATCGCAAAACAGACTCACATGCAAACACACCGGACCCACGACCCACAAATCTGACTACAGGCCTCTAAACAAAACAGAACATATGAACATATGACGGGACAGGGCCCCGCCGTACCCACACATCCACAAATGTACCGAACACACACATACAACAGAAGATATGTACCAAAAGTAGGCTCCGAATCAAGGGGAGCTCTCCAACACAGCAGAATGAGTAGCCTAAACTGGAGGACCACCCAAACGAGCTTCTGTACCTGCGGGCATGAAACACAGCCCCCGAAGAAACGGGGGTCAGTACGGGAGAAGTACTGAGTATGTAAAGCAGAAGGTACAGAAATCACAAACACAGCTGGAGTCAGAAAGAACAAACACACCGTCAACGTAAACAAAGCAAACCTGTGCGGGAGGCGAACGTACAAATGCAATCAAATCATGTATAGGGTTTAGGAACGTGGTCACCCCCCGACGCTGGTGCCACAACACATCATAACTCCAGAAGTTTTCAAATCTCCGTACAGTCTCCAGGCACATCATATCACACACACATCACATCATCAGAACATATCAAATGCCATATCACATCATAACTCCATAAACGGTAACCGGCCCTATGGCGAGGCCTCGGAAACCGTAACACATCATGACTCCCGAATATGTTATGGCGCGCACGATCACAAAGTCGGCCCGGGTACCGACGAATGAAATCATAGCAGACAGCACGAACAGAGTAGTGCAGAAACCATATGCATATCAAAAATAATTTACCGGACTCAACATATAGTTTACATATAGGTATATACCGACGCCAGAAGGCTCGGAGTAGGAATCAGATTAAGCAAAATTTGCGGGTAAAAGGTACGAAGTTCCAAACTGCCAAATCTTTAGAGAAAACTGTTTATAGGTCATGTTCTGAAAACCTCACATTATTCAAAGTACAAAACGTTCACTAATGGCATAGGAAGTTTCAAACGCAGCATTGGGTCATAAACAAACGATCGCTGATCATAGCGGACGCAAACGAACCAAACAAACCGAATAAGGAGAGCCTTGGGGCTCGCGGGCCCACCTCGAGTCAAATTGAGGCGGCGGACGCAAATCACAGACTTTAGGCTCCCTAGAGCCATCTACGAAGGTTTCGGAGAGTTTCGGACACAACAACAAAAGTTATGACGATTCGAACATTCTTTGGATCAAATGCAACAAAAGGGTTCAATTGCGCTGGAAGAATAGTACCCAAACTTGAACCTAAATTTCCAAGAGCAGAGTTACCCCCGAGATTCCGATATTAACCTAGTATGACTAGGACATGCCAAAAGAAGGATAGGTAGGCTTTACATACCTGGTTGGCGCCTTACGCTCGTCAAATCGCGATTCCCGTTTCGTCCGAAAACTGCAAATGGTCACTTTTACCAATTACTATTCATGGGAGTTAGCATTTTCATCTTTGGGGCTACACTTGGCTACCGAAATTTCGGCAGCATTTCCCCTATAAATCTAACATCCCCGAGACTTGGCTCGGCTCAAAATACAACAACAACAACAATCCCAAACATCATTACACAATACAAACCACAATCAACCACACTACTTCAAAATTGCACCTTATTACATAAGTTGGTAATTCTATATTCAAACTTCAAAATTCCAAATCTATTTTCACATTAGTCCATTCATTCACTCATTCAAAATTATTCAAACACACCACCAACAAGTTCCAAACCACATACAAACTTATTCAAAGTTCATTACTTTCCAATTTTCATTCAAACCACCAAAAGTTACGACGAACATTCTAACTTGCGTCGTTTCATTCCGAATTCATTATCATCAACCATAAATCATATTTAAAGTCCTTAATATCATAAATATACTATGATATACACAAATATACCAAAGGTATACACTTTCCGATAACGTCCGAAATCATTTTCTAACACCAAATCAATTCTCCAAACATTCATTTACGTTATAAAGGCCATGACGACACAACTAACAACCTTAAACGAAATCAATTCACACTTGTTTTCCCATCTAAGGCACACGGCCAAACACACCCTTTTCACACACACACGCCAAGCACAAACACAACCCCAACCCACAATCTTCATGCTAATCCAATCACTAACACATATATATCCATTTCACAACATAAAAACATAGAAATCTTACCTTGATCTTAAGATTCCGATTCGCCGCGAACGTCGCCCTTTCGTCAAAATAATTGTACCACAACGAAGAGCACCTCGAACTCATCAATCATTCCAAAAGAAACTAGGTGTTTGGATTCGAAACAAAGCCAAGATAATTTTTTTTTTCTTTCCAATGGTTCTCGGCCGAGAGCTATTTTAGCTCAAAGTTGAAGTGTGATATTTTTCTAGATAATTCACAAGGATCATTGATATATATCCACTATGGAGAGTCATGTGCATAGCACATGACATTAAAAAATGGGTTGGGCCATTCACTATGGCCGGCCACCAGAAAATTTTTGGGCCTAGATTCTTATCAAATTTTTGTTGGCCCAATTCATTAAAAGTCCCGTTTAGTAATTCCCGAAACTAATTTCCGAAATTCCAAATTTACCCTCGGCCTTCCCCGAGGTCTTGACATTAATGATTCCATAACCAACATAGTCATATTTACTAAAATCAAGTTATGTCCTTAAAACACACAAGTCGAAATTATTTCTCAATTTCCAATTACCCGAAAACACGGGACATAACATTCTCCCCCCCCCTTAAGAACATTCGTCCTCGAATGTCGAATCGACCTCATGGGTGTCGTACTACTCCGGGAGGGTTCTCTTGATAGTTGTCCTTTATTGATCTTTCCGACATGGCTCCTTTACCAACATTAGGGGGCAACTTTTCACGTCACTGACTCAAATGCCTTCATAATACACTTTCTCATACCCCACGTGATTACCGGTCCACACGCTATATTCTTGTAATGGACGAACGCTTTCCAGACATCATAGTCAATATCATTTTCTTGTCACACTCCTGAGTTTCCTTACCGCATCGTCGTAATCTCACTTTACTTCATATCAGACACTTCATGCCAAACAGATTCAGAACTAAAGCCGGACGCACATAAGCATATCGGACAGATTCATAGTCAACCTCAAAGGTATAGAAGTATATCAGACAGACTGAAATGTGTCAAACAAATCTGGGATCGGAGTTAGACGTACAAAGGCGTATCGGACGAATTTGTAAGCAGAATCAAACTCACGAAGATACACCAGACAGATTCATAATCGAGGTCAGACGTACGGAATCATATCGAACAGATTCGAAATCAGAATCAAACATACAGAATTGTCTCATACAGAGTCGTGATCAAACAAACCGAAATGTATCAAGCACACGCGCGGTCAAAATCAAACGCACAGAAGCATATCAGACGGACTTATATCCAGAGTCAGACCCACAGAGGTGTGCCAGACAGAAACAGATTCAGAATCAAACGCACAAAAGGTTCATCGGACAGGTACATAGTCGAACTCAGAATCACAGAGGCGTACTAGGTAGAGCCTCATCGGAATTGGAAGTGCAGAAGCACCACATAGATTGTCAATTTAGGATCACATCATTCACATTAAGGCTCCAATAATTCATGAGAATTTCCCTTTATTTGCAAACTCACTCACCAAGTCGTCACGCAATTCGTCTTGCGTCTTACGTATCGACTTCCTTCAAAAATTCCACTTACTCACACTGCTTATCTTTTATTTATCACAACATTAGTTGCCGGGACTCAACTCTTAACCCGCATGGCACCAAATGAAAATCATACACACACCTACACATACACATACACACATACACATGCATTTACTCATATCTTACTGGTGAACATCTCTGGCTGTTATTCAAATTCGTTCAGTTTCCCAAGCGGTGTTGTACCCTTTTCTTTTTGCCCGTTCAGTCTGCCTCGTTCCGCGCGACTCCCGAAAGGGCACTAATTATTCCACACACATTCTATTTACCTTTTGGTTACCCCAAATTTCCATTTATATCTATCATACTCTTACTCATGAAAAACTTTGCATCACTTCCCAGGGGGTCACCCATCCAAGAATTGCTCTGGCTTGAGCACGCTTAACCCTGAAACTTTTACACATTTTGACGCGTTAGGGCTGATATAATTTCGCCAATTGCCCTGTACGACCTTTGTCACGAAATTTTAGGCCAAACGGGTTCTTAGCAAATTTTTCGTAGCGGGTCCCACTCTGACCCAAAGAGGTCGTTTGCTTTTCTGGTTGTGTGGTCTATCGTTCTAGCCTTCCAAATCCCATATATTTTCCTCCCACATGTATAGATAACTGCCTCGGATTTTTTCATTAATTCGGATTCTTACCCTACCTTTACTGACACACACAAAAAGAATATCGCATAATACTGAGGTACAAACCTACCATTGCACATATTCATTAAACAAAAGGATTAGTAGTATACCTGGGTCTGCGTCTGGGGGTGCCTCTGGGTTCCGACGACCAGTCAAAGCATAGATGCGGTTCGAGGGACCGCTAGAATCTGAAGCCCCACCACGGCCTCTACCGCGGCCCGCTGGTGCTTGCATACCTCGCCCCGTAGAGCGCGTGGCCGAAGGGGTAGATGACGAACCAGCAACGGATCTCATCGGCGGTGCTGCGCTGCCGGAACCGCCTGCCCACGGACAATCCCGCATGATATGGCCCTGGCGGCCGCAAGCAAAACAGGCCCCCGTGGCCCTGAAGCACTCACCTGGGTGCGATCTTCCGCAATACGAACACTGGGGTATGGGTGGCCTAGACTGACTGGGACCCCTGCTCGATTGAGGACCTGGGGCTCTGGAACTCTGGTCTGCCCTGGACGGTCCTGCTCCATCAAACCTCTTACCAATAGACTGTGTGTCCCGGCCTGACGGCGGAAAGTGCCCGCTGGTCATTATCATCAACCATAAATCATATTTAAAGTCCTTAATATCATAAATATACTATGATATACACAAATATACCAAAGGTATACACTTTCCGATAACGTCCGAAATCATTTTCTAACACCAAATCAATTCTCCAAACATTCATTTACGTTATAAAGGCCATGACGACACAACTAACAACCTTAAACGAAATCAATTCACACTTGTTTTCCCATCTAAGGCACACGGCCAAACACACCCTTTTCACACACACACGCCAAGCACAAACACAACCCCAACCCACAATCTTCATGCTAATCCAATCACTAACACATATATATCCATTTCACAACATAAAAACATAGAAATCTTACCTTGATCTTAAGATTCCGATTCGCCGCGAACGTCGCCCTTTCGTCAAACTAATTGTACCACAACGAAGAGCACCTCGAACTCATCAATCATTCCAAAAGAAACTAGGTGTTTGGATTCGAAACAAAGCCAAGATAAATTTTTTTTTTCTTTCCAATGGTTCTCGGCCGAGAGCTATTTTAGCTCAAAGTTGAAGTGTGATATTTTTCTAGATAATTCACAAGGATCATTGATATATATCCACTATGGAGAGTCATGTGCATAGCACATGACATTAAAAAATGGGTTGGGCCATTCACTATGGCCGGCCACCACAAAATTTTTGGGCCTAGATTCTTATCAAATTTTTGTTGGCCCAATTCATTAAAAGTCCCGTTTAGTAATTCCCGAAACTAATTTCCGAAATTCCAAATTTACCCTCGGCCTTCCCCGAGGTCTTGACATTAATGATTCCATAACCAACATAGTCATATTTACTAAAATCAAGTTATGTCCTTAAAACACACAAGTCGAAATTATTTCTCAATTTCCAATTACCCGAAAACACGGGACATAACATTAACGTAGCGAAGGAACAGACTGGCACAAATCAAACAAACATCGCTGACCAAACACGACCCATGACCCACAAGCATGACTACAGGCCTCTAATACAGACAACAGAATCATATGACAGGACAGGGCCCCGCCGTACCCAAAAGAAATCATAAACACGAAACCATATTCAACGAGAGTTCTGTACCAAAAGTATGGGCTTCGGATCAAAGGAGCACTCCAACTAGCAGACCGTGTACCCTAGGCTAGCGGATCACCACTGTAAGCTCCTGTACCTGCGGGCATGAAACGCAGCCCCCCGAAGGAAGGGGGTCAGTACGAAATATGTACTGAGTATGTAAAGCATGGAATACAGAAATCAGAACTATAATCGAAATAAGCGGTACAAGGATAAGTAATTAGTCCGGAATATCAAAGTCACTCACTTCCCAGGTCAAGGTCATACAGATCGTCACGTATCATATAAACCGCTATAATCTGCCAGACGGGTTACCAAGGGTACAGAGTTCTCAGACGCAACTTATGTCTACCTGATTCATGTGTCAGACGGAAGGCAGGACATACAGAATGCTCAGATAACGCCATATATCAAAAGGAATACAGAACTTACCGAGTGCTCAGACAATATGGTATGCCGATTGGAACACAGGACGAACAGGATATCAAACCTTACTTTCCAGACACAGATCACACATAGTGCACAATAGAGTCGTATCAGAACGCCGTAGCGTATCGAATCAGATATTGCAACCTGAGAATCATAGGATGTTTACAGAGAGTGTGCCACCTCGAGCTCAGCCCAGTACAGTGGTCACACCATACACAAATATATCGTATCAGATCATAGCAAATCATATCATATCAAAGTACGCGTCTACAACGGGTATGCCACCTCGAGCTCGGCCCAGTACAGTGGTCATCCCATGCAGAAACTGCCGTTTTTCCCGCCCGAGCTCTGCCCAGTACACGGGTCACGGATCAGTCTCGGGAGCTCGAGCTCCGCCCAGTACACTCCCAACGCGTCTGCCTGTTATCGAATCACACAGTGCAGATACTATCCGCTTTGGGGATCGAGCTCAGCCCAGACCACCCCTCACGGTTTTATTTCAGAACATCATAGGCAACATAGGAAGGAAGCGCACGACAGCATAGCTTACATAAGCGGATTAGTGAGAGATCAGATACGCACACTTTCAGACTCGATAGATGTGAGCACATATTGACATTTGAGGATTTCAGACGTATTTCGGAACGATCAGAATTGATACGTGATATTCACGGACACGTTGACCACAAAATCGTTACGAACGTATCAAAACAGAACGTGTGGAGTCATTTTACATATCCAAGCGTTTCATAAGACTTGCGAGAGTGAGTGAACATACTATCGGAATATTCATAACGGATGATTCGATCAAAATAGTCATATCTAAATACTTATATCAGAATCGCCCTAGCGGGGCGCTTCTATCGAAATGCTTATACTCGGATATTCACGTCAGCAAAAAGAGCATATGGTCGACTTGTCATAATTCGCGTGATCGATAACCGGCCCGAGGACCTGTGAACGGTATCAAAATAATGGGCACGAATTGAATCATGGACGGCTAATTCAATTTTTATGGATCGGAATAGCTATAGGGCCCAATATGGTTATACGTCGGCCCGTTAGTCTAACTAAACTGAGCAAGTGGTCATTACGGGGTTTGCTTCACGAAAGTTCTCCCAAGGTTATGTTTATATTTCAAAACTGTAATTTAAAATGTCGAAATACTTTTATAAAGTTAATAAAATCATAAGTTGACCCAGTGGTCGATGTAATTCTGATAATTAACCAAACCGGGTTCATTTCACAAAATATTTCTAAAATGGTAGTTGTGGTTTAAAATATAGTTTAAAATATCGTGGCGGCCCAAACATTATTTTATAGAGGTCAAATTCATAAGTGAAAGCCTTTTCCCAACATTATGTCAAAATAAACCTTATAGGGCTGACAGAGGGGTTTCGGACTTAGCGGGCCCACCTCGGGTCAAGTCGAGGTGGCGGACATGATTTACGGAAATTTGAGGTCTATGGAATCATACATAAAGGTTTCGGAGTGATCCGACTACGTTCGCACAAGTTTCGGACATTTGGTTACTTTCTAGCCAAAATAGGGTCATTAGGCTTCAATTGAATTGAATGAACAGTAGCCGTTTTCTAATTCGGATTTCGAGGAGCAGAATTGCTCCCGGGGTTCCGATATCGACCTAGCATACTAAGACATGCCAAACGAAGAAATAGGTAGCCTTACATACCTTTTATACGACTTACGCTTGCCCAAAACTTAAGTCCCGTTTCGTCCAAAATCTGCAAATGGTCAAAGTTACCAATTAGGGATTTCAAAGCTTAAAATTCGCTTAACTTCATTTTTGGCTACCGAAATTTCGGCAGCACCTCCCCTATAAATATAGCACCCCCGAGAAGCATCTCGGCTCAAATAGTAGCAACAACAACCCAACAACATCAACAAAGTCAACAATTATTACAATATAGCACAATATAAGGCCACTAGTTCTATTTTCCGACATAATGCAATAACGTCCATTCCGACTTCACACTTCCAAACTAAACTCAATATTTTCATGTTCATCGTTAATCAAGATCATCACCATATAGGTTAGAAGCAGTTCAAATAGTTTTCACATAATATTCACACAATATACAAGATATACAATTTTCCACCAAGATCATATTTCATCCAAAACTTTTAATCTTTGGCATACATATCCATAACATGTTTCCATCTTCCAAATCCATCAATGATCATCATAGTTTGTATCCTTAACAACTCCATTTTCATAATGTCATAAAATCATCATAAAACGACATAAACTTCTACTTTCCATTTCAATGCAAACTCATTTCGTATTATCTTCATTTACATTGCAAGCATCACCACAACACAACTAACATGTTAAACAAAATTAATTCATTCCCATTTCAATGCCTAAACCACACGGCCATATTCAATTTTTTCCATCTTCCATCAAATTTATTCAACTTTCATTTCCAATATGCATTCCATCCTACACACAACTAGAATGCAACCTAAAATTCAACTAATCACAACTATACAATCACTCACCCACACGGCCACACTCTACATCCCAAACCCACTTTGCAAACTTCAATTTTTCCATACTTTCAACTCATTTCTATATACTACAACACAAACAAACCTTCATAACATAACAACATAGAATGAATTCTTACCTTTTTCTTCAATCTTCTTCACTTGAATAAGTTGTCATATTGAACAAACAAGTGCTCTTTCTTTCCAAACAATTGTACCAAGTTATAAAGGGACCTCAACTTAGTATAAATTCACCAAGAGAAAAAATTTAGGAGCAAGATTTCCAAGGGTGAAATTTCTATGGCCAAGCCGAATAGGCCCCTATTTTTTTGCTCTCAATTTCTTGTTTTGCTTCTTTCTTGAATGTTCTAAGGATGAAGTTGACTATATAGCATGCTCCCTTAATTAACTAGTCACATGATCATCACATGACCAATTTAATTCATGGGCTTGCTATTTGTGGGCTATGGCCGGCCACTTTGTGTTCTTGGGCCTCAATTTTCTCTCAATTTTGTTGAGCCCAATTCGTTAAAAAAAAAATCTCGTTTTGTAATTCCCGAAACAAATTTCCAAAATCTCAAATTTTCCCTTAGCCTTGTACGACACTCCCGCATCGACATTCTTTCATGCATAACTCCTATGTCAAGTAAAAATTAAATTTTTGACTTTATTTCTCACAATTCAAAGATATCTCAAATTTTTCCAAGCGTGTGAAAACACGGGATATAACATATAATTATGCAGTATTCTATTGTGGGGGTTCGAGAAATGGTTAAACAATGACAATGATTGTGATCTGATTGAAATTGAGGAATTGAAGAGTTAAGGAAAGGTATAATTGAACGAAAATCCGTAAGAACAGGGTACATCTTCGGGATTACTTGGGTCAGTATATGTTGTGGAGATGGTTTGCATATTTCAAATGAAGTATGACCGTGAGTATGCTTAAAGAGCAAAGTCCACAGAAATGGACTAAGTAATATGATGAAATTTCATGAGGTTTCGTGATTAGGGACCACTGAGAAAATTTCAGGTAACCAACATGTTAAGGTTTATATGAAGTGGCTTGTGTGGTACACTATTGGAGATTTTCGTAACACTTTACAGTGGATGAGTTAGTGTGGTTTTAAGAAAAAGGATTTTGTGAAATTTCCTATTATGTGAGGGCTAGAGTTATATTCTCGAGATGGGACGGTATTTGTCGTAATTGTTTTATGTTACGAGTAATATTGACTAGATATCTTAGGTAAATACTTTTGAATATTAAGGACTTGGAAATAGTTGTGCTAGGTTGGCGTTAGAGGTTGCGAGATTTGATGCTTTCAGAAATGTTATGGGCATATCGAGGTATTACAATGGGAGGTTTGATGGTTAAAGGGTTATTATTGATGCTACTGATTTTTGCATCGAAATGTTCAGGGTGTATCAGATTTGCGTATCAGCTAAGGGTTGAGAAACTCGAAGGTTGCATTCATAAGGTAGAGTTCTTCGGTACTCAATTGACAGCGTGGGTAAGACTCAGCTTTTAGAGTTGAGGGTGACAAACATGATTGATTATGCATGAGGGATAGATTAGAATTGTCCATCACAAATGCGTGGTGGGACTGTGATTGGTTATGAAAATTTAGAGTCAGTTTGAGTGGCTATTGATGGTATTTAGGGGATGTGCATTCATTCCAGTCAGTATTGTTTGATTAGAACTTAATGGACTGTGCTCATAACTCTAAGTGGACTTATGGGTTCCCAGTTAATCACTTTCACGGATTCGATGAGTTTTAGTTCAGATTTGAGGCATGACGGGTCTACAAAGAATTATCAGGGTTTGCAAGTGGACTTGATGTTATTTTACTGGGGTTTGTTATTAGGACAGATGTAATGGTTTCGTCGATACTTAGTAATGATTTGAGGAGTTACTATGGTTGTCAGAGGTCTTTAGAGTTTTCAGATGGTTTCCTACGGACTTTGCTCGGCAAGGTATTTAGTGGTATGCTTCCTGTTTGTGATTGGATGGTTTAAAAAGACTTAAAACTATCGAAGTCGGCTATGAGTAAGATCTATTTTGATGAATTGCGTATAGTTCTTGGATAAAGCAAGAATGTTTTTCTTCTGCCAAGAGTAAGTCATGGTTTCGGGAGTGTTTTATGAGTTTTTAAGAAATCGTGGTAAAAGGAACGACTTTAGAGGGGTGAAATAAAGGTTAGCAGAATTTTATCAGTTTAGAGTGGGATATGACAGTGTATTTGTCTAAAGGCTTGTCCTGTTTGGAGGAATATTTGTGGGATCTAGTGGTCACTTCGGGGGTATGGTTATATCGAATCAGAGAGTTCTGGTGAAAGCAACTCTTTCATTCGGGGATCAGTTGTGAGAGGAACTCGAGTATGGAAGTATAGGAATTGGGCCTTATAGCTAAGTTAGAGGAAGTTTGACTGACAAGGTGAGAGGGTAGTAATTATGGCATACCTCGTGTCGTGGAGGCTTCCGTGTTGTTATGATAAGCTTTCATACTCTCATTCTTCGTTCGAAGACGAATGATTGTTTAATTGGTATCTAATATAATGACCCATTTTGTCGTTATAGTGTTTTTGACCCATTTACACCCCCTGACTTTTCCCCAAGTCCTATGAGATCGATTTTGACCCGCGGGGATGGGTGGTACGGTTCCCGAGATGATCGGGCTAGCTTTAGTGTGATTTTTGAAAATTTGAGCCTTTAAGTGAGAAATGTTTGACTCACATTGACTTTTGGGTAAATAGACCTTTTTTAGAACTCCGTCGATTTCGAGAGGTCTGGATGGTCGTTTGTTACGTGGCAGGATATTCGGTTCTGTTCCTGTCACGACCCAGCTAGGGGCCGCGACGGGTACTCGGAGCTAGTTACCGAGCACCGCTCACTCTATTACTTATCTTGCTCATTTAATACTCTTTCATCAATTCTACATACCAATTGTAGGAAAATCATATTTAATCAAATATAAATACTTTATATACATTTTCCTCTTGGCCATCAAAATAATATACATACATAAGAAAACATCTTGTGAGACCATCTAACCCACACTGCGTATCTACGAGCCTCTACTAACGTAATGAATACATAGACGGAACAAGACTCCGCCATGCCCAAAATATGCATATATAAATGTACATCAAAAGAATATCCATAAGCACCTCCGAACAATGGAGTGCTATCTATCAGCTGACAGCTACTGAGGACCTGGGCCAATCTCTCCTCCCTGTCTACCTGTGGGCATGAACACAGCGTCCGAAGAAAGGACGTCAGTACGAATATTGTACCGAGTATGAGAGGCATACATAATGAAAGGAAACATCAATAATATGAGGATAACATCACTATGAAACATCTGGATCCGACCGATAATCATAAATGAAGTAATGCATGCTATCTTACTCATACTCATCATCATGACATGTATGCATCATATGCAAGTTGCCCGTCCATGTCGGAACGGTGTGATAATCAATAATATTAGCCCGCGTCCAGGCCTCCCGCGTCCGGGGTACCATCTCATGCCGCCCACTAGTGGTGTCTGCCCACGCCCGTAGGTCGTGGTGTATCTGTATCGCCGCCCGCCGAAGCGGTGTCTGCCCGGCCAACTAGGCCTGGTGTGAATGCAATCATGACATGCTTATGAAAATGCTCATAGTAATATACTTATCATAAAATACTTATCTTATCATAATGCGTATATAAGACTCATGATCAACTTTACTTTATCGGGGTGACGTAAGGTCGTGATCCCCCGATTAAGTTATGGAACCATCATGGATATTCTACCTCACCTTGAAAGGACTAGTACATAAGGTGAGTGTAGGCAAGGAATAACATCATCATCATTCTAGTGTCATCATATCGCATAACTTATCTCATATAGACATTCATAGGCATAAGCTTTTAACTTCTTAGAATGTAAGAACTCATGAAAGGAGTAGGGATTCAAGCTAAAAGATTCATGCCATTAGAAGGAAGGACTAGCCTCACATACCTTGGTCGTTTAGCTAAGATATCGCTCACTTGTTCTCCATCAATATCACTTATTTCTACTTCTAGCTTATCCTTGCGTTTTCATGCATTTAATGCTTATTTCATGATATAAACATCATTTATAACGTATTTGTATTCACAACACTTCAATATTCATAGTTCAATTCCACTATCATTCATTTATGTCACTATTCACTCAATAATGACCCATTTCTATGTTCTTCTACGTTTCAAGTGTCTAGGCTTTCCAATACTTCAAACAACATGGAAAAATCATGAAACTTACCTTGGATGATGGTTGAACAATCCTTAAGTTGAAATACTTCAATTAGCCAAAACCCTAGTTCCACCTTCTTGGGAATTTCTTGACTTAGAAGATCCTTTGATGTGTTCTTACACTTATTCTCATGAATTTGGTGTTGATAATCTTAGGTTTCCTTGGATTTTATTGTTATTCTAAGAGTTGAAGTGTTGAAGAACACTCTAGAGTTTTCTTGAAGTGTTGGATGAAAAATGACGTGAAATGGGCTTAAGTTCCCTTTTAATAATTCAAAATCTGATCTTTAATGAAAACTTATCGGGATGAACAGTGGTCGTAAACCACCATATACGGACCGTATTTTGATTTACGGTCCGTCCACTGTGGTCGTATTTAACCATTTCAAAGATAGAAAGTTTTGGTTGATGGACTAGGTAGTTTACGACCTGGTTTACAGTCCGTTAACTAGTTTACGGGCCGTAAACTGGGTCGTATTTAACCATATTCAACATTTACAGAAAGTTGGGATTTTTGACAAGCTCGAGGACGATTGCACCGTACGGTCCGTAAATCACTTTACGGGCCGTATAGTGCCATATACGACCACTGGACAGAAAATTTTCCGCGACTTTCTTATTTTTCAAAAATTCTTAATTAGCCATTCCCGACTTAATAAAACATCATTCACTCTACTTGTCATCATTCCACTCATCATACAAGTACGGAGAAATTTCCGAGGTGTAACATTCTTCCCCCATTTTGGAATATTCGTCCTCGAATGTTCGACACTCGGGGATTCTGGAAAAATTTTGCCAGAGTTTCCTTTGTAATTTGGATACTACCTTTCCATTACAACCCACAATATCTTCGCCTCACAGGGCTATATCACAATATCAACACATTTATGGCCACACACGACCAAAAACATAAAACTAAAACATACATACCTTACACCATCGACGTCGCATCTTGAATCTCTTCTGGGGATTGGAACAAATGGGGGTACATGGATTTCATCTTCTCCTCCGCTTCCCAAGTCATTTCTTCCCGATTATTGTTCCGCCATAGAACTTTGACTGAAGCAACCTCTTTATTCCGAAGCCTTCGTATTTGTCTATCCAAAATGGCAATGGGCATTTCCTCATATGTTAGATTCTCTGTTACTTGCACATCATCAATCGAAACTATTCTTGTTGGGTCTCCAATACACTTGTGGAGCATCGAAACATGGAAAACCGGGTGAACTGATTCAAACCCTGAAGGTAAATCCAATTCATATGCTACCTGTCCCACCTTACGGACAATTTTATAAGGTCCGATGTATCTTGGACTCAATTTCCCTCTTTTGCCAAATCTCATCACCCCTTTCATTGGCGATACCTTCAGAAATACCCAGTCATTTTCCTGAAATTCTAAATCCCGTCGGCGGTTGTCTGCATAAGACTTTTGGCGACTTTGAGCTGTTAACAGTCGGTCTCGAATCACTTTAACCTTTTCAACTGCTTGTTGGATCAAGTCGGGGCCTATCAATTGTACTTCTCCGGTTTCAAACCATCCAATTGGAGATCTGTATTTTCTTCCATATAAGGCTTCATACGGGGCCATTTGAATGCTGGAATGATAACTGTTATTATAGGAAAATTCAATAAGAGGCAAATGCTCATCCGAACTACCGCCAAAGTCCAATACACATGCCCGTAGCATATCCTCTAAGGTCTGAATAGTGCGCTCGGCTTGCCCGTCAGTCTGCGGATGGAACGTCATGCTGAGCTTAACTTGGGTACCTAGACCTTCTTGAAAGGACTTCCAGAACTTGGCTGTGAACTGTGCCCCTCGGTCTGTGATAATGGCCAAAGTAATACCGTGAAGTCATACAATCTCGTTGAGATACAATTTAGCATAATCTTCCGCTGAATATGTGGTTCTAACGGGGAGAAAATGAGCTGCTTTCGTGAGTCTATCCACGATCACCCATATAGAATCATACTTTCCTCGCGTACGGGGTAATCCTACCACAAAATCCATGTTAATTTCTTCTCATTTCCACGTAGGAATTTCCATTGCTTGCAATAACCCTCCTGGCTTTTGATGCTCGGCCTTCACTTTCTGGCAATTCGGACACTGTGCTACAAATTCTGCTATGTCTCGCTTCATGCCATCCCACCAATATACCAATTTGAGATCGTGGTACATCTTGGTCGCTCCTGGATGAATAGAATACCGGTAATAATGTGCTTCCTCTAAAATTCGTTGGCGCAAGTTTGCTATATTCGGTACACATAACCTGTTTCGATATCTAAGAACCCCTTCTATGGAAACTTCGAATGGAGACTTTTCCTTTTCTTGAGATAGGTCTCGATAGTGGCTTAACTGAGGATCTTCATATTACCGTTCCTTCACTTCTAGATTCAATGATGAAACTGTGGGGTCATGGATGCTAATACTTGCATCTCCTGAATCAATGGGTCGTACGCCGAGACTTGCTAACTGATGGACTTCACGAACCATTTCTCGCCTTTCTGAAGGAACTCCACATAAACTACCCATCGATCGGCGGCTAAGTGCATCTGCTACTACATTCGCCTTCCCTGGATGATATAGAATGTTCACATCATAATGCTTCAGTAATTCTAACCATCTCCTTTGCCGCAGGTTCAACTCCTTCTGTTTAAAAATATATTGAAGGCTTTTGTGATCCGTATAGATGTCCACGTGCACACCATATAAATAGTGTCTCCACATTTTCAATGCATGAATGACCGCAGCTAGCTCAAGATCATGAGTGGGATAATTCTGTTCATGTTTTCGCAACTGTCTCGAAGCATATGCAATAACATTCCCATTCTGCATTAATACACATCCTAATCCCACACCGGAGGCGTCACAATATACCACACAGCCATCTGATCCTTCTGGAAGTGTTAGCACTGGCGCTGAGGTCAACCTGTTTTTCAGCTCTTGGAAGCTACGCTCACAGGCATCACTCCATTGGAATTTAGCCGACTTCTGGGTTAACTTTGTCAATGGGGCTGAAATAGATGAGAAGCCCTCTACAAATATTCTATAGTATCCTGCTAACCCAAGGAAACTACGAACTTTTGTAGGCGTCGTAGGTCTTGGCCAAGTCTTCACAACTTCTATTTTCTGAGTGTCGACTCGGATACCATCATCTGAAATAACATGGCCTAGAAATGCCACTGAGTTCAGCCAAAACTCGCACTTCGAAAACTTTGCATTCAATTCCCGATCTCGAAGAACGCCAAGAACAATTCTTAGATGATCTGCATGCTCTGATTCTGTGCGAGAATATACTAGGATATCGTCGATAAACACTATCACAAAAAGATCCAAAAACGGCCTAAACACATTTTTGACAAGCTGGAGGACGATTGCACTATACGGTCTATATCTAATAACTGAGAATATCTGCGTAACTCTATATGACTAAAATTGACTCTATGGCGTATGATAGCATAGATTATAATATACTGATAGTGCTGTGGAACGTACAACCCGATCCATATATAATATAATAATTCCGAGGAACATATGGCCCGATCCATATATAATATAATAATGCCAAGGAATGTACGGCCCGATCCATATATAATATAATAATCATATATATACCGTACCCGGCCCTCTAGTGGGGGACTCGGTGAATAATGTAATGAAACGGTGCACGAATACATACCCGGCTCGGGACTCGGTGAATGATATATTAACAGCATGCACGAGTAGAATATCATGAGCAACCATATGCAAACTATATCACCATCTCGGACTTAATAGAATGATTAGAATGAACTGACACTTGAGAATCAAAGACAACAGTCATGTCAAGTACCGCTGAGAACTAGAATTCATTGGAGTCATGTATGTTCATCGTTCGCTCGTTTATGTAATTCATGCCAAAAATAAAGAAGGGATAGCCTTAACATACCTGATCTTAGCTCAATGGCTCAAGACCTCAACTCGTATTTGCTCCACGATCTATATCTAACAACAATGATACTATCATTATTTATACAAACAATTCTCTTAATCGTAAAACGAAAACTTAACTGATCCTAAAACAAAATGGACAACATCTCCCCGTTCTTCTCATTTCCCCCAATTCCATATATCAACAACAAAAACCAGAACAATCCATCAAGTATATACATCAATAACAAGATATCATGTAGTGACAACAAGTCATAAATCTTTCACGATGAGCAACAAGCCAGAATACAATTATCCAACACACTTCTCTAATTTTTCTTTCCTTCAACATACATATCAATGACAACAACATCAATACACTTAGGTTATTCCAACGATTTCTAGCCACAACACAACCCAAAAATATACCTCAAATTAGCTCACATAACAACAACAATAACATATCCAATTACCCACAATTATTTCCGTATTTCTCATCCCACAAATTAGCTATGACCTCAACGAAATTAAATATATCTAGCAGAGAATAGTTCTTACCTTATATGCCAAGAAATGATCTTCTTCCACCTTACTTCCCTTCGAAGAAATCCCAGGTTTAACAACATGACAAAATGGAACAATGAGATCGAGGTAAAGATTGAAACTCGTACTTTGTTCTTGAGAAATAATCGTACGTTGCGTCCTCCAAGGAGCCCATGCTTCTTCCCCTGATATTGTTGCTGTATACATGTATCTTAAAAATTTCCATCTAACTAATATAAAAATTGAGATCTCCATTTGTGTGTTAATCACGTTGCTGTTTTAATGAGAAATTGTTGTCCCCAAAATAAACATTCATGTTGTTGATTTGGTTATAAAATTAAAGTTGCTGCCAACCTTCCTCTTTTAGAATATTGTCTCATAATATTGAGAATTGCTTAATACTCTTTCATACACCAAAAGTCAATGAATTGAAGTCACAAGTGTTAGCCACCTTTACATGGCTTACACGTGTAACCCCTATAAAATGCTATATAGAAAAAATGACACCTCCACCTTTAAGTATGCATACATATCCACATATATTTGCTGCCACCAATCAACAATCCATGTGGATCATGTCCACGTAATATTTATGCAGCAATCTAAATTAATTTCTTGTCTTCACTATAATCTCCTATTTACTTAATTACACACGTAATTAATTTCTTGATCTCAATTCACTTAAATAGTAATCATTTTTAATACACGCCATATACTCATTATCATGCTTATGTGATATAGCACTAGTCCATAACCTCTACACCAAATATTATCTCCAATCATCGTCATCCAACTTTTAGGCCCTAAATAATTTTGGGCCTTTATCGTTTTACATAATGATTTCTTCATGTTCATACTTGAATATGACCAAAATTCTCCGGGCTCGAGTAAATTTTCTCATTTTAGACGATTCAATTTTTTAGTCCAAAAATACGGGATATTAGAGCTTGGACCGTATTTCACTCAAATAAATGTTGAACCTCGACGAAACTTATTTGTTCGATTGGTTTAACTTCAAATCCTTACGATACATGTGTACCATCACTCTAACCACCTATAGGCTTGAGGGATAACCTCGCTTCCGTTACTAATGTCATTTAACTCGCACGATTTCCAACACATGAAAACACCGGATGTAACATCCTTCCCCTCTTTAGAGCATTCGACCTCGAATGTTAAACTAGTCCTATATAAGTATATTGGTTATGGTGATCTTATAACAAATCAATTCTAACTAGAAATCATCCCACATGTTGTGCCTTTCTTTGCTTTACTTAATACCATTCTCCACCTGACATCAGTTATTATTGAATTTCCAAAGAAAGTGGTCATACTTTAGCTACTTCTGTAATTGATTGCAACTTACTATATCCATCTAAGCTTGAAGCTTAAGTCGATTTTATCTTTTTTTTGGAGTCATCTTTCCAGTAACACTGTAGAATAGGAGCTGTCTTTCCCTTGGGTAGGTTTACCATCGCATATTGGTTCCTCTTGTTCTCTCTTCTAATTCTTATAGGTCTACTTCTACTCTTTATTTTGGTCGCATAGCCCGCAGCGTACATCCTTCTTGGAGTCATCATTTTAATCCTCTAACATGCACTATCTATAATATTCCCTTTGAATAGTTGAAAACAAGTTTCCTTCTTATCAATGACTCTCGGTTGCAATACTCCCTTGACACCTCAGGAATATGCTTTCAAGAGATATAAGTTAGTCACACTCCTGATATGATCCTCCTTGATATTTGGACTCGTGATATTTGGACTCGTCGATATTTTTTGTTGCTCAATTAGTCCAGATACCTCTCGTCCTTATAATTAACTCTTCCCATAATCTTAATCGTATAGTCATTAGTCCTATACCTACATTATTAAATCAACCATGTGAATCCTATACTTATATCATATTCATAGTAATTGTCCTATTTTTCCTTAATGATAATTCCAACTCAACCTTTCGACTCAATTTACCATGTATTTTACCTCAATTCACCCGGAGTATCACAAACACACTATTCTTGCTTACCTCTTACTCCTCTTTTAAGTACCTAATTGGTTTCATTCTCGACATGTAAATACTTGCAGGTTAGTTACATAACCATTTTTGTGTGATTCGTGTATGAACATCTAATCTTACTCGTAAACCTCCCTTCCGTTGGTTAGTTCTATTCCATAGCAAAACTCTTTTCTTTCCTTTATTTGTCCCTTGATAATCACATCTTATATTCTACTATAGAAAACTTTATGTCCCTTCTTATTTGTCACTTATAAATCGTAATATCATTAACAAACGACTCTATTGTCAATTCCTTTGCCTCTATTCCAGTATAGCATTGCTATCCTTTACAATATTCCTTAAGTTATTTTCTCTCAATGTCATGTTGTTCAACATGTTCATAAATGATTTTCAATACAGTCTCAGATACCCGCTCAATCCTTGTTCGTTTATTTACTAGCTATTAGACTCATTTCTGCATAACTCTCACTTTTTGTTTTAGAGTGTATATCTGTCACATCTTAGGATTCATCGTTTCAATCTCTACACTTGTATTTTCGTTACTCGCTTCCCCCCTTAAGGGTCTTACTTATACCATTCTCAAATCCGTTACCTCACTTCCAATCATGAATTCATATATCCCTTTCCTCAATTCCCTTATTATACTGCATCATATTCATGCCATTTCCCATAATTTATAGCTACAATAATTCATGTGTGAAGCCTTAACATACTCATCTTGCAGTTTTGTGATCAAGTAATACGACCAACATAGTAATCCAAAGAAGGATGAATTTTACTTAACTCAACCGTTAATTATGAGTCAATGTCTACATCCGCTCCAATTAGCAACATCTGTCCCATAGAGATACTCAAAATAGTAGTATATCTAGCTATCCGTACCATCCATGCAATGTCGCTTATCCCATTCTTCGATACTCAGAGTTCACTTATAGCGTCATCTCTCCCTTTTCTTCCCATCTCAAGTTATTCCTATCTTTCTCGTAATCGACTTATAGCAACCGTAAATGCATTTTCCTTTAAACCCACTATCTTTGTTTTCAAGGATCAAAGTCTCATGCGCAACTAATACCCCTTATGCCTCATACTCTTTTACTCATATGTTTCACTCAATGTTGACTTCAAAACCAATCATAATCATATCGTATTTGTCGTTGATGATAGCCTTGCTTTATCACTTTATCGTCATACGGTAAACTCATAACTCATGGCCACATTTTTCTTTCCAACTTATTCCTCTATATACTTTACTCGTCCTGGCTTGGTATAGGATATTCATAGGAGATGCATCTTTTATTTTTATTTTTTTATATATAAGCGCACATACTTCGCATATTTCCTTTTCTTTCTATACCCATACTTATTCCTTTACATTCTTTCCTCCTCAATTTATCATATTATCTCCCGTTTTATAATCAATCCTTCATTCCTCGCGCAAGGAACCCTATTCTTAACTAAGTACCGCTTTGTCCTTTAGAATATATTACTTCTATACAATCCATTCTTCGCTTTCAAAACTTATTCTGTTCATTCTGATCATCCCCTCTCATCCTTATTATGCTAATCTTTTTCCTAACAATCATCCTATTTCGTTATTCATCTTTCTATAGTCTTGGTATTTTATATCCAGCAAAAGATATCACTCGTGATCTCGATTATACAAATCACCAACTATTACTACTTTGCCATATCACTTTTCTCTGATTTCTTTTTCAAGTTGACTTCCTTTTTCCTTTTACTTGCAATAATTTCTGTCATTGCGAAACCTTTATGCTGGATTTTCCCCTAACAAGGTCTTATAAGCTTTCTTATCTACTGCCCTATGGCTCGCTTGTTGGTTTCACACTTACATTCACTCTTTATTCATATAGAACATGTCACATCTTTAGTCGTGACATGTTCTTGCTACGTTCTCATTATATCCTGATCATAATCAACTCTATAGAGTGCCACTTCTTGATCTAATTCACAAGCCTGCTTATAAAATAGAATAAACCTCGTGAAGTAAGCATACTTAACCTGTTACTCTTTCTGTTCAGCCCTATTACACTTACCACATAAGTTGTCTTACCGATATATTCACATTCGTTATAACCCTTCGTATTTCGTACCCCTGTCTCAGTCATGCTGTTACTTTATTTTGCTAATAGACTTGTCGTATTTTACTTGTGTTTATCCATCCAATCAATACTTTAGTATCACACTCTATTGGAGTTACCCTTTCTCTTCTATGTCATGTTTTTTTACTACCAGTCTCCCTAATTTACAATAGTATTTCTCTTTACCATATCAATGTCGATCTTATATGTTATATCCCGCATTTTGTACGTTCGGATAATTTAAGATAATCGCGAGAAGTTAAGGACGAGGTTATATTTTGATTTTGGTTTAGCACACAAGTTGTGTATGAAAATTTTTGAAGTGGAAATATTAAGAAAGGTTAAGGGTAAAAAGGGAAATTCGCAATATGACTCATGGAAATATGGAGGAAGACTAAGGGCAAATTTGAAATTTGGAAAAAATTAAATTTTCATGAAGTGCAACAAAACAAAAAAAAAATGGGCTTGGAATTAAAGGGGCCATTTGGGCCATCCAATTGGAGTGGGCTTAGGCCCACCTAGAAGCTTAATGGACAAAATAAAAAGATGACTAAGTCATCTTATTCATCTTGATCCATAGAAATTTCAAGAACCTTAGAGAAACAAAAAAGGAGAAGGAGAAAAACCCAAAGGCCATTCGGCCATACCAAGTCCAACAAGAACCTTGGAAAAAAATTCATCAAAAATTATTTTCTTCTTGCTAAACAATCCATTGAAGGGTCCTTAGCAAAGTGAAGTGGTCATTGGAGCAAGAAAAGCACATATTCTTGCAAGTTACAAATCTTAGCCAAGCGAGAAATCAAGGAAAAAGGTAAGGTTTAATCCTTTTCTTATATGTTATGGATGATTATGTATGTTGTAGTATGTAAAAGTGGATGAAATTCATGGAAATATGGAAACATGTTGTGGCCGTGCATATGTGTGTGTGTGTAGGAATAATGATTTAATTATTTTATCTAGTGTTTGGGTGTTGTTGTTGTGGATGCTATGTTGATAATGAAAGTTGGATGATTCTAGTGAAGTTGTGATGGTTGGAGAGTTTTTTTTAGGGGTTAATGTGATTTGAAAATGGTCTTCTTGTATTTATGGAAGATAATGTTGTTAGTGTGTAAATTGTTGGGTTGTTGTGATTGAATTTGAAAGAAGGAATTAGGTTGTTATTGTTTTTATTGAAGTTGGAAGGTCTCGGGGGAAGTAGTATGTCGATTGGGTTGTTTGGAATGTTATGTGAATGGTTTGAAGTATTCTTGAATCGTGTTGGAATGATTTCGGATTAATACTTGAATGTGGTATCATTGGTATTGGCAATTGAATTGAATACAAACGAAGTGCCGATGAATTGTGTGGCAAGGATTGCCAATGTTAGAATGTATTTTGGATAAATTGTTAAAGTTGTTAGTATGGTGATTGGTATTGTTGTTGATAATTTGGCCGAGTTGAATTCTCGAATTGTTGTTGATAAAATTGGCCGAGTTAGATTCTCGGGGATGGCGTATTTATAAGGGAAATGCTGCCGAAATTTCGGCAGATCATAAGTGAATTTATTTGAGAAACTAAGGCAAGTGTATGACGACGAATCTAATAATTGTGTAAATTCTTTTGAATGTAGACTAGCAAGCTTGGATAAGTAAGTGCAGCTAATAGGACGTGGAGCAGGTATGTTAAGGCTCACCCCTTTCTTTCAAGGCATGATTCTGATGTTATGATTTCATAATTGCTTCCATGTTGTCCTTGTTTCAAAAGTTAGATGTTTATGATTTCAAGGCATGATTCTTTACCCGATAAACCGTCAATGTTTTCCAAAAATGTCTGTATTTTCCAAAATAAAGGTTTATGGTATTGTAAGCTTGTATGACAAAAACGATGGATATGTTTTACAACGACATTGATGATGTCGAGGATGAGAATATTTCCATGATGTGACCGGGAAAGCATGTTAATCCTTCGGCAAGAAGTTGGGGTGGATATTCTTAGGTTGGTACTGTTGATTGATTATGTGGGCTTGTTTCCTCGTTATATTGTGATTTGGTTTGTCGCCGTATTTTCCATTTTTTGACTTTTATTTGCATTCATCTCCCTCTTAGTATATCACTTAATATAAAAAAGGGAAGTATAATGAAACTAGGCTCCTATTGTAATGTGTGTGATATTAGACCTGATACTTAGCTGCCTTATGGTGAGATGTGTCCATGTGTTGCACAATAGGTATTGATGTGATTAATTGAGGCTGAGGAAATGGAGGAGATTTCCTAAAAGATGATTGAAGAATAGAACGGATTTATACATTTAAAGGAATATTTCACGAACTTCAGGGTCAATATTATAAAATAACAAGTGGAGAAGGGCCACTCGAGGAGGAAGAAACTCAAGGAAGGTTTGAGGATGAAAGTGGGAATGGTACACTAATGGGCTGGTCAAAAGGAGAAGAAAGAAGAGAGTATATTTCCTAAAAGATGATTTAAGAATAGAACGGATTTGTACGTTTAAAGGAATATTTCACGAACTTCAGGGTCAATATTATAAAATAACAAATGAAGAAAGGGCACTCGAGGAGGAAGAAACACAAGGAAGGTTTGAGGATGAAAGTAGGAACGGTACACTAATGGGCTGGTCAAAGGGAGAAGAAAGAAGAGAGTATATTTGCAAGGTTTCGCGATACGAACAAGAAGTGGTAGAACAATGGAAGAACTACAATGAATAGATGGGATGCAAATAAGTAGTCAAGGAAAATTTCGAATAAGTGAGCTAAATGAATAAAAGGATTGATAGTGGAAGTGGAAGAATGTAGCATATTAACCCTCAATAATATATTGTAAACGTAAAGTGAAACAAGAAACTCAGAGTAGAGGAATTTCAGTGATAATGGTCATGGAGGGAAATGAGGGATAAAAGGAGCAAAGTGCGACCAAACGCTCCGTAAAATGTTTTGATGGATTCCAATGTCCCCATTAACCTATTGATTCGGGAAATGTTCAGTCATAAAAGGTAGAAGTAGAAGGCCTTAAATAAGGCAGCGAGAATGGACCTGCAATGCATAAGCGCCTCATTTAAATGCCAAGCCCTCGATTAGCGGAAAGGAAAATAAGTCAAGCTATACGATAAGAAAATTCTGGTGCTATAAGAGACCAAAAGAGTTGGAGAATCGTTAGGGTTGGCCGATGACTACTGATACACGGGAGTTACTGGTGTATAAGACCACCCTTAAAAGGGAAGGGGAGCAGATTACAGATAAGCATACAACAAGCAGGTATGAAAAGGAATTAAAATAGATCAAGAGAATACTTCATGCGGACGCGAGATATGATATTTCTAGACTAGGGAAGTTTGTGCCGCACCTAAATAGGCAGTGACGTATCCTAAAGAATAATAAAGAGAGTAAGGAAGGTCTCCAAGATAATTTCACAGAGAATGATGGAAAGGATGACGAACCCAAAGGACACTTGGGATGACAACAAGAGGGAATTTTAATGCCGGAAGGGATAGACAATTGTAGTAAAACGAGCAACGGTTGGTAGTTTGGCAATTTCCAAGGGAAGGAAGAGCATTGTTCGGCCGCATCACCAATATTAGGAAGCACCCCATGGATCACTAATTATACTGAATATGAGAGCATATACTATTGGAATTATAGGAACCATCAACGTGAAGTTATGCCTAACTAAAATTGATACAAGATTAAGAACGAAAACTAGACTTAGACTCAATTTAGCAACCAAAGTTATAGAAAACTAAGACCTCTAAATTTAAGAACAAGAAGCAACCAATTTCTTAGGATGACCAAGAGGAATTAGAATCCCTAATAACCTATCCTCTCAATAAACACCCAATCCAAGGCTAAGCAATCACTCCACTCTCACGACTTACAATATCCAAATATCAAGTAATAATAATCAAAATAGTCTAAGGCTTCCATGAAGAAGAAGAGGTCTATTTATACTATGCTAAAAATAAAAGATAGCAAAATGGCATAAACACCCTTAATGTGACAAGGGCCTTGTTTAGCTATTCTTCTTTCTTTAAAATCTTGAAATCTCCTTTGCAAGAATAGTCAACTCCTCATCTTTTAGCCATTGTGGTAACTTCCCATTTCCTCTTCTTCTCCCCAAGCAATCTTCATCAACAAATGGACTTGGGATCCAAGGTGCTCATCAAAAGTATACTCAAGAGCCTCCCGCTTCATGAATAGGCTTTGCAAGTATTGTACTTCCCGGGCTTGGCTCCTTGTAAATGGCCTTGAGGCAAGTGGGCTTGCATCATTCTCCCCATCTTGAAGAGAATTTGTCCTCAAATTTGATGGCTCATCACATTCCATTACCATGGGAGATAGGTCACAAATGTTGAACGTGTTGTGAACTTGATATTCCGGAGAGAGATCAATTTTGTTTGCATTATCATTAAGCCTCTCAAGGACTTCAAAGGGACTATCCCTACGCGGCATCAACTTTGTCTTCCTATTGTTTTGGAATCTTTCTATTCGGAAGTGCAACCACACCCAATCTCCCGGTTCAAGGACCACCCTTTTTCTCCCTTGATTTCCCTTTTCGCCACCTTTTGATTCTTCTTTTCAAGTTGGTGCCTTGCCTTTTCATGGATCTTCTTCGTAGCATTGGCTCTCTTGTTACCATCTAAACTCAATAACACGTCTGTCACACCCTAATCTCCCTAGGGTGTGATGGGCACCTGACCCTTACTTAGGGCCGAGCGAACCCTCTGACCCTTAGTACACACATAATCTTTTTGGACTTTTAAATCAAATAAGTATGAAATACATAGTACAGCTTTCAGAAACATTCTGTTCATCATTCTTAAATCAAGTAAAAGCTATAATCATATGGAATTTATAACATAAGACAAAGTGACACATCGGCTGACGGAGCCGCTCACAAAACTGACACTCTATACCCACGACTCTGTCTGCAAAGTCTCTAACTCCGAACAAGACGTCATAGCATAATACTCTGACCCGGCAACACTCCAGGGCAAATGGAGCTTGCCAACTCCGCAGGAACATCCTCTATAGTGGCTTCTATTCATCTGGGTGTACCTACGCGGTATGAAACGCAACCCCTGAAGAAAGGTGGTCAGTACAGAATATGTACTGAGCATGTAAGGCATGAAATGTAGTAAATAGGACCATAGCTGAGATAGAGATTTACCAGAACAAACATGACGTTTAAAACATCAATACACTTGCCTTTTTGAACGAAAATCATGCATATTCACATCATATATCATGTATACATATAACGTGTCCCGGCCCTCCAGTGAGGGACTCGGTGGATAAAATCATACATATCCACATCATATATCATATATGCGTAACGTGTCCCGGCCCTCGAGTGAGGGACTCGGTGGATAAAATCATACATGTCCACATTATATATCTTATATGCATATAACGTATCCCGGCCCTCTATTGCGGGTCTCGGTGAATAAAATCATCATATGCCATCCTGGCCGCCATCCCCGTATCATCATGTCATCATATACATATACATCTAACGTGTCCCAGCCCGCAAGTGAGTGGGACTCGGTGAACAATGCAGTGGAGTACGCACGAGAACATATCCTAGCCCGGGACTCAGTGGAGGATACATTAAGGCATGCACGAGCAGAGTCGTGAGAAACTATATGCACATAAATCAAGACTCGATAGGTAAGTACACAAACCGACACTTGAGGATCGTAAACACGTTTCAAGTCAATCCGAGTTAGTATGAAAAAGTTATGGATGTTTCAGTACAGAACCTTCTACAAACGTTTCAGAAGCCATTTTTGGAAAATCAAAGCAACAATCATGTTAGGTACCTTTCGAATATCGTTATGGATCAATCAAATAGAGCTTTTGGAACCATATGCACGTATCAAAATATATCAAAGACTCAATGGAATACTCAAACGTGTTATCATTTGAAAATCCAGACATTAGTCATATCAATTGTCTCTCGAATGCCATTCGGAAACTTATCAAATAGAACTTCGGACATCATAGATACGCATCAAAACCATATGAAATAGCTTATGGAAGTCAAGAATATTAGCCATCCTACTGGCTCTAAGAATAGGAATTTCTTTGAAATCATGCATATACGTCATCTGCTCGTTTCATAAGGATCATGCCAAAAGAAAGAAAGGGTAAGCCTTACATACCTGTTCCACGCCCTATTAGCTACGCTTAATTGTCCAAGCTTGCTAATCTACATTCAAGAGAATCAACAAAATCATTAGACTCATCATCATATACTTGTCTTAGTCTTTCAAATGAATTTATTTATATTCTACCGAAATTTTGGCAGCATTTCCCCTGTAAATACACCATCCCCGAGAATCTAACTCGGCCAAATCATCAACAACAAACCCGAGAATGCAACTCGGCCAAATTATCAACAACAATACCAACAATCATATCTCCAACTTCAATAATTATTTCAAATGCATTCTAACATTAGCAATCCTTTCTACACAATTCGACGGCATTTCATTTATACTCAATTCAATCACATATAATCAAGCCAACATCAATGCTTACACATTCAAATACTTGTCCAAGACCTTACAAACACAATTCAAGAATACTTCAAACAATTCACACAATATTCAAAACAACCCAACCAACATACCACTTCACCCGAAACCTTCCAAATTCAACAAGAACAATAACAACACATTTCCTTCTTTCAAGTTCATGAATTATACCTACCACCCGAACCCTTATCAACTCAACATAACCAACAACAACACATTCTTTCCTTCCAAATTCATGAACTATAATAATAGTCTATGCATTAACAACTTCATTCTCATAATTACAAGAAACTATATTAAAATCACATTAGCTTCTACCACAACCCACAAACAATTACAACTTCATTTCAAGACATCGACCCTTCATTTTCATCATGGAATTCCACAACAACAACAACCAAAATACTAAATAAAATCAATTCGTCACATCTTACCACAGAGACCCCTATTCGGCCACACCCCACACATACATATTTCATGAATTCCATCCCTTTCTACATACTTCAACATACATAAATCATCCATAACACATGTAAAAGAAGATTGAACACGTACCTTTCTCCACACATCTCTTCACTCAGCTAGGGGTGTATATTTGCACAAATAAATGGTTTGCTTGCTTCAACAACCACCCCATGTTAATTAGGGCCTTCAAATTAGTTAGAATACTGGAAGAAAATATTTTTTTTCTTGGTCAACCCCATGGCTCCAAGTTGGCCGAACCCCCTTTCTCTTCTTCTTTTTCTTTTCTCTCCAAGCTTCTTGATTTAGAAGATAAATATGCCTTATTTAGTCATAAATTGTGTATATATATATATATATATATATATATATATATATATATATATATATATATATATATATATATATATATATATGGCTTCTACCAACACAAGGTGGACACATGTCCCCTTCTCCCTTTTTCTTGAACTTTCTTAAAATAAACAAATATGACCACTTGTCTTGTTATATAAGCTTTGGTCCATATATATTCATAATTAGCCCCATTTAATAAAAATGTGGACATATGATTATATGCCACATGGCCAACATGGCCCCTTCAAGAACCTTCTTGAATATTTTGTGAAATTCCCATTTTTCCCCTAGCCTTCCACAATATTACCATGAACTACTTTGTGAATTTCCCTTTTTACCGTTAGCCTTTCTCAATATTTCCATACTAATGAACAACTTGTACATTAAAATAATTTTGGAAAATAGTCTTGCCCTTAACTTACCACGACTTCCTTGAAATATCCGAATGTATAAAATACGGGCTATAACATCCTCCCCCCTTTAGAACATTCGTCCTCGAATGTTCAACTGATCTTATGGGGTGTTATAATACTTAGGGAGGTCCTACTTATAGTTGTCCTTTTCTTCATGCTCATTCCTTATCTTTTACCCTATTTTCTTTTATGATCGAACTTCTCGGTCTTTACATGAATCCTCATTCAGTGTCATGGGTTTTCTAACCCACTGCACCAAGTTATTATCCTTGTCCTTCCCAAGTCACCTCTTCTCTGCTATTGTTTCGTCACAATACCTTAACAAAAGCCACATCTTTGGTGCGTAATCTTCACTTGAGGATCCGATATGGCCACAGGCTGTTCCTTGCTCTCATCTGATCTACCGTATTGCAGCCTCGCTTATCATGCTATAATTATTCATCTGCCTTTGGTGTTTTCTATTCTTCGCTCCCTGTTTCTTTACGTCTTTGTCATTATCCCTCTTAATCTTTCATTCTAAATATTTATCCAAAAACTTATGTACGTAATGTTTCTTTACCATTTATTATCCTTCGCAGTCCAGTTACCCTTATGGTAACTTATGATCCGAGTTCACTTATCTTCTTAGTTCGCAACATCTTGAATTCTTACTACAACTTTTTCTTTATTTCCTTCTCCCACATTTCTCGACACAAGTATACTTGTCTTTGATTCCTTTGTGTTGGCGCTCGTTTCGTCAATCGTTATTCCTTGTTGGCTCTCCGGCGTGGATTCCTTACGAATATGATTGGGCATTGCTTCACATCGATGATTCATATAATTTCATAGCATACATTCTCATATTCCGTATAATTAATGGTCCATGAACTATTTTCTAGTATCCAATGAACTCTTTTTATTTCATTCATAGGCACAGCGTTCTTTCTTTCTTTCAAAAATTTCGGACTACCGATTGTTGATACTTTCGTTTAGCAGTCGTTGTCATCCGAAATATCCTCTGAGTCTTATCATCCTATCCATTATCCTTTGTGAACTTAGCTTGTAGCCCTTCTCCTGCTTTTTTTATTACTCTTTAAAACATGTCGCTGCGTACTTCGGTACGGTGCCAATTTGCCCGATTTGGCATGAAGCATTCTCTTAAGGTGTCCTCCATCCTTTCCCTTCATGTCGGCCTCGCGGTACACTCATCGCCAATTCATTTCTACTTCCTTCATGTATTCTCCTAATATGCCGATATGTTTTGAACTCTAGCCTCGAGCTAATAAATTTTCCTCCTCTGGAGCCTGAAAGTGTTGCGACTCCTTTAGAGTCTAATATAATATATTCCCCCCCCCCCATTTTTAAGGGGCTCCTTATATGCCAACAGTCCTTTTGTGAAGTCTTCGTTTATACCTTACTCCTCGTCTTTCTTTCCAACTCTATGCATAACATATCGAAAACTTCTTACCATAAGTTTTTCTTTCATCTTATGACCATATCGTCACTTTGTCAACATTTCCATACCCTTCCATCCACCATTAGTCCTTTTGCACGACTTCTCATTCCCTATCAATAATTTCCCAATCGGTAGTGTCGTCCCATCATTCCTGTTCTTTCATCGATGCGTAATGGGATTTCTACTGCTAACTCGTTAAGGTGTCCTACTAACTTATATGATTAGTGATTTCCAATTTCCCTACGCCTAAATGCTGTCATCTTCCTTCAACCAACCCATTAGTACTGTTATATCCCGTGTTTTAACACGTTGGAAAAATTTGGAAATATTCTTGGCTTGTAAGAAATAAGGTCATAATTAATTTTTATTTGATATAGGAGTTGTGCATGAAAGAATATTGTTGTGAAAGTGTGGGATAAGGCTAAGGGTAAATTTGGAATTTTGGAAATTAGTTTCGGGAATTACAAAATAAGATTTGTAACAAATTGGGCTCAAAATAATTAATGGAATTGAGGCCCAAATCAAAGGGCATGGCCGGCCAACATGGCCTTGGCCCAAGTCCAATTAATTAGTCATGTGCATGGTCATGTGACAAATTGATATAAGAGGCCTAAGTCTTCATTATATGCATTAGAACATTCAAGAAAACTAAGCAAGAAAGAAGCAAAAATAAGAGCAAAAAAAAGAAGAGGGGTTCGGGTTTGGCCATGAGAATTTGACCCTCAAAAATCTTGTTCAAAAAAAATTGTATCTTGTGGTTTTCCTACTAAATTGAGTATCCTCTTCAACTTGGTGTAGTTGTTTTGGAAGAAGGAACACTTGGTGCCTCAATTTGACCACTTACTCAAGTGAAGAAGATTAGAGAATAAGGTAAGAATTCATCTCTTTTTATTGTGATATGATGTTTTGTTTGTGTTGTAGTATGTGGGAATGAGTTGATTGTATGGAAAAATGGAAGATTTCAAAGTGGGTTTGGAATGTGGTGTGTAGCCGTGAGGTATATGTGTGGTATACATATATGAGTTGAATTTTATGTTATATTCTAATTGTGTGGATGATGGTATTCACATTGGAAATGAAAGTTAAATGAATTTAGTTGAGGTTAGTAATGTGGTGTTTGGCCGTGTGGTATGGAATTGTGTGAATGAAAATGGATTAAGTTGTTTGGTGTGTTAGTGTGTTATTGTGATTCTTGCAATGTAAATGAAGATAAAATGATATAAGTTTGCATTGAAATTGAATGGAGAAACTTATGTCGCTTTAGTGCGATTTTACGACATTATGAAAATGAAGTTGTTAGGGTATAAATTATGATGCTCATTAATAGATTTGGAAGTTGGAAACATGTTATGAATATGTATGCCAAAGATCAGAAGCTTTGAATGAATTATGACTTTGGCGGAAAGTTTGTATATTATGTATATCGGGTGTATAATTTGAGGAAATGATATGAAATGCTTCTAAATTATGTTGTGATAATCTAGTTTGATAATGAATGTGAAATCATTGAAATTGGTTTGGAAATTGAAGTTGAAATGAAGCTTATGGCATTATGTCGGCAAGTAGAACTAGTTGTGCCATATTGTGTTTCTAATGTTTGTTGTTGATGATGATGTTGTTGTTTGGTTTGTTGTTGATGGTTTTGAGCCGAGTTGAATTCTCGGGGATGCTATATGTATAGGGGAAGTGCTGCCGAAATTTCAGTAGACAAATATGAGTTGAATTGAATTCGTAGCATCTATAGCTTACAATTGGTAAATGTGACCATTTGCAGATTTTCGACGAAACGGAGAGTGAGCTTGGATAGGCTTAAAAAGCTCAAAAGGTATGTAAAGCTACCCCGATCCTTCTTTTGGCATGCCTAAGTGTATTAGAATCTAATTCGGGCCTCGAAAGACTTTCTGCCCCTCGGAATCCGCAAGAGAAAATACCACTTTTTCTTTCAGTAAGATTGAACTCTTTTGGTATGTTTTCTTGGAAATTATGCAAACTTTCTCTAAACCCATTGGAAAGCTATAGCATGTCCGTAGAACCCTTTTAGGTGACCACATAAGCTTAGAGGGCATAATTTGAGCCCGCCGCCTTGTTTATCCCGAGGCGGGCCCGCTATCCCCGGTTTTGCCCTTAATGTACTTAAGTCTTCTTTTCGAGCAGTTTTTAAAAGAAACATTTTGACTACTATTCTAATTACCTAACGAACATTGGTTTAAATATTCCACTGAGTCCGATAAATTGTTTTGACACTCGGAACGATTTCAGAAAGATTATACTTCTGTAATTCATTATGATATCCGAAACTCGTTTACTATGTTCCCGTCCGACGTCATTGGATCGGTTTGTCTTTGATATGCCTCATCGAGTCTATTAAAACATTTATGATATTTTAATTGCATTAGTCTCTCACTACTCCATTCGTGGACGCCCCAATGTTTCCCACACTGAGCCCGGGCCAGGATATGTTGTAAAGCGTGATCCTCTGCATTGTTCGTCGTGCCTCGATGTGAGGGGGCAGGTATACGCGTACATGGGTTTGTGGAGTATGATGTGCCATGTCCGCTTGTTCTGATATGATTTGCTATGGCCATTTGATATGACATATTATGCTGCGGGGTTATGCCCCTATTCTGATTCTTCTGTGTTATGGCACCAGCGTCGGGAGGGTGGCCACGTTCTGTCTGCCGAGTCCCTTGGCAGGGGCCGGATTTGATATGACATATGTTTCTGTACACACTCTGCATGTTTTGAAATTATGTATCTGATACTTTGGATTTTCTGTTTACTTTCTGTATGTTCTGTACCATTTATGATTTTGTCTCCGTAATTCAGGCTTTACATATTCAGTACATATTTCGTACTGACCCCCTTTCCTCGGGGGCTGCGTTTTCATGCCGCGCAGGTACCGACGATAGGTTTGCCGATCCGTCCGGCTAGGATATCTTTTCTGCCATTTGGAGCGCTCTTTTATTCAGAGCCATCTTTTGGTACAGTCTGTCATTTCTGTATATGTATACTCTCGTTTATGTGTACGGCGGGACCCTGTCCTGTCATATGATTCTGTCGGTCTGTTTAGAGGTCTGTAGACATGTTTGTGGGTTGGGGTCTTTCTGTACAGTTGTGTGCTTATGTTGTGTTTGGGCGATCCCATTCGCCGCGGCGGCCGGTCCGCATATATTTAAATGTTGCTTTGTTGGCCCTGTGTGGCCTTTGTTGGTATTTTCTGCGTGCAGGGTACATGGGATAGTCCGTAAAACAAAGGAAACTCTACCGAAATTTTTCTGGAAATTATCTAAATTCGAAATAAAGCCTTGTCGGCTTCTGCCATATACTAGAATGCGTTTGAGTGCCTAGATCGGGCACTAGTCACGGCCTACGGGGTTGGGTCGTGACAAAAGTGGTATCAGAGCGGTTCGTCCTCGGAATGTCTAGAGACCGTGTCTAGTTGAGTCTTGTTTATCGGTGTGTTGTGCACCACACCTATAAACAGGAGGCTGCAGGGCATTTAGCATACTACCATTCTTTTTATCTTAGATCGTGCGGTAGAGCTGTGTTATCAGGATGATTCCTCCCTAACGAATTGTTACATTTGCAGTTATGCCTCCAAAAAAGGCGTCAGCGGCCCAAAAGGCCAAGGCAGCAGCTATGGGAGAGACTAGTCGTGCCAGGTGATTAATGCTTCCGAGACAGAGTCAGTTGCGTTGGCCTCGTACCGGTTGTATGATGTGGCGGCTAACTGGTACGAGTCATGGGAGTTATCTAGAGGGGACGGTGCTCCCCCAGCAGTTTGGGATGATTTTTCTCAGGCTTTTCTTAGCCATTTTCTGCCTCCGGAGTTACGGCGGGCCAGGGCTGATAGATTCTTATTGCTGAGACAGAGGGGCCGCAGTGTTCGAGAGTACAGTATGGAGTTCGACTCATTGGCCCGATACGCACCTGCTGTGGTATCTACTATGGCTGACAGGATGCACAGGTATATTATGGGCCTGGACCGGTATTTTGTCGACAGTTGCTTGGTATTGGCCGCTCAGCCCGATATGGATATTGCCCGGATTCAGGCGCACGCCCAGGGCATGGAGGACCGGCACAGGGGTCATCAGCCTGACAGGAGCCAGGATCGGAGACAACCCAAAAGGGCCAGATCATCTGGGTATTCTGGAGATTTTCGGGGCAGACAGCCGCAGCAGCCGCAGCAGCTCAGCAGATATCCATCCCAGCCAGCACAGAGCGCACCTCCCCAGCCTACGGGTCGCAGATTTGATAGCCCAGGGTATTTAGGAGCAGGCCAGAGCTCCAGGGCTTCAGGTTCGCGGACAGATAGGGGTTCTGGGCAAATGAGGCCACCTAGGCTTCAGTGTTCTTATTGTGGCAGATATCATCCGGGAGAGTGCTACAGAGCCACCGGTGCATGTTTTTCTTGTGGCCGTCAGGGCCATTCTGTGAGAGATTGCCCGTATAAGGGTAGTGAGGGTGGTGCAGCGCAGCCTACCGAATCAGCCGCCGGGTCATCATCTTCGTCAGTGGCTATGCGCCCTACAGGGCCGGGTACATCAGCACCGGCGGGTTGCGGCAGAGGTCGTGGTGGAGCTTTGGGTACTAGCGGTCCTTCGAACCGCATTTATGCTTTGGCCAGCCGCCAGGACCAAGAGGCATCGCCTAATGTCATTACAGGTACATTATTGGTCTTCTCTCGGTCTGTGTATGCATTGATTGATCCAGGTTTGACTTTGTCATATATTTCGCCTCTGGTTGCTAGTAAAATTGGTATAACGTCTGAACCTATAGAGACGTTTGAGGTAGCCACACCGATTGGGGACTTTATTGTAACAAAACAGGTATATAAAGACTGTTCTGTAATTGTATGTGGCCGTGACACTAAGGCAGATCTGGTGGAGTTAGATATGATCGAGTTCGATTTTATTATGGGAATGGACTGGCTAGCCTCCTATTATGCTAATGTTGACTGCCAAAATAAGGTAGTTCGTTTCCAGTTTCCTGGGGAGCCAGTTATAGAGTGGGCCGGTAATACAGCATCGCCGAAAGGTAAGTTTATTTCATACCTTAAGGCAAAGAAAATGATCAGAAAAGGTTATATTTATTATCTGGTTCGGGTACAAGACTTGACAGCAGAAACGCCGACTCTTCAGTCAGTTCCCGTGGTTAATGAATTTCCAGATGTATTCCCGGATGAGCTTCCAGGCCTTCCTCCAGAGCGGGAGATAGATTTTACTATTGATTTGCTTCCAGATACTCAGCTTATATCCATTCCCCCGTATAGAATGGCACCGGAAGAATTAAAAGAATTGAAAGAGTAGCTAAAAGATTTGTTAGAAAAGGGCTTCATCAGACCCAGTACTTCGCCTTGGGGAGGCCCGGTATTATTTGTGCGTAAGAAAGACGGGTCGCTGCGTATGTGTATTGATTATCGGCAGCTGAATAAGGTAACCATAAAGAATTAATACCCCCTCCCCAGAATTGACGATTTGTTTGATCAGTTGCAGGGCGCCAAATATTTTTCGAAGATAGATCTTCGGTCTGGCTATCATCAGGTACGGGTACGAGAGGCCGATATTCCTAAGACAGCATTCCGGACCAGATATGGGCAGTATGAATTCAGAGTTATGTCATTTGGGTTAACTAATGCTCCTGCGGTATTCATGGATCTAATGAACCGGGTATTCAGGCCATTCTTAGATATGTTCGTAATTGTATTTATCGATGATATTCTGGTTTATTCTCGGTCCAAGGCAGAGCACGCAGATCATCTGAGAGCGGTTCTCGGGGTGCTTAGACATCAGAAATTATATGCAAAATTTTCTAAATGTGAATTCTGGCTGGCTTCAGTGGCATTCCTGGGGCATATTATTGCAGCTGATGGTGTCCGGGTGGATACACATAAGATTGAGGCCGTGAAGAATTGGCCCAGACCCACTACGCCCACAGAGGTACGTAGTTTCCTGGGGTTTGCAGGCTATTACAGAAGATTTGTGGAAAAGTTTGCTTCGATTTCAGCGCCTTTGACAAGACTAACTCAGAAGGGAGCTATGTTCCGGTGGACTGATGCTTGTGAACGAAGCTTCCAGTTGCTGAAAGAGAAGCTGACTACGGCCCCAGTTCTGACTCTTCCAGAGGGACCCGATGGATATGTTATTTATTGTGACGCTTCTGGCGTGGGATTGGGCTGTGTATTGATGCAGCACGGCAGAGTTGTAGCTTATGCTTCGCGGCAGCTGAAAAAGCATGAAAGGAATTATCCTACCCACGATATGGAGCTTGCAGCGGTGATTCATGCTCTGAAAATATGGAGACATTATTTATATGGCGTTCATGTTGATATCTATACAGATCATAAGAGTCTCCAGTATATTTTTAAGCAGAAGGAGCTTAATTTGGGCAGCGGGGGTGGCTAGAGCTCCTGAAAGACTATGATGTGGATATTCTGTATCATCCGGGCAAGGCTAATGTTGTTGCAGATGCGCTCAGCCGGAAATCTATGGGCAGCTTGGCAGATATACAGCCAGACAGGAGAGAGATAGTACGTGACATTCATCAGTTGGCTAATCTTGGGGTTCGTCTGGCCGATTCTGGAGGTACACGGATTTCTGTCCGAGGGGTTTCTGAATCATCTATTAAGGAAGATATCAAGCGGCATCAGTATGAAGATCCTGTTTTAGCTCGATACAGAGACACAGCCCATGAGAAGGAGAAGACTCTGTTCGAGTTTACACCAGACGAAACTTTACTATATAGAGGCAGGTTGTGTGTACCTGATATTGCAGGGCTACGGCAGCAGGTTATGGGCGAGGCACACTATGCTCGCTATTCTGTTCATCCTGGTTCTACGAAGATGTACCATGATCTTAGATGCCTATACTGGTGGGATGGTATGAAACGGGATATCGCAGAGTTCGTCGCCCAGTGTCCAAATTGTCAGTAGGTCAAAATTGAACATCAGAAACCGGGTGGACTGTTGCAGGAAATGGAAATTCCGACGTGGAAGTGGGAGATCATTAATATGGACTTCATTACAGGTTTGCCTCGCACTCCACGAAATTATGATTCCATCTGGGTTATTGTTGATAGGCTGACAAAATCAGCCCATTTTCTTCCCGTCAGAACTACTTATTCCGCTGAGGATTATGCCAGGCTTTATATTAAAGAAATTGTTCGACTTCATGGAGTTCCTATATCTATTATCACTGACAGAGGTGCTCAGTTCACAGCGAACTTCTGGAGATCTTTTCAGGAAGGATTAGGGACTCAGGTGAGCCTGAGCACAGCTTTCCATCCTCAGAGTGACGGACAGGCCGAGCGCACTATCCAGACGCTTGAAGATATGTTGCGGGCCTGTGTCATTGATTTCAGAGGTTGTTGGGATGATCACTTGCCATTCATTGAATTTGCTTATAATAACAGTTACCATTCCAGCATCCAGATGGCTCCGTACGAGGTTCTGTATGGCAGGAAATGTAGGTCGCCTATTGGTTGGTTTGATATTGGCGAGACGGAGTTAATTGGCACAGATATGGTGCAGCAGGCTGTGGACAAGGTGAAACTTATCCGGGAACGACTATTGGCAGCCCAGAGTCGACAGAAATCATACGCTGATAAACGGCGTCGTCCTTTGGAATTCCAGGTTGGTGATTGGGTATTTCTAAAGGTATCGCCTATGAAAGCCGTAATGCGGTTCGGCAGAAAGGGTAAGCTCAGTCTGCGTTATATTGGGCCTTATCAGATTGTTAGAAAAATCAGAAATGTCGCCTATGAGTTAGATTTGCCATCTGATTTGGAAGCGGTACATCCGGTATTCCATGTCTCTATGCTACGCAAATGCATTGGCGATCCCTCCAGAATATTTCCTGCGGATGATATTCAGGTGACGGAGCAGTTATCGTACGAGGAGCAGCCCGTATCCATTTTGGACCGTCAGGTAAGGAGGCTCCGTAACAAAGATGTAGCCTCTGTTAAGGTGTTGTGGCGGAACGATAATAGGGAGGAAATGACCTGGGAGGCCGAAGAGGAGATGAAGAAGAAATATCCTCATTTGTTCCCTACGGCCACAGGTAATCCTGAATCCTTCCTTAATTCTGTTTCAATAATGAATGTGCGTCATATGTGTTGTCTATAAACAAAAACTCCCCCAAAGTATTCTCAGACCCTATAAGATTAATTTAACATTCGAGGACGAATGTTCTAAAGGGGGGGGGGGGGGGAGGATGTTATATCCCGTGTTTTAACACGTTGGAAAAATTTGGAAATATTCTTGGCTTGTAAGAAATAAGGTCATAATTAATTTTTATTTGACATAGGAGTTGTGCATGAAAGAATATTGTTGTGAAAGTGTGGGATAAGGCTAAGGGTAAATTTGAAATTTTGGAAATTAGTTTCGGGAATTACAAAATAAGATTTGTAACAAATTGGGCTCAAAAAAATTAATGGAATTGAGGCCCAAATCAAAGGGCATGGCCGACCAACATGGCCTTGGCCCAAGTCCAATTAATTAGTCATGTGCATGGTCATGTGACAAATTGATATAATAGGCCTACGTCTTCATTATATGCATTAGAACATTCAAGAAAACTAAGCAAGAAAGAAGCAAAAATAAGAGCAAAAAAAAGAAGAGGGGTTCGGGTTTGGCCATGAGAATTTGACCCTCAAAAATCTTGTTCAAATAAATTGTATCTTGTGGTTTTCCTACTAAATGGAGTATCCTCTTCAACTTGGTGTAGTTGTTTTGGAAGAAGGAACACTTGGTGCCTCAATTTGACCACTTACTCAAGTGAAGAAGATTAGAGAATAAGGTAAGAATTCATCTCTTTTTATTGTGATATGATGTTTTGTTTGTGTTGTAGTATGTGGGAATGAGTTGATTGTATGGAAAAATGGAAGATTTCAAAGTGGGTTTGGAATGTGGTGTGTAGCCGTGAGGTATATGTGTGGTATACATATATGAGTTGAATTTTATGTTATATTCTAATTGTGTGGATGATGGTATTCACATTGGAAATGAAAGTTAAATGAATTTATTTGAGGTTAGTAATGTGGTGTTTGGCCGTGTGGTATGGAATTGTGTGAATGAAAATGGATTAAGTTGTTTGGTGTGTTAGTGTGTTATTGTGATTCTTGCAATGTAAATGAAGATAAAATGATATAAGTTTGCATTGAAATGGAATGGAGAAACTTATGTCGCTTTAGTGCGATTTTACGACATTATGAAAATGAAGTTGTTAGGGTATAAATTATGATGATCATTAATAGATTTGGAAGTTGGAAACATGTTATGAATATGTATGCCAAAGATCAGAAGCTTTGAATGAATTATGACTTTGGCGGAAAGTTTGTATATTATGTATATCGTGTGTATAATTTGAGGAAACGATATGAAAAGCTTCTAAATAATGTTGTGATAATCTAGTTTGATAATGAATGTGAAATCATTGAAATTGGTTTGGAAATTGAAGTTGAAATGATGGTTATGGCATTATCTCGGCAAGTAGAACTAGTTGTGCCATATTGTGTTTCTAATGTCTGTTGTTGATGATGATGTTGTTGTTTGGGTTGTTGTTGGTTTTGAGCCGAGTTGAATTCTCGGGGATGCTATATGTATAGGGGAAGTGCTGCCGAACTTTCGGTAGACAAATATGAGTTGAATTGAATTCGTAGCATCTATAGCTTACAATTGGTAAATGTGACCATTTGCAGATTTTCGACGAAACGGAGAGTGAGGTTGGATAGGCTTAAAAATCTCAAGGGGTATGTAAAGCTACCCCGATCCTTCTTTTGGCATGCCTAAGTGTATTAGAATCGAATTCGGGCCTCGAAAGACTTTCTGCCCCTCGGAATCCGCAAGTGAAAATACCACTTTTTCTTTCAGTAAGATTGAACTCTTTTGGTATGTTTTCTTGGAAATTATGCAAACTTTCTCTTAACCCGTTGGAAATCCATAGCATGTCCGTAGAACCCTTTTAGGTGACCCCATAAGCTTAGAGGGCATAATTTGAGCCCGCCGCCTTGTTTGTCCCGAGGCGGGCCCACTATCCCCGGTTTTGCCCTTAATGTACTTAAGTGTTCTTTTCGAGCAGTTTTTAAAAGAAACGTTTTGACTACTATTCTAATTACCTAACGAACATTGGATTAAATATTCCACTGAGTCCGATAAATTGTTTTGACACTCGGAACGATTTCAGAAAGATTATACTTTTGTAATTCATTATGATATCCGAAATTCGTTTACTATGTTCCCGTCCGACTTCATTGGATCGGTTTGTCTTTGATATGCCTCATCGAGTCTATTAAAACATTTATGATATTTTAATTGCATTAGTTTCTCACTACTCCATTCGTGGACGCCCCAATGTTTCCCACACTGAGCCCGGGCCAGGATATGTTGTCAAGCGTGATCCTCTGCATTGTTCGCCGTGCCTCAATGTGAGGGGGCAGGTATACGCGTACATGGGTTTGTGGAGTATGATGTGCCATGTCCGCTTGTTCTGATATGATTTGCTATGGCCATTTGATATGACATATTATGCTGCGGGGTTATGCCCCTATTCTGATTCTTCTGTGTTGTGGCACCAGCGTCGGGAGGGTGGCCACGTTCTGTCTGCCGAGTCCCTTGGCAGGGGCCGGATTTGATATGACATATGTTTCTGTACACACTCTGCATGTTTTGAAATTATGTATCTGATACTTTGGATTTTCTGTTTACTTTCTGTATGTTCTGTACCAGTTATGATTTTGTCTCCGTAATTCAGGCTTTACATATTCAGTACATATTTCGTACTGATCCCCTTTCCTCGGGGGCTGAGTTTTCATGCCGCGCAGGTACCGACGACAGGTTTGCCGATCCGTCCGGCTAGGATATCTTTTCTGCCATTTGGAGCGCTCTTTTATTCAGAGCCATCTTTTGGTACAGGCTGTCATTTCTATATATGTATACTCTCGTTCATGGGTACGGCGGGGCCCTGTCCCGTCATATGATTCTGTCGGTCTGTTTAGAGGTCTGTAGACATGTTTGTGGGTTGGGGTCTTTCTGTACAGTTGTGTGCTTATGTTGTGTTTGGGCGATCCCATTCGCCGCGGCGGCCGGTCCGCATATATTTAAATGTTGCTTTGTTGGCCCTGTGTGGCCTTTGTTGGTATTTTCTGTGTGCAGGGTACATGGGATAGTCCGTAAAACAAAGGAAACTCTGCCGAAATTTTTCTGGAAATTATCTAAATTCGAAATAAAGCCTTGTCGGCTTCTGCCATATACTAGAATGCGTTTGAGTGCCCAGATCGGGCACTAGTCACGGCCTACGGGGTTGGGTCGTGACAAGTACACTTTTCCTACTTTCATCCTTAACCTTCCTTAGATTCCTTCCTCCTCGAACACTTTTCTCCTTTTGCCATATGTGGCATTGGCTCTGAAGTTCATGAAGTATTCCTTTAAACGTGCAAATCCGTCCTATTCTTAAGTTATCCTTTTGGAAAGCTCCTCCATGTTCGAGGCAACCGTGTAAATCTTACCATATGCTTATCCTTTTATATACCCCTCACAGGCTGGGAATCTCTTAACATCGTCACAAGGCCTAAGCATTCGTTTTTCTTACCTCACATTCCTTGTCGCAGTCACTATTCCTTTAGTCCCACTTATTGAAATCGGTTCTCGAACCCCACACATTCCTCTTTTGTTTCATATTACCGCACTTTATCTTTTTCACGTGCCTACCTTTGAATTTTTGTCCAAGTAGTCTCGTGTTTTGTTTGTAGTTTCTCTCGGGGTTTCCCTCACTGAGTTTCTTACCTATCACCTTTTCCCAACATTTTATCCCTCTGCCTTCCATTAACTCACTCTCTTTCTTTTACAAGTGTCATTGTATTAGAACTTTCCAATCTTAACCAGTAGAGAAAATAACATCAGCTTACCTTATAACATTTGTGCCATTTATTCTTGTTGTCACTTGAACTGCGGTACCCTTGCTCGATTGAAGCCTTCCATACCGCAGCACCGGTTGCTGGGACACACATCACATGCCCACCAATACATTCACATGTGGGATATCGTACGCATTCTCATATATGTATATATATATATATATATATATATATATATATATATATATATATATATATATATATATATATATATATATATATATATATATAAAATTACGATCAACTAGCCCACAAAGTACTTCCAAACGCTTTTCAAGCCTATCCTAATTCCGGAGCTGTGATGCACTCTCTGTCTCTTCACCAGCCCAATCTGCCTCGTCCTACACGACCTCTTATGGTCTCCAGCCATCCCGTATACTCTAGTTTCCCTAGGTTACTCTAGCTCCTCATTTGCCTCTTATGTCTCAATTTATAGGACTTTTAGTTCACTTTTCAGGGGGGTCACCCATCCTAAAATTTCTCTCACCCCAGCACGCTTAACCTCGAAACTCCGATGAAATTCGGTGCGTTAACGCTGGTATAATTGTATCCACTTCGCCGCATGACCTTCATTACATAATCTGGAGCAAGCCGAAGCCTTACAGATTCTGGGACATTCTCGTAACACGTCCTTCCCTTTACAATTACTATTTTACCCTTTTTAATTCCCAATGTTCACCTTCCACCTGTGCGTATGACTACTTCCTGTCCTGGACTTCCTAGATCCCTGATGGTAGAAATTATACCATCATCGCCATCACTTATAAGTACTCAGATATCAGTCTGTTCGGATTTCCACTCACCATCCTTATATAATAATCTACAGCAAAACTGATTGTCGACTTTCTCTGAATCCTCCAACAGACCTTGCTCCTACTAAACTTCGAATGTTATCCATTTTAATCCTTCGGGTTGCTAATCGTCTTTCTCGCATTTATTCTTCATGCTATGCCAAATCCATAACCCTTCTGAAACAACTCATCTCACTAATCGTCTGGTTACAATATTTTCTTTCCACACTTCCTTCTGTTAGGCGTACCTAACTAAATGACCAGATTTTGAAAGATTTCTGGCAGAATCTCCTTTACAATTCTTACTATTCAAACTCTGCACGCAGCAAATACCAACAATGCCTCACAGGGCATACATATGCATACTACACATTCCAGCCATCCAGAGCTCCCAGTCTCAGATAACAGAACAAATATATCAAGACTTACCTTTATGACTTTCCATATCGTCCCTCACCTTCTTCCGTCGTATGTAAGGCTTACATAAGGAGTCTCATTTTCCTATGACTTGACTCTATCGCACGATCTAAGACAAAAAGAAGGTCAACAATCCCTATATGCCCTGCAGCCTCCTGTTTATAAATGTGGCTGGCTTCACACCCATAAACAGGACTCTACTGGACACGACTTTGCAGACAACCCCTAGGACAACCTGCTCTGATACCACTTTGTTACACCCTAATCTCCCTAGGGTGTGATGGGCACCCGACCCTTACTTAGGGTCGAGCAAACCCTCTGACCCTTAGTACACACATAATCTTTTTGGACTTTTAAATCAAATAAGGATGAAATACATAGTACAACTTTCAGAAACATTCTTTTCATCATTCTCAAATCAAGTAAAAGCTATATTCATATGGAATTTATAACATAAGACAAAGTGACACATCGGCTGACGGAGCCGCTCACAAAACTGACACTCTATACCCACGACTCTGTCTGCAAAGTCTCTAACTCCGAACAAGACGTCATAGCATAATACTCTGACCCGGCAACACTCCAGGGCAAATGGAGCTTGCCAACTCCGCAGGAACATCCTCTATAGTGGCTTCTATTCATCTGGGTGTACCTGCGTGGCATGAAACGCAGCCCCCGAAGAAAGGTGGTCAGTACGGAATACGTACTGAGCATGTAAGGCATGAAATGTAGTAAAGAGGACCATAGCTGAGATAGAGATTTACCAGAACAAACATGACTTTTAAAACATCAATACACTTGCCTTTTTGAATGAAAATCATGCATATTCACATCAGATATCATGTATACATATAACGTGTCCCGGCCCTCCAGGGAGGGACTCAGTGGATAATATCATACATGTCCACATCATATATCATATATGCGTAACGTGTCCCGGCCCTCGAGTGAGGGACTCGGTGGACAAAATCATACATCTCCACATTATATATCTTATATGCATATAACGTATCCCGACCCTCTATTGCGGGTCTCGGTGAATAAAATCATCATATGCCATCCTGGCCGCCATCCCCGTATTATCATGTCATCATATACATATACATATAACGTGTCCCGGCCCGCAAGTGAGAGGGACTCGGTGAACAATGCAGTGGAGTACGCACGAGAACATATCCTGGCCCGAGACTCAGTGGAGGATACATTAAGGCATGCACGAGCAGAGTCGTGAGAAACTATATGCACATAAATCAAGACTCGATAGGTAAGTACACAAACTGACACTTGAGGGTCGTAAACACGTTTCAAGTCAATCCGAGTTAGTACGAAAAAGTTATGGAAGTTTCAGTACAGAACCTTCTACAAACGTTTCAGAAGCCATTTTTGGAAAATCAAAGCAACAATCATGTTAGGTACCTTTCGAATATCGTTATGGATCAATCAAATAGAGCTTTTGGAACCATATGCACGTATCAAAATATATCAAAGACTCAATGGAATACTCAAACGTACTATCATTTGAAAATCCAGACATTAGTCATATCAATTGTCTCTCGAATGCCATTCGGAAACTTATCAAATAGAACTTCGGACATCATAGATACGCATCAAAACCATATGAAATAGCTTATGGAAGTCAAGAATATTAGCCATCCTACTGGCTCTAAGAATAGGAATTTCTTTGAAATCATGCATATACGTCATCTGCTCGTTTCATAAGGATCATGCCAAAAGAAAGAAAGGGTAAGCCTTACATACCTGTTCCACGCCCTATTAGCTACGCTTAATTGTCCAAGCTTGCTAATCTACATTCAAGAGAATCGATAAAATCATTAGACTCATCGTCATATACTTGTCTTAGTCTTTCAAATGAATTTATTTATATTCTACCGAAATTTTGGCAGCATTTCCCCTGTAAATACACCATCCCCGAGAATCTAACTCGGCCAAATAATAGTCTATGCATTAACAACTTCATTCTCATAATTACAAGAAACTATATTAAAATCACATTAGCTTCTACCACAACCTACAAACAATTACAACTTCATTTCAAGACATCGACCCTTCATTTTCATCATGGAATTCCAGAACAACAACAACCAAAATACTAAATAAAATCAATTCGTCACATCTTACCAAGGAGACCCCTATTCGGCCACACCCCACACATACATATTTCATGAATTCCATCCCTTTCTACATACTTCAACATACATAAATCATCCATAACACATGTAAAAGAAGATTGAACACGTACCTTTCTCCACACATCTCTTCACTCGGCCAGGGGTGTATATTTGCACAAATAAATGGTTTGCTTGCTTCAACAACCACCCCATGTTAATTAGGGCCTTCAAATTAGTTGGAATACTGGAAGAAAATATTTTTTTTTCTTGGTCAACTCCATGGCTCCAAGTTCGGCCAACCATGGTTGAACCCCCTTTCTCTTCTTCTATTTCTTTTATCTCCAAGCTTCTTGATTTAGAAGATAAATATGCCTTATTTAGTCATCAATTGTATATATGTATATATATATGGCTTCTACCAACACAAGGTGGACACATGTCCCTTTATCCCTTTTTATTGAACTTTCTTAAAATAAACAAATATGACCACTTGTCTTGTTATATAAGCTTTGGTCCATATATATTTATAATTAGCCCCATTTAATAAAAATGTGGACATATGATTATATGCCACACGGCCAACATGGCCCCTTCAAGAACCTTCTTGAATATTTTGTGGAATTCCCATTTTGCCCCTAGCCTTCCACAATATTACCATGAACTACTTTGTGAATTTCCCTTTTTACCCTTAGCCTTTCTCAATATTTCCATACTAATGAACAACCTGTACATTAAAATAATTTTAGAAAATAGTCTTGCCCTTAACTTACCACGACTTCCTTGAAATATCCGAATGTATAAAATACGGGCTATAACAACATCTTGAGACAAAGGCGTTAGATCCAAGGGGGTTAGGGGGTTAAAACCATACAACACCTCAAAGGGTGACATGCCAATAGTGCTATGAATAACTCTATTATATGCAAATTCTTCTAAAGGCAATTGGTCTTCCCAAGAGGCTAGCTTTCCTTTTACCATGGCCCGAAGCATAGAACCTAAAGTCCTGTTGACAACTTCGGTTGGGCCATCAGTTTGTGTGTGGAAAGAGGTGGAAAATAACAACTTCGTTCCAAGCCTACCCCACAATTCATTCCAAAAATGGCTAAGGAACTTGGGATCCCTAGCTCTCACAATTGTCTTGGGAATGCCATGAAATTTAACCATATTTTCAACAAACAAAGAAGCAATATGGGGAGCATCATCAACCTTATGGCAAGCAATGAAATGGGCCATTTTCGAAAAACGATCAACAACAACAAAGATGCTATCTTTCCCCCTTTTTGTCCTAGGCAATCCCATCACAAAGTCCATGGAAATATCAAACCAAGGTTGTTGAGGGATGGGGAGGGTAGGGTAAAAACCATAGGGTTGAAGCCTAGTTTTAGCTTTTCGGCATTCAAGGCATTAACCACATATTCGGGTCACATCCCGCCGCATGTGAGGCCAATAGAATTGCTCCTCAAGAATCCCCATTGTCTTGTCAATCCCAAAGTGTCCTATCAATCCCCCATTGTGTGCCTCCTTCCCAAATAACTCCCTCCAAGAGCTCATGGGCATACATAGTCTCTTGTTCTTGAATAAGAAACCATCAAACATAGAATAGGGAGTAGAAGGTCTTTCCCTAAGCCACCTTTCCCTTTCCCATTCTTCACATTCTAGAAAGATTTGTGCAAAGACGGGGTCCTCAGGATACAATGTCTTCAAGCTCTCAAAACCCATCAATTTGGAAGACAAAGTGTTGATCAAAACATGCTTCCTTGATAAGGCATACGCCACTACGTTATCCTTTCCCATTTTGTATTGGATTATATAAGGGAAGGATTCAAGGAGTTCAACCCATTTGGCATGCCTTCTGTTCAACTTACCTTGGGCCTTAAGATGCTTTAAGGACTCATGGTCGGTCCGAATCACAAACTCTTTATGCCACAAGTAGTGTTGCCAATTTCCCAAAGCACGAATTAAGGCATACAAGTCAAGATCATAGGTAGTATAATTCAAAGTCGCTCCCTTGAGTTTTTCACTAAAATAGGCTATGGGCTTTTGGTCTTGCATTAAAACGGCTCCAATACCCACTTTGCTTGAATCACATTCAATCTCAAATATTTTGTCAAAGTCGAGTAATTGCAACAATGGTGCAGAGCTAAGTATTTGTTTTAATGTTTCAAAGGCATTAGGTTGCTCCGTACCCCAAGAAAAAGATTTGTCCTTTTGGATTACCTCGGTCAAAGGAGCGGCTATGGTACTGAATCCTTTAACAAAATGCCTATAGAAACTAGCCAAGCCATGAAAGCTTCTTACATCTCCAATAGATTTTGGAGTGGGCCAATTTCTTATGGCTTCTATTTTGGATTCATCAACCTCAACCCCCCTTGAGCTCACAACAAATCCCAAGAAAACAACGTCATCCACACAAAAGGAACATTTATCAACATTGGCCTAAAGTTGTTGTTATCTAAGCACTTCAAACACACATTTCAAATGAATAACATGCTCATCCATGGTTTTACTATACACCAAAATATCTCAAAGTAAACAACCACGAAGTTTCCAATAAAAGGTTTCATCACCTGATTCATCAAACGCATAAAAGTACTAGGAGCGTTAGTGAGGCCAAAAGGAATCATCAACCATTCATATAGACCAAACTTAGTCTTGAATGTGGTTTTCCACTCATCTTCGGGATTCATCCAGATTTGATGATACCGAGAGAATATGCATGAAGCATTTAAATCATCAAGCATGTCATCAAGATGAGGTATGAAATGGACATACTTTACCGTTATCTTGTTGATGGGACGACAATCAACACACATGCGTCATGATCCATCTTTCTTTGGCACTAAAATCACGGGCATGACACATGGGCTCATACTTTCTCGCACAACTCCCTTTTCAAGAAGTTCATCTACTTGCCTTTGAAGCTCCTTAGTGTCATCCGGGTTGGCTCTATAAGCCGGTTTGTTTGGTAATTATAACCCCGGGACAAAATCGATTTGGTGTTCAATTCCCCTCAAGGGTGGTAATCCTTTTGGGAGTTCCGTTGGGATTACATCATCAAATTCCTGCAAAAGAGAAGAAATAGAACTTGGAAAAGAAGGGGTTAGTTCATTAGTGTGCAATGCATAGTCCCTATGCATGAGGAGAATCATCGATTGACGCTCCACTAATTCCTCCCTAATTTCCCCACAATTTGTCAAAAGAAACACCTTTGTTTTTCCTCTAAGCTCTCATTCCTTTCCACTCACCTCTTAAGAACTACTTTTCTCTACTCCCTCTTCCCCCACAGTCTTCTTTTGCAATGCACTATGACCCTTCTCCTTCAACTCCCTCATTTTTTGTTATAGATGTCACCCACTTGGGAGAGGGTCATGGGATTCAAGACATGTTTGACACCATTGTGGACAAGGGTGTATTGGTTAGTTCTCCCATTATGGTTGACGGATCTATCATATTGCCATGGTCGGCCAAGTAGAAGATGACACGCTTGCATGGGAACAACATCACATAATACCTCATCGTAATACTTCCCAACCGTAAATTTGATGATAGCTTGCCTAGTCACCTTAAGTTCACCACATTCATTGAGCCATTGAAGTTTGTAAGGATTTTCATGGCGGGTGGTTGGAAGTTTCAGGAAATCAACAAGGGTGGTACTAGCAACATTGGCACAACTCCCACTATCAATGATCATGATATGTTTTGGTTAATGATGCGCTTGGAATGGAAGAGATTTTCCTGTTGACTTGGGTCATCCATTGCTTTCCTTATCATGGTTCTTCGCACCACATATAGAGGTACAATAGGCTCATCATCACCTTTAACACTATCCTCTTCACTCTCATGTTGTTCATTCTCATGATCGCCCTCATCATCTCCTTCCTCACATTCTTCCTCATCCTCACTATAAGTGTCTCTCAAAATAAACGCTCTACGATTAGGGCATTCTCTTGCTCTATGACCGAAGCCATGACATTTAATGCATTGAATAGGAGTTTTCGTACCTTCTTCTTTTGAAGCAAACATCGGAGGTTGTTTGTAAACTTGCTTCTCAACTTGAGAATTCTTCACAAATGGTTTCTTGGCTTCTTGCATGGGGCCCTTATTCTTTTGCCAATTGAAGGTGGAGGCTCCTCGTTCTTTGTTATTGTACCATGAACTCACATAGCCCCTTGACTTATTGATTTTGTCTTCCTTGAGACCCTCCTCTATTTCAATAGCCGCTTGAAGGGTTTCTTCGATGCTCCCATAGTTGTGGAGTCTCATTTGGGAGACAATGTCACCATTTAACCCGGCTCGGAACCGAGCATAGCATTTAACTCATCCTCCTCAAAGTCGATTCTCATCTTGACAATTTTGAACTCATCATAGTATTCTTCCACACTCTTTTTGTTTTGCCTTAAGGTATACACCTTCTTGAGTTGTTTTTGTTTGTAGCATTCGGTGACATATTTATGCCGCATGGCATCCTTCAATTCATCCCAAGTAGGTGTGGGCGGAAGTCCAATAATTCTTCTTGCTTTCACTTGAGTTTCCCACCATGTGGAGGCGTACCCTTCGAATTGAGCAATATCATAAGATGCCTTCTTCACCTCGGACATGTCATTCGTCAAGAAGATTCTATCACAATGCATCACCCAATCAAGGAATGTATCGGGATCACTACTTCCTTTGAAGTTTGGGAGAGTAACCTTGATGGAATTGAGACTCGTGTCTCGCCCTCCTCCATAACCGTGATTCCCATTGAAATCTCCATCGTCATCATAACCTTAATGGTCACGACCTTGGTACCCTTCACGAGCTTGATACCCTCTTTGCCTACCCATGTGAGGGTTAAGACCGTGCCTTCCACCCCTCCCTCTATATCCTCCTTGTGCTTTCCCTCGTTGCCTCCAACCTTGGTCACCATATCGTTCGTGCTCGAGTATAGCATCTTCTATCTCATCGTCATTTGGTTGTTGGATGTTTGCCTGGTGTTGGGGTGGCATAGGTGCATTTTGGTGTGGATCATTTAGGGGTGGATCATTTGGATGTGGGTCATTTGGAGTTTGATCTTGTGGGGGTGGATTGTTCCGTTAGCCTATGGGAATGTTTTTTAGTGGGGTGAGAGTTGTGTTTTGTGGAGTGTTTTGGGGGGTGTTTTGGGGAGTGGGGTTATATAGATGATGGAAAGTGCCGGGTGACAATGTAAGTGAAGTGATTCGAGTAGCTCCACTTATGCCTCCTTGGTATTGCACTCGGGGCGAATACGAGACCTCTCTACTACCTCCTTCAATTTCTTCCATCCTACTTCCCAAGTTTTCCATTCGACCATCCATACTACCAACCTTATCGTTCAAGGCTTGCAAGGCCCTCATTGCATTCACTAGTGTAAGTTCCCCGGTGGGAACTCGTGTTTCATCCTCTGTAGCCATGGTACCTATTAAAGACACTCAACAAAACAAGCAAACACGTTAGATTAGTAAAATCAACTCACAATCGCTCAAGTATGCGCACCTTTAATTGCCTCACAAATTGCTTCCGCCAAAGATTGTGTGCTTGTTAATGTCGACTAGTCACAAGTGTTCAAATTCTACTCTTGGTCAGAATAGATTCTTGTTAGACTAGGAAAGACGGACGACTCAATTCAATCTAACGGACTTGAACCAAGAAATTAACAACGAAGCACAAACGAAGAAAAGCACGAAAGAAATGCGGACGCAAGAACTAATTAGCAACTAATAAGATGATTACTAGTTGTTAACTAGTAGTAAGAATCAAAGAAGGGGAGTTAAGAAGAAATCAAACCATTTTCGAGCACTTAGACAATCTTCTGCAGGTCGTGCGTTAGCTATGCGTCGCACACCCGTCGCACAAAACACCCTTCTCTGAATCTTACACTTAGAAAATTTTCGGAGTTTTCAGAGTCATGCGATGGCCATGCGTCGCACAAGGATCGCACAAAATACCCCTCTCTGAATCTGTGTAACACACATTCTGTAGAGAATCGAAATTTTTGAGAATTTTGTTTTTGGGACCCGTGCGATGACCGTGCGCCGCAGGTGCAGTGAATTATTTTTTTTATTTTTTTTTGAAAAAAATTAGAAAATAATACTTAAGTATTTCTATTTTTTTTTTGAATGCTTACTTGGGCCCACAAACACTTTTTGACCATTTAACTAAAATTTTGAAGATCAAACCCCCTTCTTAGGTCATCTTCTTCCTTTGAAGATATGAATAACCTCAAGAACACAAGAACAATTCAAAATTTTATCTACCTTCAATTCAACTCCAAATTTGCTCAAATTTCGGATGTAGGCCCTCTTTGATATTGTTACACCTCGGAAAATTTTCCGTTGGTACGCAAGTAAACGAACTAGTGATGTGTGCGACGAGTGCGAGTGTATAATGTTTCATGAGAAATGTGTGTATATGGACGAGAATGATTAGAATGAAAAGTCGAGAAATGTGAAAAGTTGAAAGTTGGCAAAACTGCCCAGTGGTCATAAAGTGCAAAATACGGACCGTATAATGGAATACGGTCCGTAAACTGGCAGTCGTAAAGTGGCATGCAAAAACTTCAACTTTCTGCCAGTCGAGTAAATGGTTAAAAACGACCTGGTGGACGGACCGTAAAGTGATTTATGGCCCGTAAACCATAGTCGTAAATCACTATGCATGCAACTAAAGTTTCTGGTTCTGCTTAGGGTTAAAGACGACCACGAGGGACGGTCCGTAAACTGGAATACGGACCGTAAACCTCCATGGACGACCACTGTTCACCTCATCACAGATTTTCAATTCATTAAATATGAGGACCAAGACTTTTTTTAATTCATTACAACATTACACCACTTCTCTCTAAAACCTCTCTCTACATTTATTATACAAGTTTTCAAGGATATTTATGGATCAACAACATAAAACAAGGTGAATCAAGAGTAAGAACATCATCAAAGATCATCTAGGTCAAGAAATCCAAATGGAGAAAAACTAGGGTTTTGCTCAAAGTGAAGTGTTATTGACCAAAGCTTGTTCCTACAACTTCTAAGGTAAGATTCATGATTTTTACATGATGTTTAAGGTATTGAAGAGTTGAAATACATGGATTGTAGAAAATATGGTCAAGTAGGTCATGAATGATGAATAGTGACATTTTGAGGAATAGTTTGAATTGAATCATGAATGTTGTTGTGTTGTGACATGAGTGTATTATAAATGGTACTAAGATCATGAACTAGACACTTTAGACGAATGGACGAAGTTGGATGTTATGACCATGAATATAGGTGAATTAGAGGCAAATTAAGGAATCTAAATAATGTGGATAATGTGAATGACTAATGGCCATTGTTATGATATTAATGAAGGTATAGACGCTAGCATTGGAAAGAAGGGTGCAAGTGTAGAATAGTCCGACGAAAAGGTATGTAAGGCTAACCCTTCTTTCATAAGGCATGGTTCCTTGGCCAAACTCTTGAACCCTCTATATGAGTATGTTGTATTCAAACGATTAACACTCCGAGCTCATAAGCTCACGATCCTCGATACGTGCTACGATTGTACTACGCACCCCATATGACGAGTAAGCATAAGATATAGACATAGCGAAAATGATGATGATAGTGATGACGATGATAATAATAATGATGCTAAGGGTGCCTACGGGCTATTATACTTACATGTGCCTATGAAGGGCTATAATGACACCCCGAGCTTATAATGCCGGGTAGAATATATGTATATGGATGTATATATATATGTATGTATATGATTACGTAACGCACGCACACATCTGCAGATGGTACGGATAACCCTGAAGCCTTGGTAGGGCCAGGTAGAAATAACATTGAGCGTTGGTTGGTCAAGTATGTATGCAACACCGAACCTTATGGTCGGGTACGCTATGTATGTATATAAGTGTATGGCTATGTATATAATATGAATATGAATGTGAAAAGACTATGTATATGAATGCGAATAGGGGCATGTATACGAATACGAGTACTATTATGAAATACACATGAGAAATTGAAAGTTCCTATGAAAGGCAGGTAAGTGCCATGATGATGATATTATTGTCTTCCCTCCTATGCCACTTCATATATTGTCTATGATGCTTCTATATTGATGTTGATAATGCTTTACATACTCAGTACATTTTTCGTACTGACGTTCTTTTGTTTTTGGACGCTGCGTCATGCCCGCAGGTGCACAGGGAGACAGACTTGATCCATAGCTGCTTATTCAGAGATTACATAGCGGAGCTCCATTTTCTTCGGGGCCATAGCTTTTGGGTACTTATAATTTTGTGTATATAATTATGGGCATAGCGGGGTCCTGTCCCGCTCATGTGATATGTTTTACTCTGCTTAGAGGCTCGTAGTCACGTGTATATGGTTAGATATGTCTGGCCTTACCGGCCTATATTTTGTATATCATTTTGTTGGCCTCGTCGGCCCATGTACATTGTTGTGGCACATATGACTATGATGATTGAAGACGTTGTCATCCAATGGGACTAGCATGGTCGATGCTTAGAAATGTATAATTATGTGGCTCACCTAGATGTACGCAAAGAGTAAGCTAAGAGGGTGCCCGGGTAGGCTAGCACCGGGTGCTCGTCGCGGCCCCGAGTCGGGTCGTGACAAAAGTGGTATCAGAGCAGTTCAGTCCTAGGGTGTGTCTACGAGCCGTGTCTAGTAGAGTCTTGGTTATGGGTGTGTTGCGCGCCACACTTATAAACAAGAGGCTGCAGACATTTTTGGAATAAATGACCGTCTTTCTTCATTAGAATCGTGCGATAGAGCTATGATGTAAGAAATTCTTGTTCCTAAATCGTGTGTTGTGTATTTCAGAGATGCCTAAAAAGAAAAAGGCTACAGCAGCCCAAAAGGGCAAGACGGTGGCAGAAAAGTGGGCTGAAAGAGCACCGCCACCGGTAGTAGAGGAAGATGAGTCCCAGAGTACGGCTCAATCTCAGTCCTCCCAGACAGTGCCCGTCTCTGAGGAGCGTGAGGGAGCCTCAGCCCCAGCTCCAGCACCTCCAGCTCCTCCACCAGATGCTTCGGGCCAGGATGTGAAAGAGGCCATTAATTTGTTGACCCAGTTGGTTACGGCCCAGGCTCAGAGGCAAAGTTCAGGGTATGGTGATAGGGCTGTTAGTGCAAGAGTCCGTGATTTCATTACTTTGAACCCTCCAGAATTCTTTGGGTCAAAACCGGAGGAGGATCCCCAGGAATTTATTGATGGTATGCTAAGGACGCTCCGGTTGATACATGCTTCAGACACCGAGTCGGTAGAGCTAGCGTCATATAGATTGAGAGATGTCTCGATCCAGTGGTATACGGTGTGGATAGCTTCACGGGGGGCCAATGTACCTCCCCCGGTATGACAAGAGTTTGTTGATGCCTTTCTCCGTCATTATATGCCTCCGGAAGTTCGGCGAGCTAGGACCGATAAATTCTTGAACTTGAGGCAAGGTAGTATGAGTGCCCTAGATTATAGCCTTCGCTTTAACTCCCTGTCTAGGTATGCTTCGGCCATGGTAGCGGATATGGGCGACCGGATACACCGATTTGTAAAGGGCCTAGGGCCACACTTGATGGATAAATGCTTGAGTGCGTCCCTTCAGGACGGTATGGATATTGCACGCATTCAGGCACATGCTCAGAACTTAGAATAAAGCCTTCAACAGCGGAGAAGTGAGCGTGAGCAAGACCGGGGACATAGCAAGAGAGCTAGATCTTCGGGTCCGACAAGCGAGTTTAGAGGCGGACACAGGCAGCAGTTCCCTAGACATTCAGGCTATTCTATGACCAGTGCATCTTCTCGGTTTCCAAGCCAGAGCCTTGATAGATCTGCTCGTTCAGGGTCGAGTCCCAGTTATTCAGGACCTCAGTTCAGAGATGATTCAGGCTAGTCAAGGCCACCTGTACCATGATGTTCCCAGTGTGGGAAGTTGCATTGGGGTCGATGCCGATTGGGCTCGGATGGTTGCTATTCATGTGGTCAACCAGGCCATATCATGCGTGATTGCCCCTCAGTACAGGGTAGAGGTAGGACCCAGCCATCAGGGTCGGCAGCCGAATCATCAGCATCTGTACGCCCTACGGGGCCAGGTGCACATGCACCAGTCGGCCATGGTAGAGGTAGAGGCAGAGCTCCCAGTACTAGCGGTCCTCAGCACCATATTTATGCTTTGGCTGGACGCCAAGATCTTGAGTCTTCTCCTGACGTGGTCACAGGTATATTATCGATATTCTCTCATGATGTATATGCTTTGATTGATCTGGGCTCCACATTATCATATGTTACTCCATATATTGCGGGTCGATTTATAATTGAGCCGGAGTCTATCAAACCTTTTGAGGTGTCTACACCCGTGGGTGAATCGGTAATAGCTAGCCGAGTATATAGGAATTGTGTGATTGTGATTTGTGATCGTCGTACTATGATTGATTTGCATGAGCTAGAAATGGTAGATTTTTATGTCATTATGGGCATGGATTAGTTGGCTTCTTGCTATGCCAACGTTGATTGCCGGATGAAGGTGGTTCGTTTCTAGTTTCCGGGAGAACCAGTGTTAGAATGGAAAGGAAATACGGCATCACCAAAAGGTAGGTTTATTTCCTATTTAAAGGCAAGGAAAATGATCATAAAAGGGTGCATTTATCATCTAGTGCGAGTTCAAGATGTAGAAGCTGAATCGCCGACTCTTCAGTCAGTTCCCGTAGTGAACGAATTTCCGGATATGTTCCCGGAAGAGCTTCCAGGCTTTCCTCCCGAACGGGAGATTGATTTTTCCATTGATGTGTTTCCAGGAACCACACCTATATCTATCCCCCCATATAGAATGGCATCCGCAGAATTGAAAGAGTTGAAAGAGCAATTGAAGGAGTTGCTTGATAAAGCCTTCATTAGGCCTAGTTCATCCCCGTGGGGAGCGCCCGTATTGTTCGTCCGAAAGAAAGATGGCTCCCTGAGAATGTGCATTGATTATAGGCAATTGAATAAAGTAACGATTACGAATAAATATCCTCTCCCAAGGATTTATGACTTGTTTGATCAATTGCAAAACGCCAAATGGTTTTCAAAGATTTATTTGAGGTCCGGGTATCATCAAGTGAGAGTTAGGGAGAAAGATATCCCTAAGACAGCCTTCAGAACGAGATACGGTCATTTTGAATTCCGGGTGATGTCATTTGGGCTAACTAATGCGCCAGCGGTATTCATGGATTTGATGAATAATGTGTTCAGGTCCTTTCTGGACTTATTTGTAATCGTATTCATTGATGATATTTTGGTGTATTCTAGATCTGAAGCAGAACATGCGGATCATTTGCGTATTGTCCTTGGAGTTCTTCGAACTCGAGAATTGTTTGCAAAGTTTATCAAATGTGAGTTCTGGTTGAACTCAGTGGCATTTTTAGGGCATATTGTGGCAGCCGATGGTATTCGAGTGGATAGTCAAAAGATTGAGGCCGTGAAAACTTGGCCAAGACCCACAACTCCTACAGAGGTTCGTAGCTTTCTGGGCTTAGCAGGTTATTACAGGAGATTCGTTGAAGGTTTTTCCTCTATTTCTGCACCGCTCACAAAGTTGACACAAAAATCAGCCAAGTTTCAATGGACAGATGCTTGCGAACGTAGTTTCCAAGAGTTAAAGGGTCGATTGACTTCTGCCCCAGTTCTGACACTTCTAGCGGGATTGGAAGGCTACGTTGTGTATTGCGACGCTTCAGGTGTTGGGCTAGGCTGTGTGTTGATGCAATATGGCAAAGTGGTTGCGTATGCTTCAAGGCAAGTGCGGAAACATGAGCAGAATTATCCTACCCATGACTTAGAATTGGCCGCGGTGGTCCATGCATTAAAGATATGGAGACATTACTTATATGGTTTCCACATGGATATTTACACAGATCATAAGAGTCTTCAATACATCTTCAAGCAGAAAGAGTTGAATTTGCAGCAATGACGATGGCTAGAGTTGCTAAAAGACTATGATGTTGAGATCCTGTACCACCCCGGGAAGGCAAATGTGGTGGTTGATGCTCTTAGCCGTAGGTCGATGGGAAGTCTAAGTGATGTACGACCAGATAAGAAAGAGATGGCCCGTGAGCTTCAACAGTTAGCTAGCCTAGGAGTCCGAGTAGTGGACTCAGGTAGCAGCGGAGCTACTATTCAGAATTCAGTAGTTTCATCGCTAGTAGCGGAAGTAAAAGAGCGACAATATGAGGATCCCATGCAAATGCAGTACAGAGATACCCTCCCACAGAAAGAGGTGTCATCATTTGATATTTCGGGAGACGGAGTTCTCCGATGTCGAGGCAGGTTATGTGTTCCCGATGTGGTAGGCCTACGTCACCAAATATTGAGGGAAGCCCATTGTTCCCGTTATTCTGTCCACCTCGGGGCGACAAAAATGTATCATGATCTAAAGTCTATATATTGGTGGAATGGGATGAAGAAAGAGATAGCGAAATTTGTAGCCCAATGTCCTAATTGCCAACAAGTGAAGATTGAACACCAAAAGCCGGGTGGATTGTTGCAAGCTATGGAAATCCCAACTTGGAAGTGGGAAGTGATTAACATGGACTTCATTTCAGGCTTACCCCGTTCTCGACGTAAGTATGATTCCATATGGGTGATTGTGGATAGACTCACCAAGTCAGCTCATTTCTTGCTAGTCAGGACGACCTATGAGGCGGAAGATTATGCGAAGCTTTATCTTGAAGAGATAGTAAAACTTCATGGCATCCCGGTATCTATTATCTCCGACAGAGGGACTCAGTTTACAGCTAAGTTTTGGAGGTCTTTCCAAGAGGGTTTAGGGACCCGAGTTAGCCTTAGCACGGTATTTCATCCACAGACCGATGGGCAGGCTGAACGTACTATTCAGACTCTGGAGGATATGTTGCGAGCATGTATGATAGACTTTGGAGGAAATTGGGATGATCATTTGCCACTCATTGAATTTTCTTACAATAATAGTTATCATTCCAGCATTCAAATGGCATCATATGAAGCTTTATATGGGCGAAAGTGTAGATCCCCAATTGGGTGGTTTGAAACCGGAGAAACTAAATTGATAGGGCCAGACTTGGTCCAGCAAGCTATAGAGAAGGTCAAGTTTAAACAAGATTGGTTGTTAGCAGCCAAAAGTCGTCAGAAATCCTATGCGGATAATCGTCGAAGAGACTTGGAGTTCAAAGTGAAGGATTGGGTATTCTTGAAAGTGTCGCCAATGAAAGGCGTTATGAGATTTGGCAAAAAGGGGAAGCTTAGTCCCCGGTATATTGGACCATATGAGATTGTGCGCAAAATAGGCAAAGTGGCCTATGAGATAGATCTACCTCCGGAATTGGAGTCAGTCCATCCAGTATTGCATGTCTCGATGCTTCGAAAATGTGTTGGAGATCCCACTAGGATCGTCCCAGTAAACGATGTGCAAGTGACAGAGAAATTGACTTATGAAGAGGTACCCATTGCCATATTAGACAGGCAAGTACGGAGGCTTAGAAACAAAGAGGTGGCCTCGGTTAAGGTTCTATGGAGAAGCAGTAAACGAGAGGAGATGAAATGGGAAGCATAAGAAAGTATGCGATCTAAATACCCACATTTATTTCAGCCCTTGGAAGAGGCCCAAGATGAGACGTCAAGATCATAAGGTATGTATATTTCCTTTTATGCTTTTGGGTCATGTGTGGCCAAATTTTTTATGTTGTTACATTATGGCCCTATGTGGCATCGATATTATAGGTTGTTGTGGCAGGATGGTAGCGCCATATTATAAGGGGAACTCTGGCGAAATTTTTGTAGAATTCCCCGAGACTTCAACATTCGAGGACGAATGTTCCTAAGGGGGGGGGGGGGGGAGAATGTTACACCTCGGAAAATTTTCCGTTGGTATGCAAGTAAACGAACTAGTGATGTGTGCGAGGAGTGTGAGTGTATAATGTTTCATGAGCAATGTGCGTATATGGATGAGAATGATTCGAATGAAAAGTCGAGAAATGTGAAAAGTTGAAAGTTGGCAAAACTGCCCAGTGGTCGTAAAGTGCAAAATACGGACCGTATAATGGAATACGGTCCGTAAACTGGCAGTCGTAAAGTGGCATGCAAAGACTTTAACTTTCTGCCAGTCGAGTAAATGGTTAAAAACGACCTGGTGGACGGACCGTAAAGTGATTTACGGCCCGTAAACCATGGTCGTAAATCCCCATGCATACAACCAAAGTTTCTGGTTCTGCTTAGGGTTAAAGACGACCACGAGGGATGGTCCGTAAACTGGAATACGGACCGTAAACCTCCATGGACGACCACTGTTCACCTCAGCAAAGATTTTCAATTCATTAAATATGAGGACAAAGACTTGTTTTAATTCATTACAACATTACACCACTTCTCTCTAAAACATCTCTCTACATTTATTATACAAGTTTTCAAGGATATTTATGGATCAACAACATAAAACAAGGTGAATCAAGAGTAAGAACATCATCAAAGATCATCTAGGTCAAGAAATCCAAATGGAGAAAAACTAGGGTTTTGCTCAAAGTGAAGTGTTATTAACCAAAGCTTGTTCCTACAACTTCTAAGGTAAGATTCATGATTTTTACATGATGTTTAAGGTATTGAAGAGTTGAAATACATGGATTGTAGAAAATATGGTCAAGTAGGTAATGAATGATGAATAGTGACATTTTGAGGAATAGTTTGAATTGAATCATGAATGTTGTTGTGTTGTGACATGAGTGTATTATAAATGGTACTAAGATCATGAACTAGACACTTTAGACGAATGGACGAAATTGGATGTTATGACCATGAATATAGGTGAATTAGAGGCAAATTAAGGAATCTAAATAATGTGGATAATGTGAATGACTAATGGCCATTGTTATGATATTAATGAAGGTATAGACGCTAGCATTGGAAGGAAGCGTGCAAGTGTAGAATAGTCCGACGAAAAGGTATGTAAGGCTAACCCTTCTTTCATAAGGCATGGTTCCTTGGCCAAACTCTTGAACCCTCTATATGAGTATGTTGTATTCAAACGATTAACACTCCGAGCTCATAAGCTCACGATCCTCGATACGTGCTACGATTGTACTACACACCCCATATGACGAGTAAGCATAAGATATAGACGTAGCGAAAATGATGATGATAGTGATGACGATGATAATAATAATGATGCTAAGGGTGCCTACGGGCTATTATACCAACATGTGCCTATGAAGGGCTATAATGACACCCCGAGCTTATAATGCCGGGTAGAATATATGTATATGGATGTATATATATATGTATGTATATGATTACGTAACGCGCGCACACATCTGCAGATGGTACGGATAACCCTGACGCCTTGGTAGGGCCAGGTAGAAATAACATTGAGCCTTGGTTGGCCAAGTATGTATGCAACACCGAACCTTATGGTCGGGTACGCTATGTATGTATATAAGTGTATGGCTATGTATATATTATGAATATTAATTTGAAAAGACTATGTATATGAATGCGAATAGGGGCATGTATACGAATACGGGTACTATTATGAAATACACATGAGAAATTAAAAGTTCCTATAAAAGGCAGGTAAGTGCCATGATGATGATATTATTGTCTTCCCTCCTATGCCACTTCATATATTGTCTATGATGCTTCTATATTGATGTTGATAATGCTTTACATACTCAGTACATTCTTCGTACTGACGTCCTTTTGTTTGTGGACGCTGCGTCATGCCCGCAGGTGCACAGGGAGACAGACTTGATCCATACCTGCTTATTCAGAGATTACATAGCGGAGCTCCATTTCCTTCGGGGCCATAGCTTTTGGGTACTTATTCTTTTGTGTATATAAATATGGGCATAGCGTGGTCCTGTCCCGCTCATGTGATATGTTTTACTCTTCTTAGAGGCTCGTAGTCACGTGTATATGGTTAGATATGTCTTGCCTTTCCGGCCTATATTTTGTATATCATTTTGTTGGCCTCGTCGGCCTATGTACATTGTTGTGGCACATATGACTATGATGATTGAAGACGTTGTCGTCCAATGGGACTAGCATGGTCGATGCTTAGAAATGTATAATTATATGGCTCACCTAGATGTACGCATAAGAGTAACCTAAGAGGGTGCCCGGGTGGGCTAGCACCGGGTGCTCGTCGCGGCCCCGAGTCGGGTCGTGACAGATATGGAGAACAAAGCCCACTAGAAATTAGCCTTCAATTTCAAACAAATCACAAGACCCACTTTTCAAGTTGTTAAGTTCTTCAAAGCTTCAAATACCAAAAATGGTAGATCCTTAGACCCTTTGTCAAATACCTCCAAATTTCGAATTTAGAGTCCTTATCCACTAGAGAACAAACCTCAATCAACTTGAACCTTCAATTCTTATTCTTCTTCAAACCCACCAACCTTGTTCTTGAAGCTTTGAAGCTCAACAATGGTGGAACACAAACCCCAACTCCAAATAGCTCGAAATGGAAGATTTGGACTCTAGAAACACTAAGAAACTCTAATCTAACACTAGATTTAACAAAATCAACACGAAAATTCGAGATTTTTTTTTTGAATTTCGATTTTTTTTTTGTTGAATCAAAGCCCAAGACTAGATTTGGTGGAACAAACCTAAACTAAGCTCTGATACCAATTGATACAAGATTAAGAATGAAAACAACAAGAAAATGCAAGAAATAAAGAGATAGATAATTTGACACAACTTAAACTCAATTTAGCAACCAAAGTTATAGAAAACTAAGATCTCTAAATTTAAGAACTAGAAGCAACCAAATTCTTAGGATGACCAAGAGGGATTAGAATCCCTAATAACCTATCTTCTCAATAAACACCCAATCCAAGGCTAAGCAATCACTCCACTCTCAAGAGTTATAATATCCAAATATCAAGTAATAATAATCAAAATAGTCTATGTTACACCCCGGAAAGTTTGCGTTACCAAGACTGTCGATGACTTAGTACGAGCTCAAGGGAGAGCAGAGTTATACAAGAATTAGGGAAGAAGATTGTATTATCTGCGTATAAGAGTATACATGTGACATTTGGAGATTGTATGGAATAAATCAGTTAACAAGTTACCTGATAATAGCCCTCGTAACCATAAGTTAAGGGGGGGCCCACATGTCAGGATTTTATAAAGGACATATGAAGCGATATATGAGTAGTACATGTAAACTTGAGCAAGTCCTAAGAAGGACCCATAAGCCAAAAATGAGTGTAAGCCCTCCAAAAGGACGATTTAAGAAAACGTTTTCGGGTGATCTGACTTCGAGGGGCCAAAACGGTATTATAAGTTTTGAATTTGGGTAAACTCCCAGAATTGAAGTTGTAGATAATTGAAATAGATTTCCAACCATAGGTCGTGGGTTCACAGGCGATATCGGGATAAGGAGATATGGACGTTTTAAGGCAGAAAGGTCAGTGGGCCAGGCCCAACCTGAGCCCAACCGGGTCAGGCCCATTACCCACACCTTTTTAAGCGAAATTTCAGCCTTATCTCCTCATTTTTCAGACCAAAACACCCAGAAAATTCTGGAGAAAAAGAGAGAGGAGAGCCTACAGAGAAAAATCAATTTTGACCAAAATCTGAGCCCCGAATTCCGAAGCCCATGAAGAGAAAAGTGTCGTACGTCGCATTGCCTTCAATTTGAGCTAAAATTCAACTAAGAAGAAGAGGGTCGACGTGGTGGATGCACACTTGAGGTAAGATTAAGGTTCCTTTTCATTGTTAACAGGTTTATTCAGAGTTTTAACGGATTAGAACGGAGAGAATAGTGTGATAAATTCGTTTGTTGGTGTTGCCGAATTATGGATTTAGGCTTGAAGAGAAATTTGGATAAAATATATGTATTTATTTTGTAGGATGTTGAAGATGTTGTTATCAATGTTGTTGGTATTAATTTCGGCTTCTTTACGGAAATAAAGTTATTAATTAGTCGTATCGCAAATTGGTTGGTTGAGAAAATGGGAAAACAGTGTGTGGGATGTTTTATGGCTTGTGTTGTGTTGGAAATGATGTTATTACTATTGGTATTGTTGTTGATGTTGTTGGTTATTGAATTGGAATTTCGGCTAGGCATATAAACAGGGGAGATGCTGCCGAAATTTCGGCAGATTATAAATGAATTTATTTTAAGGACTAAGACAAACATGTAATAATGAGTCTAATGATTGTGTAAATCCTCTTAAATGTAGACTTGCGAGCTTGGACGAATAAGCGTAGCTAATAAGAAGTCAAAAAGGTATGTAAAGTTAACCCTTCTTTCTTTTGGCATGACTTTTATGAAACAAACAAACGACGTATATATGTGATTTCAATGAAGCTCCTATTCTTAGAGCCACTAGGATGGCCAATGGTCTTGACTCCCGGAAGCTATTTCATTATGTCTTGATACGTGTATATGATTCCAAAAGTTCTCTTTTGATATGATCCATAGTGATATTCGAAAGGTACTTGATATGACTATTGCTTGATTTTCAAATGATGGGTCGTTTTGATTATTTCATTGAGTCTCATATATGATTTAAATTGCATATGGTTTCTCACTACTCTGCTCGTGCCTGCCTCAATATATCCTTCACTGAGTCCCGGGCCAGGACACGTTTTCGTGCATAACTCCACTGCATTATTCACCGAGTCCCTCACTAGAGGGCCGGGACACATTATATGTATATGTATATGATGATATGATGACATGATGATATGATGATACGGGGATGGCGGCCAGGATGGCATATGATGACTTCATTCACCGAGCCCCTCACTAGAGGGCCGGGACACGTTATATATATGATATATGATATTGATATGCATAACTTTCATTTCATAAGGCAAGTGTATTGATGTTTTAAAAGTTATGCTTTTTTCAGGTAATCTCTATTTTGGTTATCATCCCGTTTACTGTATTTCATGATTTATATACTCAGTACATATTCCGTACTGACCCCTTTTCTTCGGGGGCTGCATTTCATGCCACGCAGGTGCATACAGATGAGTAGAAGACATTGCTAGAAGATGTTCCAGCGGGATTGGCGAGCTCCATTTCTTTCCGGAGTGTTGCCGAGTCAGAGTATCCATGTCATGGTATAATGATTTATGTTAGAGACTTTGCAGACAGAGTCACATATGTAGCCTGCCAGTCTAGTAAGCGGCTATTTAAGCCGATGTATTCACTATGCATCACTTTATAGATTTAACATGATTGCGATTTTACTTGAGTAGAGAAAGACGAAAAGAATGTTTTTGAAAGCCTTTATTATGCATTTCATTCTGTGATTTAAGAGTCCAATGAAATTATGAGTGTAACAAGAACCAATGGGTTCGCTCGGCCCTAAGTAAGGGTCGGGTGCCCATCATGCCCCATCAGGATTGGGGTGTGACAGTCTAAGTCTTCCATGAAGAAGAAGAGAACTATTTATACTATGCTAGAAATAAAAGATAGCAAAATGACATAAACACCCGTAATGAGACAAGGGCCTTGTTTGGCTATTCTTCTTTCATCAAAATCTTGAAATCTCCTTTGCAAGAATAGCCAACTCTTCATCTTTTAGCCATTGTGATAACTTCCCATTTCCTCTTCTTCTCCCCAAGCAATATTCATCAACAAATGGACTTGGGATCCAAGGTGCTCATCAAAAGTATACTCAAGAGCCTCCCGCTTCATGAATAGGCTTTGCAAGTGTTGTAGTTCCCGGGCTTGGCTCCTTGTAAATAGCCTTGAGGCAAGTGGGCTTGCATCAAAAATAGTAAGAAGGCCACACTGGAAAGCTCACAGAGAATAACGATTGATGATGTAATCGCCGATACAAGGAAATTGAGGATAAATATACTTATGTTGCAAGAAAGTCGTAATGAAGTAAGAATTTCTATAGCCCTCTGCTTCTGGATTTGTATCGCGAGATTTGAGGGAAGGAAGCTAAATAAAAAGTTTTGGTCGGAGCTCAAAGATGTGATGAGCTATGAAATTAATTCGAACTCGGATTATAGATTGTTCCAAGCGATACTCACTGGAGAATAATAAAAATGGCGAGGAAGCATTATGTATATGCGCATTTTGGATATTGTTATAACCAATCATGGAATGAAACTGGGGTGGATAGTTTGAGGAACATAACCATTATATTTACTAGCCAGAGAGATATTGAACAAACATTTGGAGCGTCAGTGTGAGAGAGGCTGCGATAAGGATTTAAAGGATTAGAGAGCCGGACTAATGAACTGCAAGGAATCAATACGGTGTGTATGCAAGATCAACGGGTACAGGAAGGGATAGCCCGAGATGGCACCGAAGAAGTAAACGCAAAAGGGAGCTGTAGCTCTGCAAGGGAGCTGCCTATTAACAAGCAGACAAAGAGTGAGAAAAGGAGAGTACTTACAAGACGATGAGCGGTTATGGCATGGCAAGTCAAGACGACGATAATGGAAATAAAATGAGAGTGGGATACGAGTTGATACCTGATTATGGACATAAGAACAAAGAGTTGATTAAACGCATAGATGAGTCCAATGAAAGGCTTAGGAGGGAACAAGAAGAGACTGATCAATTTATCGCATAAAGATATGGTCATCAGTTTCTAAGAGGAAGGCAACGATTTTACGAAACCAACGGAGATGTTGTGGGTTTGCATGCTACAACATTCGAGGACGAATGTTTTAAAGGGGAGAAGGATGTTACACCCCGTAGTTTGGTACGTTTAAATTTATAAATGTTGGTCACCCAAAGTATGGACCTTGGAGTCACTCCCAAGGATAGATATGATTGCTTGCGTTTATACTATGATCATGAAGATTTAGTTCATGTAGTAAGCCATGAGAGAATTGGAAAGCAGGTGAATTGCGAAAACTATGTTCGTGGGTCCGACTTGGAGAAAGGACATCTTCTAGAATCTGATGAATTTTGAGGCAAGGCAGAAGCCTAGGGAAAAGTTCATGAAAACTATCCTCCACCACAACAAATCACTCCTCGATATGTCATCGGGGTAAGGGGATATGGACGTTAAAATTAAGGTTGGCAGGCCAGGAAAAATGGTTTGCGCGTTTGCACTATTGGATGTTACACCTCATCATTTTGGATGTTGAGGTTCATTAGGTGTTAGTTGTTTTAATTGCGATCTGGAGTTATATACGCCTATCTTATGTTTATGAGAGTTTAAGATCATGTATGAGAAGTATCAGAAGGAGTGGAGGTCGGACGGGTGAAGAACGATAATCTGGTCGAACTGGGTAGACTTGCCCTACGCGTTAGCGATAGGGGACCGCGTTTGCGATGGCTATAAATATTCTAGACCATCGTGTTCACAAGAGACCTTCGCTAATTGATTAAGTCGGTTTCCACCGACTTCAACACCCTATATAAGGGTCAAGACCCCTTATTTCTAAGGAAATAATACCTTTCTAAGCTCTGCAAACATATAGGGGCATTTATGTCATAAAAAGTGAGGGATTGGAGTGATTTTGATTAATCGAGGCTCGGGTAGCACATTATCGTGATTTTAGTATTATTTTCCGGTGGATTTTAGCGTGGATTCAAGTTGATATCGAAGATATTGCTGTTTTAACAAGAATAAGGTATGAATCTCTTTCGATTTACGTTAATACCAGTTTATTCTCGGAGACAAAGTCATTAAATAATTGTATAGTAAGTTGGTTAGTTATGGAAGTTGGAAATTAGTGTGTGGGCTGTTTTATGGCACATGTTAGTGTTAAAAGTGATGTTATTAATGTTGGTATTGATGTTGTTGTTGTTGGTTGCAGAATTACGGTTTTGGGCTAGGCATATAAAAAGAGGAGATGCTGCTGAAATTTCGGCAGATTCTAGAAAGATTTATTTGGAGACTTAGGATAAGTATATGACAATGGACCTAATTACAGCATGAATGGTGTTATATGTAGATTGCGAGACCAGAAATAGGTAGAAGAGCCGAGGCATGAATTTTCAGGTACGTTAAGGCTAGTCCCTTTGTTTCTGAAGGCATGATCCTATGTTATGCTTCTATATATTTCTCATAACCTCCTTACTTCCAAAATTAGACGTTCATGATTAAACGGCATGACTCCTTTTTTGATAATCCACAAATGTTTTACAAAATGTCCGTATTTTCCAAACCAGAGATTTATGATTCTGTAAGCTTTTATGACAAAAGACCAGTAGGGCTTTTTCCAGTTCCAGCCAGCAAGCTCCACTTGGACTGGAGCTAGAGCCCTTTGGTATACAATATATATATATATCTACATATGTAGGTATGACAGGGCCTTGTCCTATCTCTTCTACAGTTATACTCCATAGATAACTGTAGACAGTTGTGTATAATTGAGACGCAGTGCAGTCCTGTTAGCCATTATTTGTGTACGGTTCGTGTAGTGGCCAAATTGGCGTCTGTTGTTTCCTTTTGTATGTATGCATGTGAATACGTATCTACCTGCGTGATTTATAAGCTTTATGGTAGAACCCTTTAAACGAATGCTATAGCGAGCAGTATCACTTAGACATTAGTTAAAGTTGGGCCGCCAGGTTATCTAGTATAGAGCATATGTGAGTTGGGAGTGCTCGATCAGTAGTGGTGGGTACTCGTCATGGCTCATCAGTTTGGATCGTGACAAAAGTGGTATCAAAGGTGTTCGTCCTAGGTATTGTCTACAGACCGTGTCAGGTAGAGTCCTATTTATGGGTGTGAAGCCGGCCACACTTATAAACAGGAGGCTGCAGGGTATTTAGGAATCATTGACCTTTCTTTCTATCTTAGATCGTGATATAGAGCCAGAGTCTAGGAAAGATCGCTTCTGACCCCTTTTTCCTGTAGGTAAGTGCAGACTAATAGAAGATGAAGAGATCAAACTCAGACAATGGCGGTGCTAAGAAGACCCGTAGAGTAGATTCAGGACCACAGGCTCCGGGATCGAGCAGAAGGAGCCTCAGCTATTACATTGAGACTGATCCCTCTAAGGACTCAGCGAAGATTCCTCCAGAGTTTCTGACTTCCATAGAGGAGGGTCCATCGGAGGATAGTTATAACACAGACCAGTTTGAGGGTTCATATGGGACACCGAAGGAGGAGATTCCTGAGGCCGTACCAGCTTATCCTGTGGTAGAGCACTACGTCAGACTAGATACCCAGTGAGTGTTACTGATTACTCTAGCCCTCTATCTTAGCCGTCAGTAAACCAGGAGCTGCCGGATTATCCATATCCTTCAGATTCGGATAGGGGAGATGACGAAGGCCAGACTAGTAGGTGGTGGGAAGATAATGATGAATAGCACACTTCACTCTATAGCCCACCAGATCAGGCTACGGATCGATCAACTACAGGTATATTGTTACACCCCATACTTCCAGATGAACGTTCGCTAAGTTTAAGTACAAGAACGTGGAATTATGATCAAGATGAACCATCTTTCGGGTTTAAAGAATGGCATAATTATTAGGTATACTTATGGATAAAGTGATATATGAGGAGTACTGGAAGTCTCACGACCAAATGGAGTTGAAAAAATAAGCTATTGAGACCTTGAATTTTGTGGAAAATATGAAGGGAAAATTTTGGGCCAACTTTGAGAAAGAATATCGTTTAGTATATGAGAAATTTTGAAGTAAAGATAAAGCCTAAATGAAGTCCGTCGAGTCTAATTTCCAACGCAACAAACCGCTCATCAGTACGATATCGAAATAGAGAATTATGGACGTTGCAATTTAGGCTGACGAAGCAGAAATGCTGCTACAGTAACCAGGCTGCTACAATGCTGCATCAGTACTGCTACAGTACCGACTTGCTACAGTCTGCTACAGTGACCCGACCTGAATTTTACCCTTTATTTAAGGATCAAATCAGATCCTAAGCCTCGTTTTTTCAACCAAGAACATTCCAAATGTTTCCCAAATTTTCTAGAAAACTCTCCCAACTCCTGTCCACTATATTTTAACGCAAACTAAGTGGAATCCTCGAATTTAAGTTTGGACAACATATGGCTGCGATTATAATATCGAATTGCGGTGAAACTTGGCTTGGATTCAAGGTGATAATCGAAGATATAGCAATTCTAGCAGGTGAAAGGTATGAATCTTTCCTTATTAGTATTGATTTAAGCTTATCTATGGAGGAAAAGTTACTAAATGAGCGTATAATGAATTTATGGATCGAGAAATTGGATAAAACATCGTGTGAGATGTTTATGGAATATTTTGGTGTTGATAATATTGTTGTTGATGTTGGTATTGTTGTTGTTATTGTTGGTTGCTGAATTGAGATTTCGGGTTAGGCATATAAACAGGGGAGATGCTGCCCGAATTTCGGCAGATTCTAAAGGGATTTTAATTAAAGGCTTAAGACAAGTGTATGATGGTGAGTCTAATAATAGTATGAACGATTTTATATGTAGATTACAAGTCAGGAGATAAGTGGGGAAGGTCAAGGAGCAAGATTCCAGGTATGCTAAGGCTAAACCTTTCTTTCTTAAGGCATGATTCCTTTGTTGTCAACCTATATATGACATCTTCAATAACCTCATTTCTAAAAGTACCAAAACTTATAGCTCTCAATGTTCTTGTGGTATCCTTGAGCTTGTTTCATGCCTATTGATGTTATTCATTGATGTTGATCCCATCTTATGACTTTGTTCCTTCAAGATGAGATATAGCGATGACGATAGTTTCATAATACCAATAATCCAATGAGTTTAGGAAGGTGTCTTAAAGAATGTTTTGTGGGACATGAATAGAGTTCTAGGGGAGGATCCCTAATGAGGTATTTAATGTTCAAAGAGAGGTTCATGTTGTATCTTAGGATTTGGTTATAGTTTATTCAAGTGGAAAGAAGTACTAATGGCCTGAGCTGTGCTTATAAGTCTTATGTGATTATGTAGATCCTAAGAGCTAAGTGATGACCACAGGAAGGGCATAGAGATTATTTGTTGATGTTTAGTTATGATGTTGATTATAATTACCACTGGTCTACAACCAGTCGGGCAGATGTTATCACCGTGCTACGGCCGGTTGGGCAGATGTATGTATGTATATATGTATTTACCACTGGTCTACGACCAGTTAGGAAGATGTATATATTTACCACTGGACTGCAGCCAGTCAGGCAGTTACCACCGTGCTACGGCCGGTCGGGCAATTACCGCTGATCAGTCGGGCAGTTGCGCTCTACCGTCGGGCGATAATCGGACGGGCAATTATTACCACCGGACTGCAGCCGGTCGGGCAGTTACCACTGATCAGTTCGGCAGTTAGTATAGGATGATTAATAATATAAAGGCACAATGCTATACATAGATATGGTTAAGCATGCGAGAGTATATAGAGACATGTATCATATATGGATCGGGTTGCACGCCGCAACACATATTCAGATAACGTTTGATGATAAGGTAACCAGGACTATGGTAGAGTATACAGACCTAGTAAAGATCGCAACATGATGAAGAGGTATGTGTACATATGCTAGATTTCCATCGGTAGTTCAGAAATGCCAGGTTGATTCTTATTCTTCTCTTCTTTAGTATATGGCTATTTTGTTGCACTTTCCGCCTTGTATACTTAGTACATTGCTCGTACTGACATCCCTTTGCTGGGGGCGCTGCGTTTCATGCCCGCAGGTCTTGAGATACAGCTTGACGGATCTTTCAGTAAGGATACCAGCTCAGCAGGCAGTGTCGTAGCGCTCCACTTGCTTCGGAGTTGCCCTGTGAGTCAGCATGGCTGCATATGCATTTGTATGGGTATGGCGGGGCCATGTTCCGGTCACTTTATGTCATGTACTCCTGTAGAGGCTCGTAGACAGATATGCACAGTTAGATATCTTATAATTATCTCGACTTGTACTATGTTGTATCATTATTATGGATAGCCTTACCGGCATATGCACTCGAGATTAGTTTGAAGACATAACTATGTTATCTTTTGGGCTTGTGCCCCTATGGCATATAATACCTTGGTCTTATGTTTCCTTTCGAGATACAGAAAACATGAGTTACAGTTGGTTCGCTCGGTTCTCGTAAGGTGCCGAGTGCCAGTCATGCCTTACCAAGGTTAGGGTGTGACATATATGAGTCTTTTATTGAAATTTCCTATGTGTGTGCACTTACTACAGATTATTACTCAATAGTGATGAGCGAAAATCCTAATGGGACCAATAACCAAAGTATTTATAAGTAACTACAATTAAGATGTTTTTGCCACCATTGGGAATCTTGAAATCTAGGATGAAAAATAATCATACATGCAAATTGAAGGTTATTATTGAGGATTTCAAATACCAAAATAGCATTTGCTAGTTAGAAGAGTAAGAGGTCCTTTCTAGTCCGGGGGGAGATGCATTACGAGAATTTATTAGAGTCCGTTAGAATTTCAACTTGTTCTAGCTCATGCGATAAAGGTCATGCAGTAGAGTGGATGCGATCGTAACATCATTAGCATACCGGATCCCATTACCACTCCAAGGTTAAGCGTGCTGGGGTGAGAGTAATACTAGGAGGGGTGATCCCCTGGGAAGTGTGTTAAGAGTCCTACAAATTCAGATATAAGGGATAGATGAGAAGCTAGAGTAACCTAAGGGAAATTGGAGTATGTAGAGTGGTTGGAAACCCTAAAAGGCCGCGAAGGATAAGGTAGACTAGACCGGCAAAGAGAAAGAAGGTGCATCACAGCTCTAGAATTAGGATGAGTTCGAATAGTATTTGGAAATAGTTAGTAGACACACACACACACACACACACATATATATATATATATATATATATATGTGTGTGTGTGTGTGTGTGTGTGTGACATCCCATATGTGGCTGCGCCAACCGGTATGTATGTCCCAGCAACTGACGGGCGGTATACTAAAGGCATTAATCGAATAGATTGGTGAAGTTCAAGTGATAGATGTTACAAGGTAAGCTGATGTAATTTTCACTACAGGTTAGAGTTGGAAAGTCCTAATGTAATAACATCAGGGAAAGGAAGAAAGTGAGTACATAAGAAGTATAGGATTAGAATGTCTAGAGCAAAGGAAAAAGTATAAGGAACAAAAGATGAATGTGTGGGGTGAGAGAACAGGATTCGATAAGTGAGACTAAAAGATAGTAACCATAAATAAGGATGTGAAGTAAGAGAGATAATGAACAAGCCTTGCAATGATACTAAGAGATTTTCAGCTCTCAAGCGATACATAAAGGGATAAATGTGTAATTATATTGACACGTTGCCTCGAAAGTGGAGCAGCTTTCCTAAAAGATAATTTTAGAATAGAACGGATTTGTATGTTTAAAGGAATATTTCACGAACTTCAGGGTGAATATTATAAAATAAAAATTAGAGAAGGGGCACTCGAGGAGGAAGAAACTCAAGGAAGGTTTGAGGATGAAAGTAGGAACGGTACACTAATGGGCTGGTCAAAGAGAGAAGAAAGAAGAGAGTATATTTGCAAGGTTTCGCGATACGAACAAGAAGTGGCAAAACGCTGGAAGAACTACAATGCATAGATGGGATGCAAATAAGTAGTCAAGGAAAATTTCGAATAAGTGAGCTAAGTGAATAAAAGGATTGCTAGTAGAAGTGGAAGAGTGTAGCATATTAACCCTAAATAATATATTGTAGACGTAAAGTGAAACCGGAAACTCAGAGTAAGAAGAATTTCAGTGATAATGATCGTGGAGGGAGATGAGGGATAAAAAGAGCAAAGTGTGACCAAAAGCTCCTTAAAATGTTTTGATGGATTCCAATGTCCCTATTAACCTGTTGATTCAGGAAATGTTCAATCATAAAAGGTAGAAGCAGAAGGGCCTTAAAGAAGGCAGCGAAAATGGACCTGTAATGCATAAGCGCCTCGTTTAAATGCAAAGCCCTCGATTAGCGGAAAGAAAAATAAGTCAAGCTATACGATGAGAGAATTCCGGTGCTATAAGAGACCAAAAGAGTTGGAGGATCGTTAAGGTTTGGCCGATGACTACTGATACTCAAGAGTTACTGGTGTATGAGACCACCCTTAAAAAGGGGAGGGGGGGGGGGAGAGCAGATCTAATCCATGAATGAGGTATGGCATTGTCAAAATTCAAAAGAAATAAAGATGTTAGCTTAAAGAGGCCGAAATTCGGGACGTAGTGGTATATCAAGAATGCATTAAGAGGGAGTAGAAACAAATTAAAGATAAGCATACCACAAGAAGTTATGAAAAGGAATTAAAATGGATCAAGAGAATACTTCATGCGGACATGAGATATGATATTTCTAGACCAGGGAAGTTTGCGCCGCACCTAAATAGGCAACAACGTATCCTAAAGAATAATAAAGAGAGTAAGGAAGGTCTCCAAGATAATTTCACAGAGAACGATGGAAAGGATGACGAACCAAAAGGACACTTGGGATGACAACAAGAGGGAATTTTAATCCAAGAAAGGATGACTATTGTAGTAAAAGTAGCAACGGTTGGTAGTTTGGCAATTTCCAAGGGAAGGAAGAGCTTTGTTCGGCCGCATCACCGGATATTAGGAAGCACCCACGGATCACTAATTATACTAAACATGAGAGCATATACTATTGTAAGAAGGCCACACTGGATAGCTAACAGAGAATAACGATTGATGAGGGAATCGCCGGTACAAGGAAATTGATGATAAATATACTTACGTTGCAAGAAAGTCATAATGAAGTAAGAATTTCTATAGCCTTATGCTTCTTGATTTATATCGTGAGATTTGAGGGAAGGAAGCTAAAGAAAAAGTTTTCGTAGGAGCTCAAAGATGCGATGAGCTATGAAATTAGTTTGAACTCGGATTATAGATTGTTCCTACCGATACGCACCGAAGAATAATAAAAATTGTGAGGAAGCATTATGTATATATGCATTTTGGATATTGTTATAACCGATCTTGGAAAGAAACTGGGGACGATAGTTTGAGGAACATAACCATTATATTTACTAGCCAGAGAGAGATATTGAACAAAAAATTGGGGCGTCAGTGTAAGAGAGGTTGCGTTGAGGATGTAAAGGATTGGAGAGCCTTACTAATGAACTGCAAGGAATCAATACGGTGTGTATCCAAGATCAACAGGTATAGGAAGGGATAGCCCGAGATGGCACCGAAGGAGTAAATGCAAAAGGGCGTCGTAGCTCAGCAATAGAGCTGCCCATTAATAGGGATATAAAGAGTGAGAAAAAGGGAGTACTTGCAAGATGACGAGCAGTTATGGCCTCGAAAGTCAAGACTATGGTAATGGAAACAAAACGAGAGCAGAATACGAGTTAATACCTAATTATGGACACAAGAACAAAGAGGTAATGGAACTCATAGCTGAGTCCAATGGAAGGGTTAGGACGGAAAAAAAAGAGACTGATTAATTTATCGCATAAAGATATGGCGATCAGATTCTAAGAGAAAGGCAACCGTTTTATGAAACCAATAGAGATGCTGTGGGTTTGCATACTAACACATTCGAGGACGAATGTTTTAAAGGGGAGAAGGATGTTACACCCCGTAGTTCGGTATGTTGAAATTCATAAATGTTGGTCGCCCTAAGTATTGACCTTGGAGTCACACCCAAGCATAGGTATGATTGCATGCGTTTATGCTATGATCATGAAGATTTAGTTCATGTAGTAAGCCATGAGAGAATTGGAAAGTAGGTGAATTGTAAAAACCATGTTCGTGGGACCGACTTTGAGAAAGGACATCTTCTAGAATATGATGTATTTTGAGGCAAGGCAAAAAGCCTAGGGCGAAGTTCATGAAATCTATCCTCCAATGTAACAAATCGCTCCTTGATATAACATCGGGGTAAGGGGATATGGACATTGTAAGTCAGGTTCGCAAGCCTGGAAAAATGGTTTGCGCGTTAAAGCCATCAGATGTTACACCTCGTTATTTTGGATTTTGAGGTTCGTTAGGTGTTAGTTATTTTAATTTCAATCTGGAGTGATATGCGCCTATCTTATGGTTATGAGGGTTTAAGATCATATATGAGAACTATCGGAAAGAGTGGAGGTCGAACGGGTGAAGAACGAAAATCTGGTCGAATTGGGCAGACTTGCCCTACGCGTTAACTACAGGGGACTACGTTCGCGATGGCCATAAAAATTTTAGACCATCACGTTCGCGAGAGACCCTCGCGTTCGCGAAGGTTAGTGATTAAGTCGGTTTCCACCGACTTCAACACCCTATATAAGGGTCAAGACTCCTTTTTTCTCATGAAATAATACCTCTCTAAGCTGAGCAAACATATAAGGGCTTTTAGGTCATAACACGTGAGGGATTGGAGTGATTTTGATTCATCGAGGCTCGGGTAGCACATGATCCTGATTCTAGTATTGTTTTGCGGTGGATTTTAGCGTGGATATCAAAGATATTGCTGTTTTAACAAAAATAAGGTATGAATCTCTTTCTATTTACATTAATACCAGTTTATTCTCGGAGACAAAGTCGTTAAATAATTGTATAGTAAGTTAGTTATGGAATTTGGAAAACAGCGTGTGGGCTGTTTTATAGCACATGTTGGTGTTAAAAGTGATGTTGTTAATATTGGTATTGATGTTGTTGTTGTTGGTTGCTGAATTACAATTTTGGGCTAGGCATATAAACAGAGGAGATACTGCTGAAATTTCGGCAGATTCTAGAAAGATTTATTTTGAGGCTTAGGATAAGTATATGACAATAAACCTAATTATAGCATGAATGGTCTTGTATGTGGATTGCGAGACCGGAAATTGGTTGAAAAGCCGAGGCGTGAATTTTCAGGTATGTTAAGGCTAGTCCCTTTCTTTCTTAAGGCATGATCCTATGTTATGCTTCTATATATTTTCATAACCTCCTTACTTTCAAAAGTTAGAAGTTCATGATTCAAAGACATGACTCATTTTCTGATAATCCACAAATGTTTTCCAAAATGTCCATAGTTTCCAGACAAGAAATTTATGATTTTGTAAGCTCTTATGACAACAACGATGGACATGTTTTTACAATGATAACGATGATATCAAAGATGAGAATATTTCAATGATGTTTATGATGATGATGATTTCATGTTTAAAAGTCCCAAGCTTATGAGGACAATGTGAATATGAGAATGTTAAGCTATTTCTTGACATTCTCAATTTTATTCATTGATGCTGATTTCATCTCATGTTAGTCGTTCCTCCGAGGTGAGAAATAGCGATGATGATCATTCCTTAATATAATCATAGGTTACCGATCTTACGTCACCCTGATAGAGTGGTAGCTTTTGATTAGGCTCTCATGCATGCTTATTCTTACGTATGATTACACCGGGCTTAGTTGGCCAGGCAGACACCACTACGGTGGGCATAGTGGGCAGCTTATGATTACACCGGGCCTAGTTGGCCAGGCAGATATCACTACGGTGGGCATAGTAGGCGGCTTATGATTACACCGTGTCTAAATAGCACGGGCAGACACACCTAGTGGGAGGTGTTAAATGATTACTCCGGATGTGAGAGGCCCGAACGCAGGCTAATGATGTTATTTTATTCAAATAGTTTATGTATGCATGTATAATATGTTAAAAGGTAAAAGTGAGCATGCCTGATTCTGCCTTAAGAGGCAAGCAGTTATAGTTATACTTTCTTCTTATGTCTTCTATATTTCCTTATTATATTGTCATATATGCCTTACATACTCAGTACTCTGTTCGTACTGACGTCCTTTCTTGTGGATGCTGAGTTCATGCCCACAGGTTCAGATAGCCAGCCGAGTGAGCCAGACTAGTAGGGCATTTTCCAGTTCCAGCCAGCAAGCTCCACTTGGACTGGACCTACAGCCCTATGGTATGCAATTTTGATATGTACATATATGGGTATGACGGGGCCTTGTCCTGTCTCTTCGATAGTTATACTCCATAGAGGTTTGTAGATAGTTGTGTACAGTAGGGACGTAATGCAATCCTGTTAGCCATTATTTGTGTGCAGTACGTGTAGTGGCCAAATCGACCTCGGTTGTTGCCTTTTGTGTGTGTGCCTATGAATACATATCTACCTGCGTGATTTATAAGCTTTGTGGTAGAACTCTTTATACGAATGCTATAGCGGACAGTATCGCTTAGACATTAGTTAAAGTTGGGCCGCCAGGTTATCTAGTATGGAGCCGATGCGAGTTGGGAGCGCTCAATCAGTAGTGGTCGGGTACTCGTCACGGCTCATCACTGTGGGTCGTGACAACTATTAAGTGCTCGATGCCTGAGGTCGCTTGCCGGATTCGAGAGAGGGCTCATTGTCGAGTTCGTTTCTAGGATGAGTGGTACATGGACTTCGCGGGTCCCTGAATAGGTCATGACTATGAAGGCGTGGAGGTATTCCGCTTGGAGCATGTGTGTACAGAGATTACATTGGCCTTTGTATTTCTTTCCATTGCATCGTACATGCATTCATATTACATCCATTCACACCTCTAATTCTGGTTGTTGAATCTATTGTATTGCTTGGTGTGTTTTAGTCTTGATTCTTTGGTTGTTGACTCATTTGAGATGCTTTGTGCTTGTTTAACACTTACCTAGAGACTTGATAGATTTGAGGTGTTCTGGTTCGACAATTTGGACGTTCGAAGTGGTAAATCAACGATGGGGTTTGAATTAATTTGAGTTGTGGAGAACTTTTCGAAATTTGAATTAAGGAAATTTGAGCAAAGGCACCTTAGTGGAGGTACATGGGAACATTAGTAGGACTGTGTATAGTGTGTGGCATACTACTATCTCCAGGATTGACTTGGCTAGTTTCTAAGAATTATGATTACGCGGTATATTATTGAGTGGGATCGAGTGATAGTCAGAGTTGGTAGCGGTGATTATCATCGATTAGAAATTGAGGAACTGAAAAGACAAGAAAAGGTATAGTTGATTGAGAATAGGAAAGAATAAGGTACATCTTCGAAATTACTTAGTCTTTTATGGATTGTGATGTTGTTGTCCGGCTAATTTCAGATGAGGTGTGATTGTTGCGTACGCTTAAGGAAAGAAGTCTACAGAAATGGTGAAAGTGATATGACAAAGTTCCGTGAAGTTGATGTTACATCCCATGTTTTCATGCGTTCGAAAGCATGCGAGTTAAATGACATTAGTAACGGAAACAAGGTTATCCCCCAAGCTTATAGGTTGTTAGAATGATGGTACAGATGTATCGTAAAGATTAGAAGTTAAACCAATAGAAGAAAATAGGTTTCGTCGAGGTTCGAAATTTATTTGAATGAAATACGGTCCAAGCTATAATATCTCATATTTTGGACTAGGAAATTGAACCGTCCATCATGAGCAAATTTACCCGAGTCCGAATAATTTGGTTATATTCAAGCATGAAAATCAAGAACTCGGTGTATACGAGTAATGAAGTCCCGAAATGATTAAAGATGGAAGAGTGTGACAACGATGATTGCAAATAATATTTTATGTATGGTAAATGAGGCTATGGACTAGTGTTATATTACATGGTCATGATAAGGGGTATATGGAGTATGTTAAAGGTGATCACTATTTAATTAAATTGAGATCAAGAAATTAATTATGTGGATAATTGGTTATATGTTTAATTTTAGTGGGAGATTAATTACCTCTAAGTAACTTATGGTTAATGATTAAGGTGGACATCATGACCCTCTACGTGGCAGCAACTAGTGACTAAGTAAATAAAGCGGCTAGGTGGCATCCCTAGAAGAAGTGCTTGTTTTTACAAGATAAGTTTTAAGAAGTGGGACCCATGGTCCACTAAGAGGACTACAAACCCCAAATTTCATCTAAGTGAGATATGTATGGAATATTAAATGAAGGGGCAGAAGCAAAGTGATATGTATTGCAATCATAATTTTCCATTTTGGAGAGGAATACGAGTTATTTTTTTTGGAAGAATAGATACAAGGTTTTTAGTTGAAGCAACAGACCAAGACGAAGCAACGAATTACCAAAAATAACATAAAGCAAGTAGGAGATTTATCCATAGTGAAGTAAGGTGGAAGAAGATTGTTACTTGGCATATAAGGTAAGAATCTCCTCTCCTAGGTATATTTAAATAAATCCAGGTCATAGCTAAATTATGAGATGAGAATTACGAAATTAATTGTGGGAAATCGGATAAATTGTTATTGTTATCGTGTGGGCTATTTGGTGATTGTTATGAGTTACTTTGTGGGACGGAATATCATGGGAATTAGTTGTAGTTGTAGTTGTTGTTGTTTTTGTTGCCGTTATACTATGTATATATGAAAATAAAGAAGTGTATACAAGCATTAGTATACGAAGGTATATTGGGCTGTTTTGGAAGTGATTTAAGAATGAATTTGATTCTATTTGGATATGTATTTGTTGATATTGTTGTTGGTATTGTGATTGATATTTTGTCTAACTTGGAATCACGCGGATTATTATGTTGTTAGGGAAGATGCTGCCCGAATATCGTTAGATTTCAAAGTAATTAAGGATTGGTTTGAAAGAGTATCTTAATTTGATTATTGGCATATGTGGTATTGTTTGTAGATTGGTGAAGCCCGAGACCTAAGTTATGGTTAACTTGAGAAGCGACAAGGTATGTTAAGGCTATCCCTTCTTTCTTTTTGGCATGATGAACATACATGACTCCAATGAATTCTAGTTCTCAGCGGTACTTGACATGACAATTGTCTTTGATTCTCAAGTGTTGGTTTATTCTAATTATTCTATTGAGTCTCAGATGATGATTTAGTTTGTATATGGTTGCTTCTGATATTCTAATCGTGCATAACGTTATTACATCATTTCACCGAGTCCCGGGCTAGGTATGTATTCGTGCACAGATTCATTGCATTATTCACCGAGTCCCTCACTAGAGGGCCGGGTACGGTATATATATGATTATTATATTATACATGGATTGGGCCGTACGTTCCTCAGCACTATAATATTATATATGGATCGGGCCGTACATTCCTCGACACTATTATATTATATATGGATCGGGCCATATGTTCCTCGGCACTATTATATTATATATGGATCGGGCTGTATGCAGCACTATCAGGTATATTATAACCTATGTCTATAATATGCCACAGAGTCAGTTTCAGTCATATAGAGTTACACAGATATTCTCAGATGTTAGCCACAGATACATTCAAATATTGAGACTGGTTTTCATGATTCATCTGTACTTGATGTTCTTATGCCTTACATACTCGGTACATTGTTCGTACTGACGTCCCTTTGCCTGGGGGCGCTGTGTTCATGCCACACAGTCCTAGATTATTTTGCAGGTAAAAGTATTCAGCTAGGATGATTGTGTCACGACCCAGCCCTGTGGGCCGCGACTGGTGCCCTACTTGGACACCCAGACAGACAAACATACCAAATCGTAACACACTTATCCAAATCGAATACATAGAGATAGCATATACGGCCACAAATACTATATGTCGTCTCAAACTATATCAAACTGTTTCAAACACATTTCAACGCAACCGTGTGCGGACATATATATATATATATAACGAAAAGCCGGCAAGGCTATCAAATATGTCAAAAGCCGACAAGGCTGTCAAATGGCACAACGGCCCAAACCGCATATACAAATGCACGCCGACAAGGCTGCCACAAACATATACAAAATGCACGCCGACGAGGCTGCCATAACGAATAGAGTCATGCAACACATCCGTACAGAAGTAGGCACACACACCCACAACTACGTCTACAGACCTCTAAACAGACAAACCGAATCATATGGTGGGACAGGGCCCCGCCGTGCCCCTGAACAAATACATATATATATATATATATATAGCGAACGAATATATACCAAAATGTGTGCTCTGAAATGAGAAGAGCACTCCAAACAGCAGAAGAGGGTGTCCTAAATGGGTAGATCACCAAACTGTGCGTTTGTACCTGCGGGCATGAAACGCAGCCCCCCGAAGAAAGGGGATCAGTACGAAATATGTACTGAGTATGCAAAGCAGAATATACAGAAAGCAAATCTGAGACATAAACGAAATGGAAGTACCAAACATAAGTGCAAATCTAACATATCAAAATTTGCTTACTTTAAAAAAATATGTAAGTAATGCATAGGGTACAGAAGAATATGGTCGCCCACCCGTCGATGGCGCCATAACACAGCATAACACCAGAAAGTTTCAAATCTCCGTATCCCCGTCACATATCACATCACAACATAACGCCATACACAGCATAACACCAAATAGAGGTGGAACCCGACCCTCTTTTGCGAGTAGCTCGGTGAACCATAAACACAGCATAACTCCGGAGTATATCAAAATGCGCACGACAACAGAACCGGCCCGGGACTTGGCGAAAGGAATAACAAAATGCACGAATAGAGTCGTGAGTAGTCATATGCATAAAATCATTATCATAAATTCAAACATAAGTAAAATAATCATATTTGAAATCGGAATAATAGTCATACCAAATTCTTTCAAAGATTCTCCGAATTACATAAAGGAAAGTCGCGGAACCCACGGACGGGTATCGACCCGAATCGGGCCCTCTCATGGAAAACATACTCATTATACATCATGCAAACTCTTATGAAAATATTGGAACAATCCGAGCCTTTATGCGAAAGATATGGCATTCAGAAACAAATTACGAAATTCTTTAAAGTGAACCCTTTTTGTACAAAGTTTGGAAATCACTTCTTTCAAAAGAACATAATGGTTCATATTTCATCAAATCATACATAAGAGTGCCAAGGAATATATATATAAATCATATCATGCTCGGATTTCGGATTTGGAATTTCCTTAAGGCTCTAATCTAGCCTATGTAAAACTAAGGCATGCCAAGGAAAGAAGGTTGCTTTACATACCTCGTACGCACTCCAAGATAGTCAATCTAAAGTAAATCCCAATCTACGCCTCGGGCTCCCCAAGGTCTACAAATATGCCAACGAATATCCAATATTAAACATAGGCACTTAAGCCATTCATTCCAAACTAATATTAAATTCTACAGAAAATTCGGCAGCATTTCCCCTGTAAATAGGCCAACCCGAGAATTTAACTCGTCCAAAATCAACAACAACAACAACAATAACCAACCTAGAAACATCGATAACCAATTCAAAAGGCAATATAGCAATAGTAACTCTCTTTTTCATCATTCACAACTTTCCAAATATCCAAATCAATGGCTTACCTTCAAGCCAACATCAACGCTTATACATTCAAATACTAACCCAAACCCATACTAACAACATTCAAGAACATTCTAAACCGTTTACATAATTTTTCCAGCAATCCAATAATTGGCTCCAATGTGGCCGAAAACAGCCCCTAGAAACCGAGAGCAGCCCCCATCCACATTTCGCAATTTCAATTCATGATTCGTATCAATAATCCACCATATAACGATATCATTTTCACAAATATACGAATTACATCAAACGCACAATAAGTCTCAAATCAGCCCACACAATTTCAACAAGAACAACAACATATCAAAACAGCCCCCAACTATAACATAACGATGCCCGAAATTCTAACGAACACTTACAATATACCAAGCAGCCCATATGCACTTCTTATACCTTATTTCATGCAATATTTTCAGAAATTTCAGGGAAATACAACAGCATCCACTCGACACCACATCGTCTACTCATGTGCAATAAAACCACATTATTATCTCTATAATCCTTACAACAACCCACAACAATTTAACTCCAACTCTAACTATTAAATTCCTTCACTCTCCTCACATAATCCATGATTACAACAACCAAAATATTAATTCAAATCAGTCCATCAATTTCAATTAAAACATCCCCTCACCCATAAATTTCAACAAAACAACAAACGAGTTTATAATGTTGTTTTCTCCGTTCTAATTCGTTAAAACTCTAAATAAACACTTTAATAACATAAAAGGAATTTTATAAATACCTTATCAGAAGCTCCACCACGAAAATTTCATCCCCCAAGACCAATATTTATCTCAAATTGAAGGCAACGTAACGTACAACGTTTTTCTCTTCATGTGCTTCGGGATTCGGAGCTCGGATTTTGATCAAAATGGCTTCCTTAGCCTAGGAGCTCTCTCTCTCTCTCTCTAATGTTTTTGGAGGATATTAGCTGAAAATGATCAGCCCTCAAGTGAATTTGCTATATATATTAACGTTAATGGGCCTCATGGGCCAAAACATTAGTGTTTGGGTCGGGTCTAAACTTGCTGCCCTGCCAGCCCAAATTGCATCGTCCATATTTACTTATCCAAATATCATTTTGACGAGAGGTTTGTTGCGTTGGAAACTAGACTCGATGAACTTAAATTTAGGATTTTGAAAAACCTTAAAACTCCTCATATACCAGGAGATATGCCTCCAACAATATGGGCTAAAAATCTGGTCCGAGATTTTTCTGAAGTTGTTCGGATTCATTTCGTTCAGATTCGTTTAACTTCTAATCCTCTTCTGACCCTCGTGTAACCTCTTATACATACATATACATACTCATATACATACATAACAATCCATACACATCTCGAAGGGTCCGGAGAATCACAATAACCTTAAACATAACTGGAGAACTTACGAAGCTTCGACGAAACTCCAATCGCAAAAATATATTCATATCTTTTATCCATCTTCTATATCATTACTAATAATCTCAAATACTTTAAAAGGGCACTCACATTACCTCATATACACTCATAACGCGATTTCAAATCCTCTAGGTTACGATGTCACCTCGGGATACTTAAGGCAACCATATATATATAACGATATTCTTACTAACTCGATTAACTTTCCTTGAACTTTCTTAACTCATTCTTTCTTGTCTTAATTAAATAGCACAGACTCTTACGGGGTGTAACAGATTGGCTATCAGCTGGATTGACAAACTCTATTTTCTTCTTGGAGCGGTGCCGAGTCATTATGGTTATCCTATGCGTATATGGGTATGTCGGGGCCCTGTCCCGACTCATATGGCTCAGGTGTTTACTCTTAGAGACTTTGCAGACAGTGTCCTGTGGTTAGTATATTGAGATGTCATGTGTTGAGTAAAACGACCATGTAGGCCGATATGTCAGTTTGACTTACTCGGTTTTTGATTTATTGAGTATCGTTCGCACATTCTATAGTTTGACTGAAAGTACTTTACTATATTTCCAAAAACTTATATATGTCCAGTTTCATTACGTGAATGCCGGAGGGTTCGCTCAGCTCTAAATAAGAGTTGGGTGCCCATCATGCCCTAATTGGATTGGGGTGTGACAAAGTGGTATCGGAGCAGTTCGTCGTAGGGGTTGTGTTACACCTCAAAAAATTTCCCATCAGCATACAGTGAATAGCATTTGATGACCCTAATCGAGATTTCAAAAGACATTTAAGGTAAGGGAAGAAAGTTGTTAAGGGAAGCAGGTTATATGTTGTGTGTCGGGCAAGAATTTTGAGTATCGAATTAATAAGATTTTAAAGATGTTTTGGAGAGGGGTTATAACGACCCTTAGATTGTTAGCGAAGTGCTAAATAAGTGTTAAGAAGGTTCCATAAGGATCAGAGATTAAACGAAGTGACAAGAAAAAGATCAGTGAGAGGATAGGTTATACGGTCGATTATACGGACCGTATAATGTTATACGGCCCGTATAATGGACCGTAAGAGTGTCACAGAATGAAGTTTTTGAGGTGGTGATTTCAAGGTCAATTATACAGACCGTATAAAATTATACGACTCGTATAATGAGCCGTCAAATTGACACAGAATGGATGGTCACTGGAGCAGTTTTACGGTCAATTATACAGACCGTATAAATTTATACAGACCGTAAAATTGTCCGTATAATTGCCCGACAAAATCAGATTTTGAGTTATTAAAAGGAGACCCAAGTTCATTTTATTCCATTTTTCTCCTATACAAGTCAAGAACTCTCTAGAATATTCTCCACTCTTCATCCACAAGAAACCCAAGGAAATTGATGATCAACTTCATTAAACCAACAAAAATCAAGAGTGTGAAGCACATTAGAGTTATCTAAGCCAAGAAACTTCAAGAGAGGTGAACTAGGGTTTTGGTGCTAGAAGAGTATTTCTATTCAAGGATTGTTTCTACACTATCTAAGGTAAATTTTGTGGTATTTTCATGATGTTTGATGTATTGATAAGTTGAAACACTTGGATTGTAGAAGAGTATAGAAAATGGGTCATAAATGTGTGAATAGTATCATTGTTGAGTAGCAGTTGGAATGAATCATGAATATAGGTATGTTGAGATTGTAAATATGTTATGGATGACATTTAGAACATGGGATGAGTATTATATATGAAAGAACGTAATAGTAAACGATGACCATGATTATGGAGAATTTGAAGTGAAATGGTGAAATGCGGGCAATGCAACTGAATGATGATTGTCGTTGCTATATTGTGAATGTTGTTATTAACGTTTGGGAATTGATATAGAATATGGGAAAAGTAGTAGAGACAAAGGAAATGCTTCACAATTTTCTCTAGCTTTCGTAAGCTTGTTCTTATAATTGTTAGGTAATGTCGATACGAATTCTCTTGAAGGTAGAACGTGTGCATTAAAGGAGAACGAGCAAGCGATAGACTAGTTAAACGATAAAGGTATGTAAGGTTAATCCCTTTCTTCAAAGGCATGATTCTTCCAAGTTTTCCATGATCATCCTATACGATGGAGACTATGAGTCCCTAAACATACCAAACTACATACGTACATGATTAAGAAAGGAAATATGATACGAGCATGATATGATGATCCTATAACGTTAATGATGTCCTTATTGTTAACACTCACCTTAAATTGTTAGTTCCTTCAAGGTGAGATAAGATGTTGATGATTTCTCCATAATATAATCGGGGGCTCACGACCTTATGTCACCCCGACATAGTCATAGTTTCCTTTAAAGTCCAATGTATGCTCTTAATTGTCACGACCCAGCTAGGGGCCGTGGCGAGTACCCGGGGCTAGCCACCGAGCACCGCTCGCTCTATTACTCATCTCACACAATTAATGCTCTTTTTATCATATTTATACTCAAATCATGGAAAAATCATAGTTTGTACGAAAACATAAATACTTTTTTCAAAATAGTGAGTACATATATACATTAAAAATGTGAGACCATGCTACCCACACTGCGCATCTACGAGCCTCTACTGACATACTATACAAATAGACGGAACAAGACTCCGTTATGCCAAAAATATATACTTGAATGCCAAAGATTAATCATAAGCACCTCTGGACGATGGAGTGCCTTCAATCCGCTGACAGTTCCTAAGAATCTTGATCGAGCTCGTTTCCCTGTCTACCTGTGGGCATGAACACAGCGTCCAAGGAAAAGGACGTCAGTACGAATGTTGTACTGAGTATGAGAGGCATAAACAATGAAAGAGAACAACAATAATATAGGGAGAACATCAATACGAACATCTGAATCTGAACAATAATCATAAGAGGAGTGATATATGTTGTCTTACTCATACTCATCATCAAATCATGTATGCATGAAATGCAAGCTGCCCGTCCTTACCGGAACGGTGTGATAATCAATAATATAAGCCCGCGTCCAGGCCTCCCGCGTCCGGGGTACCATCTCATGTCGCCCACTAGTGGTGTCTGCCCACGCCCGAAGGTCGTGGTGTATCCGTATAGCTGTCCGCCGTAGCGGCGACTGCCCGGCCAACTAGGCGCGGTGTAATGCAATCATTACATGCTCATTATAAAATACTTACAATAATATGTTTTTCAAAATATGCCTATCTTAACATAATGCATGCATAATGCTCAAGATCATCTATACTCTATCGGGGTAACCTAAGGTCGTGGTCCCCCGATGTCATTATGGAGCAATTATTGACATTCTGCCTCACCTTGAAGGAATTAGTATATAAGGTGAGTGTAAGCAATCAAGGACATCATTGTCAATATGGCATCATCATATCATACTTCTTATCTTATATGGACATATAGGAATATAGGCTTTTAGCTTCTCGGAATCCATGAACTCATGAAGAGGAAAGGAACTTGTTCTATAAGATTCATGCCATTGGAAAGAAAGGACTAGCCTCACATACCTTTGTCGTTTAGCTAGGCTATCGTTCACTTGTCTTCCTTCGATGTCACGTCGTTACCTTCACGAGAGAATTTGGACTAGCGTTAGTTAATAGATTATGAAAACGCGTTGTTATTCCTAGGGAAAACTAAGCGGCATTTCCTTTGTTTCTACTACCCTTTTCCCCGTTCTATTAAAACTCCCAAACATTTACAACAACACCCATAATAATGCAAGCAACAATCATCATTTATATACCTTACGCAAAATCCACCATTTTCCTCCAATTTCTCCACATTTTATGGTTTTTGCTCATCATCATAGTTTTACTCGCTTCACACTTATTCCATGGTCTACACGTCATTTATAATGCATTCATAATCATAACATGTTAACTTCCATGATTCCATTCAACTATTATTCCATAGTGACACTATTCACTCAGTAATGGTCCATCTTCTATGTCTTACTACAATTCAAGTGTCTTAGTCTTCTAATACCTTAAACAACATTCCAAAGTCATAGAACTTACCTTGGATAGTGGTGGAACAATCTTAGAGTGAAACTCTTCCTTTTGCACCAAAACCCTACTTCACCTTTTTTGGGTTTTCTTGAAGAAGATGACATCCAACTAGGTTTCATACACTTTGTTGCTTAGATTTGGTGTTGATGATCTTGATTTTCCTTTGGTTTTTCTTGAATTCTTATGGAGGAAGTGTTGAGAGAGTTCTAGAGCATTCTTGAGTTGTATAGGTGAAATATGAAATGAATTGAAGGAGAGATCACTTATATTAATCACAAAAGATGACTTCTAATGAACAGTCGTCGGGGTGAACAGTGATCGTAAACCACAGGTTACGGACCCTAAACCAATTTACGGACCGTATAGTGTGGTCGTCTTTAAGCATGTCCAAAACAGAAAGGTTGGCTGAAGAACATAGCAGTTTACGATCGAGGTTTACGGTCCGTAAACCAGTTTACGGGCCATATACCAAGTCGTATTTAACGATTTTCACACTCAACAGAAAGTTGAGATTTTGAAAGGCTGGAGGACGATGTATTTACGGTCCGTAAATCACTTTACGGGCCGTAATTCACAATACGACCACTGGGGTGAGTAAAATTCCACAACTTTTTCATTTCCAAAAATTCATGAATCATCACCCCTTACTTAGTAAAACACCCCACACTCATACCCTTCGTTGATCTATTCCTTGTACATGTACGGGGAATTTTCCGAGGTGTAACATTCTTCCCCCCTTTTTGGAACATTCGTCCTCGAATGTTAAAATACTCGGGAATCTTAGAAAAATTTCACCAGAGTATCCTTTGTACAATGGATACTACATACCTGCCACAGTAACCCATAATATCTTCGCCTCACAGGACTACATCACAATGCCAACATATCCGTGGCCACATGCGACCAAAACCATAAAAATGGAGTATACATACCTTATAACCTCGGCGCGTCATCATGAACCTCTTTTGACGATTGGAATAAATACGGGTATTTGGCTTTCAACTTCTCTTCCGCTTCCCAAGTCATTTCTTCTCGATGGTTATTTCTCCATAGGACTTTTACTGAAGTTACTTCTTTATTCCGAAGTCTCCGCACTTGTCTATCTAAAATAGCAACTTTTATTTCTTCATACGTCAGCTTCTCTGTCACCTGCACATCGTCAACCGGAACTATTCTTGTTGGGTCTCCAATACACTTGCGGAGCATCGAAACATGGAATACTGGGTGAACCGCTTCAAGCTCCAAGGGCAAGTCCAATTCATATGCTACATGACTGTCACACCCCGACTTTACTAGGGTGTGATGGGCACCCGACCCCCTATCTGGAGCCGAGCGAACCGGCTGACTCTTGTTACGTGTAGAAACTCTTGAATCAATTAAGAAAGAAATACATAGTAAGCTCTCCAATTTTTTTTTTTGGAAAGTATATCATCATATAGAACGCGAGACATGAAACGTAATAACATTTTGACTGGTGAAGCCGTCTACCAAGCTGACACTCTATACTCATGACTCTGTCTGCAAAGCCTCTAGTATTGAATAAGGACATCATAGCATAGTACGCTGACTCGGCTACACTCCAGGGCCAAGTGAAGCTCGCCAACTTCGCTGGAACACCTTCTATAATGACTTCGGCTCATCTGGGTGTACCTGCGCGGCATGAAACGCAGCGTCCACAAGAAGGGACGTCAGTACGAATAGTGTACCGAGTATGTAAGGCATGAATAGTAATATACGGAAAATATAAAATAGGGATAATGACATAAAAGAGTTATAACACATGTCCTGAGGTAGAAACATAACCTGTACATATAAGTGCCCTTGGGCAGATGCCATGCATGCTTAGCTTTCCTTGGAAAATATTTTCTTATTCATATATATCTATAAAAGTAGAACATGTCATGTTGCCGAGGCGTCGGCAGCCGATCCATTTAACCATAAATATACACATCCCGCGTCCGGGCATCCCGCGTCCGGGATGATATCATGTCATGTAGTGCCAACTAATCAGGTGGATATGCGTATATAACGCTCTGCCCTTATCTCCATCTTCCCCGTATACATATGCATATATCATGTACGTATATCAGCGTCTATAGCGCTCTGGCTCTTTCATCATATACATATACGTGTATCATGTGCATATATCAGCGTCTATAGTGCTCTGGATCTTTTATCATATACATATATGTGTGTCATGTACATATTTTATAAATATATATACATATCTTACATACATTTACATGTCTCATATGCATTTACATATCTTATATACATATGTCACATAGGCACGCAGGAGAGCCCAAAGAAGAATCATGTAGCCATCGGAGTGACGTAAGGTCGGTGACCTCCGATTATATTATGGAACAATCGTGGTCGCTTTGTCTCTCCTTGAAGGAACAAGTATTTTAAGGCGAGACTACCAACGGAGAATAGTATCAAAAGTAAACATTGAATGGAATCATGGCACCATAGACGTCGACTCATAGGCTTGGGAATCCTTAGGAAATAGTGTCATAGCTAGGAAGTAGAAATAAGGTTCAAGAACTCAGCTTATTACTTTCATGCTCACATTGAATCCTTAGCCTAGAAATCTTAGTCGTAGCATCGTTCCGGTCGTACTTATCATAGGCATATTCTCTTGTCTAACATCGTCGTTATCATCGTCATCATAGAAGTGTTCTCGTTATAGTAGTTATAGTACTTATTATTTAGTACGAAATCGGGATCAAAGGTCCCCTTTGGATTCAACCTCAAGTAAGTCAAACAGAACTATAAGGAAAATCCGAGAGCAACGGGCCCACCTCGGCCCGAATGAGGTAGCGTATATGATTTGCATATGTTACATGTCATGGCGTTACTTGTGAGGGTTTTAGGGTAGTCGGGTCCCATTTATACAAGTTCTAGGGGTTTAGGGGGTCTTTCCAACGTTTCGCGCACTTTCTGGTTCAATTCTACTGAAGGAAAAAGAGAAAACTTTAGGCGCGGATTCCGGAGGGTAGGGTTATTCCCGAGGCTCACATCCAATATATTCCATCTAAGACATGCCATAGAAAGAAGGGTGAAGCCTTACATACCTTTTCTGCTTCTTATGCGACTCCAAATTCACGTTCCAAATCCGCCAAAATCTACAAATTGGTCCTGTTTACCAAAACTTAATTAGAGCATTTAGAAGTTGATTCTTCAAAGTAACATTTGTCTGCCGAAACTTTCGGCAGCATTTCCCTTGTAAATACATCGTCCCCAATAATCTATCTTGGCCAATTTCAATCAACAACAATCCGGGAATTCAACCCGGCCAAACTATCAACACAATGCCAACAATCATACCAACAATTTCCATAACCAACCCAAGGTACATTCTAACAATTTAATCAACATACTACTTCCTTCAAGATCTTTTAACTCCAATAAGAACAATAACAACTTAATAATTTACACATTAATAACATCATACTAACAACATTATATTCTATTCATGAAAGAACATCACATTCCATTTACATAAACTTCCACAACAAGCCTCCAACTACTACAACTTCACTAAACTCATTAGGCTTCTATGTGCACCATAAAATCCATAACACAACAATCAAACTACTAAATAAAACTTGCTCACCATTCTTTCATAATTCATCAATATACACGGCCATATGTACCATATACCACTCACGGCCACAACAACCACATGCATATTTTCATAAACTTTCATCCTTTTTCATGCATTACATCAACAACCAACATACTACACAAAATTAATTCAATCTCTACTTCTACACCAACATATTCGGCCACATGCATATTTACATATTCATCATGCAAACTTCCATCTTTCCATAATTTCTATTCCTTTCTACATCCCACAACATAGAAAAAGTCTTAATAACATGTAAAAGAGGATGAAATCTCACCTTTTTTCTTTAACTCCTTCACTTGACTAGAATGCGGAAATGACGAAACGGGTGACTTTTCTTCGGAAACAATTATGCCACGTTGTAGAGGACCCTTGAATTAGTGGGAATACCACAAGAAAATAATTTTTGGGACAAGATTTCTCATGGCCAATTTCCTCCATGGTTGGCCGAAACCCTCTCTCTATCTCTCCTTTTTTTTTGTTCTTCCTTTTCTTTGTCTTGAATTGGAAGATAAGCCCATTATATATATATACCCAAGCATGTGAGGGGCACATGCCCCTCTCTAGAAAATTCTTGCTTTTTCTTGAAATTAAAAGAAGATTACTAATGTCTTCTTAAGAAGCTTTGGCCCCTACCTTTTTAAAATTTACAAATAGCCCCCATTACTTATGAAATGGCCACATGCTCCTTTCTTTATTTCCTAGAGAATTCTTCTCTTTTTCTTGAATTTTTCTTAAAGAATTAAAAGATGACTCATTGTCTTACCATGTACACTTTGGTCCATAGATTTCCATCACATGGCCAATATGCCCTTTTTGGAACCTTCATGAACTCCTTTTTATAAAGTTCCCATTTTGCCCCTCGACTTTCCTCAATATTGCCATTCCGCCCCTAGCCTTCCACATTATTTCCACGACTCCTTTTTGTGAATTTCTCTTCTTATCCTTAACCTTTCTCAATCTCTCCATACTACCAATATTCATAAATAATATTCATAATCGACTTGTATACAAAAATAAGTTTTGAAAATGGTCTCGCCCTTAACTTTCCACGACGACCTTGAAATATCCAAACGCACAAAGTACGGGCTATAACAATGACCCACCTTACGGACAATCTTATAGGGTCCGATGTACCTAGGACTCAACTTCCCTTTCTTGCCAAATCTCATCACCCCTTTCATCGGCGATACTTTCAGAAATACCCAATCATTTACCTGAAATTCCAAATCTCGTCGGCGGTTGTCCGCATAAGACTTGTGGCGACTCTGGGCTGTTAGCAATCGGTCTCGGATGATCTTGACTTTTTCGACTGCTTGTTGAATCAAGTCGAGGCCTATCAATTGTACTTCTCCGGTTTCAAACCATTTAACTGGAGATCTACATTTTCTTCCGTATAATGCTTCATATGGAGCCATTTGAATACCGGAATGGTAGCTGTTGTTGTAGGCAAATTCAATAAGGGGTAAATGCACATCCCAACTACCGCCAAAATCCAACATTCACGCTCGTAGCATATCCTCCAAGGTCTGAATAGTGCGCTCGGCTTGCCCGTCAGTTTGTGGATGAAATGCTGTGCTGAACTTGACTTGAGTACCTATACCTTCTTGAAAATATTTCCAGAACTTGGCTGTAAACTGTGCCCCTGTATCTGTAATAATGGCCAATGGAGTTCCATGAAGTCGCACAATTTCTTTCAAATACAACTTCGCGTAATCTTTCGCTGAATACGTGGTTCTATCTAGGAGAAAATGAGCTGCTTTTGTGAGTCTGTCCACGATCACCCATATTGAATCATATTTTCCCCGTGAACGGGGTAATCCCACAATAAAATCCATATTAATGATTTCCCATTTCCATGTAGGAATTTCCATTGCTTGCAATAATCCTCCTGGCTTTTGATGTTCGGCTTTTACTTGTTGGCAATTCGGGCATTGAGCTACAAATTCTGCTATATCTTTCTTCATGCCATTCCACCAATATATCATTTTCAGATCATGATACATCTTCGTTGCTCCTGGGTGGATGGAATACCGAGAATGGTGTGCTCCCTCTAGAATCCGCTGGCGTAATCCAGCCACACCCGGTACACACAGCCTGCCCTGATATCTAAGGACCCCATCTATGGAAATTTCAAATGGAGACTTCTCTTTTCCACGGGATACATCCCTGTGATGACACATTTGTGGATCTTCGTACTGGCGTTCTTTTATCTCAGTATTCAAGGGCGAGACTGTAGGATCATGAACACTAACTCCTGCCTTACCCGAATCAATTACACATACCCAAGGTTTGCTAATTGATGAAGCTCACGAACCATTTCTTTCTTTTCCGAAGGAACTCCACATAAACTACCCATCGATCGACGGCTAAGCGCGTCGACTACCACATTCGCTTTTCCAGGATGGTACAAAATATTCACATCATAATCCTTCAACAATTCTAACCACCGCCTTTGCCGTAGGTTCAATTCTTTCTGTTTAAAGATATGTTGAAGACTCTTGTGATCTGTATAATTATCGACGTGCACACCATACAAATAATGCCTCCATATCTTTAAGGCATGGATAACCGCAGCCAATTCGAGATCATGAGTTGGATAATTCTGCTCATGTTTCCGCAATTGTCTCGAGGCGTATGCAATAACCTTTCCATGCTGCATCAGTACACATCCTAGTCCCACGCCGGAAGCATCACAATACAAAACATAACTATTCGGCCCTTCTGGAAGTGTTAACACTGGGGCTGAAGTCAACCTGTCTTTCAATTCTTGGAAACTACGCTTACAAGCATCGTTCCACTGAAATTTCGCCGACTTCTGGGTGAGCTTCCTTAATGGGGCTGAAATGGATGAAAAGCCCTCTACGAATCTTCGATAATAACCTGCCAAACCTAGAAAACTACGAACTTCGGTAGGCGTCGTAGGCCTTGGCCAAGTCTTCACAGCTTCTATTTTCTGACTGTCGACTCGGACGCCATCATCTGAAATAACATGACCTAGGAATGCCACTGAATTTAGCCAAAACTCGCACTTTGAGAACCTCGCATATAATTCTCGGGCTCGAAGAATGCCAAGAACAATTCTTAGATGATCTGCATGTTCTGATTCTGTGCGAGAATATACCAGAATATCATCGATAAATACTATCACGAAGAGATCCAAGAATGGCCTGAACACGTTATTCATTAAATTCATGAACACCGCCGGGGAATTTGTCAACCCAAACGACATCACTCGAAACTCGTAGTGACCATATCTTGTCCTGAAGGCTGTTTTGGGAATATCTTCTTCCTTAGTTCTCACTTGATGATAACCGAATCTCAAATCTATCTTGGAGAACCACTTAGCGCCCTGTAATTGATCAAACAAATCATCGATTCTGGGGAGAGGGTATTTATTCTTTATTGTCACCTTATTCAATTGCCTGTAGTCGATACACATTCGTAAAGATCCGTATTTCTTTTTCACAAACAATACCGGTGCTCCCCACGGTGATGAACTGGGCCTTATAAACCCCTTCTCAAGTAAATCTTTCAGCTGTGCCTTTAACTATTTTAATTCTTCCGGAGCCATTCGATACGGAGGAATAGAAATGGGCTCGGTGTCTGGTAATACATCGATAGCAAAATCGATTTCCCTTTCTGGAGGAAGACCCGGAAGTTCGTCCAGAAATACATTTGGAAATTCATTTACCACCGGAACAGATTAGAAAGTTGGCGTCTTTTCCTCGATATCATGAACCCGAACTAGATGATAAATATAACCTTTAGCTATCATCTTCCTCGCCTCAAGGTAGGAAATAAACCTACCCTTTGGGGATGCCATATTACCCTTCCATTCAAGTACGGGCTCTCCAAGAAACTAGAATAGAACCATTTTCGTTCGGTAATCAACATTTGCGTAACACGACGCTAACCAAGCTATACCCATTATTACGTCGAAGTCTATCATTTCCAGCTCGATCAAATCAGCCTTCGTCTGGCGATCACATATCACAATGACACAATTTTTGTACACTTTCCTCGCTATTAGCGGAACGCCGACCGGAGTGAACACCTCGAAAGGTTTAATCGGCTCGAGTTTAACCCCAATACAATCAGCAACATACGGGGTAACGTAAGAGAAAGTAGAACCCGGATCAATCAAAGCATATACGTCACGGGAAAATATAGTCAAGGTACCTATGACAACATCCGAGGAGGACTCTAGATCCTGTCGCCCTGCCAAAGCATATACGCGGGGCTGAACAGCTCCTGAGGTAGATGCCCCCCCACTGCCTCTGCCTCTACCTGTTGTAGTCTGAGAAGTCTGTGCTACCGGGCGTACTGAAGAAGAACCCACTGCTGAGCCGGTGGGCTGAGTCCCCGCTCTATCTCTCGCTGCAGGGCAATCTCTCATCATATGACCAGCCTATCCACAGACATAGAAAGCATCAGAACCCTGACGGCACTGCCCGGAATGCAATCTACCGCACTGGATGCACCGCGGTACTAAAGGTCTCTGCTGACTAAAATATCCCTTGGACTGAAAATATGAGGCCCTCGAACTCTGGCCTTGTCCTGACTGGAAAGAACGGTCAAACCTCCTATTTGGGAACCTGGGAGGCGCACTAGTCGCTGACTGACCTGATTGCCTAGAATGTATCTGTCTTGATCCCCCCCTATATTCACTGCTTGCTCCCATAGATCTAGCTTTCTTACTGTCATGACCTGGCTAGGGGGCCGCGACGAGCACCCGGTGCTACCCCACCCAAGCACCCCCTTATCGTACATAACATCTAGGTGAACCATAAGTCAATTCGTGCTTTTCTTATCGTTAATCATATTGATCCCATTAGATGACCATCATCATTTAACATATCATAGGCATCTATGCCACATCATAAGTACAAGGCCGACGTAGCTAACAAAAGATATACAAAACATGGGCCGACATGACCGAACATCTCTACCCACATACACATGACTACGAGCCTCTAAGAGTATGACATATCGTATGAGCGGGACAGGACCCCGCTATGCCCATAATTATATACACAAAACAATAAGTACCCAAAAGCTATGGCTCTGAAAGAAATGGAGCTCTGCTATGCAATCTCTGAATAAGCAGCTATGGATCAAGTCTATCTCCCTGTGCACCTGCGGGCATGATGCAGCGTCCACAAATAAAAGGACGTCAGTACGAAGAATGTACTGAGTATGTAAAACATGATCAACATCAATATAGAAGCATAATATATATCATATGAAAATAACATAGGAGGGGAGACAGTAATATCATCATCATCATGTCGCTTACTTGCATACATTGTCATTCGTATCCCATAATAATACTTGTACCATACTTGTGCTCATATTCGTATACATGTCCTTATTCGTATTCTTATACATAGTCTTATCACATTCATATTCATATTATATACATAGTCATTTCATATACATAGCATTTACATAGCATACCCGACCTCATAGGATCGGTATCTTATACATGCTTGGCCAACCAAGGGTCAAGGTCATACATACCTGGCCCTACCAAGGCATCAGGGTTATCCGAACCATCTGCAGAGGTGTGCGCGCGTTTCGTAATCGTATACATACTTTATACATAGTCATATACATATAGTCTTACCCGACATCATAAGCTCGGGGTCTTACCATAGCCCTTCATAGGCATACATATACATATATCATAGCTCGTAAGCATCTCTAATCTCATTTTACTCTCATCATCATTACTATCCTCATCATTATCGTTACATCTCCATTATAGACTTACTCGTCATACGAGGAACATAGTATAATCATAGTACATATCAAGGGTCGTGAGCTTATGAGCTCAGAATGTCAACCATGTGAAGACAACATACTAATGTAGAGGAATTAGGAATTTGGCCAAGAACCATGCCTTATGAAAGAAGGGTTAGCCTTACATACCTTTCTGTCGAACTATTCTACACTTGCACGTTCCCTTCCAATGCTAGCGTTTATACCTTCATTAATATCATAACAATGGCCATTAGTCATTCACATTATCCACATTATCTAGATTCCTCAATTTTCCTCTAATTCACCCACATTCATGGTCATAACACCCAACTTCGTCCATTCGTCTAAAGTGTTTAGTTCATGATCTTAATACCATTTATGACACATTCATATCACAACACAACAACATTCATAACTCAATTCAAACTATTTCTTAAAATGTCACTATTTATCATTCATGACCTAGTTGACCACATTTTCTACAATCCATGTATTTTAATTCTCCAATACCTTAAACATCTTGTAAAAATCATGAATCTTACCTTAGAAGTTGTAGGAACAAGCTTTGGTTGATAATACTCTTCTTTGAGCAAAACCCTAGTTTTTCTCCATTTGGATTTCTTGACTTGGATGCTCCTTGATGATTCCCTTATCCTTGATTCAGTTGTCTTAATGTTATTGATGGCTTATAATCCTTGAAAACTCATATAATAAATGTAGAGAGAAGTTTTAGAGAGAAGTGGTGTAATGTTGTAATGAAATAAAATAAGTCTTGATCCTCATATTTAATGAATTGGAAAATCTGTGCTAGGTGAACAGTGGTCGTCCATAGAGGTTTACGGTCCGTATTTTAGTTTACGGACCGTCCCTCATGGTCGTCTTTAAGCTTAAGCAGGACCAGAAACTTTTGCCTGCATGCATGGTGATTTACGACCATGGTTTACGGGCCGTAAATCACTTTACGGACCGTCCACCAGGTCGTGTTTAGCCATTTCCTCGGCTGGCAGAAAGTTGAAGTTGGGCATGCCAGTTTACGACTTCACGTTTACGGACCATATTGCACTTTACGGTCCGTATTTTGCACTATACGACCACTGGGCAGTTTTGCAAACTTTCAATTTTTCTCATTTCTCGACTTTTCATTCTAATCATCCACATCCCTTTACATACATTTCCCATGAAACATTATACACTCACACTCCTCGCACACATCATTAGTTCATTTACTTGCGTACCAACGGGAAATGTTTCCGAGGTGTAACATTCTACCCCCCTTAGGAACATTCGTCCTCGAATGTTAAAGGCTTGGGGAATTCTATAAAACTTTCGCCAGAGTTTCCTCTGTAATGTGGCACTACCACCCTGTCACAACAATCCACAATGACAATGCCTCATAGGGAAATAATACAACAGCACTAGAAATTTGGCCACACACGACCTGAATGTATAAAAGGGAAAACATGCATACCTTATGATTTTGACGTCTCATCTTGGACTTCTTCCAAGGGCCGAAATAAATGTGGGTATTTGTATCGCATATTCTCTTCTGCTTCCCATGTCATTTCCTCTCGATTGTCATTTCTCCACAGAACTTTAATTGAGGCCACTTCTTTGTTTCTAAGCCTCCGTACTTGCCTCTCTAATATGGCAATGGGTATTTCATCATAAGTTAACTTTTCTGTCACTTGAATATCATTCACTGGGACGATCCTCGTAGGATCTCCAACACACTTCTGAAGCATCGAGACATGAAATACTGGATGGACTGACTCCAAATCTGGAGGTAGATCTAGCTCATAGGCCACTTTGCCTATTTTGCGCACAATCTCATAGGGTCCGATATACCGGGGACTGAGCTTCCCCTTTTTGCCAAATCTCATCACGCCCTTCATCGGCGACACTTTCAAGAATACCCAATCTTTCACTTCAAACTCTAAGTCTCTTCGACGATTATCCGCATAGGACTTCTGACGACTTTGAGCAGCTAGCAACCGATCTTGTATGAGCTTAACTTTTTCTATTGTTTGCTGGACCAAGTCTGGCCCTATCAACTTAGCTTCTCCGGTTTCAAACCACCCAATTGGGGATCTACACTTTCGCCCATATAGAGCTTCATACGGTGCCATTTGAATGCTAGAATGGTAACTATTATTGTAAGCAAACTCAATGAGTGGAAAATGGTCATCCCAATTTCCTCCAAAATCTATCATCCATGCCCGTAACATATCTTCAAGAGTCTGAATAGTACGTTCAGCTTGCCCATCAGTCTGTGGGTGAAATGCCGTGCTTAGGCGCACTTGGGTCCCTAAACCTTCTTAGAAACACCCCCAAAACTTAGCTGTAAACTGAGTTCCTCTATCGGAGATAATAGATACCGGAACGCCATGGAGTCTCACTATCTCTTTAAGATAAATCTTGGCATAATCTTCTGCCATATAGGTCGTTCTGACCGGTAAGAAATGCGCTCTTTGTGAGCCTATCCACGATCACCCATATAGAATCATATTTACGTCGAGAACGGGGTAACTCTGTAATGAAATCCATATTAATCACTTCCCACTTCCAAGTTGGGATTTCTATAGCTTGCAATAAGCCACCCGGCTTTTGGTGTTCTATCTTCACTTGTTGGCAATTAGGACACTGAGCTACGAATTCCGCTATGTCTTTCTTCATCGCATTCCACCAATATATAGTCTTAAGATCATGATACATTTTCGTCGCTCCGGGGTGAACGGAGTAACGGGAACAATGAGCTTCTCTCAAAATCTGATGGCGTAGACCTGCCACATCGGGAACACATAACCTGCCTCGACATCGGAGAACTCCGTCTTCCGAAATGTCAAATGATGACTCCTCCTTCTGAGGGAGTGTATCTCTGTACTGCATTAGCATGGGATCCTCATATTTTCGCTCTTTTACTTCCGCTACTAACGATGAAACTGCTGAATTCTGAATAGTAGCTCTGCTGCTACCTGAGTCCACCACTCGGACTCCTAGGCTAGCTAACTGCTGAAGATCACGGGCCATCTCTTTCTTTTCTGGTCGTACATCACTTAGACTTCCCATCGACCTACGGCTAAGAGCATCAGCCACAACATTTGCCTTTCCGGGGTGGTACAGGATTTCAACATCATAGTCTTTTAGCAACTCTAGCCATCGTCGTTGCCGTAAATTCAACTCTTTCTGCTTGAAGATGTACTGGAGACTCTTATGATCTGTATAAATATCCACGTGGACACCATATAAGTAATGTCTCCATATCTTTAAAGCATGGACCACCGCGGCCAATTCTAAGTCATGGGTATGATAATTCTGCTCATGTTTCCGTAATTGTCTAGAAGCATACGCAATCACCTTACCATTTTGCATCAATACACAACCTAGCCCGACGCCAGAAGTATCACAATAAATAACATATCCTTCCAATCCCTCTGGAAGTGTCAAGATTGGGGCTGAAGTCAGTCGGTCTTTCAACTCTTGGAAACTACGCTCGCAAGCATTTGTCCATTGAAACTTAGCTGACTTCTGAGTCAACTTGGTGAGCGGTGCAGAAATAGAAGAGAAACCCTCAACAAATCTTCTGTAATAACCGGCTAAGCCCAAAAAGCTACGAACCTCCGTAGGGGTCGTGGGCCTTGGCCAAGTCTTCACAACCTCAATATTTTGGCTATCCACTCGAATACCGTCAGCTGCAACAATGTGGCCCATAAATGCCACTGAGTTCAACCCAAACTCGCATTTGGAAAACTTCGCGAATAACTCTGGGGTTCGAAGAACTCCAAGGACAATACGCAAGTGATCCGCATGTTCTGCCTCAGATCTAGAATATACTAGGATATCATCGATGAATACAATCACGAATAGATCCAGAAAAGGCTTGAATACACTGTTCATTAAGTGCATAAACACTGCCGGTGCATTAGTTAGCCCAAACGACATTACTCGGAACTCGAAATGGCCATATCTTGTTCTGAAAGTTGTCTTAGGGATATCTTTCTCCCTAACTCTTACTTGGTGATACCCGGACCTCAAATCAATCTTTGAAAACCATTTGGCACCTTGCAATTGATCAAATAAATCATCAATCCTCGGGAAGGGATACTTGTTCTTAATTGTCACTTTATTCAATTGCCGATAATCAATGCACATTCTCAAGGAGCCATCCTTCTTCCGAACGAACAATACGGGTGCTCCCCACAGGGATGAACTAGGCCTAATGAAGCCTTTTTCAAGCAAGTCTTTTAATTGCTCCTTCAACTCTTTAAACTCTGCGGGTGCCATCCTATAGGGAGGAATAGATATGGGATTAGTGTCTGGCAACACATCAATCGCAAAATCGATCTCTCGCTCTGGAGGAAGGCCTGGAAGCTCTTCCGGGAACACATCCGGAAATTCGTTCACTACCGGAACTGACTGAAGAGTCGGCGACTCAGCTTCTACATCTTGAACTCGTACTAGGTGATAAATGCACCCTTTCGTGATCATCTTCCTTGCCTTTAGATAGGAAATAAACCTACCGTTTGGTGATGCCGAATTTCCTTTCCATTCTAAGACTGGTTCTCCCGGAAACTGGAAGCGAACCATTTTCATTCTACAATCAACATTGGCGTAGCAAGAAGCCAACCAATCCATGCCCATAATGACATCAAAATCTACCATATTTAGGTCATGCAAGTCAGCTATAGTACGGTGGTCACATATCATGACTACACAATCTCTATACACTCGGCTAGCTATCACTGATTCGCCAACGAGCGTAGACACCTCAAATGGTTTGATCGACTCCGGCTCGACTATAAACCGACCCGCCATATATGGAGTAACATAAGACAATATGGAGCCCGGGTCAATCAAAGCATATACATCATGAGAGGATACTGATAATATACCTGTGACTACGTCAGGAGAAGACTCAAGATCTTGGCGCCCAGCCAAAGCATAAATACGGTGCTGAGAACCGCTAGTACTGGGAGCTCTCCCTCTGCCTCTACCAAGGCCAGCTGGCGCATGTTAACCTGGCCCCGTAGGGCGTACAGATCCCGAAGATCGGGCTACCGACCCTGATGGCTGGGTCCTACCTCTACCATGTACTGAGGGGCGATCACGCATAATATGGCCTGGCCGACCACATGAATAACAATCATCTGAACCAAAACGGCATCGACCCCAATGCATCTTCCCACACTGGGAACACGGTGGTACGGGTGGCCTTGACTGGCCCAAATCACCTCTGAACTGAGGTCCTGTATAACTCAGACTCGGCCCTGAACGAGCAAATCTATCAAGGACCTGGCCTGAAAACTGTGGAGGTGGACTGGTCATAGAAAAGCCTGAATGGCTGGGAAGTTGCTGTCTGTGTCCACCCCTGGACTCGCTCATCGAACCTGAAAGTCTTGCTCTCTTGCTATGTCCCCTATCTTGCTCACGTTCATTTCTCCGCTGCTGTAGGTGTTCCTCTAATTCCTGAGCATGTGCCTGAATGCGTGCAATGTCCATGCAATCCTGAAGGGACGCAGTTAAGCATTTATCCATCAAGTGTGGCCCTAGGCCTTTCACAAACCGGTGCACCCGATCGCCCATATCTGCTACCATGGCCGAAGCATACCTGGCCAAGGAGTTAAAGCGGAGACTATACTCTGTAGCACTCATGTTACCTTGCCTCAAATTCAATAATTTATCGGCCCTAGCTCGCCAAACTTCTGGAGGCATGTAATGATGGAGAAAAGCGTCAACAAACTCTTGCCATACTAGTGGAGGTGCATTGGCTCCCCGCGAAGCCATCCAAACCGTATACCACTGGATTGAGACATCCCCCAATCTATATGACGCTAGATCTACCGATTCGGTGTCTGAAGCATGTATCAACCGGAGCGTCCTTAGCATACCATCAATAAAGTCCTGGGGATCCTCCTCCAGTTTCGACCCAAAGAATTCCGGGGGTTTCAAAGCAATGAAGTCACGGGCCCTTGCACTAACAACCCTGTCACCTTTCCCTGCGCTTGGCCTCTGAGTCTGGGCCGCAACCAACTGAGTCAACAAATTAATGGCCTCTCTCACGTCTTGGCCCGAAGCATTCGGTGGAGGAGCTGGAGCTGGGGCTGAGGCTCCCACATGCTTCTCGGTAATAGGCACTGTCTGGGAGGACTGAGATTGAGCCGCACTCTGGGACTCATCTTCCTCTACTACCGGTGGCGGTGCTCTTTCAGCCCGCTTTTCTGCCACCGTCTTGCCCTTTTGGGCTGCTGTAGCCTTTTTCTTTTTAGGCATCTCTGAAATACACAACACACGATTTAGGAACGAGAATTTCTTACATCCTAGCTCTATCGCACGATTCTTATGAAGAAAGAAGGTCATATATTCCTAAAATGTCTGCAGCTTCTCGTTTATAAGTGTGGCGCGCAACACACCCATAACCAAGACTCTACTAGACACGGCTCGTAGACACATCCTAGGACTGAACTGCTCTGATACCACTTTTGGCACGACCCGGTTAGGGGGCCGCGACAAGCACCCGGTGCTACCCCACCCGAGCACCCCCTTATCGTACATAACATCTAGGTGAACCATAAGTCAATTCGTGCTTTTCTTATCGTTAATCATATTGATCCAATTAGACGACCATCATCATTTAACATATCATAGGCATCTATGCAACATCATAAGTACAAGGCCGACGTGGCTAACAAAAGATATACAAAACATGGGCTGACATGGCCGAACATCTCTACCCACATACACATGACTACGAGCCTCTAAGAGTATGACATATCGTATGAGCGGGACAGGACCCCGCTATGCCCATAATTATATACACAAAAGAATAAGTACCAAAAAGCTACGGCTCCGAAAGAAATGGAGCTCTGCTATGCAATCTCTGAATAAGCAGCTATGGATGAAGTCTATCTCCCTGTGCACCTGCGGGCATGACGCAGCGTCCACAAATAAAAGGACGTCAGTACGAAGAATGTACTGAGTATGTAAAGCATGATCAACATCAATATAGTAGCATAATAGATATCATATGAAAATAGCATAGGAGGGGAGACAATAATATCATCATCATCATGTCGCTTACTTGCATACATCGTCGTTCGTATCCCATAATAATACTCGTACCATACTTGTGCTCATATTCGTATACATGTCCTTATTCGTATTCTTAGACATAGTCTTATCACATTCATATTCATATTATATACATAGTCATTTCATATACATAGCATTTACATAGCATACCCAACCTCATAGGATCGTAAGCATCTCTAATCTCATTTTACTCTCATCATCATTACTATCCTCATCATTATCGTTATATCTCCATTATAGACTTACTCGTCATACGAGGAACATAGTATAATCATAGTACATATCATGGGTCGTGAGCTTAAGAGCTGGGAATGTCAACCGTGTGAAGACAACATACTCATGTAGAGGAATTAGGAATTTGGCCAAGAACCATGCCTAATGAAAGAAGGGTTAGCCTTACATACCTTTCCGTCGAACTATTCTACACTTGCACGTTCCCTTCCAATGCTAGCGTTTATACCTTCATTAATATCATAACAATGGCCATTAGTCATTCACATTATCTAGATTCCTCAATTTGCCTCTAATTCACCCACATTCATAGTCATTACACCCAACTTCGTCCATTCATCTAAAGTGTTTAGTTCATGATCTTAATACCATTTATGACACATTCATATCACAACACAACAACATTCATAACTCAATTCAAGCTATTTCTCAAAATGTCACTATTCATCATTCATGACCTAGTTGACCACATTTTCTACAATCCATGTATTTTAATTCTCCAATACGTTAAACATCTTGTAAAAATCATGAATCTTACCTTAGAAGTTGTAGGAACAAGCTTTGGTTGATAATACTCTTCTTTGAGCAAAACCCTAGTTTTTCTCCATTTGGATTTCTTGTCTTGGATGCTCCTTGATGATTCCCTTATCCTTGATTCACTTGTCTTAATGTTATTGATGGCTTATAATCCTTGAAAACTCATATAATAAATGTAGAGAGAAGTTTTAGAGAGAAGTGGTGTAATGTTGTAATGAAATAAAATAAGTCTTGATCCTCATATTTAATGAATTGGAAAATTTGTGTTGGGTGAACAGTGGTCGTCCATGGAGGTTTACGGTCCGTATTTCAGTTTACGGACCGTCCCTCGTGGTCGTCTTTAAGCTTAAGCAGGACCAGAAACTTTGTCCTGCATGCATGGTGATTTACGACCATGGTTTACGGGCCGTAAATCACTTTACGGTCCGTCCACCAGGTCGTGTTTAGCCATTTCCTCGGCTGGCAGAAAGTTGAAGTTGGGCATGCCAGTTTACGACTTCAAGTTTACGGACCGTATTGCACTTTACGGTCCGTATTTTGCACTATACGACCACTGGGCAGTTTTGCCAACTTTCAATTTTTCTCATTTCTCGACTTTTCATTCTAATCATCCATATCCCTTTACATACATTTCCCATGAAACATTATACACTCGCACTCCTCGCACACATCATTAGTTCATTTACTTGCGTACCAACGGGAAATTTTTCCGAGGTGTAACACTTACCTTGCCTTCTGTCATTATCACGGTCACTTCTTTGCTGCTGTTTTCGTTCCTACAGATTCTGAGCATGTGCCTGTATTTGGGAAATGTCCATCCCATCTTGCAAAGAGGCCGTCAGACAATCTCTAAACAAATGTGGCCCCAACCCACTCACAAATCTATGGACTCGGTCTCCCATGTCGGCCACCATCGTCGAAGCATATCTAGCTAAGGAATTGAATTACATACTATACTCTCGGGCATTCATGCTCCCTTGCTTTAGATTCAAGAACCTGTCCGCTCTAGCTCGGCGGACCTCGGGTGGCAAATAATGACGAATTAAAGCATCGACAAACTCTTACCAAACGGGAGGAGGTGCATTTGCTGCTCTTGACGCTATCCAGTTGTTATACCACAATTCTGCCACATCACGGAGTCTATAAGAGGCCAACTCTACCGATTCGGTCTCAGAAGCATGCATAAGTTTTAGCGTCCTCAACATCTCATCAATAAAGCCTTGTGGGTCCTGATCCGGCTTTGACCCAAAAAATTTCGGAGGATTTAAAGTCAGGAAATCACGGGCTCTCGTACTGGCGGATCGGTCACTGGGGCCAGCATTCTGCCACTGTGCCTGGGCGGCAACCAATTACTTCAATAGATGAATAGCTTCGGTCACTTGTTGACCCAAAGCAACTGGTGGAGGAATTGGGACTGAGGCTCCTCCCTGCTCTTTTTCATTAGGCGAGGCTTCATTCTGTGATTCACTTACCTCTACATTCGGCGGGGGCTCCCTTTTTGCCCGCTTTTTCGTCGTAGCTTTTCCCTTCTGGGCAGTTGTAGCTTTTCCTTTCGGCGGCACTCTGAAATCACAACGCACTTTTAGGGATGGATAAAATATTAGGCATGGCTCTATCGCACGATCTCAAAAGAAGAAAGATGGTCATTTTTCCTAAATGCCCTGTAGCCTCTTGTTTATTAGCGAGGCGCGCAACACACCATAAACAAGACTCTACTATACACGGCTCGTAGACACTTCCAAGGACGAACTGCTCTGATACCACTTTTGTCACGACCCAGCTAGGGACCGCGACGGGTACCCGGGGCTGGCCACCGAGCACTGCTCGCTCTATTACTCATCTCACTCAATTAATGCTCTTTTTATCATATTTATACTCAAATCATGGAAAAATCATAGTTTGTACGAAAATATAAATACTTTTGTCAAAATAGTGAGTACATATATACATGAAAAATGTGAGACCATGCTACCCACACTGCGCATCTACGAGCCTCTACTGACATACTATACAAATAGACGGAACAAGACTCCGTCATGCCCAAAATATATACATGAATGCCAAAGATTAATCATAAGCACCTCCGGACAATGGAGTGCCTTCAATCTGGTGACAGTTCCTAAGAATCTGGATCGAGCTCGTTTCCCTGTCTACCTGTGGGCATGAACACAACGTCCAAGGAAAAGGACGTCAGTACGAATGTTGTACTGAGTATGAGAGGCATAAACAATGAAAGAGAACAACAATAATATAGGGAGAACATCAATACGAACATCTAAATCTGAACAATAATCATAAGAGGAGTGATATATGTTGTCTTACTCATACTCATCATCAATTCATGTATGCATGAAATGCAAGCTGCCCGTCCTTACCGGAACGGTGTGATAATCAATAATATAAGCCCGCGTCCAGGCCTCCCGCGTCCGGGGTACCATCTCGTGCCGCCCACTAGTGGTGTCTGCCCACGCCTGAAGGTCGTGGTGTATCCGTATAGCTGGCCGCCGTAGCGGTGACTGCCCGGCTAACTAGGCGCGGTGTGATGCAATCATGACATGCTCATTATAAAATACTTATAATAATATGTTTTTCAAAATATGCTTATCTTAACATAATGCATGCATAATGCTCAAGATCATCTATACTCTATCGAGGTGACGTAAGGTCGTGGTCCCACGATGTCATTCTGGAGCAATTATTGACATTCTGCCTCACCTTGAAGGAATTAGTATATAAGGTGAGTGTAAGCAATCAAGGACATCATTGTCAATATGGCATCATCATATCATACTTCTTATCTTATATGGACATATAGGAATATAGGCTTTTAGCTTCTCGGAATCCATGAACTCATGAAGAGGAAAGGAACTTGTTCTATAAGATTCATTCCATTGGAAAGAAAGGACTAGCCTCACATACCTTTGTCGTTTAGCTAGGCTATCGTTCACTTGTCTTCCTTCGATGTCACGTCGTTACCTTCACGAGAGAATTTGGACTTGCGTTAGTTAATAGATTATGAAAACGCGTTGTTATTCCTAGGGAAAACTAAGCGGCATTTCCTTTGTTTCTACTACCCTTTTCCCCGTTCTATTTCAACTCCCAAACATTTACAACAACACCCATAATAATGCAAGCAACAATCATCATTTATATACCTTACGCAAAATCCACCATTTTCCTCCAATTTCTCCACATTTTATGGTTTTTGCTCATCATCATAGTTTTACTTGCTTCATACTTTTTCCATGGTCTACAAGTCATTTATAATGCATTCATAATCATAACATGTTAACTTCCATGATTCCATTCAACTATTATTCCATAGTGACACTATTCACTCAGTAATGGTCCATCTTCTATGTCTTACTACAATTCAACTGTCTTAGTCTTCTAATACCTTAAACAACATGACAAAGTCATAGAACTTACCTTGGATAGTGGTGGAACAAGCTTAGAGTGAAACTCTTCCTTTTGCACTAAAACCCTACTTCACCTTTTTTGGGTATTCTTGAAGAAGATGACCTCCAACTAGGTTTCATACACTTTGTTGCTTAGATTTTGTGTTGATGATCTTGATTTTCCTTTGGTTTTACTTGAATTCTTATGGAGGAAGTGTTGAGAGAGTTCTAGAGCATTCTTGAGTTGTATAGGTGAAATATGAAATGAATTGAAGGAGAGATCAGTTATATTAATTACAAAAGATGACTTTTAATGAACAGTCGTCGGGGTGAACAGTGGTCACAAACCACAGTTTACGGATCGTAAACCAGTTTACGGATCGTATAGTGTGGTCGTCTTTAAGCATGTCCAAAATAAAAAGGTGGCTGAAGAACATAGTAGTTTATGATCGAGGTTTACGGGCCATATACCAAGTCGTATTTAACGATTTTCACACTCAACAGAAAGTTGAGATTTTGAAAGGTTGGAGGACGATGGTGATTTACGGTCCGTAAATCACTTTACGGGCCGTAAATCACAATACGACCACTGGGCTGAATAAAATTCCACAACTTTTTCATTTCCAAAAATTCATGAATCATCACCCCTTACTTGGTAAAACACCCTACACTCATACCCTTCGTTGATCTATTCCTTGTACATGTACGGGGACTTTTCCGAGGTATAACATTAATGATAAATGTATAATGATGCTAAGTCATGATATGTCTATAAGATGATCACTAATGCAAGCTTATACTATGCCTATGTTATGTAAGAAAATGTTTAACTATGATAAGATTATGATATGTCCATGAGATGTGTAACAATCATGGGTTAAGATTGATTATATGATGATATGATTCCACCGCACCAAAATGGCCGGGCATGTCACCACTAAGGCAGGCTGCATATGATTCCACTGTTCCTAGATGGCCGGGCACGTCACCGCTAATGCGGGATGCTATGGTTACACCGAGCCTAGAGGGCCGGGCACGATCACCACTAGTGGGTTGCATATGATGGTTACCCGGACGCGGGTTAACGATGAGGGTTATGATGTGATGATATATGTGATAGGATGACATATGTACTATGATTATGTAAAAATTCGATATATGTATGAAATGTATTCACTTATGAAACTCATGCAGGTTATATCTTTCTCTTATGGCTCAAGATCCTCTATTATATTTGTTTCATTCTTGTCTTACATACTAAGTACAATATTCGTACTGACATCCGTTTTCTTTGGACGCTGTGTTCGTGCCCACGGGTAGATAGGGAGGTGAGCTTGACCCGGACTCGTAAGAGTCAGTAGCTGATTAGAGAGCATTCCATTATTCCGGAGGTGCTTATGACTATTCTTTTGTGTACATGTATATTTTGGGCACAACGAGGTCCTGTCCCGTTTCTATGTCTAGCACTCCAGTAGAGGCTCATAGATACGCAATGTAGGTTATTTGGTCTCACGAGGTTGCTACTATGTATATAAATTATTTTGATAGCCGCGAGGCTTATATATATATATATATATATATATATATATATATATATATATATATATATATATATATTTGTTTATGGTTCCCACATAAATGAGGATTTTCTTATAATTTGACTATGAATTTGATAAAAGAAGTGTCTAACGTGTATGATGAGGAATAGATCGAGTGGTGCGCGGTGGTTAGCCCCGGGTACCCGTCGCAGCCCCTAGTCGGGTCGTGACAAAAGTAGTATCAGAGCAGTTCAGTCCTGGGAAGTGTTTACGAGCCGTGTCTAGTAGAGTCTTGTTTATGGTGTGTTGCGCGCCACATTAATAAACAAGTGGCTACAGGGAATTTAGGAAAAATGACCATCTTTCTTCTTATGAGATCGTGCGATAGAGACGTGTATAAGATTTTATCCTCCCTAATAATGTGTTGTGATTTCAGAAATGCCACCAAAGGGAAAAGCTACAGCCGCCCAGAAGGGCAAGACTACGACAAAAAGGTGGGTAGAAAGAGAGCCGCCAATGAATGTAGAAGAGGGCGAGTCACAAAATGAGGCTCCATCTAATACTTCCTCCGCCCCGCCTAATGTGGAAGAACAAGGAGGAGCTTCAGCTCCTATTGCTCCACCGGTTGCTTCGGGTCAACAAGTGACCGAGGCCCTTCATTTTTTGACACAGTTGGTTGCCGCCCAGGCACAGCGGCAGAATGCGGGCCCAAGTGATCGGTCAACTAGTACCAGAGCCCGTGACTTTATGAGTTTAAATGCTCCGGAGTTTTTCGGGTCAAAGCCGGATGAAGACCCACAAGGCTTTTTTGATGAGATGTTGAGGACCTTGAAGATTATTCATGCCTCCGAGACTGAATCAGTGGAGTTGGCATCGTATAGACTCCGAGATATGGCGGTATTGTGGTATAATAATTGGATAGCATCGAGGAAAGAAAATGTGCCTCCTCCCGTGTGGCAAGAATTTGTGGATGCCTTCATCCGCCATTATTTGCCACCCGAGGTCCGTTGAACTAGAGCGGATAGATTTTTAAATTTGAAACAAGGAAATATGATTGCCCGGGAATATAGCCTTCAATTTAATTCCTTGGCTAGATATGCTCTGACTATGGTGGCCGACATGGGAGATAGAGTGCATCGCTTTGTCAGTGGCTTGGGGCCACATTTGTTCAAAGATTGTTTGACGGCTTCATTGCAAGATGGTATGGATATTTCCCGAATACAAGCCCATGCCCAGAATCTAGAAGAGCAACGACATCCACAAAGGGGTGATCGCGACAATGATAGAAGGCAAAGCAAAAGGGCCAGATCTATGGGGACAGGTAGCGATTATAGAAGGGGATCGAGGTAGACTTATTCTCGACATTCTGGCCAGTCAGTGACTAGTGCGCCCCCACGATTTGCAGATAGGAGATTTGATTGCTCCTTTCCTTCAAGACAGGGTCAGAGTTTGAGAGCTTCGGGTTCTCAGTTTGGGGGTGATTATAGTCAGAGAAGACCCCCAGTTCCATGATGTAGCCAGTGCAGAAAATTACACTCGGGACCATGTCGCCGGGGCATAGATGCTTGCTATATTTGCGGACAGACTGGGCATTTGATGCGAGATTGTCCCTCGAGGTAATGGTAGAGGTGGGGTTCAGCCCACAGGATCAGCAGCGGGTTCGTCTTCAATGCGCCCGGTAGGGCAGACTCCCCAGATGTCAGCAGATCGAGGTAGAGGCAGAGGGGTAGCATCTACTTCAGGGGCCACTCAGCCCCGTGTGTATGCTTTGGCCGGACGACAGGATCTGGAGTCCTCCCCAGATGTGGTTACAGGTACATTATGTATGTTTTCCCATGATGTGTATGCCTTGATAGATCTGGGTTCTACTTTCTCTTATATTACTCCGTATGTTGCTGGTCGTATTAGGGTGAAACCCGAGCCAATTAAAACTTTTGAGGTATCTACTCCGGTCGGTGATCCCGTGATAGCTAGATAAGTGTATAAAAATTATGTAGTTGTGATATGTGATCGCCAAACCAAAGCTGATTTAATTGAGCTGGAAATGTTAGATTTCGATGTGAGTATGGGTATGGATTGGTTGGCATCGTGCTATGCTAGCGTTGATTGCCGAATGAAAATAGTTCTATTTCAATTTCCGGGAGAGCCCGTGCTTGAATGGAAGGGTAAAACAGTGTCTCCAAAGGGTAGGTTTATTTCCTACCTTAAGGCAAGAAAGATGATATCTAAGGGCTATATTTATCACTTAGTCCGAGTTCATTATACAGAAGCAATGTCGCTAACTTTCCAGTCTGTTCCGGTACTGAATGAATTTCCGGATGTATTTCCAGATGAGCTTCCCGGTCTTCCTCCAGAATGAGAGATTGACTTCGCCATTGATGTGTTGCCGGACACCAAGCCTATTTCTATTCCTCCGTATCGAATGGCTCCGGCAGAACTGAAAGAGCTAAAGGCACAGTTGAAGGATTTGTTTGAGAAGGGGTTTATTAGACCCAGTTCGTCACCATGGGGAGCACCTGTCTTATTTGTAACAAAGAAACACGGTTCCCTACAAATGTGCATTGATTATAGGCAATTGAACAAGGGGACAATAAAGAACAAATATCCCCTCCCACGGATTGATGATTTGTTTGATAAACTGCAGGGTGCCAAATGATTTTCTAAAATAGACTTGAGGTCGGGTTATCATCAAGTGAGAATTAGAGAAGAAGATATTCCCAAAACGGCCTTCAGAACAAGATATGGCCATTATGAATTCCGGGTGATGTCGTTCGGGTTGACTAACGCTCCGGCAGTGTTCATGAATTTGATGAATAATGTGTTCAGGCCACTCTTAGATTTATTCGTAATAGTATTCATCGATGATATTCTGGTATACTCTCGCACCGAAGCAGAACATGCAGATCATTTACATATCGTTCTTGGAATCCTTCGAACCCGAGAATTGTATGCAAAATTTTCAAAGTGTTAGTTTTGGCTGAATTCTGTAACATTTCTAGGCCATGTTATTTCAGATGATGTCATTCGAGTCGACACTCGGAAAATTAAAGCTGTGAAGACTTGGCCAAGGCCTACAACGCCTACAAAGGTTTGTAGTTTTCTGGGATTGGCAGGTTATTTTAGAAGATTCGTAGAGGGCTTCTCATCTATTTTTGCCCCATTGATGAAGCTATCCCAGAAGTCAGCTAAATTTCAGTGGAATGATGCCTGTGAGCATAGTTTCTAGGAGTTGAACGACAAATTAACCTCGGCTCCAGCCTTGACACTCCCAGAAGGGTCAGATGGTTATGTTGTGTATTGTGATGCTTCCGGCATTGGGTTAGGATGTGTATTGATGCAGCATAGTAGAGTTATCGCATATGCTTCGAGACAGCTACGGAAACATGAAAAGAACTATCCAATTCATGATCTCAAATTGGCTGCGGTTATTCATGCATTAAAAATGTGGAGACATTACCTGTATGGCGTGCATGTCGAAATTTATACAGATCACAAGAGTCTCCAATACATTTTCAAACAGAAGGAGTTGAATTTGCGGCAGAGGCGGTGGTTAGAATTATTGAAAGACTACGATGTGAACATTTTATACCACCCCGGAAAAGCAAATGTAGTGGCTGATGCGCTTAGCCGTCGATCAATGGGCAGCCTATGCGAAGGTCCTCCCAAAAAGAAAGAGATGATTCACGAGATCCACCAACTAGCTAATCTTGGAGTACGTGTGATTGATTCGAATAGTGCAAGGATTAGTATTAATGATCCCACAGTTTCATCTCTGAATGTAAAAGTGAAAGAGCGTCAGTATGAAGATCCCCATTTGTCCCATTACCGAGACACATCTCATGGGAAAGATAAGTCTCTATTTGAAGTCTCCATAGATGGAATTCTTAGATACTGAGGCAGGCTATGTGTTCCGAATGTTGCAGAATTGCGCCGACGAATTCTAGAAGAAGCCCATTACTCTCGGTATTCTATTCCCCCGGGTACGACAAAGATGTATCACTATCTCAGAATGATATATTGGTGGGATGGCATGAAAAGAGACATAGCAGAATTTGTAGCCCAATGTCCAAATTGCCAGCAAGTAAAGATCGAACATCAAAAGCCAGGAGGGTTATTGCAAGCGATGGAAATCCCTACTTGGAAATGGGAAGTGCTCAACATGGATTTCATTGTGGGGTTACCTCGTTCCCGAGGCAAGTTTGATTCCATATGGGTGATCGTGGACAGACTCACGAAAGCAGCTCATTTTCTCCCAGTCAGAACCACATATTCAGCAGAGGATTATGCAAGGTTGTATCTTAAGGAAATTGTGCGACTCCATGGTATTCCACTATCCATTAACACAGATAGAGGAGCGCAATTTACAGCCAAGTTCTAGAAGACTTTCCAAGAAAGTCTAGGTACTCAAGTGACACTTAGCACAGCATTTCATCCGCAGACTGATGGACAAGCCGAACGCACTATACAGACCATGGAGGATATGCTAAGGGCGTGTGTTTTATACTTTGGTGGTAACTGGGATGATCATTTACCTTTGATTGAGTTTGCATATAACAACAACTACCATTCCAGTATCCAAATGGCTCTGTATGAAGCTCTATATGGAAGGAAGTGCAGGTCTCCAATTGGATGGTTTGAAATCGGAGAAGTACAATTAATAGGTCCTGAATTGATCCAACAAGCAGTGGAAAAGGTCAAGGTGATCCGAGATCGATTGTTGACAGCCCAAAGTCGCCAAAAATCTTATGCGGACAACCGCCAGCGAGACTTGGAATTTCAGGTTGGTGATTGGGTATTTTTAAAGGTGTCGCCAATGAAAGGGGTGATGAGATTTTGCAAGAAAGGGAAGTTAAGTCCTCGATACATTGAACCTTATAAGATTATCCGCAAGGTGGGTCATGCGGCCTATGAATTGGACCTACCTTCAGAGCTTGAATCGGTTCATCAAGTTTTTCACGTCTCAATGCTCCGTAAATGTGTTGGAGATCCTACGAGGATTGTTCCAATTGATGATGTGCAAGTGACAGAAAAGCTAGCATATGAAGAAGTGCCCATTGCCATCTTAGACAGGCAAGTACGAAGGCTTCGAAATAAGGAAGTAGCTTCAGTCAAAGTTTTGTGGCGAAACAACAACCAAGAAGAAATGACTTGGGAGCCGGAAGAGAAAATAAAATCCACATATCCGCACTTATTCCAACCCCCAAGAGAGGTTCAAGATGAAACGCCAACAATATAAGGTACGTACACTTACTTTTCATGCATTTGGTCGTGTGTGGCCATAGATATGTTGATATTGTGTTGTGGCCCTGTGCGGTAATGTTATTATGGGTTGTTGTGACAGGATGGAAGTGCCATACTGTAGGGGAAACTTTGGAATTTTTTTTATAGAATTCCCGATGACTTAACATTCGAGGACGAATGTTCCAAAAGGGGGGAAGAATGTTACACCTCGGAAAATTTCCTATCAGCGTACAGTGAATAGGCCAACGAAGGGTATGATGTATACGATGTTTTGATCAGTAATAAATATCATTTGATGACCCTAATTGAGATTACAAAAGACATTTAAGGTAAGGGAAGAAAGTTGTTATGAGAAGCCGGTTATATGTTGTGTGTCGGGCAAGAATTTCGAGTATCGAATTAATAAGAGTTTAAAGATGTTTTGGAAAGGGTTATAACGACCCTTAGATTGTTAGTGAAGTGCTAAATAAGTTTTAAGAAGGTTCCATAAGGATCGGAGATTAAACGAAGTGACAAGAAAAAGATCAGTGAGAAGATAGGTTGTACGGTCGATTATACGGCCCGTATAATGGACCGTAGGAGTGTCACAGAATGAAGTTGTTGAGGTAGTGATTTCACGGTCAATTATACGGCCCGTATAATGAGCTGTCAAATTGACACAGAATGGATGGTAACTAAAGCAGTTTGATAGTCAATTATACGGACCGTATAAATTTATACGGACCGTATAATTGCTCGACAGAATCAGATTTTGAGTTATTAAAAGGAGACCCAAGTTCATTTTATTTCATTTTTATCCTATACAAGTAAAGAACTCTCTAGAATATTCTCCACTCTTCATCCCCAAGAAACCCAAGGAAATTGATGATCACCTTCATCAAACCAACAAATATCAAGAGTGTGAAGCACATTAGAGTCATCTAAGCCAAGAAACTTCAAAAGAGGTGAACTAGGGTTTTGGTGCTAGAAGAGTATTTCCATTAAAGGCTTTTTTATACACTATCTAAGGTAAGTTTTATGGTATTTTCATGATGTTGGAAGTATTGATAAGTTGAAACACTTGGATTGTAGAAGAGTATAGAAAATGGGTCATAAATGTGTGAATAGCATCATTGTTGAGTAGTAGTTGGAATGAATCATGAATATGGGTATGTTGAGATTTTAAATATGTTATGGATGACATATAGAACATGAGATGAGTATTATATATGAAAGAACGTAATAGTAAACGATGACCATGATTATGGAGAATTTGAAGTGAAATGGTGAAATGCGGGCAATGCAACTGAATGATGATTGTCGTTGCCATATTGTGAATGTTGTTATTAACATTTGGGAGTTGATATAGAATATGGGAAAAGTAGTAGAGACAAAGGAAATGCTGCACAATTTTCTCTAGCTTTAGTAAGCCCGTTCTTATAATTGTTAGCTAATGTCGATATGAATTCTCTTGAAGGTAGAACGTGTGCATTAAAGGAGAACAAGCAAGCGATAGACTAATTAAACGACAAAGGTATGTAAGGCTAATCTCTTCCTTCAAATTCATGATTCTTCCAAGTTTTCCATGATCATCCTATACGATGGAGACTATGAGTCCCTAAACATAACAAATTACATATGTACATGATTAAGAAAGGAAATATGATACGAGCATGATATGATGATCCTATAACGTTAATGATGTCCTTATTGTTAACACTCACCTTAAATTGTTAGTTCCTTCAAGTTGAGATATGATGTTGATGATTTCTCCATAATATAATCGGGGGCTCACGACCTTATGTCACCCCGACATAGCCATAGTTTCCTTCAAAGTCCAATGTTTGATCTTAATGATAAATGTATAATGATGCTAAGTCATGATATGTCTATAAGATGATCACTAATGCAAGCTTATAATATGCCTATGTTATGTATGAAAATGTTAAACTATGATACGATTATGATATGTCCATGAGATGTGTAACAATGATGGGTTATGATTGATTATATGATGATATGATTCCACCGCGCCGAAATGGCTGGGCATGTCACCGCTAAGGCGGGCTGCATATGATTCCATCGTGCCTAGATGGTCGGGCATGTCACCGCTAATGCGGGCTGCTATGGTTACACCGAGCCTAGAGGGCCAGGCACGATCACCACTAGTAGGCGGCATATGATGGTTACCCGAACGCTGGTTAACGATGAGGATTATGATGTAATGATATATGTGATAGGATGACATATGTACTATGATTATGGCTAACCCTTCTTCCATAAGGCATGGTTATTTGGCTAAACGTCTAAATCTTCCATGAGACTATGATATTCTTCAAATGATTTGATCTTCTGAGCTAGTAAGCTCACGATTCTTGATACGCTATGATTGTACCAAATCCCTCGTATGACGAGTAAGACTACGAAGGTAGATGTAATGAATGATGATAATAGTGATAATGACATTGATGACGACTATAATGGTAGTAGCGATGACGATAACGATGACGATGATGCTAGTAATTATAATAGTAATGATGCTTATGAGCTATTATGTATATGTACGATTATTATGGAACCCCAAGCTTATGAGGCTGGGTAAGATATGTAAATAAGTATGTATATGATTACGTAACGCGCGCACGCCTCTGTAGATGGCACGAATAACCCTGACGCCTTAGTAGTGCCAGGTAGATGTAACCCTGACGCCTTGGTAGGGCCAGGTAGATGTAACCCTGAAGCCTTGGTAGGGCAAGGTATGTGTAACCTTAAGCCTTGGTTGGCCAAGTATGTATGAAACACCGATCCTGCACGGTCGGGTATGCTATGTAAATGCTATGTATATGATATGATTATGTGAATGATATGGATATGAGTATGAATACGAATATGATACGATATGAATGTAAATAAGGGAATGTATATGAATACGAGTACAAATATGGAACAGATACGATTATGGATACGGGTATGAATGCTTGTACACAAATACGCACTAGAAATGGAAAGTTCCTATGAAAGGCAAGTAAGTGTCTATGACGATGATATTACCATCTCCCATCTTGCGCTATTTTTCATGTTGTTCATTATACTTCTATATTGATATTGATTATGCTTTGCATACTCAGTACATTCTTCGTACTGACGTCCTTTTGTTTGTGGACGCTGCGTCATGCCCGCAGGTGCACAGGGAGGCAGGCTCGATCCATAGCTATATTCTCAGAGACTACATAGCAGAGCTCCATTTCATTCGGAGCCATAGCTTTTGGGTACTTATTCTTTTGTGTACATAATTATGGGCATAGCGGGATCCTGTCCCGCTTATGTGATATGTTATACTCTTCTTAGAGGCTCGTAGACATGTGTATATGGTTAGATATGTCTGGCCTTGTCAGACTATAATTTTTATATCATTTTGATAGTCTTGTCGGCTCATGTACATTGATGCGGCATAGATGCCAATGATGATATAAAGGCATTATTGTCCAACGGGACTAGCATGGTGAATGAATAGAATTATATGTTAAATGGTGTGGCTCACCTAGATGTAAACATAAGTGTAAGCCAAGGGGTGCCCGGGTGGGCTAGCACCGGGCGCTCGTCGCGGCCCTCGAGACGGGTCATGACAGTAAGAAGCAAATTTCAAGTAACCGACATGTTATGGCTTATGAAAGTGGCTTGTGTGGTACATGGTTAAAAAGTTTCATAACACTCTTCAGTGGATGAGTTAGTGTGGTTTAAGGGAAAGGAATTGTTGAAATCCCTATTATGTAGGGATAGAGTTATATTTACGAGATGAGACTGTATTCGTGGTAGTGTATTATGTTGCAAGTAATATTGACTAGATAGCTTGGTGAGCACTTTTGGATAATATGGACATGGGAGTAGTTGCGTGGGGTTTCGAGTAGTTGTTGTAAGATTTGATACTTTCAGAATTGTTATATGCATATCCAGGTGTTACAATGGGAGATGCGATGGTTAAAGGGGTATTATATGAGGCTACAAGTTTTTCTTCAAAAAGTTTGGGGTTGTATCGAATTTGCGTATCGGGTAAAGGTTAAGAAACATGAATATTGCAATCATAAGGTATAGTTCTTCGGTCCTGAGTTGACAACTTGGATGTGACTCAGCTACTGGGGTCGAGGGGGACAAACATGATTGATTACGCATGAGGAAAATATTGGAATTTGTCACCATAGATGTGTCGTAGGATTGTGATTGGTTTCGAAAAGTTGGAATCAGTGACTATTGGTAGTTTTCAGGGGTTGTGCATTCATTCCGGGTCAGAATTGTTCAATTAGAGCTTGATGGACTATATTTATATTCGAGGAAGACTTATAGGTTCCCAGTAAATCACCTTCACAGATTCAATGAGTTTCAGTTCGGATTTACGGTATTACAGGTTTACTGAGCTTTATCAGTGTTTGGGAGTGGACTTGATGATGTTTACCGAGGATAAGTTTGAATAGCATTTGAAAATGTTTTGTAGGCGAGATGGTAGAAATTATATATATACCTATATATGAATGCGTATAATATTCTACATGTGATTGTATCAGTGGGCATGTATGTCCCAGCAACCGGTGCTATGGTATATTGAAGGCACCGATCGAATAGGGTAATAAAGCGCGAGTAACAAAGAGAACAAGAAAGGTGTACAAGCTAAGTTCACAAGGGATAATGGAGAGGATGACAAATCCAAAGGACATTTCGGATGATGACTATTACAACGAAGTAACAACGATTGGTAGTTAGTAATTTTTCGAAGAAAAGAAAGAACGTTGTTCTTATGGTTGGAAAGTAAAAGAGGCCGCCGGGTATTAGAAAATAGTTCATGGACCATTAATTATACTGAATATGAGAGTATACACTATGGAATTATATGAACTATCAACGTGAAGCTATGCCCAATTATAATTGTGAGGGGTCTACGCCGGAGAGCCAACAAGGAATAACGATTGATGAAACGATCGCCAATACAAGGAAATTAAAGACAAGTATACTGGTGTCGAGGGATATAGAAAGAAAAGGAAACAGGTGAAGTACACAAGCCTAAGAAGTAGTCATATTATGAGAAAAAGGAGGATGCATCTCCTACGGATACATTATACTAAGACAGAGCAAGTAAAGTACCTAAAGAAATAAGCTGGAAAGAAAGATGTGGCTATGAGTTGCGAGTTCACCACGTGATAATAAGGCGATAAAGTAAGGATATCACCAATAACAAATAAAGATATGATTATGATTGTCGTTGAAATTAATTCTGAATACAACACAAGAATAAAAGACTATGACGCACGAGGGGTCTTAGTTGTACATGAGACTTAGATCCTTGATAAGACAGATGGCGGCTTAAGGGAAATGCAATTACGGTTACCGTAAGTCAATTACGGGAAAGACAGAAATAACGGAGATGGAAAGAAAAGGGGAAGATGACGCTACCAGTGAATGCTGATTATTGAAGAATGGGATAAATGGTACTACACAGAGGGTACAGACGGTTTGACATACTAGTATTCTAAGTATCCCCATGCGACAGAGTTGTTAATTGGAGCAGAGGTAAACATTGACCCATAATTAACGGTTGAGTTAAGTAAAATACATCCTTTGTTTGGATTGCAACGTTGGCTGTACTATTGAATTACGTTACTGCAAGATGAGTATGTTAAGACTTCGCACATAAAGTACTGTAACTATAAATTATGGGAAATGGCATGAATATGATGTAGTTTGAAAAGGGAATTGAGGAAAGAGGTACATGAATTCAAGATCGGAGATGAGGTAATGGATTTATGAGTTTAAAAGGGGGGAAGCAAGTAAGGAAAGTATAAGTGTAGAGATTGGAACGACAAATCCTAAGATGTGACAATTATAGACCCTAAAACAAAAAGTGAGAGTTATACGGGAATGATATAGTTGTTATCGTTATCCATTTCAGTACGGACATTGAGTGAATCGATGGAAGAAACGTATTGGGCTTAAAATTGAAAAGTAAGGATTGAAGACCGAAGTGTGGATTTGTTTTGGAAGGCACCGTAAGGTAAGACTCATAAGGAGAAAGCGAGTGAATAGGATGCAAAGATTCAAAACACACTCAGACATGAAAAACAAATGTAATTTGAAGTGAGAATTTTTGTAGAAGCGAATTCAATAAGATATTAGGGTCAGTCAGCAAAAGAATAGAGTGATTGCAGGGTATCTTTCAAGATTGGACTGAAAATAATTCATCAGGAAGAAAAGGAATTGAACGATGTTCCGGTGAAGGGGACAAACATTAACAAGATATTGGAATAACTACGATGCTTACTATGGAATGACCACCCAATAAAGGGAGACTACAAACCAGCAAGAGCCGAACAACTAAATGACCAGGTTGTATGAAAAAGATGATGCAATAATGCATCAATTACGATAGTATTAGAAGAAGGATGATCCGATAATGGATGTACCCTAGAATGGGATTATGGACAGAGTACGAGCTTAGTTTAAACATTCGAGGACGAAGCATTTTCAGAGCTTGAGCGTGACACGTGCTTCCTCAAACATTGACAATCATGTTTTTACTACATAATTTAAACTCACGTTGATAGTATTATATTTCATATTTTTTTTTGTACGTCGGATTATTCGTAAGCGGAGGTGGGGCCCACACATCGAGATTTTTTAGAAACATGTGACAAGTTATATGAATCACATATGTGAAGTTAAACACAACTAAAGAAGGACCCTTGAGCCAAATCAAAGTGGAAGTCCTCCAAACAAATATTTTTAAGTAACGTTTTCGGGTTGATCTGACTTCGAGGGGCAAACACGGTATTATAAGTTTGAAATTTGGAAAAATACCGAGAAATAGAAGTTATCGATAATTTAATTATCTTTCCAACCATAGGTCTTGGGTCCACAGGCGACGTCGGGATAAGGAGATATGGACTTTTTAAGGCAGAAAGGTCAGTGGGCTAGGCCCAATCCGGGCCCAACCGGGTTAGGCCCATGACCCATGTTTATTTAAGTGATATATCAGCCTTTGCTCCTCATTTTTCAGAACAAAACACCCAGAAAATTCTGGAGAAAAAGAGAGAAGAGAGCTTAGAGAGAAAAGATTAATTTTGACCAAAATCTGAGCCCCGAATCCCGAAGCCCGTGAAGAGAAAAGTGTTCTATGTTGCGTTGCCTCCAATTTGAGCTAAAAATCAACCAAAAAGAATGGGGTGGACGTGGTGGCTGCACACTTGAGGTAAGATTAAGGTTCATTTTCATTGCTAATAAGTTTATTTAGAGTTCTACCGAACTAGAACGGAGAAAATAGTGTGATTAATTCGTTTGTTGGCGTTGTGAATTATGGAATGAGATTTGAAGAGAATTTTGAATGAAAATAAATGTATTCAACTTGTATAATGTGGAGGATGTCGTTATTGATGTTGTTAGTATTAATTTCGACTCCCTTACGGAAATAAAATTATTAAATAGTTATATCGCAAATTTGGTTGGTTGAGGAATTTAGAAAATAATGTGTGGGCTGTTTTATGGCATACGTTGGTATTGGAAATATTATGATTAATGTTGGTATTGTTGTTGTTGTTGGTTGCTGAATTGAGAATTCGGGCTAGGCATATAAACAGGGGAGATGCTGCCCGATTTTCGGCAGAATATAAAATAGTATGATTTGAAATATGGTACAAACGTGCGACGAAAAGGCTAACATTAGCATAAATGCCTTTTAAATGTAGACTTACAAGCATGGACGAATAAGCGTAGCTTATAAGCGGTCGAACAGGTATGTAAGGCTTACCCTTTCTTTCTTTTGGCATGTCCTAGAGCTATGTAAGGTATGACATGACACGCACCTTTGGGTAATTCTACTCTTTGATTCCGATCTTGGTTACGATGCTTATTTTCTTTTGTCATAAGCATGTTTCGTATGGTTGAGTCTATTGTATGATTAATAAATGAATAAGCTACTTCATATGGTTTTGATATGTATCCATGATTCCGAAGCTCTGTTTGATATGTTTCCGAGGCCGTCTATGACTCTGATTCACTTCTGATATAAGTATGTCTGATATGATCGAGCTTATTATATGATTGAACAACGGGATGAGCATAAAGAGTTTTGTTTCTAAAAGAGTTCTGTGAGTTTTAATGTCCCTAACTTTCGCAAAAGATCTCGGATTTATTTTGAAATGTTCGTAAATGTTCTATGGTAAAAATGTCTGTAACTTTCATATACCAACTCCGATTGACTTGAAACGTGTTTATGATCCTTCAAATGTGGTAAGAGTACGTATTTATCGAGTCTTAAAATTTATTTGATATGCATATAGTTTCTCACTACTCTGCTCGTGCATGTGTCATTGCCTCCTTCACCGAGTCCCGGGCCGGTATGTATCGTGCGTATGGTTTGCCGAGTCCCTTGCTTGAGGGCCGGGTTCCATATATATATATTCCGGAGTATGATGTGTCCGGTTCCGGGGTACCGTGTATATATGTCCGGTCCCCGGGTACCGTGTATATGTTACGAAGTATGATGTGTCCGGTTCCCCGGAGTATGATATGTCCCGGGTACCGTGTATATGCTATGATGTGTTATGTTCGGAGATGTTCAGAGATATGAAATCTTCTGGAGTATGATGTGTTATGGCGCCAGAGACAGGAGTGGCGACCATGTTCCTGTGCCCTATGCATGACTTTGATATGCATCATTTGTGTTTCAAAAGTAAGCATTCTGATATTCTGGATAAGCTACTTACCCTCTGTATTTCTTCTGATATATGATGTCAGCAACATAATATATATATATATATATATATATATATATATATATATATATATATATATATATATATATATATATATATTATGTGGATCGAGCTGCACGTTCCGCAGCAATATAATATATTTATGGATCGGGCCGAACGTTCCTCGGCAGTATATATTATATTTATGGATCGGGCCGAACGTTCCTCGGCAGTATATATTATATTTATGGATCGGGCCGAACGTTCCTCGGCAGTATATATTATATTTATGGATCGGGCCGTACGTTCCTCGGCACTATTATATTACATATGGATCGGGCTTTACGTTCCACAGCACTATCAGTTATATGTATGTTTGTATATGATGATATGTATGTGATGATATACGATGTCGGCACGCACGGTCTGTGTTTGGAAAGTAAGCATTTTGGCACTCTGGATGGTTTACTTACTTTCTGTACTCCTTCTGACATATGACTTCGGCATATATGATTTGCGTTTGGAAAATAAGCATTTTCGTATTCTGAATGATGTACTTACCTCTGTACTGCTTGTTTCGATTGTGGTTCCGTTTTCTGTATTCCATGCCTTATATGCTCAGTACATTTTCCGTACTAACCCCTCTTCTTCGTGGGCTGCGTTTCATGCCGTGCAGGTACACCCAGATGAGTAGAAGCCAATATAGAAGATGTTCCAGCGGCGTTGGCAAGCTCCACTTGCTCCTGGAGTGCTGCCGAGTAAGAGTATATGTGTTATGATTTCTGATTAATGTTAGAGACTTTGCAGACAGAGTCGTGGGTATTGGAAGTCAGTCTGTAAGCGGCTCCATCAACCGGTGTGTCATTTTGTGTTATGTTATAAAGTCCATGTGGTTACAGATTTTATTTGATTAAAGAAAGATAAAAAGAATATTCTGAAAGCATTTACTATGAATTTCATTTGCATTTGGTTTAAGAGTCCAAAGAGATTATATGTGTAATAAGTGTCTGCGGGTTAGCTCGGCCTTAAATAAAGGTCGGGTGCCCATCATACCCTGCTCAAGATTAGGGTGTGACAATAAACATGTTATAAATGACGTTGAGAACATGGGATAGGCAATGTATGTGAATGAACAGTTACACCTTGGAAATTTCCCCGTTAGCGTACAGTAAATAAGCTAGCGAAGGGCACGATGTATACGATGATTTGATAAGTAAGAGATAGCATTTGATGATCTTAATCGGGATTCAGGGACATTAGACGTAAAGAAAGAAGTTTGACGAAGAAAGAAAAGGATATGTTATGTATCGGGTAGGAATTATGGACGACGAGTTAATTATTATATCCTGTATTTTTGCATATTCGGAAAATTCGTAATAATTTTGACTTGTAAGAAATAAGGTCATATTTTGATTTTATTTAATATATATGTGTTGTTCATGAAATGTTGATGTGGAAATATGGAGGAAGGTCAAGTGCAAAATGGGGAATTTTAGAAAATAGTTTCGAGAGTTACAAAATAAGACCCATAACTAATTGGGTTCAAAAGAAATGGAAAAAAAAAAGGAAAACAAAGGCCCAATCCACAAGTGTGGCCGGCCATGGAGGAAAATATGGGCCAAGCCCATGTGTCAATTTAAAGTCAAGTCCACAAATAAATAAGAGGAGCTATTAGTCATCTTCATCTAGAGTGTTCAAGAAAACAACAGAAGAGAGAGAGTGAGAGCAATGGGGCGGCCGAATAGAGGAAAGAAAGAAAAAAACAAATCTTGGAGCCTTAATCCTTGGTTCAAAAATTCATCTCTTTTTGAATTCCTACTAAGTTCAAGACCCTCTTCAACATGGTATAATTTTTGGGGCAAGAAAGTACTTTTTTTTGGTAAGTGGAAAAATTGGAAAAAGGTAAAGATTCTATCTTTTTTGTCTTGGAAGAATTATATATATATATATATATATATATATATATTGTAGTATATGGAAATGAATGTAAAGTATGAAATTTGTGTGTTGTGGGTATGTGTGTGTGTGGCCGTGTAGTGTTGTTGATGGAGAAGGATGAACACATTTTATTTATTATGTTAATTGTGTTGTTGTGGTCTTGTGATGTAAATGGAAGAGTAATAGTTCAAGTTGGCAAAAAAATTGGTTGTTAAGTTGTTGTATGAAATTATGTGATTTTATTATAGTTTTATGTAATTATGGGAATGGAGTTGTTAAGGTAAAAATTGTCGTTGTTGTTGATGAAATTGGAAGATAAAAATGTGTTGTGGATGTTCGTGTCGAAGATTGGAGGTTTCGGGTGAAGTATGGTTTTTGGTGGGATTGTTGAATATTTTGTAAAATCGTATGAAATGCTTTTGAATTGTATTTGAATGATCTTGAATTAGTAGTGAATATGTAAGTGTCGATATCGGCTTGAACGTACGTGGTGGAATTTAATGTTGATGATTATGTAGAAAAGAAGGCTACTAATGTTAGAATGCGTTCTGAATTGATTCTTGGAATTGTTGGTATGGTTGTTGATGAATTTGGCCGAGTTGTATTCTCGGGGATGGTGAATTTACAGGGGAGATGCTGCCGAAATTTTTGTAGACAAGTACTAGTTAGAATTGAATTTCTAAGTACTTGTAGCTAATATTTGGTAATTGATAATATTATTGTAGATATTGGAGAGCCCGAGACTTGATTCGGGAATTGATTAGCGAGCGATCGAGGTATGTAAAGCCTACCTTTCTTTCTTTTGGCATGACTTTTATGAAATGAGCGAATGACATATGCGTATGCTTCTAAAGAAAACTCTATTCAGCCACTAGGATGGCCGACGTCTTTGATCTCCATAAGCTGTTCCATATGGTTTACTATGCATTCATGATGTTTGAAAGATTTTGGTTGGTATACTTCCGAATGATGTCCGAAAAATATTTGATATGGCTAAAGTTTTGGATACATGTATTTTGATATGTACATATGATTCTAAGACCCCATTTGATTTGCTCTTTAGCGATAGTTGGAAGTTTCCTAATATGATTGCTACTTGAAATTTCCAAAAGAGCTTCTGAAATGCTTCTAAAAAGTTCTGTACTTCAAAAGTCTGTAACTTTCACATACTACTTCTGATTGACCCGAATCTAATTTTTGAGCCTTCAGATGTTTGTAAATATATTTGGCTATCGGGTTTGAAATATAATTATGTACTTATATGCATATGGTTTCCGCACTACTCCGCTCGTGCATACTACTATGATATCGTTCGCCGGATCCCGGGCTGGTTTTGTGATCGTGCGCACTATGTTATATTCGGAAGTATGATGTGTTACGGTTCCCGAGGCCTCGCCATAGGGCCGGGTTCCGCTTATATACGGCGTTATGATGTGATATGGCATATGATATGTTCTGATATTGTGATATGGTATGATGATACGATGTGTTCGGGGATTGTACGGAGATTTGAAACCTTCTGGAGTATGATGTGTTGTGGCGTCAGCGTCGGAGTGGCGACCACGTTCCTGAGCCTATGCATGATTTTTATATGCATCACATATATATATTTTCAGCACAGGTTCTGATATACTAATTTTGTATCCATTTTCTGTACTCCTCACTTCAGTTATGATTCAGATTTCTGTATTTCATGCTTTACATACTCAGTACATATTTCGTACTGACCCCCCTTCTTCGGGGGCTGCGTTTCTTGCCCGCAGGTTCAGACGTTCGTTTTGGTGATCCTCCGGTATAGGATACATATTCTGCCACTTGGAGTACTCCTTTGATCCGGAGCTCATACTTTGGTACATATCTTCTGATATACTAATTCTGTATCCATTTTCTGTACTCCTCACTTCAGTTATGATTCGGATTTCTGTATTTCATGCTTTACTTACTCAGTACATATTTCGTACTGACCCCCCTTCTTCGGGGGCTGCGTTTCATGCCCGCAGGTTCAGACGTTCGTTTTGGTGATCCTCCAGTATAGGATACATATTCTGCCACTTGGGGTACTCCTTTGATCCGGAGCTCATATTTTGGTACATATCTTCTGTTATACATAATCTGTATATATGACTATTAGGGTACGACGGGGCCCTGTCCCGTCATATGTTTCTGTTATGGTTTGTAGAGGCCTGTAGACATATATGTGGGTCATGGGTCATGTTTGTTCGTTTGTGTTTATGATCTGCGTCTTAATGCGGTCCCGTTTGCTATTATGGCCAAAACGACTCATTTGTTTGTATATGTGTGCATGTCTGGGCGATGTGTATTCCGCCAGCCTACCAGATTTGATATGATGTTTCTGTACGGGCGACCGCTTAAGACGATATTTGTTTTCGGTATCTGCTTAAAATAACGTATGTTAAGTTGATTAAATCTTTAATATGTCGATCCGGTACGTAAGTCTGTTTTGGTGTCCAAATAGGGCACCAGTCGCGGCCCACGGGGCTGGGTCGTGACAAAAGTGGTATCAGAGCGGTTTGTCCTCGGAATGTCTACAGGCCGTGTCTAGTAGAGTCTTGTTTATCGGTGTGTTGTGCACCACATCTATAAATAGGAGGCTACAGGACATTTAGGGTGTTACCTTTCTTTGGATCTTAGATCGTGCGATAGAGCTGTGCTATTAGGATGACTCTTTTCTGACCGGCTGTTATGTTTTCAGTGATGCCTCCGAGGAAGGTGACGGCTGCCCAGAAGGGCAAAGCAGTTGCAGGAGAGACTAGACAGATGCCGAGAGTCACTCGGGCTCGTGCCCAGATTGTGCCCGATAGTGCACCCCAGTCAGAGGGTTCTGCTACACCACCACCAGAGGAGCCTGGAGCGGCTCCAGAGGCTCCAGCGCCCGAGCCTCCAGCTCCTCAGCCAAGGGCGGAGGATAGGGAGATGAGAGAGGCTGTGCAGTTATTGACGACATTGGTAGCAGGACAGGCTCGCAGGCGCGGGCTAGGGGTGATGATGGTGACAGACGTGACAGTTTGAGGGTCCGTGATTTCTTGACCTGTAATCCCCCAGAGTTCTACGGGTCTAAGCCCGAAGAGGACCCCAGGATTTCATCCGACAGATGCAGCGCACATTGAGATTGGTCAGGGCTTCCGAGACTGAGTCTATCGAGCTGGCTTCACACAGATTGCGGAGCATGGCGACTAATTGGTACGAGTCTTAGAAGCTGTCTAGAGGTGAGGATGCTCCTCCAGTCGTGTTGGACGAGTTTGTAGCCGCCTTTCTCAGCCACTTTTTGCCCCTAGAGTTACGGCGGGCGAGAGTTGACAGATTTTTACAGCTGCGGCAGAGAGGCTGGAGTGTCCGAGAGTACAACTTGGAGTTTGATTCTCTGGCTAGTTATGCCCCTACCATAGTAGCTGAGATGGCTGACCGGATGCACCGGTACGTGATAGGGTTGGATCGCTACTTGATCGACAGTTGTATGGCGATGGCATCGCAGACTGGTATGGACATTGCCCGGTTACAGGCTTATGCGCAAGGGATGGAGGACCGACATAGAGAGGATCAGTCGGGGAGAGATCGTGATAGGAGGCCGCACAAGCGGGCTAGATCATTTGGGTATTCAGGGGAGTCTCGAGGCGGGCATCCTCAGCAGCAGTATAGCAGATATCCCCCTCAATCAGGCCGGAGTACACGCTCACAGTCTGCAGGCAGACGATTTGACAGTGCAGGACAGTCTGGAGCAGGCCAGAGTTCCAGAGCCTCAGGTTCGTAGACGAGCAGGGGTCCCAGTCAGTCTAGGCCACCCATGCCCCGGTGTTCTTATTGTGGGAGGTCGAACCCGGGAGAGTGCTATAGAGCTACGGGTGCCTGTTTTTCTTGTGGCCGCCAGGGCCATATTATGAGAGACTATCCATTGGCGGGTGGTTCTGGTGGTGCAGCTCAGCCGACGAGATCAGCTGCTGGTTCATCTTCCACTCCTTCAGTTATGCGCCCTGTGGGGCGAGGTATTCCAGCACCAGTGAGCCGTGGTAGGGGCCGTGGTGGGGTTTCTGATTCTAGCGGTCCCTCGAACCGCATATACGCATTGGCTAGCCGACAGGATCAGGAGGCGTCGCCAAATGTTGTCACAGGTACATTATTGGTCTTCTCTCGAGCTGTATATGCATTGATCGATCCGGGTTCTACTTTATCATATATTTCTCCCCTTATCGCTAGTAAAATTGGGATAACACCTGAGCCTATAGAGCCGTTCGAGGTAGCTACACCTGTCGGGGATTTTATTATAGCGAGGCAGGTATATAAGGATTGTTCTGTGATTATATGTGGCCGTTGCACTAAAGCTGATTTAGTAGAATTAGATATGATGGAATTCGACGTTATTATGGGTATGGAATGGTTAGCCTCCTGTTATGCTAATGTTGACTGCCAGAAAAAGGTAGTTCGTTTCCAATTTCCAGGGGAACCAGTTATAGAATGGGCAGGAAATACAGCATCGCCGAGAGGTAAGTTTATTTCATACCTCAAGGCCAGGAAGATGATTCAGAAAGGGTATATTTATCATTTGATCCGTGTACATGATACTAAAGCAGATATACCTACTCTCCAGTCGGTTCCGGTCGTTAATGAATTTTCAGATGTATTTCCGGACGAGCTTCCAGGTCTTCCCCCTGAACGGGAGATAGACTTCACGATAGATGTGCTGCCAGATACTCAGCCTATATCTATTCCTCCTTACAGAATGGCACCTGAAGAATTGAAAGAATTGAAAGAGCAGCTGAAAGATCTATTAGAAAAAGGCTTTATCAGACCCAGTACGTCACCCTGGGGAGCGCCGGTATTGTTTGTAAGAAAGAAAGACGGGTCGCTGCGGATGTGCATTGATTACCGACAGCTGAATAAGGTGACTATAAAAAATAAATATCCCCTCCCCCGGATTGATGACTTATTTGATCAGTTGCAGGGTTCTAAAAATTTTTGAAGATAGATTTGTGTTCAGGTTATCATCAGGTGCGGGTACGAGAGGTATACATTCCAAAGACTGCTTTCACGACCCGGTACGGGCATTATGAGTTCAGAGTGATGTCTTTTGGGCTAACTAATTCTAAAGCAGTGTTTATGGATTTGATGAATCGGGTATTCAGGTCGTTCCTCGACATGTTCGTGATTGTGTTTATTGATGATATTTTTGTTTATTCACGATCAGCAGAGGAACATTCAGATCATCTGAGGATCGTACTTGGCACACTGCGGCAACAGAAATTATATGCTAAATTCTCCAAGTGTGAATTCTAGTTAACTTCAGTGGTATTCTTGGGGCATATCATTGGAGCAGATGGTATTCGGGTCGATACACAGAAGATCGAGGTTGTACAGAATTGGCCTAGGCCCACGACACCGACTGAAGTTCGCAGTTTTCTGGGATTGGCCGGATATTACAAAAGATTTATAAAGAATTTTGCTTATATTGCGGCACCATTAACAAATTTAACTCAGAAGGCAGCAAAATTTTAGTGGACCGATGCTTGTGAACGCAGCTTCCAGTTGCTAAAGAAAAAAATAATTACAGCTCCAGTTCTAGCTCTTCCAGAGGGGTCAGACGGGTATGTCATTTATTGTGATGCTTCTGGTATTGGGATAGGTTGTGTATTAATGCAGCATGGTCGAGTTATAGCCTATGCTTCCCGGCAGCTCAGACCGCACGAGAGAAATTATCCTACCCATGATCTGGAATTAGCCACGGTGATTCATGCTTTGAAGATATGGCGGCATTACTTATATGGGGTCCATGTTGATATCTATACGGACCACAAAAGCCTTCAGTATATTTTTAAGCAAAAGGAGCTGAATTTGCGACAAAGAAGATGGCTTGAATTATTGAAAGATTATGACGTCGATATTTTGTATCATCCTGGAAAAGCTAATGTTGTGGCAGATGAACTTAGTCGCAAGTCTATGGGCAGTGTGACCGATGTGCAGCCAGAGAAGAAGGAATTAGGTCGTGAAATTCATCAGTTAGCCAGCCTTGGGGTCCGTTTGGCCGATTCTGGAAATATTGGGGTTTCTGTCCAAGAGGTTGTTGAATCATCGATTATGGAAGAGGTAAAACGGCGGCAGTTCGAGGATCCTATTTTGGTACAGTACAAAGACGTGGCCCTTATTAAGGAAAAGACTCAGTTCAAAATTTCACCTGACGGGGTATTACTATATGGAGGCAGGTTATGTGTGCCTGACGTTGCACGGCTGCGGCGGCAGATTATGGGAGAGGCACATTATGCTCGGTATTCTGTTCATCCTGGATCCACTAAAATGTACCATGATCTCAGATGTTTATAGTGGTGGGATGGTATGAAAAGAGATATTGCAGAGTTCGTTGCTCAGTGCCCAAACTGCCAACAGGTTAAGATCGAGCATCAGAAGCCCGGTGGATTGTTACAGGAAATGGAAATCCCAACTTGGAAATGGGAAATAATTAATATGGATTTTATTATAGGTTTACCGCGCACTCCACGCAGGTATGATTCTATATGGGTTATTGTTGATAGGCTGACAAAATCAACCCATTTTCTTCCGGTCAGGACTACTTATTCGGCTGAGGATTATGCCAGATTATATATTAAAGAGATAGTAAGGCTTCACGGAGTTCCTATGTCTATTATAACCGACAGGGGTGCCCAGTTTACGGCTAACTTCTGGAGGTCATTTCAGGACGGCTTAGGGACTCAAGTGAGTCTTAGTACAGCATTCCATCCTCAGTTTGACGGACAGGCTGAGTACAATTCAGACATTGGAAGATATGCTACGGGCCTGTGTTATTGATTTTAGAGGTAGCTGGGATGACCATTTGCCGCTCATCGAATTTTCTTATAATAATAGCTATCATTCCAGCATCCAGATGGCACCGTATGAAGCCCTATATGGTAGAAAATGCCGGTCTCCGATTGGTTGGTTCGATGTGGGTGAAACTAAATTGATCGGGCCAGATATGATTTAGCAAGCAGTTGATAAGGTGAAACTTATTCGGGAACGGTTATTAGCAGCCCTGAGTCGATAGAAATCATATGCAGATAGACGACGTCGACCTTTAGAGTTCCAGATTGGTGACTGGGTATTCCTGAAAGTGCCGCCTATGAAAGGCGTAATGAGATTCGGCAGAAAAGGAAAGCTCAGTCCGTGATATATTGGGCCTTATCAGATTATTCGGAAGATAGGCGAGGTCGCCTACGAGCTAGACTTACCATCCGATCTGGAGGCAGTACATCCGGTATTTCATGTGTCAATGCTCTGTAAATGTATTGGTGATCCTTCCTGAGTATTCCCCATAGAAGATATTCAGGTAACGGAGGAATTGTCTTATGAAGAACAGCCTGTAGCTATTCTGGATCGTCAGGTGAGGAGACTGCGCACCAAAGATGTACCTTCTGTTAAGGTCTTGTGGCGAAACAATAACAAAGAAGAAATGACCTGGGAAGTAGAGGACGAAATGAAGAAGAAGTACCCCCACCTGTTTCCTATGCCTCCAGGTAATCTAAATTCCGTAATTGGTTATATTGATTAATGAATGATTTATATGTGCCGTCCATATGAAGAACCTCCCCCAAAATGCTTGTAAGACCTATAAGGCTAATTTAACATTCGAGGACGAATGTTCTAAAGGGGGGGAGGATGTTATATCCCGTATTTTTGCATATTCGGAAAATTCGGAATAATTTTGGCTTGTAAGAAATAAGGCCATATTTTGATTTTATTTAATATATATGTGTTGTTCATGAAATGTTGATGTGGAAATATGGAGGAAGGTCAATGGCAAAATGGGGAATTTTAGAAATTAGTTTCGCGAGTTACAAAATAAGACCTATAACTAATTGGGCTCAAAAGAAATGGAAAAAAAAAAGGAAAACAAAGGCCTAATCCACAAGTGTGGCCGGCCATGGAGGAAAATATGGGCCAAGCCCATGTGTCAATTTAAAGTCTCCACAAATAAATAAGAGGAGCTATTAGTCATCTTCATCTAGAGTGTTCAAGAAAACAAAAGAAGAGAGAGAGTGAGAGCAAAGGGGCGGCTGAATAGAGGAAAGAAAGAAAAAAAAATCTTGGAGCCTTAATCCTTGGTTCAAAAATTCATCTCTTTTTGAATTCCTACTAAGTTCAAGACCCTCTTCAACATGGTATAATTTTTGGGACAAGAAAGTACTTTTTTTTTGGCAAGTGGAAAAATTGGAAAAAGGTAAAGATTCTATCTTTTTTGTATATATATATATATATATATATATATATATATATATATATATATATATATATATATATATATATATATACATATATTGTAGTATATGGAAATGAATGTAAAGTATGAAATTTGTGTGTTGTGGGTATGTGTGTGTGTGGCCGTGTAGTGTTGTTGATGGAGAAGGATGAACACATTTTATTTATTATGTTAATTGTGTTGTTGTGGTCTTGTGATGTAAATGGAAGAGTAATAGTTCAAGTTGGCATAAAAATTGGTTGTTAAGTTGTTGTATGAAATTATGTGATTTTATTATAGTTTTATGTAATTATGGGAATGGAGTTGTTAAGGTAAAAATTGTCGTTGTTGTTAATGAAATTGGAAGATAAAAATGTGTTGTGGATGTTCGTGTCGAAGATTGGAGGTTTCGGGTGAAGTATGGTTTTTGGTGGGATTGTTGAATATTTTGTAAAATCGTATGAAATGCTTTTGAATTGTATTTGAATGATCTTGAATTAGTAGTGAATATGTAAGTGTCGATATCGGCTTGAACGTACGTGGTGGAATTTAATGTTGATGATTATGTAGAAAAGAAGGCTACTAATGTTAGAATGCGTTCTGAATTGATTCTTGGTATTGTTGGTATGGTTGTTGATGAATTTGGCCGAGTTGTATTCTCGGGGATGGTGAATTTACAGGGGAGATGCTGCCGAAATTTTTGTAGACAAGTACTAGTTAGAATTGAATTTCTAAGTACTTGTAGCTAATATTTGGTAATTGATAATATTAATGTAGATATTGGAGAGCCCGAGACTTGATTCAGGAATTGATTAGCGAGCGATCGAGGTATGTAAAGCCTACCTTTCTTTCTTTTGGCATGACTTTTATGAAATGAGCGAATGACATATGCGTATGCTTCTAAAGAAAACTCTATTCAGCCACTAGGATGGCCGACGTCTTTGATCTCCATAAGCTGTTCCATATGGTTTACTATGCATTCATGATGTTTGAAAGATTTTGGTTGGTATACTTCCGAATGATGTCCGAAAAATATTTGATATGGCTAAAGTTTTGGATACATGTATTTTGATATGTACATATGATTCTAAGACCCCATTTGATTTGCTCTTTAGCGATAGTTGGAAGTTTCCTAATATGATTGCTACTTGAAATTTCCAAAAGAGCTTCTGAAATGCTTCTAAAAAGTTCTGTACTTCAAAAGTCTGTAACTTTCACATACTACTTCCGATTGACCCGAATCTAATTTTTGAGCCTTCAGATGTTTGTAAATATATTTGGCTATCGGGTTTGAAATATAATTTCCGCACTACTCCGCTCGTGCATACTACTATGTTATCGTTCGCCGGATCCCGGGCCGGTTTTGTGATCGTGCGCACTATGTTATATTCGGAAGTATGATGTGTTACGGTTCCCGAGGCCTCGCCATAGGGCCGGGTTCCGCTTATATACGGCGTTATGATGTCATATGGCATATGATATGTTCTGATATTGTGATATGATATGATGATGCGATGTGTTCGGGGATTGTACGGAGATTTGAAACCTTCTGGAGTATGATGTGTTGTGGCGCTAGCGTCGGAGTGGCGACCACATTCCTGAGCCCTATGCATGATTTTTATTTGCATCACATATATATATTTTCAGCACAGGTTTTGATATACTAATTCTGTATCCATTTTCTGTACTCCTCACTTCAGTTATGATTCAGATTTCTGTATTTCATGCTTTACATACTCAGTACATATTTCGTACTGACCTCCTTTCTTCGGGGGCTGCGTTTCATGCCCGCAGGTACAGACGTTCGGTTTAGTGATCCTCCAGTATAGGATACATATTCTGCCACTTAGAGTACTCCTTTGATCCGGAGCTCATATTTTGGTACATATGTTCTGTTATACATGATCTGTATATATGACTATGCGGGTACGACGGGGCCCTGTCCTGTCATATGTTTCTGTTATGGTTTGTAGAGGCCTGTAGAATTATATGTGGGTCATGGGTCATGTTTGTTCCTTTGTGTTTATGATTTGCGTCTTAATGCGGTCCCGTTTGCTATTATGGCCAAAACGGTTCATTTGTTTGTATATGTGTGCATGTCTGGGCGATGTGTATTCCACCAGCCTACCGGATTTGATATGATGTTTCTGTACGGGCGACCGCTTAAGACGATATTTGTTTTCAGTATCTGCTTAAAATAACGTATGTTAAGTTGATTAAATCTTTGATATGTCGATCCGGTACGTAAGTTTGTTTGGGTGTCCAAATAGGGCCCCAGTCGCGGCCCACGGGGCTGGGTCGTGACATTAATGAGGGAATAATGATGTCTTAGAGACAAGTAACGACGCCCGTTAGATTAGTATTGAAGTGTTAAACAAGTGCCAAGAAGGTTCCATAAGGATCGGAGATCAAACGAGTCGACGAAAACAAGTTCCGGACAACTGGACATTATACGGCGAGACATACTGGCCGTATAAAGTTCACAGACCGTATGTCCAGACTGTAGATTCAGCCCAGAACAGCATAGCTCACTGGACCAAACATATGTCCAACATACGGTCAGTGAAAATTGTACGGACCGTATGTTGGTCCGTATAAGTTGATCCGGCCAGCTTTTGTGATTTAATATAAGGGACCTTCCTCACTTTATTTTCATTTCATTCCCACTCTTCACAAGTCAAGAGACCTCTAGAACATTCTCTAACATTCATCCACAATAAAATCAAAGGAAAACCAAGATCAACTACTTCAAATCCATGAAAACAAGTGTATGAAACCTAACCAATGTTCATTTATATCAAGAAAACCCAAGAGAAGTGAAGTAGGGTTTTGGAGCTAGAAGAGTATTTCCATTCAAAGCTTGTTCAACCATCATCTAAGGTAAGTTTCATGACCATATCATGTTTTTTAAGGTATTGGAAGGTTAAGACACTTGAATTGTAGAAAGACATAGAAAATGGGCCATCAATGAGTGAATGTGTCATGGTTGAATGATAGTTGGATTGAATCATGAATGTTGGTGTGTTGTGATTATGAATGTTAAAAATGACGTTTAGACCATGAAATAAGTGTTATATAAGAGAGAACGCGATAATGAGCCAGAACCATAAATGTGGAGAAATTGAGGAGAAATGGTGAATTGTAGTAAAAGTAGATAAATGATGATTGTTGGTTGTGATATTGCGAGTGTTGTTGTGAACGTTTGGGAGTTGAAATAGAATATGGGAAAAGTAGTGTAAACAAAGGAAATGCTTCTCAATTTTCCCTAGAAATAGTAGCGCGTTCTTATAGTCGATTAACTAACGTTAATGCGAATTCTCTCTTGAAGGTAGAAACGTGACATTGAAGGAGAACAAGCGAACGATAGCTTAGTTAAACGTCAAAGGTATGTGAGGCTAGTCCATTATTTCTAGTGGCATGAATCTTACATTATGACTCTTCCTTCCTCGTCATGAATTCCTACATTCCGGAAAGCTAAAGGTCTATGTCTATGAATAGTTACATAAGATAAGAGATATATTATGTAACTTATAATGATGAGGATGAGTTAAAGTATAAAGATTCTAAAATGTATAATATGATTATCCAATAATGATAATGATGTTATTTATTGTTTACACTCACCTTATATGTTAGTTCCTTCAAGGTGAGGCAGAATGTCAATGAATGCTCCATAATGAAATCGGGGGATCACGACCTTACGTCACCCCGATAAAGAGTAGTTGTTCTTGAGCCTTATGTATGTATTATGATAAGCATATTATGATGATCATACTATTATAAGCATGTTATGATGATGATATAACACCGCGCCTATATGTCCGGGCAGTCACCGCTAAGGCAAGCAGCGTATACACCATGGCCAGATGGCATGGGCAGACACCACTAGTGGGCGGCATGAGATGATACCCCAGACGCGGGAGGCCTGGACGCAGGCTAATGTTATGATTATCTCACCGATCCGATATGGACGGGCAGCTTATACATTATTACACCATACCTATATGGACGGGCAACTTCTACATTTATGTATATATGATATGATGATGAGTAAGACAGTATGATTTATTTCCTTCTTACTTGACAGTCAGATTCAGATGTTCCATATTGATATTTCCTTTATATCATTGTCTTATTTCATTGTTTATGCCTCTCATACTCAGTACAATGTTCGTACTGACGTCCGTTTCCTTTGGGCGCTGTGTTCATGCCCACAGGTAGAGAGGGAGGAGAGCTTGACCCAGATTCGTAGTAGCTGTCAGCGGATTCGAGAGCACTCCTTTATTCCGGAGGTTCTTATGATGATTCTTTTGTGTATATTCATGTATATGTATTTTGGGCATGATGGGGTCTTGTCCCGTCCTTATGTCTAGCACTCCAGTAGAGGCTCGTAGATACGCAGTGTGGGTTAGATGGTCTCACGAGATTGCTAATATGTAGATGCATTATTTTGATGGCCGAGAGGCGCATGTATGTAAAAGTTTTTATTTTACCAAATGAAATATGACTTTCCCATAACTTGAATATAAAATTGATAAAAGAACATTAAATGAGTATGACGAGTAATAGAACGAGCGGTGCTCGGTGGTTAGCCCCGGGTACCCGTCGCGGCCCCTAGCCGGGTCGTGAAAAAAGTGGTATTAGAGCAGTTCAGTTCTAGGAAGTGTCTACGAGTCGTGTCTAGTAGAGTCTTGTTTATGGTGTGTTGCGCGCCACACTAATAAACAAGAGGCTGCAGGGCATTTAGGAAAATGACCATCTTTCTTCTTATGAGATCATGCGATAGAGCCGTGCATAAAATTTTATCCTCCCTAATAGTGTGTTGTGATTTCAGAATGCCGCCAAAGGGAAAAGCTACAGCCGCCCAGAGAGGCAAGACTACGGCAAAGAGACGGGTAGAAAGAGAGCCTCCGATGAATATAGAAGAAGGAGAATCACATAATGAGGCCTTATCTAATACTTCCTCCACCCCGCCTAATGTGGAAGAACAAGGTGGAGCTCCAGCTCCAATTCCTCCACCGGTTGTTTCGGGTCAACAAATGACCGAGGCTATACATCTATTAACACAGTTGGTCGCCGCACAGGCACAGCGGAAAAATGTGAGTTCAAGTGATCGGGAAGCAAGTACCAGAGCCCGTGATTTTATGAGCCTAAATCCTTCGAAGTTTTTCGGGTCAAAGCCGGAATAAGACCCGCAAGTTTTCATAGATTAGATGTTGAGGACATTGAAGATTTTCCATGCCTCCGAAACTGAATCCGTGGAGTTGGCATCTTATAGACTCCGGGATGTGGCAGTCTTATGGTATAATAACTGGGTATTGTCAAGAGGAGAGAATGCACCTCCTCCGGTTTGGCAGGAATTTATAGATGCTTTCATTCGCCATTACTTGCCACCCGAGGTCCGCCAAGCTAGAGCGGATAGATTGATAAATTTGAGGCAAGGAAATATGAGTGCCCGGGAGTATAGCATGCAATTTAATTCTTTGGCTAGATATGCCCCGGTTATGGTGGCCGACATGGGAGATCGGGTACATAGATTTGTGAGTGGTTTGGGACCACATTTATTTAAAGACTGTTTGACGACTTCCTTACCAGATGGGATGGATATTTCCCGAATACAAGCCCATGCTCAGAATTTAGAGGGGCGACAACAACCATAAAGAGGTGACCGTGATATTGATAGAAGTCAAAGTAAGAGGGCCAGATCCATGGGAGCATGCAGTGATTATAGAGGGGGATCAAGACAGACATATTCCAGGTACTCAGGCCAGTCGGTGACTAGTGCACCTCCTCGATTCGCAGGTAGGAGATTTGATCGCTCCTTCCATTCAGGACAGGGCCAGAGTTCGAGGGCCTCAGATTCCCAGTTCAGGGAAGATTATAGTCAGAGGAGACCCCCAGAACCGCGATGCAGCCAGTGCGGTAGATTACATTCCGGACAATGTCGCCAGGATTCGAATGCTTGCTATACTTGTGGCCAGGTTGGGCATATGATGAGAGATTGCCCATCGATGAGTGGTAGAGTTGGGGTTCAGCCTACTGGTTCAGCAGCTGGTTCTTCCTCAGTGTGCCGGGTAGAGCAGACTCCCAGATGTCAGCAGGCCGAGATAGAGGCAGAGGGGCAGTATCTACTTCAGGTGTCACTCAGCCCCGTGTATGTCAAGACCCAACCCCGTGGGCCATGACTAGTGTCCGAGCTGGACACCCATACACACCTGCTTACTAAATCAACATAGTCATATCTTATTTATGCCCAACATTGATACTTTATACGAATATTATTCTGAGGCAGTCGCAAATGTCGTACCTATCATATCGAAGCATATACATAAACATATATACATACCAGCCGTTAAGGCCGTTTACGCAAATCGCAGACATAACCAAACAATAGTGACCCACGACCCACATATATGTCCAAAGGCCTCTAACAGACGTAACAGAATCATATGACGGGACAGGGCCCCGCCGTACCCCTGAATATACACATACATATACATATCAGAAAAGTATATACCAAAAGATGGACTCCAGAACGAGGGAGCACTCCGAAGCAGCAGATCAGATAACCTAGGCTGTCGGGTCTCTCACACGATCGCCTGTACCTGCGGGCATGAAACGCAGCCCCCGAAGAAAGGGGGTCAGTACGGAATACGTACTGAGTATGTAAGGCATAAAATACAACTGAAAGATCATAACTGGAACAACGTTTTCAGAAGTCAAGTACCAAAATCAAGAAACCATTGTACCTGTATCATACGGAGCAGAATCAAACATTCTCATATCATATACCGTACCCGGCCCACCCTGGGACTCGGTGAGTGAAAATCATGTCACTATACCATACTTTCGTATCATCATGCATGCATATACATATACATATACATACCGTACTCGGCCCTCTAGCGGGGGACTCGGTGAATATAGTCATGTCGTACCCGGCCCGTTAAGGGACTCGGTAAATGTAAGCATATCGTACCCGGCCCATTAAGGGACTCGGTAAATGTAAGCATATCGTACCCGGCCCATTAAGGGACTCGGTAATGTAAGCATATCGTACCTGGCCCATTAAGGGACTCGGTAATCAAATGCTGTGCACATATATCGTACCCGGCCCGTTAAGGGACTCGGTGCCATAATCATATCATCATATACATATACCGTACCCGGCCCGTGAAGGGACTCGGTGAATGTAAAGGAGTGCGCATGATAACATATGCATACAAATCGAGACCCGAAAAGTACGCACACTTACCGACATCTGACGGCCCAGAAACAAGTTTCGGGTCAATCCGACTTCTTATGGGAAACTTATGAACGTTTGAAGTACAGAACGTTCTATAAGTGTTTCAGAACTATTCTTAGGAAGTCGGAACAATAGTCATATCAAGTATTTCTCGAACATCGTATGAATCGAATAAAATTAAATATGGCATTCGGAAATATACGTACATTTCAAAATACATCAAGACTCGATGGAATAGTCAGACGTATCCTCAGAATATTCATGGCAGATTACTCGTAACAGAATATTTACGTTCGATTGCATATCCATATCAGAGTATTCGTATCGAAGCACTTATGTCAGGATTCTTGTATCAGAATACTCATAACGGATTATTTATCTCGGGTTACATACCCGTATCAGAATAATCATATTAGAGCACTTATATCAAGATGTGTATCTCAAAATATTCATATCGAAATACTCGTATCAAAATGTTCACATCAGGATGCTTATATCAGTGTTGGAAACACTCATATCGAATCACTTGTGACGGACTACTTTTATCAAGATAGTTAAGTCAGAATATTCGTATCGGAATTTCTAGATGCTTATTTCAGAGGATGCATACGAATCACAACAAACTTGGAACAGTAGTCAAAAGTTTTCCTTATTCATTGTACGAAAATGAGTCAACTAGGACAACACCAATAGGTCTCGAGGATTGTGGGCCCACCTCGCGTCAAGTCGAGGTGGTGTACAAAAATTACATACATTAATCCTTATGAAGTCACTTACGAAAGTCTTAGTGTCATTCGGTTCCATTTGGGCAAATTATAGATGTTTGTGCAATTGTTTCAACAATATATGCCAAGCTTAGTTCAATTCTATTGAACGAAAAAGGGGCAAGTTCAAACTCGGATTTCTAGGAATAGAATCGCCCCCGAGGTTCATATCCAAGCCTAATAGGTTTAAGACATGCCAAAAGAAGGAAAGTGAAGCCTTACATACCTTATTCGCTCTTTACGCTTCTCCAAACTCAAATCCCAAACTCTCCAAAATCTTTTTCCCAAAATTTCCACTTGTCACTAAAGTTGTCTCCTTGCCAAAATAATTATACCATGTTGGAGAGAGTCTTGCACTTAGCAAGAATTCAAGATGAAAAGGATTTTTGAACCAAAGATTAAAGCTCCAATTTTTTTTTTCTTTCTTTCTCTCTTTCTTGTTCTAGCCGTCCCCTCTTTTTTTTTGCTCTCTATTTCCTTTTGTTTTCTTGAACACTCTAGAATGAAAATGATACATGGTCCCTTTATTTAATTAGCACATAAATTTCATTTTTTTTCATGGGTTTGGGCCATGGCTTGGCCGGCCACCCCATAAAATTGGGCCCATTTTTCTCTTATTGGTTTTAGCCCAATTAGTTGTAGATCTTATTTTATAATTCACGGAACTAATTTCTAAAATTCCAATTTTGCCCTTGGCCTTCCTCCATATTTCCGCACCAATATGTTTCATGAAAAACATATACTTATTGGCTAGAATCAAAATATGGCCTTATTTCTTACAAGCCAAAATTATTTCGAATTTTTCCTAATATACAAAATTACGGGATATAACATCCTCCTCCCCTTTAGAACATTCGTCCTACAATGTTAAACTGACCTTATGGGGTCTCTTAATACATCCGGGGAGGTCCCCGTCTTTCCTTCAAAAATTTCCAAACGTTATAGTTGCTATCTCTTTTTCTTCCATTTACTTACTTTTCTCTTCTTTTCCTAATATTGTTGTATCAGAAGCTTCTACCCTTATTGTAGTGAGATCAGTACTCGTTTATTTCATAACATCTCTATATCATACCCTTTACTTGTCTCCTGAATTTCGTTTAGCTAACGTCTTCCATATGTCGCAACACTGGCCGCTGGGGCCCACCGCGGATCGGTACAGTCATAAACAGGATATCATATGTATACTTATGCTTTTACTACCATTTGCTCATAAAACATTTCCAAACGCTTATTCAAACTTACTCTGGTTCCGGAACTGTATTGCATTTCTTTTCTTTTTCACCAACCGAGTCTGCCTTGGCCTACCCGACCTATTTAGGGTTTTTGACCGTTCGGTACATTCTAATTTTCTTTGGGTCACCCCAGATTTCCCATCTATCTTTTATATTTACCTTTATAAAAATTTTGATATACTTCCCAGGGGGTCACCCATCCCAAAATTGCTCTGGCCCTAGCACGCTTAACCTCGTAACTTCCGTGCATTTCGATGTAGTAATGCTGAGATAATTTCATCCACTACCCCGCACGACCTTTTTCCACATCATTTAGGACAAGTCGGGGTCTTAACAATTTTCGGAAAGTTCACGTAGCGGGTCCCACCCCGATCTAGAGAGGGTCGTTCTTTTTTTTTTTTATTATTATATAACTACCAAATTAGCCTTTCAAACTCTCAACACTCACTTTTTATCCGTATAAATAACTATCTCAACCGGCCCTATCAATTTGGGTCTTATCCCAATTCTATTAGGGACTAGGAGGGGAACAATATCACAAAATAGAGTCTAAATCTGTCAATGCATATACGTTTCGAGAAGAGAACATTAACATACCTGTATCCGCATTTGGTGGCACCCCCGGGTCCTGTCGACTGGCCAAAGCATACGTGCGGTTCGAAGGACCGCTAGAACCGGGAACTCTGTCTCGACCTCTACCGCAACTGCCGGTGTCGGCCGCATAGCCACAGAAGGGGAAGATGAGCCAGCAACTGATCCGGTGGGCTGAGCTGAACCACCTGGACCTCCCCTAAACGGACACTCCCTCATAACATGGCCCGGGCGGCCGCAAGCAAAACAAGCATCTGTACCAAAACGACATTCCCCGAAATGGGGTCTACCACAGTGAGAACACCGAGGCAAAGGTGGCCTCGTCTGACCGGAACCTCTGTCCGCCTGTGAACCCGAGGCCCTGGAACTCTGGCCTCCTCCTGAGTGCCCAGTGCTATCAAATCGCCTGCCCGTCAACTAGGAAGACATACTACGGGCTGGCTGAGAAAATTATCCACTGTGCTGCTGCTGAGGCTGACCGCCTCGAGACTCCCCAAAATATCTAGTTGATCTGGCCCTCTTGGGTGGTCTCCTGTCACCATCTCTACCGAACCGATCCTCTCTGTGTCGGTCCTCCATCCCTCGCGCGTAAGCCTGTAGCCGGGCAATGTCCATACCAGTCTGCGACGCCATCGCCATACAGCTGTCAATTACGTAGCGATCTAACCCTATCACATACCGATGCATCCTGTCAGCCATGTCCGCCACAATGGCAGGTGCATATCTGGTCAGAGAATCAAACCCTATGTTGTACTCTCGGACACTCCTGCCATTCTGTCTCAGCTATAAGAATCTGTCGACTCTCGCCCGCCGCAACTCTGGGGACAAAAAGTGGCTGAGAAAAGCGGCTACAAACTCGTCCCATACGGCTGGGGGAGCACCCTCGCCTCTGGACAGCTCCCAGGACTCGTACCAGTTAAGAGCTACATCTCGCAATCTGTGTGAAGCCAGCTCGACAGATTCGGTCTCCGAGGCCTTGACTAGCCCCAGCACACGCCGCATCTGTCGAATGAAATCATGGGGGTCCTCGTCGGGCTTTGACCCATAAAACTCCGGAGGATTACAGGTCAGAAAGTGGCGAACTCTTATAGTGTCGCGTCTATCCACATAATCACCCCCTGGTCCAAGCCTGTGAGCATGCGCTGCTACTATCCTCGTCAATAATTGTACAGCATCTCTCATTTCCCTATACTCTGCTCCTAACTGAGGAGCTGATGGCTCGGGCGCTGGGGCCTCTGGAGCTACTGGCGGGGCCGCCTCCTGGTCCATGGTGGTAGCGGCCGCTGCTCCATGCTCCTCTAATGATGGTGGCGTAGCAGAGCCCTCTGACTGAGGCATAATCTCGAATATAGTCTGAGCATGGGCCCGAGTAACTCTCTGAGCCTGACTGGTCTCCTCAACTACTACTGACTTGCCTTTCTGGGCAGCTGTCGCTTTTCTCGAAGGCATCGCTGAAAACATAACAATCTGTCAGGAGAGATCATCCTAATAACACAGCTCTATCGCACGATCTAAGATCCAAAGAAAGGTAACACCCTAAATGTCCTGTAGCCTCCTGTTTATAGATGTGCTGCACAACACACCGATAAACAAGACTCTACTAGACACGGCCTGTAGACATTCCGAGGACAAACCGCTCTGATACCACTTCTGTCACGACCCAACCCCGTGGGCAGTGACTAGTGTCCGAGCTGGACACCCATACACACCTGCTTACTAAATCAACATAGTCATATCTTATTTATGCCCAACATTGATACTTTATACGAATATTATTCTGAGGCAGTCGCAAATGTCGTACCTATCATATCGAAGCATATACATAAACATATATACATACCAGCCATTAAGGCCGTTTACGCAAATCGCAGACATAACCAAACAATAGTGACCCACGACCCACATATATGTCCACAGGCCTCTAACAGACGTAACAAAATCATATGACGGGATAGGGCCCCGCCGTACCCCTGAATATACACATACATATACATATCAGAAAAGTATATACCAAAAGATGGACTCCAGAACGAGGGAGCACTCCAAAGCAGCAGATCAGATAACCTAGGCTGTCGGGTCTCTCACACGATCGCCTGTACCTGCGGGTATGAAACGCAGCCCCCGAAGAAAGAGGGTCAGTACGGAATATGTACTAAGTATGTAAGGCATAAAATAAAACTGAAAGATCATAACTGGAACAACGTTTTCAGAAGTCAAGTACCAAAATCAAGAAACCACTGTACCTGTATCATACGGAGCAGAATCAAACATTCTCATATCATATACCGTACCCGGCCCACCCTGGGACTCGGTGAGTGAAAATCATGTCACTATACCATACTTTCGTATCATCATGCATGCATATACATATACATATACATACCGTACCCGGCCCTCTAGCGGGGGACTCGGTGAATATAGTCATGTCGTACCCGGCCCGTTAAGGGACTCGGTAAATGTAAGCATATCGTACCCGAACCATTAAGGGACACGGTAAATGTAAGCATATCTTACCCGGCCCAATAAGGGACTTGGTAATGTAAGCATATCGTACCCGGCCCATTAAGGGACTCGGTAATCAAATGGTGTGCACATATATCGTACCCGGCCCGTTAAGGGACTCGGTGCCATAATCATATCATCATATGCATATACCGTACCCGGCCCGTGAAGGGACTCGGTGAATGTAAAGGAGTGCGCATGATAACATATGCATACAAATCGAGACCCGAAAAGTACGCACACTTACCGACATCTGACGGCCCAGAAACAAGTTTCGGGTCAATCCGACTTCTTATGGGAAAGTTATGAATGTTTGAAGTACAGAACGTTCTATAAGTGTTTCAGAACCATTCTTAGGAAGTCGGAACAATAGTCATATCAAGTATTTCTCGAACATCGTATGAATCGAATCAAATTAAATATGGCTTTCGGAAATATACGTACATGTCAAAATACATCAAGACTCGATGAAATAGTCGGACGTATCCTCAGAATATTCATGGCAGATTACTCGTAACAGAATATTTACGTTAGATTGCATATCCATATCAGAGTATTCGTATCGAAGCACTTATGTCAGGATTCTTGTATCAGAATACTCATAACGGATTATTTATCTCGGGTTACATACCCGTATCAGAATAATCATATTAGAGCACTTATATCAAGATTCGTATCTCAAAATATTCATATCGAAATACTCGTATCAAAATGTTCACATCAGAATGCTTATATCAGTGTTGGAAACACTCATATCGAATCACTTGTGACGGACTACTTGTATCAGGATAGTTAAGTCAGAATATTCGTATCGGAATTTCTAGATGCTTATTTCAGAGGATGCATACGAATCACAGCAAACTTGGAATAGTAGTCAAAAGTTTTCCTTATTCATTGTACGAAAATGAGTCAACTAGGACAACACCAATAGGTCTCGAGGATTGTGGGCCCACCTCGCGTCAAGTCGAGGTGGTGTACACAAATTACATACATTAAGCCTTATGAAGTCACTTACGAAAGTCTTAGTGTCATTCGGTTCCATTTGGGCAAATTATAGATGTTTGTGCAATTGTTTCAACAATATATGCCAAGCTTAGTTCAATTCCATTGAATGAAAAAGGGGCAAGTTCAAACTCGGATTTCTAGGAATAGAATCGCCCCCGAGGCTCATATCCAAGCCTAATAGGTCTAAGACATGCCAAAAGAAGGAAATTGAAGCCTTACATACCTTATTCGCTCTTTACGCTTCTCCAAACTCAAATCCCAAACTCTCCAAAATCTTTGTCCCAAAATTTCCACTTGTCACTAAAGTTGTATCCTTGCCAAAATAATTATACCATGTTGGAGAGAGTCATGCACTTAGCAAGAATTCAGGATGAAAAGGATTTTTGAACCAAAGATTAAAGCTCCAGTTTTTTTTTTCTTTCTTTCTCTCTTTCTTGTTCTAGCCGTCCCCTCTTTTTTTTTGCTCTCTATTTCCTTTTGTTTTCTTGAACACTCTAGAATGAAAATGATACATGGTCCCTTTATTTAATTAGCACATAAATCTCATTTTGTTTTCATGGGTTTGGGCCATGGCTTGGCCGGCCACCCCATAAAATTGGGCCCATTTTTCTCTTATTTTTTTAGCCCAATTAGTTGTAGATCTTATTTTATAATTCACGGAACTAATTTCCAAAATTCCAATTTTGCCCTTGGCCTTCCTCCGTATTTCCGCACCAATATTTTTCATGAAAAACATATACTTATTGGCTAGAATCAAAATATGGCCTTATTTCTTACAAGCCAAAATTATTTCGAATTTTTCCTAATATACAAAATTACGGGATATAACATCCTCCCCCCCTTTAGAACATTCGTCCTCGAATGTCAAACTGACCTTATGGGGTCTCTTAATACATCCGGGGAGGTCCCCGTCTTTCCTTCAAAAATTTCCAAACGTTACAGTTGCTATCTCTTTTTCTTCCATTTACTTACTTTTCTCTTCTTTTCCTAATATTGTTGTATCAGAAGCTTCTACCCTTATTGTAGTGAGATCAGTACTCGTTTATTTCATAACATCTCTATATCATACCCTTTACTTGTCTCCTGAATTTCGTTTAGCTAACGTCTTCCATATGTCGCAACACTGGCCGCTGGGGCCCCCCGCGGATCGGTACAGTCATAAACAGGATATCATATGTATACTTATGCTTTTACTACCATTTGTTCATAAAACATTTCCAAACGCTTATTCAAACTTACTCTGGTTCCGGAACTGTATTGCGTTTCTTTTCTTTTTCACCAGCCGAGTCTGCCTTGGCCTACCCGACCTATTTAGGGTTTTTGACCGTTCGGTACATTCTAATTTTCTTTGGGTCACCCCAGATTTCCCATCTATCTTTTATATTTACCTTTATAAAAATTTTGATATACTTTCCAGGGGGTCACCCATCCCAAAATTGCTCTGGCCCTAGCACGCTTAACCTCGTAACTTCCGTGCATTTCGATGTAGTAATGCTGAGATAATTTCATCCACTACCCCGCACGACCTTTTTCCACATCATTTAGGACAAGTCGGGGTCTTAACAATTTTCGGAAAGTTCACGTAGCGGGTCCCACCCCGATCTAGAGAGGGTCGTTCTTTTTTTTTTTTTTTTTATTATATAACTACCAAATTAGCCTTTCAAACTCTCAACACTCACTTTTTATCCGTATAAATAACTATCTCAACCGGCCCTATCAATTTGGGTCTTATCCCAATTCTATTAGGGACTAGGAGGGGAAAAATATCACAAAATAGAGTCTAAATCTGTCAATGCATATACGTTTCGAGAAGAGAACATTAACATACCTGTATCTGCATTTGGTGGGACCCCCGGGTCCTGTCGACTGGCCAAAGCATACGTGCGGTTCGATGGACCGCTAGAACCGGGAAATCTGTCTCGACCTCTACCGCGACTGCCGGTGTCGGCCGCATAGCCACAGAAGGGGAAGATGAGCCAGCAACTGATCCGGTGGGCTGAGCTGAACCACCTGGACCTCCCCTAAACGGACACTCCCTCATAACATGGCCCGGGCGGCCGCAAGCAAAACAAGCATCTGTACCAAAACGACATTCCCCGAAATGGGGTCTACCACAGTGAGAACACCGAGGCAAAGGTGGCCTCGTCTGACCGGAACCTCTGTCCGCCCGTGAACCCGAGGCCCTGGAACTTTGGCCTCCTCCTGAGTGCCCAGTGCTATCAAATTGCCTGCCCGTCAACTGGGAAGACATACTACGGGCTGGCTGAGAAAAATATCCACTGTGCTGCTGAGGCTGACCGCCTCGAGATTCCCCAAAATATCTAGCTGATCTGGCCCGCTTGGGCGGTCTCCTGTCACCATCTCTACCCAACCGATCCTCTCTGTGTCGGTCCTCCATCCCTTGCGCGTAAGCCTGTAGCCGGGCTATGTCCATACCAGTCTGCGATGCCATCGCCATACAGCTGTCAATCAGGTAGCGATCTAACCCTATCACATACCGATGGATCCTGTCAGCCATGTCCGCCACAATGGCAGGTGCATATCTGGCCAGAGAATCAAACTCTAAGTTGTACTCTCGGACACTCCTGCCATTCTGTCTCAGCTATAAGAATCTGTCAACTCTCGCCCGCCGCAACTCTGGGGGCAAAAGGTGGCTGAGAAAAGCGGCTACAAACTCGTCCCATACGGCTGGGGGAGCACCCTCGCCTCTGGACAGCTCCCAGGACTCGTACCAGTTAAGCGCTATATCTCGCAATCCGTGTGAAGCCAGCTCGACAGATTCGGTCTCCGAGGCCTTGACTAGCCCCAGCACACGCCGCATCTGTCGAATGAAATCATGGGGAAAGTGAATCCCAGAGTGCGGCTCAATCTCAGTCTTCCCGTTCAGTCCCTATATTAGAGGAGCGTGAGGGAGCCTCAGCCCCAGCTCCAGCACCTCCGGCTCCTCCACCGGATGCTTTAGGCCAAGATATAATAGAGGTCATACATTTGCTTACTCAATTGGTTGCTGCTCAGGCTCAGCGGCAAAGTGCAGGGCAAGGTGATAGGGTTGTTAGTGCAAGAGCCCGTGACTTCATTACCTTAAACCCTCTGGAATTCTTTGGATCAAAGTCGAATGAGGAACCTCAGGAATTTATTGATGGGATGTTGAGGACGCTTCATTTGATACATGCTTCGGATACCGAATCGGTGGAGTTAGCATCGTATAGATTGAGAGATGTCTCGATCCAATGTTACACGGTTTGGATGGCTTCACGGGGAGCCAATGCACCTCTCCCGGTATGGCAAGAGTTTGTTGATGCTTTCCTCCGACATTATATGCCTCTAGAAGTTCGGCGAGCTAGAGCCGATAAATTCTTGAACTTGAGGCAAGGTAGCATGAGTGCTTTAGAGTACAGTCTCCGCTTCAATTCCTTAGCTAGGTATTCTTCGGCCATGGTAGTGGATATGGGTGACAGAGTACACCGATTTGTGAAAGGCCTAGGGCCGCATTTGATGGATAGGTGTTTGACTGCGTCCCTTCAAGACAATATGGATATTGCACGCATTCAGGATCATGCTCAGAACTTAGAAGAAAGTTTACAACAGCAGAGAAGCGAACGTGAGCATGATAGAGGACATAGCAGGAGGTCCATATTTTCGGGTCCGGTGAGTGAGTTCAGAGGTGGGCACAGACAGCAGATGTCTAGGCACTCAGGCGATTCTATGACTAGTGCGCCTCCACAGTTTTCAGGCCAGAGATTCGACAGACCTACTCGTTCCGGACCGAGTCAGAGTTATTCGGGGTCTTAGTTCAGAGATGATTCGGGTCAGGCAAGGCCACCCGTACCATGATGTTCCCAGTGTGGGAAGTTGCATTGGGGTCGATGCCGATTGGGTTCAGATGTTTCCTATTCATGTGGTCGACCAGGCAATATCATGCGTGATTTCCCCTTAGTTCATGGTAAAGGTAGGACCCAGCCTTCAGGGTCGGTAGCCGGATCTTCAGCGTCTGTACGCCCTATGGGGCCAGGTTCACATGCGCCAGTCGGCCATGGTAGAGGCAGAGGGAGAGTTCCCAGTTCTAGCAGTCCTCAGCACCGTGTTTATTGTCACGCCCCAATTCCATGGGACGTGATGGGCACCCGACCCCACATACGGAGCCGAGCGAACCCACAGACTCCTTTCAGGCAGATAATTTTTTTTTTTCAAATCTTTAATCTGGATAATCATGAAATACATATTAAAGTTTGTAAGTTAGACAGAATCTGTAATTATACAAAATTTAATACATAACACAAATTAACATATCGGTTGATGGAACCGCTGACAGACTGACATATCATACCCACGACACTGTCTGCAAAGTCTCTAACATAGATCCAGAAAACATATCATACCAACTCTGACTCGGCAACACTCCAGGAGCAAATGGAGCTGCCAATCCAACTGGAGCATCTTCAATCATAGCTGCTAATCATCTGGGAGTACCTGCGCGGCATGAAACGCAGCCCCCGAAGAACAGGGGGTCAGTACGGAATGTGTACTGAGTATGTAAGGCATACAACATAAGTAACAGAGCTATAACTGGAACAGACAAAACTAACAGATAAATACCCTACTTCGAATACCAGACACTTACCTTTCAGACTCAGCTCATACCTACCTGTCTCGTATACCAAAAGAGTACAGAAAGTAAGTCAGTCGGCCAGAGTACCCAAAAATACCTGTTTTGTAACCGCAGATCGCGTGTCCGAAGAGGTACAGAGAATACAGAGCGCACCGGTGATGTCACACGTCAGACGGAGTACAGCACATACAGAATATTCAGGTAAGATCATATATCGGACGAAAGGCCGAACGTACAGAGTAATCAGACGTCATCATACATCGAGCGGGATACAGAACGTTCAGATACTGACATATATCGGACAGAGTACAGAGCGTACAGAAGGCTCAGAAGATGACATGTGTCGGACAGAATACAGAATACATGTCAAAATCATAAACCTCATATGTGTATGACGTGTCCCGGCCCTCCGATGAGGGACTCGGTGAATAGGATCATGTATAGCAGAATCAGATATCATATTTGCAAATAGCGTGTCCTGGCCCTTTATTAAGGGACTCGGTAGATAAAATCATGCATCTCAGAATCATGTATACATAACGTGTCCCGGCCCTTTATTAAGGGACTCGGTAGATGAAATCATGCATATCAGAATCATGTATACATAACGTGTCCCGGCCCTTTATTTAGGGACTCGGTAGATGAAATCATGCATATCAGAATCATGTATACATAACGTGTCCCGGCCCTCTACTGCGGGTCTCGGTGAATAATAATCATGTGTCGTCCTGGCCACCATCCCCATATCATCACATCACAATCACATACAGATAACGTGTCCCGGCCCGCAAGTACGAGGGACTCGGTGAATAATGCAGAGAGGTTGCACGAGAACATGTCCTGGCCCGGGACTCAGTGAATCAGAATCGTATCGTGACGTACGCACGAGATCATAACGTGCCCTGGCCCGGGACTCAGTGAAAGATACATTGAGTCGCGCACGAGCAGAGTAGTGCAGAAACATATGCATGTGAAATCAGACTCGATGGATACATACGCTTACTATCCTCGGAAGATTCAGCACAAGTCTCGGATTCGTCCGAGTTAGTATTAGGAAGTCATGAACATTTAGAAAGCAGAAACCTCTTCGGACTTTTAAGCGATCCGAGATCGTACCGGAAGAACATTACTACTTACAGAACGTACTCATATCGGAATATTCGAATCAGAAAACACATATCCACACACTCATAGCAGAATGCTTATATCGGAATATTCGTATCAAAATACTTATATCAAACATTTATGTCAGAATGTTTATATCAAAATACTTATATTCGGGTACTTATTAGAACGCTTCCATCGAATTATTCAAACCAGATCATCCGTATCGGGTCACTTATATCGGACTAGTCAAATCAGAATACTCATATCGGGGTTACAGGATACTTATAGCAAACTCGAATAATTAGTCCAAAATTTCCATTGTTTAGCGAACGGAATTAATGCAAATAGTACTATACACTTAGGTCTTGAGGGATGCGGGCCCACCTCGGGTCAAGTCGGATAATGGACCTAAAAATGTGGTCATTATGTTCTATTAGGTCATCCTTGAAGATTTCAAAACATTCCACTTTCGTTTTCAAAGGTTACGGACGCTTAACCATTTCTAGCACTGAAGTGTAACTAATTAGTTCAATTCTATTGAATGAATAGTAACTAAATTCGATCTTGGATTTCTAGATTTAGAGCGGCCCCCGAGGCACGTAATCAAGCCTAGTACATCTAAGACATGGCAAAGAAGGAAAAGGGAAGCCCTACATACCTTTTCTGCCGCTTACGCTACTCCAAATCCCAGTCCCAAGTTCGCCAAAATCCGCAATTTGGTCATGTTTGCCAGTTACTATTCATGAGGCTTTAAAATTCCAATCTTGAATTTGTTCTTGTCTGCCGAAATTTCGGCAGCACCTCCCCTGTAACTGCACCATCCCGAGAATATGGCTCGGCCCAAATCAACATCAACAACAATCCGGGAATTCAACCCGGCCAAACTATCAACAATACCAACAATCCATACATTTAACAACATTATTGCCATCAATACAAGGAAGCATATTTGATTCACATTATCTAGCAAAACAGCCCGCACACAATTATAACTTCCATTTGAGTTGTTAAACTCTCATTTACATCATAAAACCCGCAACACAACATCAACAATCAACACAAACTACATTATGACATAAGTAGTCTTCTTTCTACATAACTCAACAACTTCCATCCAACTTCACACTATCAAACTAAGGTCAACATTTCTATATTCATTAACTAATTCAAGATTATACAAATACATTCCATTAGCATTCCATACATTATTCACGAATTCAAGTATTCCCACCAATTCCATATTCCATCCAAACCTTCTACGAACACAACAAAGCTTCCAAATCACATTGTCTTCCCTACTAATTTATTAACAACAACCATAATTCACATTTAGAACCTTACTTCCATCATTATATAAAAATCATATAAAATTCACATTAATTCCCATAATTACATACAAGCAACTTCAATGCCAATTCAAGTCGTTAAACCCTTATTTGGATCATAAGGATCACAACAACACAACTAACAAACTAAATAAATTTAATCCACTTCCATTCCAATTCCATACACCACACGGCCAACATCAACATGTGTAATTTCCTAAATTTCATTCATTTTCTACACATCACAACAACACACAAACATGTTACATTCAATTAATTCTCCATTCCTACACAACCACACACACTCACGGCCTCAACACCTCTCACACGGCCACACATACACACACCATATTTTACGAACTTCATTCACTTACACATTCCACAACATCCACAAAACATGCAAAACACCTATAAAATAAGGTGGAATCATACCTTTTCCTTCCACTTCTCCACACGGCTAGCATTGTTTCTTGCCAAACAATTAGTTTTCTTCTTCCAACAATCACTCCACGTCGACGAGGGCCTTCTAATTAGTAAGAAAACATGAAGCAACCAATTTTTCAAGATCAAATTGGAGGGGCTGGTTTCGGCCAGCCCCCTTGGCCGTCCCTCTCCTCTTTCTTTTCTTCACTTCTTTCTTTCTTTCTTTCCTCCCCTTTCTTAAAAGATGACAAGTATATATATATATATATATATATATATATATATATATATATGTAGCAAGCATGTGAGGGGCACATGCCCCTCTCTAGAATTTTCCTTTTCTTTTTCTTTATTTTTTTTTTCTAGAATTCTCTTGATTTCCTCCTTTCATAACTTTTTCTAGAGTTTTGTAAAATTACCATTTTGTCCCTCGTCTTTCCACAAAATTACCATAATGCCATTTTGCAAATTTCCTTTTTTGCCCTCAGTCTTTCTCAATATTTCCACACTACCAATGTCCATAAATATTATTCATAACCTACTTACACATTAAAATAATTGTGAAGATGGTCTCACCCTTAACTTTCCGCGACGACCTCGAAATATCCGAAGGTATGAAATACGGGATATAACATTTATGCTTTGGCTGGACGCCAAGATCTTGAGTCTTCTCCTGATGTGGTCACATGTATATTATCGTTATTCTCTCATAATGTATATGCTTTGATTGATCCGTGATCCACATTATCATATGTTACTCCGTATGTTGCTGGTCGATTTAGAGTCGAACCGGAGTCGATCAAACCTTTTGAGGTGTCTACACCTGTGGGTGAATCGGTAATAGCTAGCTGAGTATATAGAAACTGTATAGTTGTGATTTGTGATCGTCATACTATGGTTGATTTGCATGAGCTAAAAAAGATAGACATTGATGTTATTATGGGCATGGATTGGTTGGCTTCTTGCTATGCCAATGTCGATTGTAGATTGAAAGTGGTTCGTTTCCAATTTCTGGGAGAACCAGTTCTAGAATGGAAAGGATATACGGCGTCACCAAACGGTAGGTTTATTTCCTATCTAAAGGCAAGGAAAATGATCACAAAGGGATGTATCTATCATCTAGTTCGGGTTCGAGATATAGAAGCCGAATCGCCCACTCTTCAGTCAGTTCCCGTGGTGAATGAATTTCCGGATGTGTTCCCAGAAGAGCTTTCAGGCCTTCCTCCCGAGCGGTATATTGATTTTTCCATTGATGTGTTGCCAGGCACTAAGCCTATATCTATTCCTCCCTATAGAATGGAACCCGCAGAATTGAACGAGTTGAAGGAGCAATTGAAAGACTTGCTTGAAAAAGGCTTTATTAGGCCTAGTTCATCCCCGTGGGGAGCACCCGTATTGTTTGTCCGAAAGAAAGATGGCTCCTTAAGAATGTGCATTGACTATCGACAATTGAATAAGGTGACGATTAAGAACATATATCCCCTTTCGAGGATTGATGACTTATTTGATCAATTACAAGGTGCCAAATGGTTTTCAAAGATTGATTTGAGGTCCAGGTATCACCAAGTGAGATTTAGGGAGAAAGATATCCCTAAGACAGCCTTCAGAACAAGGTATGGTCATTTTGAATTCCGAGTAATGCCATTTGGGCTAACTAATGCACCGACAGTGTTTATGGATTTGATGAACAATGTGTTCAGGCCCTTCCTGGATTTATTTGTGATCGTATTTATCGACGATATGTTATATCCCGTATTTCGTACGTTCGGATATTTCGAGAAAGTCGTGGCAAGTTAAGGACAAGGTCATTGTCAAGGATGATTTTAATGTACAAGTTGTTTGGAATATTATTCATGAACAGTGGTAGTATGAAAATGTTGGGAAAGGCCAAGGGTAAAAAGAGGAATTTGCAAAATGGCCAATGAAAATAATGTGGAAGGTTAGGGGCAAAATAGTAATATTGAGAAAAGTCGAGGGGCAAACTGGGAATCTTACAAGAGTTTCATGAAAATTCCAAAAAAAAAGAAGAAGGATGGCAAATAAGTCATCCTTGCTATAAATTGAAGAAATTTCTAGAAAAGAAGAAAGGAAAATAAAATAAGATAGGCATGTTCCATGCACATGACCTCTTAATAAATATGGCACATGGATGAAAATTCATCATATGCCTTGAGAAGGTTCATGAAAACTTGAGAGAAAAAGGAAAGAACAAGGAGAAAACCAAAGGGCCAATTTCGGCCATGGTCTCCAATTTTTGTCTCTTGAAAGTTTGTCCCAAAAATTATTTTCTTGTTGTATTCCTACCAATTCAAGGGTCCTCTACAACATGGTGGAGTTGTTTTGGAAGATGGAGGGCTTGTTTCATCAATTTGAGACCTTAGCCAAGTGAAGAAGTTTGGATGAAAAGGTAAGAATTCAATCTTCTTTTATGTATTATGGATGCTTGTGGATGTCGTGGTGTGTAGAAATGCATGGAAATCATGAAAATAATGTGTGTTGTAAGTAAGGCCGTGTGATGGTTGGGCCGTGTGTATGTTGTGATGAAAGTCATGAATTAATGTTAATTAGCATGTTTTGAATATTGTAGTGTGAAGAAAAGAATGAAAATTCTCCTTAGGTGTGTGTGTTGGGTGTGGGCCGAATGGCCCCTCTTGGTGTGTTGAAAAATAAACAAATTGTCATTAGCGTTTTAGTTGCCGTCGTTATGAATTCTGTGATGAGAAGTGCAAGTTTAGTGACTCAAAATAATGTTATGATGGTTGTGGGATGATTTGGAAATTTATGTGAATTTTATGTAATTCTTGTATTTAGGAGAATTGTATTGTTAATGTGTGGGGTAATGGTATAAGTTATGAATTTGGAAGAGAAGAATGTGTTTGGTGTAGTTCTCGGATTTGGAGGCAATTTCGGGAGAGTTGGAGCCTTGTTTGAGTTGTTTAAAATATTGTGTGAATTGAATTTGATATTGAAGTGTTGTTAGAATAATTGTTGGTATTGTTGATAGATTGGCCGGGTTGAATTCCCGGATTACTGTTGATGTTGATTTGGGCCGAGCCATATTCTCGGGATGGTGTATTTACAGGGGAAATGCTGCCGAAATTTCGGCAGAATATAGGTGAATCCATTTGAAAGATTAAGACAAGGATTGGTTAAGATTGAATTCCTAACGTTTTGTAATTTACATTTGGTAAACATGACCATTTGTAGGTTTTGGAGGAAACGGGATTCGAATTTGGAGAAGCTTAAGAAGCGGAAAAGGTATGTAAGGCTTACCCTTCCTTTCTTTTGGCATGTCCTAGTTGTAATAGGCTATGATACGAGTCTCGAGGGAAACTCTATTCCTAGAAATCCGAGCTTGATTTTGACCCCTATTCATTTAGTGAAATTGAACTAAGAACCTTATGCTTTGATGGAAACATAGTTTGAACGTCCGTAACTTCTACAAAGGAAACCAGATTGCCCTGAAACCTTCATGGATGACTCTATAAGGCTAAATGTTCATAGTTTATATACGCCACCTCGACTTAATCCGAGGTGGGCCCATAATTCACGAACCCTATTTGTATTGCTCTATTGGACTCATTTCCACATAGTAATTAAGAGGAACTTGGGCTATTGTTCTGGATATGTTATGAACTGTATGTACTCTCTGATATAAGTATCTGGAAATTCTGATATGAGTATTCCGATATTGGCATTTGGATACAAGTATTTTGCATATGGATATTTTGACAAAAGTATTTTGACATAAGTACTCCGATACAAGAAATTTGACGTAAACATTTTGATAGAAGTATTCGGATATAAGTATTTTGGATATGAGAATCCCGACATAAGTATTCTGATATAACTACTCTGATATAAGTATTTTGATATAAGTATTTTGACCTAAGCATTCTGACATAAGTATTCTGATATGAGTACTCCGACATAAGTATTTTAATATAAGCATTCTGATATGGGTAATCTGTTATGAATATTCTGATAGCACGTTCGATTATTCTATCGAGTCTGATTATATGTGCATTTGGTTTCTCACTACTCTGCTCGTGCATGTGTCATGATCTCTTTCACCGGGTCCCGGGCCGGTTTATATCGTGCGGATGGGCCGCCGAGTCCCTTGTCGGGGGGCCGGGTCCCATGTATGAATTCCGAAGTATGATGTGTCCGGTTCCGGGGTACTGTGGCATATGTCCGTCCCCGGTTACCGTGTATATGTTACGAAGCATGATGTGTCCGGTTTCCCGGCGTGTGATCTGTCCCCGGGGTTACCGTGGTTATGATATGATGTGTTATGTGACGGAGATGTTCGAAGATATGAAATCTTCTGAAATGTGATATGTTGTGGCGCCAAAGGCAGGAGTGGCGACCACGTTCCTGTGCCCTATTATGATTCTGTCTGTCTGATTGGATTATGATATGATTCTGTCCGTCCGTCTGGATTATGATTTTGCCCGTCCGTCTGGAATAGGATTCTGTTTGTCCGTCTGGATTATGACTCTGTCCGTCCGTCTGGATCATAATTCTGTCCCCCCGTCTGGATTATAATTCTGTTCGTCCGTCTGGATTATGATTCTGTCCGGTATACTTCTGTGTGTCCGGTTGAATCACGTCTCTGTATGTTACACTTCTGATGATCTGATCCGGACCTTACATTTTGTACCTCTGTCTATGATTATGATCATGTCAGTCACATTTTGTGCCCCAGATCTGTACGATGATTCTGCTAGCCAAACTCTGTATGTCCGTTTCGGATTTGGGTTCGATTCTGTTCGTTATATTTCTGTACTTCTGGTTCGGATTATGATTATACTTATGACATTTTCGCTTTACATACTCGGTACATTTTCCGTACTGACCTCCTGTTCTTCGGGGGCTGCGTTTCATGCCGCGCGGGTACTCCCAGATGAGCTGAAGTTATTACAGGAGATGATCCAGCGGAGTTGGTAAGCTCCAATTGCTCCTGGAGTGCTGTCGAGTCAGAGTTGGTATGTTATGGTTCTGGACTTATGTTAGAGACTTTGCAGACAGTGTCGTGGGTGTTGGTTGTCAGTCTGTAAGCGGCTCCGTCAGCCGATTTGTCAGTCTCTGATATATTGTACTGAATTATGTATGATTGTGGATCCGTTCGGCTTCAAAGAATACTTTCTGAAAAAAAAAATTATTATGCATTTGACCTTTTTCGATTTAAGAAGTTTGATATGATTTTTTTGTACAGAAGAAGTCTGAGGGTTCGCTCGACCCTAAATAAGGGTCAGGTGCCCGTCACACCTTAGTAAGGTCTGGGTGTGACACGATATCTTGGTGTATTCTAGATCCGAGGCAGAGCATGCGGATCATTTGCGTACTGTCCTTAGTGTTCTTCGAACTCGAGAGTTGTTTGCAAAGTTTTCCAAATGCGAGTTTTGGTTGAATTCAGTGGTGTTTCTGGGACATATTGTTGCAGCCGATGGTATTCGAGTAGATGGTAAAAAGATTGAGGCCGTGAAGACTTGGCCAAGGTCCATAACTCCTACGGAGGTTCGTAGCTTTCTGGGCTTAGCTGGTTGTTACAGGAGATTTGCTGAAGGTTTTTCTTCTATTTCTGCCCCCCTCACAAAGTTGACCCAGGAATCGGCAGAGTTTCAATGGACAGACGCTTGTGAACGTAGCTTCCAACAGTTGAAAGATAGATTGACTTCCGCCCCAGTCTTGACACTTCCAGAGGGATTGGAAGGATATGTTGTTTATTGCAATAATTCAGGCATTGGGCTAGGCTGTGTATTGATGCAACATGGTAAGGTGATTGCGTATACTTCAAGGCGGTTACGGAAACATGAGAAGAATTACCCAACCCATGATCTAGAATTGGCCGTAGTGGTTCATGCGTTAAGGATATGGAGACATTATTTATATGGTATCCATGTGAACATTTATACAGATCATAAGAGTCTTCAGTATATCTTCAAGCAGAAAGAGTTTAATTTGTTGCAACGACGTGTTACACCTCGGATTTTTTTTTTCGTTGGTACGTAAGTGAACGAACCAGTGATAAGTATGAGTGCATGAGGTCCATGAGCAAGAAACGACGTTTGATGACCTTAGGCGAGATTTCGAAGGTATCCGATATGAGATGAGAAAGTTGGCTAAGTTAAGATGAGATATAAGGTGAGCAATGCATGTGCATGGACGTGGGTGATTAAAATGAGAAGTCTAAGAGTTATGAAAAGTTGTAGATTTGAAATCTGCCCAGTGGTCGTAAAGTGCAAAATACGGACCGTAAATTGGTATACGGTCCGTAAACTGGCAGTCGTAAATTACCATGCAAGATTTCGACTTTCTGCCCAGTTGAGAAATGGTAAAATACGACCAGGAGGACTGACCATAAAGTGATTTACAGCCCGTAAACCATGGTCGTAAATCACCATGCATGCAGCCAAAGTTTATGGTTCTGGAAATGGTTAAAGACGACCACGAGGGACGGTCCGTAAAGTGGAATACGGACCGTAAACCTCCATGGACGACCACTGTTCACCCAACACAGATTTTTGAAATTCATTAAATAAGGGAACCAACACTTATTTTATTTCATTACAACATTACACCACTTCTCTCTAAAACCTCTCTCTACATTCTTTATACAAGTTTTCAAGGATATTTGAGGATCAACAACATAAAACAAGGTGAATCAAGAGTAAGAACATCGTCGAAGATCATCCAAGTCAAGAAATCCAAATGGAGAAAAACTAGGGTTTTTGCTCAAAGTGGAGTATTATTAACCAAAGCTTGTTCCTACAACTTCTAAGGTAAGATTCATGATTTTTACATGATGTTTAAGGTATTGAAGAGTTGAAATACATGGATTGTAGAAAATATGATCATGTAGGTCATAAATGATGAATAGTGACATTTTGAGGAATAGTTAGAATTGAATCATGAATGTTGTTGTGTTGTGATATAAATGTATTATAAATGGCACTAAGATCATAAACTAGACACATTAGACGAATGGACGAAGTTGGATGTTATGACCATGAATATGGGTGAATAGGCAAATTAAGGAATCTAGATAATGTGGATAATGTGAATGACTAATGGCCATTGTTATGATATTAATGAAGGTATAGACGCTAGCATTGGGAGGAAGCATGCAAATGTAGAATAGTCCGACGAAAAGGTATGTAAGGCTAACCCTTCTTTCATAAGGCATGGTTCCTTGGCCAAACTCTTAAATTCTCTATATGAGTATGTTGTATTCAAACGATTGACACTCCGAGCTCATAAGCTCACGATCCTCGATATGTGCTACGATTGTACTATGCACCCCATATGACGAGTAAGCATAAGATATAGATGTAGCGAAAATGATGATGATAGTGATGACGATGATAATAATAATGATGCTAAAGGTGCCTGCGGGATATTATACTTACATGTGCCTATGAAGGGCTATAATGACACCCCGAGCTTATAACGCCGGGTAGGATATATGTATATGAATATGTATAAAGTATGTATACGATTACGAAACGCGCGCACACCTCTGTAGATGGTACGGATAACCCTGAAGCCTTGGTAGGGCCAGGTATGAGTAACCTTGGGCCTTGGTTGGCCAAGTATTATGAAACACCGATCCTATGAGGTCGGGTATGCTATGTATAATGCTATGTATATGAAATGACTAAATATATAATATGAATATGAATGCGATAAGACTATGTATAAGAATACGAATATGAGCACAAGTATGGTACGAGTACTATTATGGAATACGGATGATGACGTAGGTGTACAAATACGTATGGAAAATGGAAAGTCCTACGAAAGACAGGTAAGTGCTATGACGATGATATTATTGTCTCCCCCTCCTATGCTATTTCATATGTTGTTCATGATGCTTATTTATTGATGTTGCTCATGCTTTATATACTCAGTACATTCTTCGTACTGACGTCCTTTTCTTTGTGGACGCTGCGCCATGCTCGCAGGTGCACAGGGAGACAGACTTTATCCATAACTGCCTATTCAGAGATTACATAGAGAGCTCCATTTCCTTCAGAGCCATATCTCTTTGGTACTCATTATTTTTTGTATAATATTATGGGCATAGCGGGGTCCTGTCCCGCTAATGTGATATGTTATACTCTTAGAGGCTAGTAGACATGTGTGTGTGGGGGTAGATGTGTTTGGCCTTGTCGGCCTATGTTTTGTATATCATTTTGTCGGCCACGTTGGCCCATCTACAGTGATGTGGCATAGATGCCTATGATGATATAAATGTGTTGTTGTCCAAATGGGACTAGTTGACGAATGAGTGGAAATGCATGTATAATTATGTGGCTCACTTAGATGTAAGCATAAGAGTAAGCTAAGAGGGTGCCCGGGTGGGCTAGCACCGGCTGCTCGTCGCGGCCCCGAGTCGGGTCGTGACAAAAGTGGTATCAGAGGAGTTCAGTCCTAGGGTGTGTCTACGAGCCGTGTCTAGTAGAGTCTTGGTTATGGGTTTGTTGCGCGCCACACTTATAAACAAGAAGCTGCAAACATTTCAAGAATAAATGACCTTCTTGCTTAATAAAAATCGTGCGGTAGAGCTATGATGTAGGATTTTCTTGCTCCTAAATCGTGTGTTGTGTATTTCAGAGATGCCTAAAAAGGGAAAGACTACGGCAGCCCAAAAGGGCAAGACGGTGGCAGAGAAGGGGGCTAAGAAAGCACCGCCACCGGTAGTAGAGGAAAGTGAGTCCCAGGGTGCGGCTCAATCTCAGTCCTCCCAGACAGTGCCCGTCTCTGAGGAGCGTGAGGGAGCCTCAGCCCCAGCTCCAGCACCTCCATCTCCTCCACCAAATGCTTCAGGCCAAGATGTAAAAGAGGTCATTACTTTATTGACCCAATTGGTTGCGGCCCAGGCTCAGAGGCGCAGTTCAAGTTATGGTGATAGGGCTGTTAGTGCAAGAGCCCGTGATTTCATTACTTTGAACCCTCCGGAATTCTTTGGGTCAAAGATGGAGGAGGATCCTCAGGATTTCATCGATGGTATGCTAAGGAAGTTCTGATTGATATATGCTTCAGACACCGAGTCGGTAGAGCTAGCGTCATATAGATTGAGAGATGTCTTGATCCAGTGGTATACGGTATTGATGGCTTCACGGGGAATCAATGCACCTCCCCCGGTATGGCAAGAGTTTGTTGATGCTTTTCTCCGTCATTATATGCCTCCAGAAGTTCGCCGAGCAAGGGCCGATAAATTCTTGAACTTGAGGCAAGGAAGCATGGGTGCCCTAGTGTATAGCCTCCGTTTTAACTCCTTGGCCAGGTATGCTTCGGCCATGGTAGCAGATATGGCGACAGGGTACACCGATTTGTAAAGGGCCTAGGGCCCCATCTGATGGATAAATGCTTGACTGCGTCCCTTCAGGACGGTATGGACATTGCACGCATTCAGGCACATGCTCAGAACTTAGAAGAAAGCCTACAACAGCGAAGAGGTGAACGTGAGCAAGATCGGGGACATAACAAGAGGGAAAGATCTTCAGGCCCAATGAGTGAGTCCTGAAGCGGACACAGGCAACAGTTCCCTAGACATTCGGGCTATTCTATGACCAGTGTACCTTCACGATTTTCAGGCCAGAGCCTTGATAGATCTACTCATCCCGGGCCGAGTCAGAGTTATTCGGGGTCCCAGTTTAGAGGTGATTCAGGCCAGTCAAGGCCACCTATACCACGATGTTCCCAGTGTGGGAAGTCGCATTGGGGTCAATGCCGATTGGGTTCAGATGTTTGCTATTCATGTGGTCGACCAGGCCATATTATGCGTGATTGCCCCTCAGTACATGGTAGAGGTAGGACCCAACCATCAGGGTCGGTTGCCAGATCTTCGACATCTGTACGCCCTACGGGGCCAGGTTCACATGCGCCAGTCGGACATGGTAGAGGTAGAGGCAGAGCTCCCAGTACTAGCGGTCCTCAGCACCGTATTTATGCCTTGGCTGGACGCCAAGATCTAGAGTCTTCTCCTGACGTGGTCAAAGGTATATTATCGGTATTCTCTCATGATGTATATGCTTTGATTGATCTGGGCTCCACGTTATCATATGTTACTCCTTATATTGCGGGTCAATTTATAGTTGAGCCGGAGTCGATCAAACCTTTTGAGGTGTCCACACCCGTGGGTGAATCGGTAATAGCTAGCCGAGTATATAGGGATTGTATAGTCACGATTTCTGACCGTCGTACCATGATTGATTTGCATGAGCTAGAAATGGTAGATTTTGATGTTATTATTGGAATGGATTGGTTGGCTTCTTGTTATGCCAATGTTGATTGCCGAATGAAGAAGGTTCGTTTCCAGTTTCCGGGAGAACCAGTCTTAGAATGGAAAGGGAATGCGGCATCACCAAAAGGTAGATTTATTTCTTATCTAAAGGCAAGGAAGATGATCACGAAAGGATGTATTTATCATCTAGTGCGAGTTCAAGATGTAGAAGCTGAATCGCCGACCCTCCAGTCAGTTCCCGTAGTGAACGAATTTCTGGATGTGTTTCCGGAAGAGCTTCAAGGCGTTCCCCCCGAACGGGAGATTGATTTTACCATTGATGTGTTGCCAGGCACCACACCTATATCTATTCCTCCATATAGAATGGCACCCGCAGAATGGAAAGAATTGAAGGAGCAATTGAAGGACTTGCTTGATAAAGGATTTATTAGGCCTAGTTCATCCCCGTGGGGAGTGCCCGTATTATTCGTCCGAAAGAAAGATGGCTCCCTGAGAATGTGCATTGATTATAGGTAATTGAATAAAGTAACGATTAAGAATAAATATCCTCTCGCAAGGATTGATGACTTGTTTGATCAATTGCAAGGCGCCAAATGGTTTTCAAATATTGATTTGAGGTCTGGGTATCATCAAGTGAGGGTTAGGGAGAAAGGTATCCCTAAGACAGCCTTCAGAACAGATATGGTCATTTTGAATTCCGGGTGATGTCATTTGGGATAACTAATGTGCCAGCGGTATTTATGGATTTGATGAATAATGTGTTCCGGTCCTTTCTGGACTTATTTGTAATCGTATTCATTGATGATATTTTGGTGTATTCTAGATCCGAAGCAGAACATGCGGATCATTTGCGTATTGTCCTTGGAGTTCTTCGAACTCGAGAATTGTTTGCAAAGTTTTCCAAATGTGAGTTCTGGTTCAACTCAGTGGCATTTTTAGGGCATATTGTGGCAGCCGATGGCATTCGAGTGGATAGTCAAAAGATTGAGGCCATGAAAACTTGGCCAAGACCCACAACTCCTACAGAGGTTCGTAGCTTTCTGGGCTTAGCAGGTTATTACAGGAGATTCGTTGAAGGTTTTTCCTCTATTTCTGCACCACTCACAAAGTTGACACAGAAATCAGCCAAGTTTCAATGGACAGATGATTGCGAACGTAGTTTCCAAGAGTTAAAGGGTCGATTGACTTCTGCCCTAGTTATGACACTTCCAGAGGGATTGGAAGGATTCGTTGTGTAATGCGACGCTTCAGGTGTTGGGCTAGGCTGTGTGTTGATGCAACATGGCAAGGTGATTGCGTATGCTTCAAGGCAATTGCGGAAACATGAGCAGAATTACCCTACCCATGACTTAGAATTGGCCTCGGTGGTCCATGCATTAAAGATATGGAGACATTACTTATATGGTGTCCACGTGGATATTTACACAGATCATAAGAGTCTTCAATATATCTTCAAGCAGAAAGAGTTGAATTTGCGGCAACGACGATGGCTAGAGTTGCTAAAAGACTATGATGTTGAGATCCTGTACCACCCCGGAAAGGCAAATGTGGTGGCTGATGCTCTTAGCCGTAGGTCGATGGGAAGTCTAAGTGATGTACGACCAGAAAAGAAAGAGATGGCCCGTGAGCTTCAATAGTTAGCTAGCCTAGGAGTCCGAGTAGTGGACTCAGGTAGCAGCGGAGCTACTATCCAGAATACCGCAGTCTCGTCGCTAGTGGCAGAAGTGAAAGAGCGACAATATGAGGATCCCATGCTAATGCAGTACAGAAATACACTCCCTCAGAAAAATGAGTCATCTTTTGACATTTCAGGAGACGGAGCTCTCCGATGTAGAGGAAGATTATGTGTTCCCGATGTGGCCAGTTTACGCCACCAGATTTTGAGAAAAGCTAATAGTTCCCATTATTCTGTTCACCCTGGAGCGACGAAGATGTATCATGATCTTAAGTCTATATATTGGTGGAATGGGATGAAGAAAGATATAGCGGAATTCGTAGCTCAGTGTCCTAATTGCCAACAAGTGAAGATTGAACACCAAAAGTCGGGTGGATTGTTGCAAGCTATGGAAATCCCAACTTGGAAGTGAGAAATGATTAACATGGACTTCATTTCAGGCTTACCCCGCTCTCGACGTAAGTATGATTCCATATGGGTGATTGTGGACAGACTCACCAAGTTAGCTCATTTCTTACCGGTCAGGACGACCTATGAGGCAGAAGATTATGCGAAGCTTTATCTTAAAGAGATAGTAAAACTCCATGGCGTCCCGGTATCTATTATCTCCGACAGAGGGACTCAGTTTACAGCAAAGTTTTGGAGGTCTTTCCAAGAGGGTTTAGGGACCCGAGTTAGCCTTAGCACGACATTTCATCCCCAGACCGATGGACAAGCTGAACGTACTATTCAGACTCTTGAGGATATGTTACGAGCATGTATGATAGATTTTGGAGGGAATTGGGATGATCATTTGCCACTCATTGAATTTGCTTACAATAATAGTTATCATTCCAGCATTCAAATGGCACCATATGAAGCTTTATATGGGCGAAAGTGTAGATCCCCAAATTGGATGGTTCGAAACCGGAGAAACTAAATTGATAGGGCCATACTTGGTCCAGCAAGCTATAGAGAAGGTCAAGCTTATACAAGATCGGTTATTAGCAGCCCAAAGTCGTCAGAAATTCTATGCGGATAATCGTCGAAGATACTTGGAGTTCAAAGTGAAGGATTGGGTATTCTTAAAAGTTTCGCCAATGAAAGGGGTTATGAGATTTGGAAAAAAGGGGAAGCTTAGTCCCCGGTATATTGGACCATATGAGATTGTGCGCAAAATAGGAAAAGTGGCCTATGAGTTAGATCTACCTCCGGAATTGGAGTCAGTCCATCCAGTATTTCATGTCTCGATGCTTCGAAAATGTGTTGGAGATCCCACTAGGATCGTGGGTAAATGATGTGCAAGTGACAGAGAAATTGACTTATGAAGAGGTACCCATTGCCATATTAGACAGGCAAGTACGGAGGCTTAGAAACCAAGAGGTGGCCTCGGTTAAGGTTCTATGGAGAAGCAGTAAACGAGAGGAGATGACATGGGAAGTAGAAGAAAGTATGCGATCCAAATACCCACATTTATTTCAGCCCTTGGAAGAAGCCCAAGATGTGACGTCAAGATCATAAGGTATGTATATTTCCTTTTATGCTTTCGGGTCATGTGTGGCCAAATTTTTTATGTTGTTATGTTGTGGCCCTGTGTGGCATCGATATTATGGGTTGTTGTCGCAGGATGGTAGCGCCATATTATAAGGGAAACTCTGGCGAAATTTTTGTAGAACTCCCGAGCACTTTAACATTCGGGGACGAATGTTCTTAAGAGGGGGAGAATGCGGAAAAAAATTTCCGTTGGTACGTAAGTGAACGAACCAGTGATAAGTATGAGTTGTTACATCCGGTATTTTTGCATATTCGAAAAATTTGAGATAACTTGACTTGTAATGAATAAGGCCATAATTGGACCTTACTTGGTATGAATGTGTTGGCTATGAATACATTGGTGTGGAATTACGAAAGGAGGCCAAGGGCAAAGTTGGAATTTTGGAAACTTGTGCCATGAATTACAATTATTTAGCCAACAATTGGGCTCAAAAAAAAAAACAAGGCCCAACTAGGGAGCCCAACCGGCCATGGCATGTACAAATGGCCCAAGTCCATGTCTTGAATTAATTCCATGTGATGAATTATATTATATAAGTGGATAACTCTCAAGAAGTTTCAAGAAAACACAAAGCAAGAACAAGAAAAAGAAAGAGAGGCATTTCGGGTAAGTGAGAGAGAAAGAAAGAAAGAAAAGAAAAAAAAATTCTAGCCTTCAATCTTGAGCCAAAAAATTGTAGTTGTGGTGTATTACTACTAAGCCCAAGATTCTCTTCAAGGTGATACAATTATTTTGGCAAAAAACTACCATTTGTGGCAAGTGGAAAAGTTGAGAAAAGGTAAGAATTTTATCATTTTTATACCATGGGATATATGTATATATGTTGTAGTGTGTGGGAATGAATGAAAAGCATGAAAATCTTGTGAGTTGTGAATGTGTGTGTATGGTCGTATGTATGTATATGTTGAATGTCTATGGTGACTTGAAATTATGTTGAAATCTAGTTGTAGTTAATGTGGGAATTGTATTAGAAATGAAAGTTGAATGAATTAATGGAAGTTGGAGAATATAGTATGTGGCCGTGTGGTGTGTGTTGATGTTGGAAGGTGAACTAAATTTTGTTAGTATGTTAATTGTGTTAATTGTGAAGGGAATGAAAGAGTAATGGTTTTTGTTGTTATGGAAAAATGATTATTAAGTTGTTGTAGGAAAACATGCAGATGTGAAAGTAGGAAGATGCAAATTATGGTTATCATTGATGGAGTTTGAAGGTAAGAATATGTTATGGATGTTTATGCTAAAAGATTGGAAGTTGTGGGCGAAATCTGCCCTTAGTAGGAAACTTGTATATTGCGTATATCTTGTGTATATCTTGTGAAAATGGTATGATATGCCCCTGAAATATGTTGTAATGATCTTGATAAGTGTTGAATATGAAAATGGTAGGATTGGTTTGGAAGTGTAAGGTTGAAATGAAAGATGTTTCGTTATGCCGGAAAGACGGCTAGTAAAGCCATATCGTGTATTATGTTATGCTTGTTGTTGTTATTGATGTTGTTCCTGGGTTGCTGTGTTGATGAACCAAGTCGAGCTAAGTCTCGGGGATGTTATATATATAGGAGAAATGCTGCCGAAATTTCGGTAGGCAAGTATGTATTAAGTTTGGAGTCTTAAAGTTCGAAATTAACAATTGGTAAACTTGACCATTTCTAGATTTTGGACGAAATTGGAATTGAAGCCAAGCGAGCGTAAGGCGCAATCGAGGTATGTAAAGCCTTCCCCTTTATTCTTAGGCATGTTCTGGATGTAATAGGCTCGACCGCGAGCCTTCAGTACGACTCCGTTTCTCGGAATTCGAGATGGAAATCCATTCCAATTCCTTCAGTACAATTGAAACCATTTCCTTATAAAATGCCTTCAAAGTGAACTTTTGCACGAAACCTTCCCAAACGGAGTCGGAACACTTCCAAATGATTATGGATGACCTCATAAGGTCTATTGTCAGTAATTTACATATGTCGGCTCGAGTTGGTCCGAGGTGGGCCCACAAGGCCCGATGCCTTCTGTATAACCTTAATTATCTTGGTTCTGTCAGATTTTCTCAGAAAACATCTGGACTATTATTTTGATTATGAAATGACTATTTTTATGCAAATCTAACAAAATGATTTCTGGACATCTGAGAATCTGATCCTGATAATAATCTGTCGTGCCTTCCCAAGTAGGACATAGGCGCGCATTATGCATACTATCCGGATACTCTGACTTGACTCGCCGTTTGGCACCCTTCAGTTTGATTGAGTCTGTATGTTGAGTCTGTATGTATGTGGTTTCTCATTAATCTGTTCGTGGCTGTCTCAATGCATTCCTTCACTGCGTCCCGGGCCAGGTTCTGTTATCGTGCATGTTCCTCTGTATCGTTCACCGCGTCCGTCGGCGTGCGGGCCGGGATCTGTTATATCAGTATGATTATGATATTATGATTTGTGTATGGGGATGGCGGCCAGGATGGCATATGATCTGATCTGATTCTGTCTGTCCACCGCGTCCCGTACTAAGAGGGTCGGGTTCTGTTACCGCGCCCCCAGACAGGGCCGGGATCTATATGTATGTATGCATGTGCCACCAGCATTTATATAAGCACATGCCTCTGTATGATTCTGTATGATTCTGTATGACTCTGCATGCATAATTCTGTCCGACATACTTCTGTCCGTCCGTCTAGATTACAATTTTGTCTGTATGTCCGTATGGATTCTGATTCTGTACGTCTGTATGGTTACGGTTCTATCTGTCTGTCTGAACCATGACTCTGTCCGTCTGTTAGGATTATGATTCCGTCCGTCCGTTCGATTTATGGTTATGTCCGCTATATATATATGGTTCCGGTTCAGACTATGATTATGTTTGTTATGTTTCTGCTTTGCATACTCGGTACATTTTTTCGTACTGACCCCCGGTTTTTCGGGGGCTGCGTTACATGCCCGCAGGTACAGACGCACCTGGAGATACGCCGCCAGTTTAGGGCATCGATTCTGCTATTTTGGAAGAGCTCCTTTAATCCGGAGCAAATACTTTTGGTATATATCTTCTGTCATCTGTAAACTCTGTATGTATGGCATTTTGGGGTACGGCGGGGCCCTGTTCCGTCATCTGATTCTGTATGTCTGTAGAGGCCTGTAGATAGTAGATATGTGGGTTACGGGTTTCATCTGTTTAGGTAAGTACGAACGATTTTGTGACTCCGTCTGTATGTTAGCCTCATCGGCTTGTCTGTAAATTTCTGTATGTTCAGGTATTATGTTCGCGTGCGCCGCATCTGTATCGGCCTGATTCTGTACACATCTGTTGGAAAAAAAATTAGTATGGTACGAAATTCTGTTAAGTAGGTACGTATGGGTATCCAGTTAGGATACCAGTCGCGGCCCACGGGGTTGGGTCGTGACATGAGTGCATGAGGTCCATGAGCAAGAAACGACGTTTGATGACCTTAGGCGAGATTTCGAAGGTATCCGATGTGAGATGAGAAAGTTGGCTAAGTTAAGATGAGATATAAGGTGAGCAATGCATGTGCATGGACGTGGGTGATTAAAATGAGAAGTCTAAGAGATATGAAAAGTTGCAGATTTGAAATCTGCCCAGTGGTCGTAAAGTGCAAAATACGGACCGTAAATTGGTATACGGTCCGTAAACTGGCAATCGTAAATTACCATGCAAGATTTTGACTTTCTGCCCAGTTGAGAAATGGTAAAATATGACCAGGAGGACGGACCGTAAAGTGATTTACGACCCGTAAACCATGGTCGTAAATCACCATGCATGCAGCCAAAGTTTCTGGTTCTGGAAATGGTTAAAGACGACCACGAGGGACGGTCCGTAAAGTGGAATACGGACCGTAAACCTCCATGGACGACCACTGTTCACCCAGCACAGATTTTTGCAATTCATTAAATAAGGGAACCAACACTTATTTTATTTCATTACAACATTTCACCACTTCTCTCTAAAACCTCTCTCTACATTCTTTATACAAGTTTTCAAGGATATTTGAGGATCAATACCATAAAACAAGGTGAATCAAGAGTAAGAACATCATCGAAGATTATCCAAGTCAAGAAATCCAAATGGAGAAAAACTAGGGTTTTTCCTCAAAGTGGAGTATTATTAACCAAAGCTTGTTCCTACAACTTCTAAGGTGATTCATGATTTTTACATGATGTTTAAGGTATTGAAGAGTTGAAATACATGGATTGTAGAAAATATGGTCATGTAGGTCATGAATGATGAATAGTGACATTTTGAGGAATAGTTAGAATTGAATCATGAATGTTGTTGTGTTGTGATATAAATGTATTATAAATGGCACTAAGATCATGAACTAGACACATTAGACGAATGGACGAAGTTGGATGTTATGACCATGAATATGGGTGAATTAGAGGCAAATTAAGGAATCTAGATAATGTGGATAATGTGAATGACTAATGGCCATTGTTATGATATTAATGAAGGTATAGACGCTAGCATTGGAAAGAAGGGTGCAAGTGTAGAATAGTCCGACGAAAAGGTATGTAAGGCTAACCCTTCTTTCATAAGGCATGGTTCCTTGGCCAAACTCTTGAACCCTCTATATGAGTATGTTGTATTCAAACGATTGACACTCCGAGCTCATAAGCTCACGATCCTCGATATGTGCTACGATTGTACTATGCACCCCATATGACGAGTAAGCATAAGATATAGATGTAGCGAAAATGATGATGATAGTGATGACGATGATAATAATAATGATGCTAAAGGTGCCTGCGGGATATTATACTTACATGTGCCTTTGAAGGGCTATAATGACACCCCGAGCTTATAACGCCGGGTAGGATATATGTATATGAATATGTATAAAGTATGTATACGATTACGAAACGCGCGCACACCTCTGTAGATGGTACGGATAACCCTGAAGCCTTGGTAGGGCCAGGTATGAGTAACCTTGGGCCTTGGTTGGCCAAGTATTATGAAACACCGATCCTATGAGGTCGGGTATGCTATGTAAAATGCTATGTATATGAAATGACTAAATATATAATATGAATATGAATGCGATAAGACTATGTATAAGAATACGAATATGAGCACAAGTATGGTACGAGTACTATTATGGAATACGGATGATGACGTAGGTGTACAAATACGTATGGAAAATGGAAAGTCCTACGAAAGACAGGTAAGTTCTATGACGATGATATTATTGTCTCCCCCTCCTATGCTATTTCATATGTTGTTCATGATCCTTATTTATTGATGTTGCTCGTGCTTTACATACTCAGTACATTCTTCGTACTGACGTCCTTTTGTTTGTGGACGCTGCGCCATGCCCGCAGGTGCACAGGGAGACAGACTTGATCCATAGCTGCCTATTCAGAGATTACATAGAGAGCTCCATTTCCTTCAGAGCCATATCTCTTTGGTACTCATTCTTTTGTGTATAATATTATGGGCATAGCGGGGTCCTGTCCCGCTAATGTGATATGTTATACTCTTAGAGGCTCGTAGACATGTGTGTGTGTGGGTAGATGTGTTTGGCCTTGTCGGCCTATGTTTTGTATATCATTTTGTCAGCCACGTTGGCCCATCTACATTGATATGGCATAGATGCCTATGATGATATAAATGTGTTGTTGTCCAAATGGGACTAGTTGACGAATGAGTGGAAATGCATGTATAATTATGCGGCTCACTTAGATGTAAGCATAAGAGTAAGCTAAGAGGGTGCCCGGGTGGGCTAGCACCGGGTGCTCGACGCGGCCCCGAGTCGGGTCGTGACACGACGATGGTTGGAGTTGCTAAAATATTATGATGTTGATATCCTATATCACCCCGGAAAGGCAAATGTTGTGGCTGATTCTCTTAGCCGCAGATCTATGGGAAGTTTGTGTGATGTACGACCCGAGAAGAGAGAAATGGTCCGTGAGCTCCAGCAGTTAGCTAGCCTAGGAGTTCGAGTAGTGGACTCAGGTAGTAAGGGAACAACTATTCAGGATTTAGAAGTCCCGTTGCTAGTAGCAGAATTGAAAGAGCAGCAATACGAAGATTCCATGCTAATGCATTACAGAGATACCCTCCCTCAGAAAGAGGAGTCATCATTTGACATTTCAGAAGATGGAGTTCTTGTCACACCCTAATCCCGCTAGGGTGTGATGGGCACCCGACACCATATCCGGAGCCGAGCGAACCCACAGACTCTCAGTTCGTACATAGTCTTTTCGGACTACTAATCAAATAGAATGCAGCACATATTAAAACTTACTGAAATATATACATATTATATTTTTTTTTGTAGCTTTCAAATCAAACAAATCTGTAATCACACAAACTTTATATCATAATACAAAAACGACACATCGGCTGATGGAGCCGCTTACTAAACTGACATACCATACCCACGACTCTGTCTGCAAAGTCTCTAACATTACCGGAACCTCTAACACATATACTCTGACTCGGCAGTCCTCCAGAAGCAAATGGAGCTTGCCATCTTTGCTGGAGCATCTTCTATATTGTCTTCAACTCGTCTGGGAGTACCTGCGTGGCATGAAACGCAGCCCCTGAAGAAAGGGGGTCAGTACGGAATATGTACTGAGTATGTAAGACAAGAATACAGCAAACAGAATCATAATCGAACGGACATTACAAAATAAGTATGTTATCCAGAGTACCCGAGATACTTACTTCCCCGACACAAATCATGTGTACTGATGTCATATGTCAGACGGAGTACAGAAACATATACAATGCTCGAAATACCAAAGTTGTTACCTTTAACACTTAAACCATGTATATCATTATCACATACCGTACCCGGCCCGTTATGGGACTCGGTGAATGAAATCATACGTGCGAATATCATATATCATACACATACCGTACCCGGCCCGTGGAGGGACTCGGTGATGAAGTCATGTCATTAGTGCTCATATCATCATGCATGCATATGCATAGACATATATATACAGATATATATACCGTACCCGGCCCGTGGAGGGACTCGGTGATGAAGTCATGTCATTAGTGCTCATATCATCATGCATGCATATGCATAGACATATATACAGATATATATACCGTACCCGGCCCTCTAGTGAGGGACTCGGTGAGTGGAGTCATACCGTACCCGGCCCGTGAAGGGACTCGGTAATGAAATTATGTGCATATATATATATATATATATATATATATATATATATATATATATATATATATATATATATATATATTTACCGTACCCGGCCCTCTAGTGAGGGACTCGGTGAACAATGCAGTGGAGTGCGCACGAGAACGTACCCGGCCCGGGACTCGGTGAAAGAGATCATAGCACATGCACGAGCAGAGTAGTACGAAACTAAATGCATATAAATCAAGACTCAACACATTTACACACTTACCGTCATCAGAAGATTCATTAGAATAGTCGTACGTGCTCTTGTCTGGCGACCAAAACCTCAGAGTTTACAGAAGATATTCCTATCAGAAGGCTCGTAGCAAATTATTCATAACCGATTACTCATATCATAATCCTTATATTTGATTACATACCTAGACCAGAGTACTTTTATCGGATTACTTTTATCAGAGTACTTATATCAAAGTACTTACATCAAAATACTTGTATCAAAATATTCGTATCGAAATATTCGTTTCAAAATGCTCGTATCAGAATACTTATATCAAATCACTTGTATCGAACTAGTTGTATCAGAATAGTCAATTCAGAGTACTGATATCGGAGTTTCTAGATGCTTGTTTCAGGGGATGTATACGAATCACAACAATTCGGAATAATAGTCAAACGTTTTCCTTAATTATCGTACGGAAATGAATCAAATAAGACAACATAAGTAGGTCTCGGGGGTTGTGGGCCCACCTCGGGTCAAGTCGAGGTGGCTGACATAAGCTACGAACATTTGACTCTATGGGGTCATCCGTGTAAGTTTCAAAGCGATTTTCTCACATTTGTGCAATTTATGGGTGTTTGAATAGTTTTCCAAAAAAGAATGTAGAAATTATAATTCAATGTCACTGAATGAATAGTATCTAAAATCCAACTCGGATTTCTACGAGCAGAGTAACCCCTGAGGCTTCAAATCCAAACCTAACATACCTAAGACATGCCAAAAGAAGGAGGGGTAAAGCCTTACATACCTTTCTTGCCTTTTATGCTCGCCAAACCTCAAATCTCGTTTCGTCCGAAACCTACAATATATTCACAAGATATACAAAATATACAACTTTCCACCAAAGCCATAATTCATCCAAAACTTCTAATATTTAACACACTTATTCATAACATGTTTCCATCTTCTAATTTCACCAACAACCATCCCAACTTGCACATTAACAACTTCATTTCCATAATATCATAAAATTATACTAAGATGACATATTCTTCTACATTCCATTTTAGTGCCAACTTAAACCATTTAACCTTCATTTACATTATAAGAATCACAACAACACAACTAACATATTAAACAAAATTAATTCATATCCATTTCTATCTCCACACCACATGACCATAATTCCCACTTCCCGACTTCAACCAAATTCATTCAACTTTCATTTCCAATATAAATTTCACCATAACCACCACTAGAATACAACATAAAATTTACTCATCTTGGCTACACAATATTCTCATGCACATGGCTACATACCCACATACAAATACCATACAAACTTCCATATTCTCATGATTTCTAACCATTTCTACATACTACAACATAAATAAACTCTTCATAACACATAAAAGGGGATTGAATCTTACCTTTTTCCTTCAATCTTCTTCACTCAACCAAGTTGCTAAATTGATGAAACAAGTGCCCTTTCTTCCAAAATAACTACACCACGTTGTAAAGGACCCTTGAATTAGTAGGAATACTACAAGAAAATAATTTGTGGGACAAAATTTCCAAAGGGAAAAAATTTGGAGCCTTGGCCGAATGGCCTTGGCTTTGCTCCTCTTGTTACTTTTGTTTCTCTCTTTCTCAATTGTCTTGAAACTTCTAAATGTTTCAAGACAACTAAATGGCCCCTTTTATTTAATTTTAACACATGGGAAATCATTTAATTCCATGGGCTTAGGCCATGTATGGCCGGCCACCCCATGCAAAATTGGGCGTTACCCGGTTGGGCCCGAGTTGGTTCTAGCCCACTGACCTATTGACCTTAAAACGTCCATATCTCCTTGTACAGACGTCACCTGGGAACCCACGACCTATGGTTGGAAAGCTAATTCAATTATCTACAACTTCTATTTCTTGGTATTTTTCCAAATTCAAAACTTATAATACCGTGTTTTCCCCTCAAAGTCAGGTCACCCGAAACGTTTTCTTAAAAATATTCGTTTGGAGTGCTTCCACTTTGATTTGGCCTAAGGGTACTTCTTGAGTTGTGTTTAACTCCACATATGTGATTCATATGACTTTTCGTATTTTCCAAAATAAATCTCGACTTGTGGGCCCCACCTTAGCTTACAAATAACCGGACGTTAAAAAAAATATGGGATATAACATCCTCCCCCCCTTTAGAACATTCGTCCTCGAATGGTCAACTGATCTCATGGGTGTTATAATACTCTAGGAGGGTCCCGCTTTAATCTTTCATTCCAAATACTCACCCAAAACATACATACACAATGTGTCTTCATCGCTCATTATCCTTCACGGTCCCGTTACCCTTATGGGAACTCGTGATTCGAGTTTACTCAACTTGTTAGTTCGCAACAGCTTTAAGTTCTTACCACAGCTTTTCTTTATTTCCTTTTCTCACATTTCTCGACAAGGTATACTTGTCTTTGATTTCTTGTATTGACGCTCGTTGCGTCCATCGTTACTCCTAGTTGACTTCCCGATGTAGATTCGTTACAAATATGATCGAGCGTCGCTTCACATCGATAATTCATATAATTTCCTAACATATATTCTCATATTCCATACAATTAATGGTGGCCCATGAACTATCTTCTAGTATCCGGTGGCTTCTCTTATTTCATCCACAGGCGCTGCGTTCTTCCTTTCTTCCAAAGATTTCCCGACTACCAGTTGTCGCGCTTCCCCCTTTTTATTCTAACATATTATGCTCCCCCCCCCCCCCCCCCTTTTAAGGGGTTCCTTATACGTCACGATCTTCGAGTACTCTTATCTTTAATTGTTCTTCATCCCTTGTCTCTTCTCTAATCTAACCGATTGCGTGTTGTGTGGCCTTTTATGGTCTCCAACCATCTCGTATATTCTAATTTTACTCAGGCTATTTTATCTTTCCATTCGTCTCTTATATCGGAATACATAAAATTCTGCCATACTTCCCAGGGGGTCACCCATCCTGAAATTGCTCCCACCTGAGCACACTTAACCTCGAAACCTTGGTGGAATTTGGCGCCTTAACGCTGATATAATCACGTCCACTTCCTTGTATGTTCTTTACTACATAATCTGGAGCAAGTCAAGGTTTTACAGATTTTGAGACACATTCGTAACACGTCCTTTCTTGTGAAATTACTATTTTACCCTTTTCGGTCTTCCATACCACCATTACAAATTCTTATCATTCGAAATCTGTACGCAGCAAATACCAACAATACATTGCTGAGCATACGGCTATATATCACATCCTAGCCGCCCAAAACTTTCTGTTTCAGGTAACAGAACGAATATCTCCAGACTTGCCCTTGTGACCTTTCCATATCATTTCCCATATTCTTCCGTAGTATGTAAGGCTAGCATATAAGGAATCTCATGTCCTATGACTTGGCTCTATCGCACGATCTATGATAGAAAGAAGTTCAACAATCCCTAGATGCCCCGTAGCCTCCTGTTTATAAATGTGGCGCGTTTCACACCATAAACAGGACGCTACCGGACACGACTTTGCAGACAACCCCTAGGACAGACCTGCTCTGATACCACTTTGTCACACCCTAATCCCGCTAGGGTGTGATGGGCACTCGACACCATATCCGGAGCCGAGCGAACCCACAGACTCTCAGTTCGTACATAGTCTTTCCGGACTACTAATCAAATAGAATGCAGCACATATTAAAACTTATTGAAATATATACATATTAATTTTTTTTTTTTGTAGCTTTCAAATCAAACAAATCTGTAATCACACAAACTTTATATCATAATACAAAAACGACACATCGGCTGATGGAGCCGCTTACTAAACTGACATACCATACCCACGACCCTGTCTGCAAAGTCTCTAACATTACCGGAACCTCTAACACATATACTCTGACTCGGCAATCCTCCAGAAGCAAATGGAGCTTGCCATCTTTGCTGGAGCATCTTCTATATTGTCTTCAACTCGTCTGGGAGTACCTGCGTGGCATGAAACGTAGCCACCGAAGAAAGGGGGTCAGTACGGAATATGTACTGAGTATGTAAGACAAAAATACAGCAAACAGAATCATAATCGAATGGACATTACAAAATAAGTACGTTATCCAGAGTACCCGAGATACTTACTTCCCCGACACAAATCATGTGTACTGATGTCATATGTCAGACGGAGTACAGAAACATATACAATGCCCGAAATACCAAAGTTGTTAACTTTAACACTTAAACCATGTATATCATTATCACATACCGTACCCGGCCCGTTATGGGACTCGGTGAATGAAATCATACGTGCGAACATCATCTATCATACACATACCGTACCCGGCCCGTGGAGGGACTCGGTGATGAAGTCATGTCATTAGTGCTCATATCATCATGCATGCATATGCATAGACATATATATACAGATATATATACCGTACCCGGCCTTCTAGTGAGGGACTCGGTGAGTGGAGTCATACCGTACCCAGCCCGTGAAGGGACTCGGTAATGAAATTATGTGCATATATATATATATATATTTACCGGACCCGACCCGACCCTCTAGTGAGGGACTCGGTGAACAATGCAGTGGAGTGCGCACGAGAACGTACCCGGCCCGGGACTCGGTGAAAGAGATCATAGCACATGCACGAGCAGAGTAGTGCGAAACTAAATGCATATAAATCAAGACTCAACACATTTACACACTTACCGTCATCAGAAGATTCATTAGAATAGTCGTACGTGCTGTTGTCTGGCAACCAAAACCTCAGCGTTTACAGAAGATATTCCTATCAGAAGGCTCGTAGAAAATTATTCATAACCGATTACTCATATCATAATCCTTATATTTGATTACATACCTAGACCAGAGTACTTTTATCGGATTACTTTTATCAGAGTACTTATATCAAAGTACTTACATCAAAATACTTGTATCAAAATATTCGTATCGAAATATTCGTATCAAAATGCTCGTATCAGAATACTTATATCAAATCACTTGTATCGGACTAGTTGTATCAGAATAGTCAATTCAGAGTACTGATATCGGAGTTTCTAGATGCTTGTTTCAGGGGATGTATACGAATCACAACAATTCGGAATAATAGTCAAACGTTTTCCTTAATTATCGTACGGAAATGAATCAAATAAGACAACATAAGTAGGTCTCGGGGGTTGTGGGCCCACCTCGGGTCAAGTCGAGGTGCCGGACGTAAGCTACGAACATTTGACTCTATGGGGTCATCCGTGTAAGTTTCAAAGCGATTTTCTCACATTTGTGCAATTTATGGGTGTTTGAATAGTTTTCCAAAAAAGAATGTAGAAATTATAATTCAATGTCACTGAATGAATAGTATCTAAAATCCAACTCGGATTTCTATGAGCAGAGTAACCCCCGAGGCGTCAAATCCAAACCTAACATACCTAAGACATGCCAAAAGAAGGAGGGGTAAAGCCTTACATACCTTTCTTGCCTTTTACGCTCGCCAAACCTCAAATCTCGTTTCGTCCGAAACCTACAATATATTCACAAGATATACAAAATATACAACTTTCCACCAAAGCCATAATTCATCCAAAACTTCTAATCTTTAACACACTTATTCATAACATGCTTCCATCTTCTAATTTCACCAACAACCGTCCCAACTTGCACCTTAACAACTTCATTTCCATAATATCCTAAAATTATACTAAGATGACATATTCTTCTACATTCCATTTTAGTGCCAACTTAAACCATTTAACCTTCATTTACATTATAAGAATCACAACAACACAACTAACATATTAAACAAAATTAATTCATATCCATTTCTATCTCCACACCACATGACCATAATTCCCACTTCCCTACTTCAACCAAATTCATTCAACTTTCATTTCCAATATAAATTTCACCATAACCACCACTAGAATACAACATAAAATTTACTCATCTTGGCTACACAATATTCTCATGCACATGGCTACATACCCACATACAAATACCATACAAACTTCCATATTCTCATGAATTCTAACCATTTCTACATACTACAACATAAATAAACTCTTCATAACACATAAAAGGGGATTGAATCTTACCTTTTTCCTTCAATCTTCTTCACTCAACCAAGTTGCTAAATTGATGAAACAAGTGCCCTTTCTTCCAAAATAACTACACCACGTTGTAAAGGACCCTTGAATTAGTAGGAATACCACAAGAAAATAATTTGTGGGACAAAATTTCCAAAGGGCAAAAATTTGGAGCCTTGGCCGAATGGCCTTGGCTTTGCTCCTCTTGTTACTTTTGTTTCTCTCTTTCTCAATTGTCTTGAAACTTCTAAATGTTTCAAGACAACTAAATGGCCCCTTTTATTTAATTTTAACACATGGGAAATCATTTAATTCCATGGGCTTGGGCCATGTATGGCGGCCACCCTATGCAAAGTTGGGCCTTACCCGGTTGGGCCCGAGTTTGTTCTAGCCCACTGACCTTTTGACCTTCAAACGTCCATATCGCCTTGTACAGACATCACCTGGGAACCCACGACCTATGGTTGGAAAGCTAATTCAATTATATACAACTTCGATTTCTTGGTATTTTTCCAAATTCAAAACTTATAATACCGTGTTTGCCCCTCAAAGTCAGGTCACCCGAAAACGTTTTCTTAAAAATATTCGTTTGGAGTGCTTCCACTTTGATTTGGCCTAAGGGTCCTTCTTGAGTTGTGTTTAACTCCACATATGTGATTCATATGACTTTTCAGATTTTCCAAAAATAATCTCGACTTGTGGGCCCCACCTTAGCTTACAAATAACTGGACATTAAAAAAAATACGGGATATAACAGTTCTTCGATGTCGAGGCAGATTATGTGTTCCCGATGTGGCAGGTCTACGCCACCAAATATTGAGAGAAACTCATTGTTCCCGTTATTCTTTCCACCCCGGAGCGACGAAAATGTATCATGAACTTAAGTTTATATATTGGTCGAATGGGATGAAGAACGATAGCGCGGAATTCGTAACTCAATGTCCCAACTGTCAACAAGTGAAAATCGAGCACTAAAAGTCGAGTGGATTGTTGCAAGCTATAGAAATCCCAACTTGGAAGTGGGAAGTAATTAACATGGACTTCATTATAGGCTTACCCCGTTCTCGACGCAAGTATGATTCTATATGGGTGATTGTGGATAGAATCACAAAGTCAGCTCATTTCTTACCGGTCAGAACAACATATGTGGTAGAAGATTATGCAAGGCTTTATGTTAAGGAGATAGTGAGACTCCATGGTGTTCCAGTATCTATTATCTCTGATAGAGGGACTCAGTTTACAACTAATTTTTGGAAGTATTTCCAAGAGGGTCTAGGGACCCAAGTGAGCCTTAGCATGGCATTCCATCCGCAGACCGATGGGCAAGCTGAACGCACCATTCAGACTCTTGAAGATATGTTGCGAGTGTGTATGATATATTTTGGAGGGAATTTGGATGAACACTTACCCCTCATTGAGTTTGCTTACAATAATAGTTATCATTCTAGCATCCAAATGGCACCGTATGAAGCTTTATATGGGCGAAAGTGTAGATCCCCAATTGGGTGGTTCGATACAGGGAAGGCTAAGTTGATAGGGCCAGACTTGGTCCAGCAAGCCATAGAGAAAGTCAAGCTCATACAAGATCGGTTGTTAGCAGCTCAAAGTCATCAAAAGTTCTATGCGGATAATCGTCGAAGGGACTTATAGTTCCAAGTTAAGGACTGGGTATTTTTGAAAGTGTCGCCAATGAAAGGTGTAATGAGATTTGGAAAAAAAGGGAAGCTTAGTCCTCGGTACATTGGACCTTATGAGATTGTACCAAAGATAGGAAAGGTGGCCTATGGGTTAGATTTACCTCCGGATTTGGAGTCAGTCCATCCTGTTTTTCATGTCTCGAGGCTTCGAAAATGTGTTGGAGATCCTTCTAGGATCGTGCCAATAAGTGATGTGCAAGTGACAGAAAAGTTAACTTATGAAGAGGTACCCATTGCCATACTAGATAGGCAAGTACGGAGGCTTAGAAACAAAGAAGTGGCCTCAGTTAAGGATTTATGGAGAAGCAGTAAACGAGAAGAAATGACATGGGAAACGGAAGAAAGTATGCGATCCAGATTCCCGCATTTATTTCAGCACCTAGGAGAGATCCAAGATGAGATGTCAAGATTTTAAGGTATGTATGTCTTCCTTTTATGCTTTTTGGTCGTGTATGGCCAAATTCTATTGGTATTATGTTGTGGCCCTGTGAGGCATTGTTATTATGGGTTGTTGTGACAGGATGGTAGTGCCATATTATAGGGGAAACTCTGGCGAAATTTTTATAGAATCCCCGAGAACTTTAACATTCGAGGACGAATGTTCTTAAGGGGGAAGAATGTTACACCTCGAAAAATCTTCCGTTTATGCACAAGTGAATAGACTAGTGAGGAGTACGAGTATACAGTACTTCAATGAGTAAGAAATGACATTTGACGACCCTAAGTAAGATTTCAAAGACATCCGATGTTAGACGAGAAAGTTGTCAAGAGAAGGCAAGGCATACGATAGGTATCGGAGAGGAAATACGAGTGACGTGTTAATGAGGAGCTAATGATGTCTTGGAGAAAAGTGATAACGTCCCTTAGATTGGTATTAAGGTGTTGAACAAGTGCTAAGAAGGTTCCATAAGGATTGAAGATCAAACGAGTCGACGAAACGAGCTTCAGAATCACTGGGGATTATACAGCCAAACATACTGGCTGTATAAATTATACGGTCCATATGTTTGGGACCGTATAATCAACCTAGAATGGCATAACTTTCTAGACCAAACATACAGCCAAACATACGGTCCATATAATTTGTACGGACCGTATGTTGGTCCATATATACGGTCGGGACTGAAATGGTTCATTAAATAAAGGGACCAAGTCTTATTTCATTTCACTTCTATATCACACCCCTTCTCTCTAAAACATCTCTCTACATTTATTCCATAAGAATTCAAGGATTATTAGTGATCAACAACATAAATTAAGTGCATCAAGTGTAACAAAACCCATTAAAGATCATTCAAGTCAAGAAATCTCATTGGAGATGAACTAGGGTTTTGCTCAAGTGGAGTATTATTAACCAAGTCTTGTTCCTACTACATCTAAGGTAAGAGTTATGGTATTTCTATGTTGTTTAAAGTATTTGAGAGTTGAAATACTTGGATTGTAGAAGGGTATAGAAAAATGGGTCATGAATGTGGAATAGTGCCATTTTGAGCAATAGCTTGAATCGAGTCATGATTCTTGATGTGTTGTGATATAAACAAGTTATAAATGACGTTAAGAACATGGGATAGGAAATGTATGTGAATGAACGTAGGTGTGTGTTATGGCTATGGATATGGGTGATTGAAAGTAAATTGAGAAATGTGGATAATGTGGATAAATAATGACTATTGTTATGGTATCGTGAATGTATTATTGACGTTTGGGAGTTGATATACGCTATGGAGGAATGTCGTATAAATAAAGGCGATGTTGTCCGATTTTCTCTAGTTTTAGTCATGTATGCTAGCTCTCGATTCTAATAATAGTATGACTTTAATAAATGCAGAAATGCGAGCGCTGAAGGAGAACGTGCAAGAGTAGAATTGTTGAACTGAAAAGGTATGTAAGGCTAACCCTTCTTTCATAAGGCATGGTTCTTTGGCCAAACATCTAAATTCCATAAGTCTATGATGTCCTTCAAATGATTCGATCTTCCAAGCTAGTAAGCTCACGATTCTTGATATGATACGATTTTACTAAGTTCCTCGTATGACGAGTAAGCCTATAAAGATAGATGTAATGAATGACGATAATAGTGATAATGATATCGATGGCGATAATAGTGATAATGATATCGATGATGATAATAATGACGATAATGATACTGATGTTAATAGTAGAGATGCTTATGAGCTATTATGTATATGTATCTATGTATGACTATTATGAAACCCCGAGCTTATAAGGCCGGGTAGAATATGTATATGATTATGTAACGCGCGCACACCTCTGCAGATGGTACGGATAACCCTGACGCCTTGGTAGGGCCAGGTAGATGTAACCCTGAAGCCTTCGTAGGGACAAGTATGTGTAACCTTGAGCCTTGGCTGGCCAAGTATGTATGAAACACCGATCCTTCATGGTCTGGTATGCTATGTAAATGCTATGTATATGATATGATGATGTATATGATATAGATATGAGAATGAATGTGAATACGATACGATCACGAATAAGAATATGTACATGATATGAATGTGAATAAGGACACGTAATTGGGTACGGATACGAATATGGATACGGATATGTATGTATGTACACAAATACGTTTTTGAATTGGAAAGTCCCTATGAAAGGCAAGTAAGTGCGTATGACGATGGTATTACTATCTCCCATCCTGTGCTATTCCTTATGTTGTATATTATGCTTCTATGTTGATATTGATCATGCTTTACATACTTAGTGCATTCTTCGTACTGACGTCCTTTTGTTTGTGCACGCTGCGTCATGCCCGCAGGTGCACAGGGAGACAAACTTGATCCATAGCCACATTCTCAAGGACTACATAGCGGAGCTCCATTTCATTCGGAGCTATAGCTTTTGGGTACTTATTGTTTTGTGTACATAATAATGGGCATAGCGGGGTACTGTCCCGCTTATGTGATATGTTATACTCTCCTTAGAGGATTGTAGTCATGTGTTTGTGGTTAGGTATGTCTGGCCTTCTTGGCCTATATTTTGTATATCATTTTGTTAGCCTTGTCGACTCATGTACATTGATGCGGCATAGATGCCTATGATGATATAAAAGATGTTATTGTCCAATGGGACTAGCATGACGGATAAATAGAAATATATGTTTTATTATGTGGCTCACCTAGATATAAGTGTAAAGGTATGCTAAGGGGTGCTCGGGTGGTATAGGACCGAGTGCTCGTCGCGGCCTCTAGTCAGGTCGTGACATAAACAGACCTTTTTTAGAAATCTGTCAATCCCGCGAGGTTTGTACGGTCCATTATGACTTAGTGGGATGTTCAGCTCAGTTCCAAAGGCACTCGAGAGCGTTTTGGGTTATTGGTTGGAATTTTTGTCTTTGGCCATTGGGTGTTGAACTGAGACCACGAGTGAGTATGTAACATATTTTTATGTTAGGCCTCCGTTGGGAATTCTGAGACCACGAGTGAGTATGTAACATATTTTTATGTATGTTGGCATATCTTGTTTGTATCTGGGAAGTCTCGGTTGGTTGTCGGGTTTTGGGGTTGAGTTAGTTAAAAACCAAAAATTCTACTGATGTCTAGTACCCGCTGTAGCGGCATCATTTTCGTTGTAGTCGATCCCCCTCGATAAGGCCTAGTCTGCTGTGGTGAGTTGTGTGGACTAGTAGTGAGTCACTATAGCGGAAAGGGTTCCGCTGTAGCGGACTCGCTGTAGCGTGTATAGCCGCTAGTGCGGTGCTATTGTAGTGAACACTTGACCGCTGTAGCGAGCGACATGACCAAAATCTTATTTAATACCTAGTTAAAACCCGTCTTTTTCTATTCATTAATTTATTGTTCCTAAGCATCTATGATGCTATTTGAGAAGGCTCTTAGCTAATTTATTTAGAGGGTAAGTTCTCTAACCTTAATTTCATTCATTTGCCTTTCTTAAGCATGATTCCATAATAGAAAATCTATAGACCTTAAGCAGGAAGTGAGGTTTTGATGTTTACATCATTATTTGATATTTAGTGTTCCAATATGAGATGTGTTGATGGGTTTGATTAATCTAAATGTGGCATTTGATAAATTAGTGATTAATAGGCTTGAATTATCCATTTATGTTGATGAATTGAAAGATTAAAAGTTACGGTTTATACCCAAATTGGTGGTTTTGACTTGAACGATCAATGGATCTATTATTGAGTTAATTTAGCAATTGAAGAGTAGAACTGAATATCTAGAACTTTGGGTTGCCAATTTCACCTTTGAAATACCCATTTTACCCTTGTTGGGCCATCTATTGTTGATTTGGATTTGAACGAAGTATAGCAATATGGTTATCGTTGTTTCTTATCTCTAACTTAGAATTCATAATGGATAGACTTTGAGTAGTTGGAGGCTCTCTGAAAAGGCAAAGCACAGATTTGATTTTTCATGGGTCCAGCACGGCAGCTTGGTAGGTTACGGCTTGTCTTTAGTCTATGGTTAGTGAAACATATTTAGAAGTAGATGTGACAGGGAAAGGATGTTAAGCCTTCAGGTAAGAAGTTGGGATGGATATTCTTAGGTTGGTAATATTGATTGATTATGTGGGATTGTCTCCTCGTTATATTGTGATTTGGCTTGTCGCCATATTTGTTATATGTGAGACTTGTGTTTGCATTCATCTCTCTCTTGATAACTCACTTAATATCGAAAGGGGAAGGATAATGAAATTAGGCTGGTATTGTAATGTGTGTGATATTAGACTTGATACTTTGTTGCCTTATGGTGAGATGTGTCCATAAGTGGCACGATGGGTATTGATATGATTAATTGAGGCTAAGGAAGTGCACGACATGCACTCCATACTTCATATGTGATTGTTGCATTTGAGTTTTACTTTCATCTTCCTCTTTTGTATTTCACTTATCACTGGAGAAAAGAAAGTTGTGACGTGTACTTATGATAAGACACGAATAGGTTCTTGAATATGATTTAATGTTGGTAATGATATTATGCATGGCATACATCTTCATTTCATACATTACAGTGATATGAACTGTGATTTGGTACTGATTTGGTAATGATATTATGCATGGCATACATCCTCATTTCATACATTATACGTGAGAGAGTGTATCCTCTGAGGTCTTTGCTGGAGAGCGTAAAAGCGATATGAGAGTCCGTGATCTGAGGTTATTTATTAGAGCAGAATGAGTGTATGTTGCCCGAGGTCTCTTGCCAGGAACAATTGAGCGCTCAATGCTTGAGGTCTCCTACCAGAATATAGAGAGTGCTCGTCGCCGAGGTCATTGCCGGGACGACTGGTACATGGATTTCACAGGTCCTCATGGGTCATGACTGTCGAGCCATGCATGTATTTCGCCCGCAGCAAGTATGTACGAATATTACATTGGTCGTTGCATCGCACATGCATTCATATTACATCCATTCACACCTCTAATTGTGGTTGTTGTATCTATTGTATTGCTTGATGCGTTTCGGTCTTGATTCTTTGGCTGTTGATTCATTTGAGATGCTGCGTGCTTGTTAAACATTTACTTAGTCGCTGATAGGTTTAAGGACTAGAGGTCCCGCCTAGGCTATGATTGTAGACTACTGCGATGTAGTGTGGTTCACATTACTGTAAGTCTTACGTAGATGTGTTTAGTGATTACTTCATTCTCACACTTTATAGATTCCGACATGATACTTTTGTACTTGTGTTGTTTCTCTTGGATAGTGTTGTGAAACCTTACTTGGACTATTTTTTGAAATCTTGTCTGGACTTGCTAAATTGGGGAGTAGAAGCTACACCCATGCTATGGCTATTTTTATCGGGGACTTACTATGATTCTGATCACTTAGTAATATTGTGGAATGCTTAATTGCCTACTTGCTACGTCTTCGTTTTATATATGTGAACTAATGTCGACCTATGATGCTTACTCAATACGTGTTGTTTGTACTGATGCTACCTTGCTACACTCCTTTTCGGACTGTAGAGTGTGTGACAATTTTTTTTTCTGATCCTCGAGAGTGTTTCCCGAGATGGTGTTGTTGGAGACTTAGGGTGAGCTACTTCTAGATTTGTAGCCCGTGTTTCAATTTTATTTCGTATACTGGTCATCTATTTCTAGTGATATTCCTTTTGATGTTATGGGTCTTGTGTGACAACATTCAGATAGTCTTATTATATATTCCGACCCATTTGTTTATTAGTAGCTCTTGTGCTAACTTAGGCCAGATGCCTTGGGTAGAAGTTATTTTCCACACTTATTCTTTTTTTATTTTCTTTATTTGTTATATTGAGATTTATTATTATTAACATTGTTCTGTTGCATTTATAGCTTGTATGTTGGGTAAGGGAAGGGTTCACCCACTAAGAGGGATGGCGTGGGTGCCCGCACGATTACTGATTTGGGTCGTGACAATCGTGACAACAAGTATCATGATAGAAGAGTCTTCCGGGTAGCGGCTGGGAACATGGCTCTGTTACACCTCGGAAAATTTCCCGTTGATGCACAGTGAATGGGCTAAAGAAGAGCACAAAGTGTATGGTATTTCAATAGGTAAATAATGACATTTGATGACCCTAAGTAAGATTTCAAAGACATCCGATGTTAGATAAGAAAGTTGCCAAGAAAAAGGCAGGGCATACGATAGGTATCAGACGAGAATTATGAGTAACAAGTTGATGACGGCTTAATGATGTTTTGGGGAAGAGTTATAACATCCCTTAGATTGTTAATGAAGTGTTGAACAAGTTTTAAGAAGATCCCATAAGGATTGGAGATCAAACGAAGTAGCGAGAACAAGTTCAGTGGACTGATGGGTTATATGGCTCATTATACAGACCGTATAATGATATACGGACCGTATAATGGACCGCAGAACCATCACAGTGAAGGTCACAAACTCGTGGGATTATACGGTAAATTATACGGACCGTATAAATTTATACGACCCGTATAATGGACCGTATAATGGTCACAGAGATGAGTGAATGAAAGGTCCGTATAATGGTCACCGTATAAGTGTCCGTATTATGTCCCGACAGATCAGATTTTTGGGTTATTAAAAAGGGGACCAAGTTCATTATTTCATTTCCACATTTCACCTCTTCTCTCTAAAACATTTCTCTACATTTATTTCACAAGAATTCAAGAGTTATTAGTGATCAACAACATAAAATAAGTGCATCAAGTGTAAGAAAACCCATTAAAGATCACTCAAGTCAGGAAATCTCATTGGAGATGAACTAGGGTTTTTGCTCAAATGAAGTATTTCCAACCAAGGCTTGTTCCTACAACATCTAAGGTCAGATTTATGGTATTTCTATGTTTTTTAAGGTATTTGAGAGTTGAAACACTTAGCTATATGAGGAAATAGGAAATGGGTCATGAATGTGGGAATAGTGTCACTTTTGAGTAACTGGTTGTATTGAATTGCGACTCTTGATACATTATGATTATAATTATGTTATAAATGATATTGAGAGCGTGAAATAGACTTCGACCCGAAAAATTCTGGAGGGTTTGGAGTAAGGAAATCACGGGCTCTTGTACTAGTCGAACGATCACTTGGGCCCGCATTCTGTCGTTGTGCCTGAGCGGCAACCAACTGTGTCAATAAATGTATGGCCTCGGACACTTGTTGACCCGAAGCACCCGGTGGAGGAATCGGAGCTGAGGCTCCTCCCTGCTCTTCTACATTGGGCGCGGCCTCACTTTGCGATTCACTTTCCTCTACCTCCGCCGGAGGCTCCCTTTCTGCCCGCTTCTTAGTCGTAGCTTTGCCTTTCTGGGTAGCTGTAGCTTTTCCTTTCGGCGGCATTTTTCTGAAACCATAACGCACTTTTAGGAATAATATAATCCTACACATGGCTCTATCGCACGATCTCATGAGAAGAACGATGGTCATTTTCCTAAATGCCCTGTAGCCTCTTGTTTATTAGCGTAACGCGCAACACACCATAAACAAGACTCTACTGGACACGGCTCGTAGACACTTCCTAGGACGAACTGCTCTGATACCACTTCTATCACAACCCGACTAGGGGCCGCGACGGGTACCCGAAGCTAGTTACCGAGCATCGCTCACTCTACTACTTATCTTACTCACTCAATAGTCTATTACCAACTTAGTATACAAATAGCATGAGAAATCATATTCTAAATAATATATAAATACTTGTATACATTGCCTCTTGGCCATCAAAATAAAATATACAATAATAGCATTTTTTTTGTGAGACCATCTAACCCACACAGCGTATCTACGAGCCTCTGCTGACATACTGTATCAACAGACGGAACAAGACTCCGTCGTGCCCAAAATATGCATATGTATATGCACATCAAAAGAATAACCATAAGCACCTCCGAACAATGGAGTGCTCTCTATCCGCTGACAACTACTGAGGATCTGGGCCAAGCTCTCCTCCCTGTCTACCTGTGGGCATGAACACAGCGTCCGAAGAAAGGACGTCAGTACGAATATTGTACTGACTATGAGAGGCATAAACAATGAAAGAAGGCATCAATAATGTAGTGATAACATCAATAGGAAGCATCTAGATCTGACTGATAATCATAAAGAAGTAACGCATGCTATCTTACTCATACTCATCATCATGACATATATGCATCATATGTAAGCTGCCCGTCCATGTCGGAACGGTGTGATAATCAATAATATTAGCCCGCATCCAGGCCTCCCGCGTCTGGGGTACCATCTCATGCCGCCCACTAGTGGTGTCTGCCCACGCCCATAGGTCGTGGTGTATCCTTATCGCCGCCCGCCGAAGCGGTGTCTGCCTGGCCAACTAGGCCCGGTGTGAATGCAATCATGACATGCTCTTTATAAAAATACTTATACAATATGCTTACTAAAACATACTTGTTATTATACATGCATAAAGGCTTTAGATCGGCTGTATTCCGTCGAGGTGACGTAAGGTCGTGTACCCTCGATTCTATTATGGCCATACATGAATACTCTGCCTCACCTTGAAAGGATCAATGTATAAGGTGAGTGTGTACAAGGAACAATATCATTTACGTCGTGGGAATGTCATATCATGTTTCTTGACTCATATAGCTATTTATGATCTTAAACTCTTGGCTTTCCGGGTAGAGGAGAATCAGGGAAAGAGAGGAAATCATGTCATGGGATTCATGCCATAGAAAGAAAAGGGTCTAGCCTCACATACCTTGGTCTCCTACCTAGGCTATCGCTCACTTTCTCTCCTTCAAAATCACGTCGTTACCTTTATAAGAGAATTCGGATCAACATTAGTAAACTAACTACAAGAACGCATCGCTAATTCTAGGAAACGTTGGGCAGCGTCTCCTTTGCTCATACTACTTTTCTCACGTTCTATATCAACTCCCAATATTCATAATATTATTCGCAATATCATAATCGACAATCGTCATTTACGTGCGTTTTGCAAAATCCACCATTTTCCTCCAATTTCCCCCATATTTAACCTTATGACTCGTCTTTGCGTTTTCATGCATTTAATGCCTGTTTCATGATATAAAAATCATTTATAACGTATTTGTACTCACAACACTTCAATATTCATAGTTCAATTCCACTATCATTCATTTATGTCACTATTTACTCAATAATGACCCATTTCTATGATCTTGTACATTTCAAGTGTCTAAGCTTTCCAATACTTCAAACAACATGGAATAATCATGAAACTTACCTTGGATGATGGTTGAACAATCCTTAAGTTGAAATACTTCAATTAGCCAAAACCCTAGTTCCACCTTCTTTGAAATGTCTTCACTTAGATGATCCTTTGTTGTGTTCTTACACTTGATTCCATGAATTTTGTGGTGTTGACCTTGATGTTCCCTTTGATTCTCTTTGATTCTTATGGAAGAGATATTTGGAATGTTCTAGAGGTCTCCTGAGTTGTCTTGATGAAAAATGGAGTGAAATGAGTTTAAGTCCCCTTTTAATAATCACAAAACTGACCTTTAATGAAAAATTGTCGGGATGAACAGTGGTCGTAAACCGCTATATACGGACCGTATTTTGATTTACGGTCCGTCCTCCATGGCCGTATTTAATCATTTCAAAAACAAAAAGTTTTGGCTGAGGAACATGGCATTTTACGACCCGGTTTACGGTCCGTAAACCAGTTTACGGGCCGTAAACTGGGTCGTATTTAACCATATTAACACTGGGTTGAACTTGAGATTTTTGGCAAGCTGAAAGAAGATTGCACTATAAGGTCCGTAAATCACTTTACGGGCCGTATAGTGCCATATACGACCACTGGACTGAAAATTTTCCGCGACTTTCTTATTTTCAAAAATTCTTAATTAGCCATTCCCGACTTAATAAAACATCATTCGCTCAAGCCCTTCATAGTTCTATTCATCACACAAGTACGGAAAAATTTCCGAGGTGTAACAATTATGATGTGTGACGGAGATTATGGAGTAAACCTTCTGGAGTATGATGTGTGTGGCGCCAAAGGCAGGGTGGCGCCACGTTTCCCCGGGTCCCGTAAGGGGCCGGATACCGTTCTTGGCATGCATGATTCGTGTTCCCAGTAAGTGTTTTATTATTCTGCATATCGTGCTTAATGTTTGTACTAATCTTCTGCACGTGCCACAACAATATGATATGTGTATATGGATCGGGTTCCACGTTCCGCAGCAAATACATTTGTGGATCGGGCCGTACGTTCCTCGACACTATTATGTTATGTATGAGTCAGTTATGTGTAAACGTAAATGATGACATACGCTGTGGGCACGCGCGGTCTGTGTTTGGAAAGTACACATTTTGATACTCTGGATGACCTACTTACTTTCTGTACCTCTTCTAACATATGGCATCAGTATATATATGATCTGCATTCTGGAGAAGAAGTATTTTGGTATTCTGAAAGTGTACTTACTTTGGTATCATTTCTTTCGATTATAATTCTATTTGCTGTATTCCATGCTTTACATACTCAGTACATATTCCGTACTGACCCCCTGTTCTTCGGGGGTTGCGTTTCATGCCACGCAGGTACACCCAGACGAGCACAGGACATTGTTAGAAGATGCTTCTGCTGGATTAGCAACTCCATTTGCTCCTGGAGTGTTGTCGAGGCAAGAGTGTATGTACTGTGATTGTTTGTTTGAAGTTAGAGACTTTGCAGACAGAGTTGTGGGTATTGGCTGTCAGTTCTGTAAGCGGCTCCATCAGCCGATGTGTCTTTATGTATTATACTATGTATTCCATAAGACTACAAATCTAGTTTGATTCAAGAACGATAAAACAAAGATTTCGAAAGCTTAATATGTATTTTCCTTTTATTTGTTCTTTAGAGTCCGAAGAAATTATGTGTGTAATAAGAATTATGTGGGTTCGCTCGGCTCCGGATATGGGGTCGGGTGCCCATCACATCCTAACGGGATTAGGGTGTGACAGTTGACTTAGGAAGAGGTACCCATTTCCATATTAGATAGGCAAGTACGGAGGCTTAGAAACTAAGAAGTGGCCTCAATTAATGTTTTGTGGAGAAATAATAATCGAGAAGAGATGACATGGGAAGCAGAAGAAATCATGAAATCCAATTACCCACACTTATTTCAGCCCCCGAAAGAGGGCCAAGATGAGACATCAAGATCATAAGGTATGTATGTTTTCCTTTTTATGCATTTGGGTCGTCTATGGCCAAATTCCATTGCTATTATGTTGTGGCCCTGTGAAGCATTGTTATTGTGGGTTGTTGTGACAGGATGATAGTGCCATGTATATGATTATGTAACGCGCGTACGCCTCTGCAGATGGTACGGATAACCCTGAAGCCTTGGTAGGGCCAGGTATGTGTAACCTTAAGCCTTGGTTGGCCAAGTATGTATGAAACACCGAACCTTCGTGGTCGGGCATGCTATGTAAATGTTAAGTATATGCTATGGATATGTATATGATATACATATGAGTATGAATACGAATATGAATAAGAATATGTATATCAACATGATTATGGATATGAAATTTAAATGAGTACGGATACGGATATGGATGTATGTACACGAATACGCGTTAGAAATGGAAGGTCCTTATGAGAAGCAAGTAAGTGCTCATGACGATGATACGACTATCTCCCATCTTATGCTATTTTTTATGTTGCTTATTATGCTTCTATATTGATATTGATCATGCTTTATATACTCAGTACATTCTTCGTACTGACGTCCTTTTGTTTGTGGACGCTGCGTCATGCCCGCAGGTGCCCAGGGAGAGAGACTTGATCCATAGCTACTTTCTCAGGGACTACATAGTAGTGCTCCATTTCATTCGGAGCTATAGCTTTTGGGTATTGATTCTTTTGTGTACAAAATTATGGGCATAGCGGGGTCCTGTCTCGCCTATATGATATGTTATACTCTCCTTAGGGGCTCGTTGACATGTGTATATGGTTAGATATGTTTGGCCTTGTCGGCCTATATTTTGTATATCATTTTGTAGCCTTGTCGGCTCATGTACATTGGTATGGCATAGATGCCAATGATGATATAAAGGTATCGTTGTCCAATGGGACTCGTATGATTGATGAATTGGAATGTATGTTTAAATATGTGGCTCACCTAGATGTATGTGTAAGTGTATGATAAGGGGTGCTCGGGTGGGATAGCACTGGGTGCCCGTCGCGGCCCTCCGGTTGGGTCGTGACAGGCTCACCCTGGAAACTCCAACTGACTGCCTCGGGAAACTCACACATGAGGGCCTGATGTAGAATTTGTAACAAACTCTTCACTTAGAAAAGAATGCCACGAGGTAGCATCAGTATAAACAACAAATACTAGTAGGCATCATAGGCCGACAATAATTAGTTCACATATATAAAGAAAGAAGTAAACAAATAAACATGTAAGTAGCGAAATGTAGCCACTAAGCATATTCACGTAAGACTCACAACAATATGAATATCAATAAATCTCAGTAGTCTACGGTCATAGCATAGTCGGAAACCTCTAGTCCTCGAATACATCAAATGTCTAGGTAAGTAATTAACAAGCACAGAACATCTACAAAGAACCATTAATCAAAGAATCATTTTCGAAACAAACCATGCAATGCAATAAATCCATCAACCAGAATCAGTGATATGAGTGGAGGTAATAGGAATGCAAGTGCAATGCAATGCAATGCACTGGCCAACTGTCTCATGCCGTACACACATGCTACAGACGGAAAACCTCCACATCTCTATAGTCATGACCCATGGGGGACCCGTAAAGTCCATGTACTAGTTACTCTGCACACAGCCCAGAGATAACTTTCACAACACCAACCACTCCGCACACAGCCAGAGGTGGCTTCCACATCACTAGCCATTCTGCACACAACTATGAGATGGTTACAATATGTCCATAGTCACTCCACACACAGCCCAAAGGTGACATTCAGCCATCACTTCCCTATCATACATTCCCATAATCTCTTTCCATCAATTTCTCCATTGGAACCACACCATATTACCATGAGAAATGCAGGGTGAAATGTATGCATGAATGTTGAATTCAATAATGATCATGAGGGTGAATAAGCATAAAAGCATCCGTAAGTCAATTACAAATACAAACTATTCCCAAATCGATGCAATGCCTCGTTCGGAAAAATTTCCCTTGGACCACATAGGTAACATCAAGTAATATATTCAAGGGATGTCATATGAAATATGCATGTAGTAAACACCACAATAATAAACCTCGTATGGTTCACTTTCTCTCCTATCATTATTAATATCAAATCATAGTTCATAACAATGGATAATGTAGAATGTGTATGAATGATATGCATGATATCAATCTAAAGTATAAATCGTAATCCAACCTAATTCGTGCCTCTACATGAACACATCACAATAATAATACCAAATCCAATTCTCCTTTTACCAATGATAAATGACAAGATAAGTTAGAGACGAACGTATCACAACCGCAATATAGCAAATAAGCAACAAGCCAACACCGCACACATGGAACCAATCTGAATCACAATAAATGAGGCGACAAGCCCACAAAATCATCAGCAATACCAACATAAGATTATCCATCCCAACTTCATACTCGAAGGCTTAACATGCTTTCTCTGTCAATAACTAACTTCTACATATGTTTCGCTAACTGATGTCTAACCGAAAGGTAAGCCTAACCTATCTCGATGTCGAGCTAGTGCCACGAACCGTCAAATATGAGCCATGCCCTATAGAAGAGCCTCCGAATACCCAAAGTCTATTCATATTGGAATCTAAGTTAGAAACAGGGAATAACGGTATCCATATTGCCATACGTTCGTTCGAATAAAAAATCAACTAAGGAAAAGAGGGAAATCAGACCTACAAGGGTAAAACGGGTATTTCAAGAGTGGAATTGGTAACCCAATGTTCTAGAAGTTAAATTCTACTCTCCGATATCTAACTAAGCTCAAATATTGCTCAATTTCATCATTCAAAGTGAAACCCCCAAATTAGGCATAAATGTCACGACCCAAACTGATGAGTCGTGATGAGTGCCTGACCTCTATTGACCAGAAACCCTTATAACTGTACTTGGATCTTACTGAATAAGAGGGTAGCCCGTATAAGGTTTATAACAAAACTATATTGACTCTTGCAAGAACAACATCGTGAACTAGGCATCAAGAAATCATAACCACCTGTATATGTGTGTGTGTGTGTGTGTGTGTGTGTGTGTGTGTGTGTGTATATATATACTGAAAATAACATTGCAATCCGACTGGGCTACCATATATGTTGTATAACAAAAATAGGAGCCGACAAGGCTACATCACATCCCAATTATGCACAATTGTCTACAGATAGAATGCAAAGTTGTAGAAAGGACGGGACAGGGCCCCGTCATACCCATATATACATAAATATGGCATATCAAAAATGAACTGCAGCTCTGAACCAAGTGGAGTACACTAACTACTGCTGACTGGAAGTCCTACTGAGCTGGACCGCCTATCTGTCTACCTGAACCTGATGGTATGAACGCAGCCCCCTGAGCAATAGGGGAGTCAGTATGGATAATGTACCGAGTATGTAAGGCATAAGAACAACATGTACATAAAAATTATGAAAGAAATCTGAAACATGAAAGCTAACTCAATATGTGAGAGTGCTTCTGCGGCAGATGATGTGCATGCTCTCTTTTAAAATCATATATATATATATATGATGTGGAACGTACAGCCCGATCCATATATCAATATATCATGTCATCCCGCATCCGAGGTATTCTCATAAGCTGCCCACTGCAGTGATATGCACATCTACGTGCCAGCCCGACCGACTATAGCACGGCGTGGTGTAATAAAATAGTTGTACATATATATATAAATGCATGAGAGACTCAGAAAAGAATAATCTGGACTACCCTGGACAAATAAGATATATGGAAGCCATAGATATAAAACATAGGAAATCAAGGATACGACGAATCCTATACCATCTAGGAGTAGAGTCTTTGAAACTCGCTCACTTACTTTGTTCGTTCATATGATAAGGATCATGCCAAAAGAATAAAAGGGACAGCCTTAACATACCTTGAAGCGTATTTAATCGTCCAACATTTTCCCAAACTTGTAAGTATACAATCAAGATAACATAGGCCACAATTAGACCATTTACATCATTTACTACCCAATTCAAGTACGAAAGGAACTTAACGAATCTCGGACAACATTTTCATTATAAACTTAACAATCCCTCAAATTCCAATTTGACCCAAACGTCAACGACAATACCAACAACAACTATATCAACACTCACATCTTAAAATATAATCAAATCTATTCCAAATCACCTCCCAAAATTGCCCCTAATCTCAACTTTACCTTTAATTAACTTACGGCATTCATAACTACCCTTCTTTTACATTAAATAACTAAAACTTTTGGTAATCAACTCAATAATAAAGATAAGAATCATATGTACCTTGGAGAAACTAGAAATTCCAAAAATAAAGATTTATATCCATGTTTTAAGCTCAATTTTCCCTTCACTAGCTCGGGTTCACGGGGCTCGGATCTTGCTAAAAATTTCACTAATATGATGGGAAATATTGGGAAAATATTTTAGGGTTTTATCTGGTTGGGGAGATAAAAATAATGTGAATAAAATGTGAGGACTATATATATATAAGTGCAACAAAAAGTTCCAGCAACCGCGCGTTGACGAGAGAGTCGACGGCTCGTCGACGTGCACCGTCGATTTGCCACCCCAGATTCAGGGGCCTCGGCATGTCAACGGTGGGAAAGGACGCCTCGTCGATATGTTGACGGGCCGTCTCTTTGAACGTTGAGGTGCACTAATGCCTGAATTCCTGAGCTGCTCTGGTTCGCGTTGATTCGATTTGTTTAATTTCTAATCCTATCGTATTGCAAGGAAAATATACTTTTAATTCAATATACATGAAGTAGGTCACTTAATATCTCAAAAACTCGGGTACAAACCTCCGTAGTAATGGTATACACAGCTAGGAAGCCGTAGAGTTACTTACGAAGAAAATGAGAGGCGTAACAGTAAACCCTAGTTTTTCCATAATCAAATCATTAACCTAAAATGGAGATTAAGGCATATTTCTACTAATTAATGAAATTTCGTGCTTGGATTATCCGAATCTATAAACTAATCTCACATGAATAAGATAATATTCAATTAATAAAATTTAAGGTGAAAACTCATTGAAGCAAGATTAAGAACTAAAATAGAAATAAAAGGCAAGAAACAAAAGGGATAGATAATTTGACACAACTTAAGACCTAATTTAGCAACCAAAGTTATAGAAAACTAAGACCTCTATATTAAGAACAAAAGAAACACCAAATTCCTAGGAAGACCTCAAGGTATTTGAATCCCAAGCAACCTTTCCTCTCAATAATTACACAATCAAAGGCTTCACAAGCTGTCAACTCTCAAGAGTTTTACAATACCAAATATCAATATTCAAAATAGTCTAAGTCTTCCAAATAAAAGAAACTACTATTTATACTAAAGCTCAAAAGAAGACAACTACATTATTACATTTTTACCCTTAATGAAGTAAGGGCCTTGTTTGGGTGTCTTCTTTTGGGAAAGAACTCAAAATTGCAACTCTTCAAATAATAGCCACATTGCAAGCATGACCATCTTCAACCCTCTTATCCAAACCATCCTCCCATGCTATCATGAACACTTTAAATCTCTGGGAAGGTTCTAGAATGTATTCAAGGACGTCCCTTCTCATGAACAATGCTTGCATAGCTTGAAGTTCCCTCACTTGGATCCTTGTAAAAGGCCTTGATGCCACTCGAATTGTATCATTCTCCCCTTCTTGAAGAGAATTTGTCCTCAAATTTAAGGGATCATCATCTTGCACCACCATAGGAGAGAGATCACACATATTGAAGGTATTATGAATATCGTATTCTGGTGGAAGATCAATTTTGTATGCATTATCATTGAGCCGTTCAAGTACTTCAAATGGACCATCTCCTATAGGCATCAACTTTGTCTTTCTCTTGTTGGGAAACATCTCTGTTCAGAAATGTACCCAAACCCAATCACCCGGTTCAATCACAATATCCAACCCTAAGAACAATTTTCCTTTCACTAGCTCGGGTTCACGGAGCTCGGATCTTGCTAAAAATTTCACTAATATGATGGGAAATATTGGGAAGATATTTTAGGGTTTTATCTGGTTGGGGAGATAAAAATAATGAGGATAAAATGTGAGGACTATTTATATATAAAAGTGCAATAAAAAGTTCCAGCGACCGCGGGTTGATGAGAGAGTCCATGGCTCGTCGACGTGTCGACGACCGTCGACGTGCACCGTCGATTTGCCACCCCAGATTCAGGGGCCTTAGTATGTCAACGGTGGGAAAGGACGCCTCGTAGATATGTCGACGAGCCGTCTCTTTCAACCGTTGAGGTGCACTAATGCCTGAATTCCTGAGCTGCTCCGGTTCGCGTTGATTCGATTTGTTTAATTTCTAATCCCATCGTATTGCAAGGAAAATATACTTTTAATACAATATACATGAAGTAGGGCACTTAATATCTCAAAAACTCGGGTACAAACTTCCGTAGTAATGGTAGACACAGCTAGGAAGCCGTACAGTTTCTTACGAAGAAAACGAGAGGCGTAACAGTAAACCCTAGTTTTTCCATAATCAAATCATTAACCTAAAATAAAGATTCAAGCATATTTCTACTAATTAATGAAATTTCGTGCTTAGATTATCCGAATCTATAACTAATCTCACATGAATAAGATAATATTCAATTAATAAAATTTAAGGTTAAAACTCATTGATGCAAGATTAAGAACTAAAATAGAAATAAAAGGCAAGAAACAAAAGGGATAGATAATTTGAAACAACTTAAGACCTAATTTAGCTACCAAAGTTATAGAAAACTAAGACCTCTTAATTAAGAACAAAAGAAACACCAAATTCCTAGGAAGACCTCAAGGGATTTGAATCCCAAGCAACCTTTCCTCTCAATAATTACACAATCAAAGGCTTCACAAGCACTCAACTCTCGAGAGTTTTACAATACCAAATATCAATATTCAAAATAGTCTATGTCTTCCAAATAAAAGAAACTACTATTTATAATAAAGCTCAAAAGAAGACAACTACATTATTACACTTTTGCCCTTAATGAAGTAAGGGCCTTGTTTGGGTGGCTTATTTTGGGAAAGAACTCGAAATTGCAACTCTTCAAATAATAGCCACATTGCAAGCAAGACCATCTTCAACCCTCTTATCCAAACCATCCTCCCATGCTATCATGACCACTTGAAATCTCTGGGAAGGTTCTAGAATGTATTCAAGGACGTCCCTTCTCATGAACAATGCTTGCATAGATTGAAGTTCCCTCACTTGGCTCCTTGTAAAAGGCCTTGATGCCACTCGAATTGTATCATTCTCCCCTTCTAGAAGAAAATTCGTCCTCAAAATTAAGGGATCATCATCTTGCACCACCATAGTAGAGAGATCACACATATTGAAGGTATTATGAACATGGTATTCGGGTGGAAGATCAATTTTGTATGCATTATCATTAAGACGTTCAAGTACTTCAAATGGACCATCTCCTATAGGCATCAATATGGTCTTTCTCTTTTTGGGAAAACTCTCTTTTCGGAAATGTATCCAAACCCAATCACCCGGTTCAAGCACAATATCCAACCCTAAGAACAATTTTCCCTTCACTAGCTCGGGTTCACGGGGCTCGGATCTTGCTAAAAATTTCACTAATATGATGGGAAATATTGGGAAGATATTTTAGGGTTTTATCTGGTTGGGGAGATAAAAATATTGAGGATAAAATGTGAGGACTATATATATATAAGTGTAACAAAAAGTTCCAGCGACCACGGGTTGACAAGAGAGTCGACGGCTCGTCGACGTGCACCGTCGATTTGCCACCCCAGATTCAGGGGCCTCAGCATGTCAACGGTGGGAAAGGAAGCCTCGTAGATATGTCAACGGGCCGTCTTTTTGCACCGTTGAGGTACACTAATGCCTGAATTCCTGAGCTGCTCCGGTTCGCGATGATTCAGTTTGTTTAATTTCTAATCCTATCGTATTGCAAGGAAAATATACTTTTAATTCAATATACATGAAGTAGGTCACTTAATATCTCAAAAACTCGGGTACAAACATCCATAGTAATGGTAGACACAGCTAGGAAGCCGTAGAGTTTCTTACGATGAAAACGAGAGGCGTAACAGTAAACCCTAGTTTTTCCATAATCAAATCATTAACCTAAAATGAAGATTCAAGTATATTTCTACTAATTAATGAAATTTCGTGCCTAGATTATCCGAATCTATAAACTAATTTCACATGAATAAGATAATATTCAATTAATAAAATTTAAGGTGAAAACTCATTAATGCAAGATTAAGAACTAAAATAGAAATAAAAGGCAAGAAACAAAAGGGATAGATAATTTGACACAACTTAAGACCTAATTTAGCAACCAAAGTTATAGAAAACTAAGACCTCTATATTAAGAACAAAAGAAACACCAAATTCCTAGGAAGACCTCAAGGGATTTGAATCCCAAGCAACCTTTCCTCTCAATAATTACACAATCAAAGGCTTCACAAGCTGTCAACTCTCAAGAATTTTACAATACCAAATATCAATATTCACAATAGTCTAAGTCTTCCAAATAAAAGAAACTATTATTTATACTAAAGCTCAAAAGAAGACAACTACATTATTACATTTTTACCCTTAATGAAGTAAGGGCCTTGTTTGGGTGTCTTCTTTTGGGAAAGAACTCAAAATTGCAACTCTTCAAATAATAGCCACATTGCAAGCATGACCATCTTCAACCCTCTTATCCAAACCATCCTCCCATGCTATCATGAACACTTTAAATCTCTGGGAAGGTTCTTGAATGTATTCAAGGACGTCCCTTCTCATGAACAATGCTTGCATAGCTTGAAGTTCCCTCACTTGGCTCCTTGTAAAAGGCCTTGATGCCACTCGAATTGTATCATTCTCCCCTTCTTGAAGAGAATTTGTCCTCAAATTTAAGGGATCAGCATCTTGCAACACCATAGGAGAGAGATCACACATATTGAAGGTATTATGAACTTCGTATTCTGGTGGAAGATCAATTTTGTATGCATTATCATTGAGCCGTTCAAGTACTTCAAATCGACCATCTCCTATAGGCATCAACTTTGTCTTTCTCTTGTTAGGAAACATCTCTTTTCGGAAATGTACCCAAACCCAATCACCCGGTTCAATCACAATATCCAACCCTAAGAACAATTTTCCCTTCACTAGCTCGGGTTCACGGAGCTCGGATCTTGCTAAAAATTTCACTAATATGATGGGAAATATTGGGAAGATATTTTAGGGTTTTATCTCGTTGGGGAGAAAAAAATAATGAGGATAAAATGTGAGGAGTATTTATATATAAAAGTGCAACAAAAAGTTCCAGCGACCGCGGGTTGATGAGAGAGTCCATGGCTCGTCGACGTGTCGACGACCGTCGACGTGCACCGTCGATTTGCCACCCCAGATTCAGGGGCCTTAGTATGTCAACGGTGGGAAAGGACGCCTCGTAGATATGTCGACGAGCCGTCTCTTTGAACCGTTGAGGTCCACTAATGCCTCAATTCCTGAGCTGCTCCGGTTCGCGTTGATTCGATTTGTTTAATTTCTAATCCTATCGTATTGCAAGGAAAATATACTTTTAATTCAATATACATGAAGTAGGGCACTTAATATCTCAAAAACACGGGTACAAACATCCGTAGTAATGGTAGACACAGCTAGGAAGCCGTAGAGTTTCTTACGAAGAAAACGAGAGGCCTAACAGTAAACCCTAGTTTTTCCATAATGAAATCATTAACCTAAAATGAAGATTCAAGCATGTTTCTACTAATTAATGAAATTTCGTGCTTAGATTATCCGAATCTATAAACTAATCTCACATGAATAAGATAATATTCAATTAATAAAATTTAAGGTTAAAACTCATTGATGCAAGATTAAGAACTAAAATAGAAATAAAAGGCAAGAAACAAAAGGGATAGATAATTTGAAACAACTTAAGACCTAATTTAGCTACCAAAGTTATAGAAAACTAAGACCTCTTAATTAAGAACAAAAGAAACACCAAATTCCTAGGAAGACCTCAAGGGATTTGAATCCCAAGCAACCTTTCCTCTCAATAATTACACAATCAAAGGCTTCACAAGCACTCAACTCTCGAGAGTTTTACAATACCAAATATCAATATTAAAAATAGTGTATGTCTTCCAAATAAAAGAAACTACTATTTATAATAAAGCTCAAAAGAAGACAACTACATTATTACACTTTTGCCCTTAATGAAGTAAGGGCCTTGTTTGGGTGTCTTATTTTGGGAAAGAACTCGAAATTGCAACTCTTCAAATAATAGCCACATTGCAAGCATGACCATCTTCAACCCTCTTATCCAAACCATCCTCCCATGCTATCATGACCACTTGAAATCTCTGGGAAGGTTCTAGAATGTATTCAAGGATGTCCCTTCTCATGAACAATGCTTGCATAGATTGAACTTCCCTCACTTGGCTCCTTGTAAAAGGCCTTGATGCCACTCGAATTGTATCATTCTCCCCTTCTAGAAGAGAATTTGTCCTCAAAATTAAGGGATCATCATCTTGCACCACCATAGGAGAGAGATCACACATATTGAAGGTATTATGAACTTGGTATTCGGGTGGAAGATCAATTTTGTATGCATTATCATTAAGACGTTCAAGTACTTCAAATGGACCATCTCCTATAAGCATCAATTTGGTCTTTCTGTTTTTAGGAAAACTCTCTTTTCGGAAATGTATCCAAACCCAATCACCCGGTTCAAGCACAATATCCAACCCTAAGAACAATTTTCCCTTCACTAGCTCGGGTTCACGGGGCTCGGATCTTGCTAAACATTTCACTAATATGATGGGAAATATTGGGAAGATATTTTAGGGTTTTATCTGGTTGGGGAGATAAAAATATTGAGGATAAAATGTGAGGACTATATATATATAAGTGTAACAAAAAGTTCCAGCGACCACGGGTTGACAAGAGAGTCGACGGCTCGTCGATGTGCACCGTCGATTTGCCACCCCAGATTCAGGGGCCTCGGCATGTCAACGGTGGGAAAGGAAGCCTCGTAGATATGTCAACGGGCCGTCTTTTTGCACCTTTGAGGAACACTAATGCCTGAATTCCTGAGCTGCTCCGGTTCGCGAGGATTCAGTTTGTTTAATTTCTAATCCTATCGTATTGCAAGGAAAATATACTTTTAATTCAATATACATGAAGTAGGGCACTTAATATCTCAAAAACTCGGGTACAAACTTCCGTAGTAATGGTGTACACAGCTAGGAAGCCGTAGAGTTTCTTTCGAAGAAAACGAGAGGCGTAACAGTAAACCCTAGATTTTCCGTAATCAAATCATTAACCTAAAATGGAGATTCAAGCATATTACTACTAAATAATGAAATTTCGTTCTTAGATTATTCGAATCTATAAACTAATCTCACATGAATAAGATAATATTCAGTTAATAAAATTTAAGGTGAAAACTCATTGATGCAAGATTAAGAACTATAATAGAAATAAAAGGGATAGATAATTTGACACAACTTAAGACCTAATTTAGCAACTAAAGTTATAGAAAACTAAGACTTCTAAATTAAGAACAAAAGAAACACCAAATTCCTAGGAATATCTCAAGGGATTTGAATCCCAAGCAACCTTTCCTCTCAATAATTACACAATCAAAGGCTTCACAAGCTGTCAACTCTCAAGAGTTTTACAATACCAAATATCAATATTCAAAATAGTCTAAGTCTTCCAAATAAACGAAACTACTATTTATACTAAAGCTCAAAAGAAGACAACTACATTATTACACTTTTACCCTTAATGAAGTAAGGACCTTGTTTGGGTGTCTTCTTTTGGGAAAGAACTCGAAATAACAACTCTTCAAATAATAGCCACATTGCAAGCATGACCATCTTCAACCCTCTTATCCAAACCATCCTTCCATGCTATCATGACCACTTGAAATCTCTGGGAATGTTCTAGAATGTATTCAAGGACGTCACTTCTCATGAACAATGCTTGCATAGCTTGAAGTTCCCTCACTTGGCTCCTTGTAAAAGGCCTTGATGCCACTCGAATTCTATCATTCTCCCCTTCTAGAGTAGAATTTTTCCTCAAATTTAAGGGATCATCATCTTGCACCACCATAGGAGAGAGATCACACATATTGAAGGTATTATGAACTTGGTATTCGGGTGGAAGATCAATTTTGTATGCATTATCATTAAGCCGTTCAAGTACTTCAAATAGACCATCTCCAATAGGCATCAACTTGGTCTTTCTCTTTTTGGGAAACCTCTCTTTTCGGAAATGTACCCAAACCTAATCACCCGGTTCAAGCACAATATCCAACCCTAAGAACAATTTTCCCTTCACTAGCTCGGGTTCACGGGGCTCGGGTCTTGCTAAAAATTTCACTAATATGATGGGAAATATTGGGAAGATATTTTAGGGTTTTATCTAGTTGGGGAGATAAAAATATTGAGGATAAAATATGAGGACTATATATATATATAAGTGCAACAAAAAGTTCCAGCGACCGCGGGTTGACGAGAGAGTCGACGGCTCGTCGACGTGCACCGTCGATTTGCCACCCCAGATTCAGGGGCCTCGGCATGTCAACGGTGGGAAAGGAAGCCTCGTAGATATGTCAACGGGCCGTCTTTTTGCACCGTTGAGGTACACTAATGCCTGAATTCCTGAGCTGCTCCGGTTCGCGATGATTCAGATTGTTTAATTTCTAATCCTATCGTATTGCAAGGAAAATATACTTTTAATTCAATATACATGAAGTAGGGCACTTAATATCTCAAAAACTCGGGTACAAACTTCCGTAGTAATGGTATACACAGCTAGGAAGCCGTAGAGTTTCTTTCGAAGAAAACGAGAGGCGTAACAGTAAACCCTAGATTTTCCGTAATCAAATCATTAACCTAAAATGGAGATTCAAGCATATTACTACTAAATAATGAAATTTCGTTCTTAGATTATCCGAATCTATAAACTAATCTCACATGAATAAGATAATATTCAGTTAATAAAATTTAAGGTGAAAACTCATTGATGCAAGATTAAGAACTATAATAGAAATAAAAGGGATAGATAATTTGACACAACTTAAGACCTAATTTAGCAACTAAAGTTATAGAAAACTAAGACTTCTAAATTAAGAACAAAAGAAACACCAAATTCCTAGGAATACCTCAAGGGATTTTAATCCCAAGCAACCTTTCCTCTCAATAATTACACAATCAAAGGCTTCACAAGCTCTCAACTCTCAAGAGTTTTACAATACCAAATATCAATATTCAAAATAGTCTAAGTCTTCCAAATAAACGAAACTACTATTTATACTAAAGCTCAAAAGAAGACAACTACATTATTACACTTTTACCCTTAATGAAGTAAGGACCTTGTTTGGGTGTCTTCTTTTGGGAAAGAACTCGAAATTGCAACTCTTCAAATAATAGCCACATTGCAAGCATGACCATCTTCAACCCTCTTATCCAAACCATCCTTCCATGCTATCATGACCACTTGAAATCTCTGGGAAGGTTCTAGAATGTATTCAAGGACGTCACTTCTCATGAACAATGCTTGCATAGCTTGAAGTTCCCTCACTTGGCTCCTTGTAAAAGGCCTTGATGCCACTCGAATTCTATCATTCTCCCCTTCTAGAGTAGAAGTTTTCCTCAAATTTAAGGGATCATCATCTTGCACCACCATAGGAGAGAGATCACACATATTGAAGGTATTATGAACTTGGTATTCGGGTGGAAGATCAATTTTGTATGCATTATGATTAAGACGTTCAAGTACTTCAAATGGACCATCTCCTATAAGCATCAATTTGGTCTTTCTGTTTTTGGGAAAACTCTCTTTTCGGAAATGTATCCAAACCCAATCACCCGGTTCAAGCACAATATCCAACCCTAAGAACAATTTTCCCTTCACTAGCTCGGGTTCACGGGGCTCGGATCTTGCTAAAAATTTCACTAATATGATGGGAAATATTGGGAAGATATTTTAGGGTTTTATCTGGTTGGGGAGATAAAAATATTGAGGATAAAATGTGAGGACTATATATATATAAGTGCAACAAAAAGTTCCAGCGACCGCGGGTTGACGAGAGAGTCGACGGCTCGTCGACGTGTCGACGACCGTCAACGTGCACCGTCGATTTGCCACCCCAGATTCAGGGACCTCAGTATGTCAACGATGGGAAGGACTCCTCAGAGATATGTTGACGGGCCGTCTCTTTGAACGTTGAGGTGCACTAATGCCTGAATTCCTGAGCTGCTCTGGTTCGCGTTGATTCGATTTGTTTAATTTCTAATCCTATCGTATTGCAAGGAAAATATACTTTTAATTCAATATACATGAAGTAGGTCACTTAATATCTCAAAAACTCGGGTACAAACCTCCGTAGTAATGGTATACACAGCTAGGAAGCCGTAGAGTTACTTACGAAGAAAATGAGAGGCGTAACAGTAAACCCTAGTTTTTCCATAATCAAATCATTAACATAAAATGGAGATTCAAGCATATTTCTACTAATTAATGAAATTTCGTGCTTGGATTATCCGAATCTATAAACTAATCTCACATGAATAAGATAATATTCAATTAATAAAATTTAAGGTGAAAACTGATTGAAGCAAGATTAAGAACTAAAATAGAAATAAAAGGCAAGAAACAAAAGGGATAGATAATTTGATACAACTTAAGACCTAATTTAGCAACGAAAGTTATAGAAAACTAAGACCTCTAAATTAAGAACAAAAGAAACACCAAATTCCTAGGAAGACCTCAAGGGATCTGAATCACAAGCAACCTTTCCTCTCAATAATTACACAATCAAAGGCTTCACAGGCACTCAACTCTCATGAGTTTTACAATACCGAATATCAATATTCAAAATACTCTAAGTCTTCCAAATAAAAGAAACTACTATTTATACTAAAGCTCAAAAGAAGACAACTACATTATTAAACTTTTACCCTTAATGAAGTAAGGACCTTGTTTGGGTGTCATCTTTTAGGAAAGAACTCGAAATTGCAACTCTTCAAATAATAGCCACATTGCAAGCATGACCATCTTCAACCCTCTTATCCAAACCATTCTCCCATGCTATCATGACCACTTGAAATCTCTGGGAAGGTTCTAGAATGTATTCAAGGACGTCCCTTCTCATGAACAATGCTTGCATAGCTTGAAGTTCCCTCACTTGGCTCCTTGTAAAAGGCCTTGATGCCACTCGAATTGTATCATTCTCCCCTTCTTGAGAAGAATTTGTCCTCAAATTTAAAGGATCATCATCTTGCACTACCATAGAAGAGAGATCACACATATTGAAGGTATTATGAACTTGGTATTCGGGTGGAAGATCAATTTTATATGTATTTCCATTAAGCCGTTCAAGTACTTCGAATGGACCATCTCCTATAGGCACCAACTTGGTCTTTCTCTTGTTGGGAAACCTCTCTTTCCGGAAATGTACACAAACCCAATCACCCGGTTCAAGCACAATATCCAACCCTAAGAACAATTTTCCCTTCATTAGCTCGGGTTCACGGGGCTCGGATCTTGCTAAATATTTCACTAATATGATGGGAAATATTGGGAAGATATTTTAGGGTTTTATCCGGTTGGGGAGATAAAAATATTGAGGATAAAATGTGAGGACTATATATATATAAGTGTAACAAAAAGTTCCAGCGACCGCGGGTTGACAAGAGAGTTGACGGCTCGTTGACGTGCACAGTCGATTTGGCACCCCAGATTCAGGGTCCCTGGCATGTCAACGGTGGGAAAGGAAGCCTCGTAGATATGTCAACGGTCCGTCTTTTTGCACTGTTGAGGTACACTAATGCCTGAATTCCTGAGCTGCTCCGGTTCGCGTTGATTCGATTTGTTTAATTTCTAATCCTGTCGTATTGCAAGGAAAATATACTTTTAATTCAATATACTTGAAGTAGGGCACTTAATATCTCAAAAACTCGGGTACAAACCTCCGTAGTAATGGTATACACAGCTAGGAAGTCGTAGAGTTTCTTACGAAGAAAACGAGAGGCGTAATAGTAAACCCTAGTGTTTCCGTAATCAAATCATTAACCTGAAATGAAGATTCAAGCATATTACTACTAATTAATGAAATTTCGTGCTTAGATTATCCGAATCTATAAACTAATCTCACATGAATAAGATAATATTCAATTAATAAAATTTAAGGTGAAAACTCATTTGTCACGACCCAGCCCCGTGGGCCGCGACTGGTGCCCTATTTGGACACCCAAACAGGCTTACGTACCGGATCGACATATCAAAGATTTAATCAACTTAACATACGTTATTTTAAGCAGATAATGAAAACAAATATTGTCTTAAGCGGTCGCCCGTACAGAAACATCATATCAAATCCGGTAGGCTGGCGGAATACACATCGCCCAGACATGCACACATATACAAACAAATGAGCCTTTTTGGCCATAATAGCAAACGGGTCCGCATTAAGATGCAGATCATAAATACAAACGAACAAACATGACCCATGACCCACATATATGTCTACAGGCCTCTACAAACCATAACAGAAACATATGACGGGACAGGGCCCCGTCGTACCCGAATAGTCATATATACAGATCATGTATAACAGAAGAAATGTACCAAAATATGAGCTCCAGATCAAAAGAGTACTCAAAGTTGCAGAATATGTATCCTATACTGGAGGATCACCAAAACGAACGTCTGTACCTGCGGGCATAAAACGCAGCCCCCGAAGAAAGGAGGTCAGTACGAAATATGTACTGAGTATGTAAAGCATGAAATACAGAAATCTGAATCATAACTAAAGTGAGGAGTACAGAAAATGGATACAGAATTAGTATATCAAAACATGTGCTGAAAATATATATATGTGATGCAAATAAAAATCATGCATAGGGCTCAGGAACGTGGTCGCCACTCCGACGCTGGCGCCACAACACATCATACTCCAGAAGGTTTCAAATCTCCGTACAATCCCCGAACACATCGTATCATCATATCAGTTCACAATATCAAAACATATCATATGTCATATCACATCATAACGCCGTATATAAGCGGAACCCGGCCCTATGGCGAGGCCTCGGGAACCGTAACACATCATACTTCTGAATATAACATAGTGCGCACGATCACAAAACCGGCCCGGGATCCGGCGAACGATATCATAATAGTATGCACGAGCGGAGTAGTGCGGAAACCATATGCATATAAGTACATAATTATATTTCAAACCCGATAGCCAAATATATTTACAAACATCTGAAGGCTCAAAATAAGATTCGGGTCAATCGGAAGTAGTATGTGAAAGTTACAGACTTTTGAAGTACAGAACTTTTTTAGAAGCTCTTTTGGAAATTTCAAGTAGCAATCATATTAGGAAACTTCCAACTATCGCTAAAGGGCAAATCAAATGGGGTCTTAGAATCGTATGTACATATCAAAATACATGTATCCAAAACTTTAGCCATATCAAATATTTTTCGGACATCATTCGGAAGTATACCAACCAAAATATTTCAAACATCATGAATGCATAGTAAACCATATGGAACAGCTTATGGAGATCAAAGACGTCGGCCATCCTAGTGGCTCTAAGAATAGAGTTTTCTTTAGAAGCATACAAATATGTCATTCGCTCATTTCATAAAAGTCATGTCAAAAGAAAGAAAGGTAGGCTTTGCATACCTCGATCGCTCGCTAATCAATTCCCGAATCAAGTCTCGGGCTCTCCAATATCTACAATAATATTATCAATTACCAAATATTAGCTACAAGTACTTAGAAATTCAATTCTAACTAGTACTTGTCTACAGAAATTTTGGCAGTATCTCCCCTGTAAATTCACCATCCCCAAGAATACAACTCAGCCAAATTCATCAACAACCATACCAACAATACCAAGAATCAATTCAGAATGCATTCTAACATTAGTAGTCTTCTTTTCTACATAATCATCAACATTAAATTCCACCACGTACGTTCAAGCCGATATCGACACTTACATATTCACTACTAATTCAAGATCGTTCAAATACAATTCAAAAGCATTTCATACGATTTTACAAAATATTCAACAATCCCACCAAAAACCATACTTCACCCGAAACCTCCAATCTTCGCCACGAACATTCACAACACATTTTTATCTTCCAATTTCATCAACAACAACAACAATTTGTACCTTAACAACTCCATTCCCATAATTACATAAAACTATAATAAAATCACATAATTTCCTACAACAACTTAACAACCAATTTTTATGCCAACTTGAACTATTACTCTTCCATTTACATCACAAGACCACAACAACACAATTAACATAATAAATAAAATTTGTTCATCCTTCTCCATCAACAACACTACACGGCCACACACACACATACCCACAACACACAAATTTCATACTTTACATTCATTTTCATATACTACAATATATATATATATATATATATATATATATATAATTCTTCCAAGACAAAAAGGATAGAATCTTTACCTTTTTCCAATTTTTCCACTTGCCAAAAAAAGTACTTTCTTGCCCCAAAAATTATACCATGTTGAAGTGGGTCTTGAACTTAGTAGGAATTCAAAAAGAGATGAATTTTTGAACCAAGGATTAAGGCTCCAAGATATTTTTTTCTTTCTTTCCTCTATTCGGCCGCCCCTTTGCTCTCACTCTGTCTCTTCTTTTGTTTTCTTGAACACTCTAGATGAAGATGACTAATAGCTCCTCTTATTTATTTGTGGACTTGACATTAAATTGACCCATGGGCTTTGCCCATAATTTCCTCCATGGCCGGCCACACTTGTGGATTGGGCCTTTGTTTTCCTTTTTTCTTTTTTCTTTCCATTTCTTTTGAGCCCAATTAGTTATGGGTCTTATTTTGTAACTCTCAAAACTAATTTCTAAAATTCCCCATTTTTCCCTTGACCTTCCTCCGTATTTCCACATCAACATTTCATGAACAACACATATATATTAAATAAAATCAAAATATGGCCTTATTTCTTACAAGTCAAAATCATTACGAATTTTCCGAATATGCAAAAATACGGGATATAACATCCTGCCCCCCTTTAGAACATTCGTCCTCGAATGTTAAATTAGCCTTATAGGTCTTACAAGCATTTTAGGGGAGGTTCTTCATATGGACGACACATATAAATCATTCATTAATGAATATAACCAATTACGGAATTTAGATTACCTGGAGGCATAGGAAACAGGTGGGGGTACTTCTTTTTCATTTCGTCCTCTGCTTCCCAGGTCATTTCTTCTTTGTTATTGTTTCGCCACAAGACCTTAACAGAAGGTACATCTTTGGTGCGCAGTCTCCTTACCTGACGATCCAGAAGAGCTACAGCTTGTTCTTCATAAGACAATTCCTCCGTTACCTGAATATCTTCTATGGGGAATACTCTGGAAGGATCACCAATACATTTACGGAGCATTGACACATGAAATACCGAATGTACTGCCTCCAGATCGGATGGTAAGTCTAGCTCGTAGGCGACCTCGCCTATCTTCCGAATAATCTGATAAGGCCCAATATATCGCGAACTGAGCTTTCCTTTTCTGCCGAATCTCATTACGCCTTTCATAGGCGACACTTTCAGGAATACCCAGTCACCAATCTGGAACTCTAAAGGTCGACGTCATCTATCTGCATATGATTTCTGTCGACTCTGGGCTGCTAATAACCGTTCCCGAATAAGTTTCACCTTATCAACTGCTTGCTGAATCATATCTGGCCCGATCAATTTATTTTCACCCATATCGAACCAACCAATCGGAGACCTGCATTTTCTACCATATAGGGCTTCATACGGTGCCATATGGATGCTGGAATGATAGCTATTATTATAAGAAAATTCGATGAGCGGCAAATGGTCATCCCAGCTACCTCTAAAATCAATAACACAGGCCCGTAGCATATCTTCCAATGTCTGAATAGTACGCTCAGCCTGTCCGTCAGACTGAGGATGGAATGCTGTACTAAGACTCACCTGAGTCCCTAACCCGTCCTGAAATGACCTCCAGAAGTTAGCCGTAAACTGGGCACCCCTGTCGGTTATAATAGACATAGGAACTCCGTGAAGCCTTACTGTCTCTTTAATATACAATCTGGCATAATCCTCAGCCGAATAAGCAGTCCTGACCGGAAGAAAATGGGCTGATTTTGTCAGCCTATCAACAATAACCCATATAGAATCATACCTGCGTGGAGTGCGCGGTAAACCTGTAATAAAATCCATATTAATTATTTCCCATTTCCAAGTTGGGATTTCCATTTCCTGTAACAATCCACCGGCCTTCTAATGCTTGATATTAACCTGTTGGCAGTTTGGGCACTGAGCAACGAACTCTGCGATATCTCTTTTCATACCATCCCACCAATATAAACATCTGAGATCATGGTACATTTTAGTGGATCCAGGATGAACAGAATACCGAGCATAATGTGCCTCTTCCATAATCTGCCGCCGCAGCCCTGCAACGTCAGGCACACATCACCTGCCTCCATATAGTAATACCCCGTCAGGTGAAATTTCGAACTGAGTCTTTTCCTTAGTAAGGGCCACGTCTTTGTACTGTACCAAAATAGGATCCTCGAATTGCCGCCATTTTACCTCTTCCATAATCGATGATTCAGCAACCTATCAGACAGAAACCCCAATATTTCCAGAATCGGCCAAACGGACCCCAAGGCTGGCTAACTACTGAATTTCATGAACTAATTCCTTCTTCTCTGGCTACACGTCGGTCACATTGCCCATAGACTTGCGACTAAGTGCATCTGCCACAACATTAGCTTTTCCAGGATGATACAAAATATCGACATCATAATCTTTCAATAATTCAAGCTATCTTCTTTGCCGCAAATTCAGCTCCTTTTGCTTAAAAATATACTGAAGGCTTTTGTGGTCCGTATAGATATCAACATTGACCCCATATAAGTAATGCCGTCATATTTTCAAAGCATGAATCACCGCGGCTAATTCCAGATCATGGGTAGGATAATTTCTCTCGTGCGGTCTGAGCTGCCGGGAAGCATAGGCTATAACTCGACCATGCTGCATTAATACACAACCTATCCTAATACCAGAAGCATCACAATAAATGACATACCCATCTGACCCCTCTGGAAGAGCTAGAACTGGAGCTATAATTAATTTTTCCGTCAGCAACTGGAAGCTGCGTTCACAAGCATCGGTCCACTGAAATTTTGCTGCCTTCTGAGTTAACTTTGTTAATGGGGCCGCAATAGAAGCAAAATTCTCCACAAATCTTCTGTAATATCCGGCCAATCCTAGAAAACTGTGTACTTCAGTCGGTGTCGTGGGCCTAGGCCAATTCTGTACAGCCTCGATCTTCTGTGTATCCACCCGAATACCATCTGCTCCAACGATATGCCCTAAGAATGCCACTGAAGTTAACCAGAATTCACACTTGGAGAATTTATCATATAATTTCTGTTGCCGCAGTGTGCCAAGTACGGTTCTCAGATGATCTGAATGTTCCTCTGCTGATCGTGAATAAACCAAAATATCATCAACAAACACAATCACGAACATGTCGAGGAACGGCCTGAATACCCGATTCATCAATTCCATAAACACTGTTGGAGCATTAGTTAGCCCAAAAGACATCACTCTGAACTCATAATGCCTGTACCGGGTCCTGAAAGCAGTCTTTGGAATGTCTGCCTCTCGTACTGGCACCTGATGATAACCCGAACGCAAATCTATCTTCGAAAAATATTTAGCACCCTACAACAGATCAAATAAGTCATCAATCCGGGGGAGGGGATATTTATTCTTTATAGTCACCTTATTCAGCTGTCGGTAATCAATGCATATCCGCAGCGACCCGTCTTTCTTTCTTACAAACAATACCGGCGCTCCCCAGGGTGACGTACTGGGTCTGATAAAGCCTTTTTCTAATAGATCTTTCAGTTGCTCTTTCAATTCTTTCAGTTCTACAGGTCCCATTCTGTAAGGAGGAATAGATATAGGCTGAGTATCTGGCAGCACATCTATCGTGAAGTCTATCTCCCGTTCAGGGGGAAGACCTAGAAGCTCGTCCGGAAATACATCTGAAAATTCATTAACGACCGGAACCGATTGGAGAGTAGGTATATCTGCTTTAGTATCATGCACACAGACCAAATGATAAATATACCCTTCCTGAATCATCTTCCTGGCCTTGAGGTATGAAATAAACTTACCTCTCGGCGATGCTGGATTTCCTGCCCATTCTATAACTGGTTCCCATGGAAATTGGAAACGAACTACCTTTTTCTGGCAGTCAACATTAACATAACAGGAGGCTAACCAGTCCATACCCATAATAACGTCGAATTCCATCATATCTAATTCTACCAAATCAGCCTTAGTGCAACCGCCACATATAATCACAGAACAATCCTTATATACCTGCCTCGCTATAATAAAATCCCCGACCGGTGTAGCTACCTCGAACGGCTCTATAGGTTCAGGTGTTATCCCAATTTTACTAGCGACAAGGGGAGAAATATATGATAAAGTAGAACCCGGATCGATCAATGCATATACAGCTCGAGAGAAGACCAATAATGTACCTGTGACAACATTTGGCGACGCCTCCTGATCCTATCGGCTAGCCAATGCGTATATGCAGTTCGAGGGACCGCTAGAATCAGAAACCCCACCACGGCCTCTACCGCGGCTCGCTGGTGTTGGAATACCTCGCCCCGCAGGGCGCATAAATGAAGGAGTGGAAGACGAACCAGCAGCTGATCTCATCGGCTGAGCTGCACCACCAGAACCACCCGCCAACGGACAGTCTCTTATAATATGGCCCTGGCGGCCACAAGAAAAACAGGCACCCGTAGCTCTATAGCAGTCTCCTGGGTGCGACCTCCCACAATAAGAACACCGGGACATGGGTGGCCTAGACTGACTGGGACCTCTGCTCGTCTGCGAACCTGAGGCTCTGGAACTCTGGCCTGCTCCAGACTGCCCTGCACTGTCAAATCGTCTGCCTGCAGACTGTGAGCGTGTACTTCGGCCTGACTGAGGGGGATATCTGCTATACTGCTGCTGAGGTTGCCCGCCTCGAGACTCCCCTGAATACCCAACTGATCTAGCCCGCTTGGGCGGCCTCCTATCACGAACTCTCCCCGACTGATACTCTCTATGTCGGTCCTCCATCCCTTGCGCATAAGCCTGTAACCGGGCAATGTCCATACCAGTCTGCGATGCCATCATCATACAGCTGTCGATCAAGTAGCGATCCAACCCTATCACGTACCGGTGCATCCGGTTAGCCATCTCAGCTACTATGGTAGGGGCATATCTAGCCAGAGAATCAAACTCCAAGTTGTACTCTCGGACACTCCTGCCTCTCTGCCGCAGCTGTAAAAATCTTTCAACTCTCGCCCGCCGCAACTCTGGGGGCAAAAAGTGGCTGAGCAAGGCGGCTACAAACTCGTCCCACACGGCTAGAGGAGCATCCTCACCTCTGGACAGCTCCCAAGACTCGTACCAATTAGTCGCCACGCCCTGCAATCTGTGTGAAGCCAGCTCGACAGACTCAGTCTCGGAAGCCCTGACCAATCTCAATGTGCACTGCATCTGTCGGATGAAATCCTGGGGGTCCTCTTCGGGATTAGACCCGTAGAACTCTGGGGGATTACAGGTAAATAAATCACGGACCCTCAAACTGTCACGTCTGTCACCATCATCACCCCTCGCTCGCGTTTGCGAGCCTGTCCTGCTACCAATGTCGTCAATAACTGCACAGCCTCTCTCATCGCCCTATCCTCCGCCCCTGGCTGAGGAGCTGGAGGCTCGGGCGCTGGAGCCTCTGGAGCTAATGGTGGAGCCGCTCCAGGCTCCTCTGGTGGTGGTGTAGCAGAACCCTCTGACTGGGATGCACGATCAGGCACAATCTGAGCACGAGCCCGAGTGACTCTCTGTATCTGGCTAGTCTCTCCTGCCACTGCTTTGCCCTTCTGGGCAGGCGTCGCCTTCCTCAGAGGCATCACTGAAAACATAACAGCCGGTCAGAAAAGAGTCATCCTAATAGCACAGCTCTATCGCACGATCTAAGATCCAAAGAAAGGTAACACCCTAAATGTCCTGTAGCCTCCTGTTTATAGATGTGGTGCACAACACACCGATAAACAAGACTCTACTAGACACGGCCTGCAGACATTCCGAGGACAAACCGCTCTGATACCACTTTTGTCACGACCCAACCCCGTGGGCCGCGACTGGTGCCCTATTTGGACACCCAAATAGACTTACGTACCGGATCGACATATCAAAGATTTAATCAACTTAACATACGTTATTTTAAGCAGATACTGAAAACAAATATCGTCTTAAGCGATCGCCCATACAGAAACATCATATCAAATCCGATAGGCTGGCGGAATACACATCGCCCAGACATGCACACATATACAAACAAATGAGCCGTTTTGGCCATAATAGCGAACGGGACCACATTAAGACGCAGATCATAAACACAAACGAACAAACATGACCCATGACCCACATATATGTCTACAGGCCTCTAAAAACCATAACAGAAATATATGACGGGACAGGGCCCCGTCGTACCTGAATAGTCATATATACATATCATGTATAACAGAAGATATGTACCAAAATATGAGCTCCGGATCAAATGAGTACTCCAAGTGGAAGAATATGTATCCTCTATTGGAGGATCACCAAAATGAACGTCTGTACCTGCGGGCATGAAACTCAGCCCCCGAAGAAAGAGGGTCAGTCCGAAATATGTACTGAGTATGTAAAGCATGAAATACAGAAATCTGAATCATAACTAAAGTGAGGAGTACAGAAAATGGATACAGAATTAGTATATCAAAACCAGTGCTGAAAATGTATATATGTGATGCAAATAAAAATCATGCATAGGGCACAGGAACGTGGTCGCCACTCCGACGCTGGCGCCACAACACATCATACTCCAGAAGGTTTCAAATCTCTGTACAATCGCCGAACACATCGTATCATCATATCATATCACAATATCAGAACATATCATATGCCATATCACATCATAACGCCGTATATAAGCGGAACCCGGCCCTATGACGAGGCCTCGGGAACCGTAACACATCATACTTCCGAATATAACATAGTGCGCACGATCACAAAACCGGCCGGGGATCCTGCGAACGATATCATAGTAGTATGCACGAGCGGAGTAGTGCGGAAACCATATGCATATAAGTACATAATTATATTTCAAACTCGATAGCCAAATATATTTACAAACATCTGAAGGCTCAAAAATAAGATTCGGGTCAATCGGAAGTAGTATGTGAAAGTTACAGACTTTTGAAGTACAAAACGTTTTTAGAAGAATTTCAGAAGCTCTTTTGGAAATTTCAAGTAGCTATCATATTAGGAAACTTCCAACTATCGCTAAGGAGAAAATCAAATGGGGTCTTAGAATCATATGTACATATCAAAATACATGTATCCAAAACTTTAGCCATATCAAATATTTTTCGGACATCTTTCGGAAGTATACCAACCTAAATCTTTCAAACATCATGAATGCATAGTAAACCATATGGAACAGCTTATGGAGATCAAAGACGTCGGCCATCCTAGTGGCTCTAAAAATACAGTTTTCTTTAGAAGCATACACATATGTCATTCGCTCATTTCATAAAAGTCATGCCAAAAGAAAGAAAGGTAGGATTTACATACCTCGATCGCTCGCTAATCAATTCTCGAATCAAGTCTCGGGCTCTCCAATATCTACAATAATATTATCAATTACCAAATATTAGCTACAAGTACTTAGAAATTCAATTCTAACAAGTACTTATCTACAGAAATTTCGGCAGCATCTCCCCTGTAAATTCACCATCCCCGAGAATACAACTCGGCCAAATTCGTCAACAACCATACCAACAATCAATTCAGAACGCATTCTAACATTAGAAGCCTTCTTTTCTACATAATCATCAACATTAAATTCCACCACGTACGTTCAAGCCAATATCGACACCTACATATTCACTACTAATTCAAGATCATTCAAATACAATTCAAAAGCATTTCATGCGATTTTATAAAATATTCAACAATCCCACCAAAAACCATACTTCACCCGAAACCTCCAATCTTCGACACGAATATTCACAACACATTTTTATCTTCAAATTTCATCAACAACAACAACAACAACAATTTGTACCTTAACAACACCATTCCCATAATTACATAAAACTATAATAAAATCACATAATTTCCTACAACAACTTAGCAACCAATTTTTATGCCAACTTGAACTATTACTCTTCCATTTACATCACAAGACCACAATAACACAATTAACATAATAAATAAAATTTGTTCATCCTTCTCCATCAACAACACTACACGGCCACACACACACATACCCACAACACACAAATTTCATACTTTACATTCATTTCCATATACTACAATATATATATATATATATATATATATATATATATATATATATATATATAATTCTACCAAGACAAAAAGGATAGAATCTTTACCTTTTTCCAATTTTTCCACTTGCCAAAAAAAAAGTACTTTCTTGCCCCAAAAATTATACCATGTTTAAGATGGTCTTGAACTTAGTAGGAATTCAAAAAGAGATGAATTTTTGAACCAAGGATTAAGGCTCCAAGATTTTTTTTCTTTCTTTCTTTCCTCTATTCGGCCACCCCTTTGGTCTCACTCTCTCTCTTCTTTTGTTTTCTTGAACACTCTAGATGAAGATGACTAATAGCTCCTCTTATTTATTTGTGGACTTGACTTTAAATTGACACACGGGCTTGGCCCATATTTTCCTCCATGGCCGGCCACACGTGTGGATTGGGCCTTTGTTTTCCTTTTTTCTTTTGAGCCCAATTAGTTATGGGTCTTATTTTGTAACTCTCGAAACTAATTTCTAAAATTTCCCATTTTGCCCTTGACCTTCCTCCATATTTCCACATCAACATTTCATGAACAACACATATATATTAAATAAAATCAAAATATGGCCTTATTTCTTACAAGTCAAAATTATTCCGAATATGCAAAAATACGGTATATAACATCATTGATGCAAGATTAAGAACTAAAATAGAAATAAAAGGCAAGAAACAAAAGGGATAGATAATTTGACACAACTTAAGACCTAATTTAGCAACCAAAGTTATAGAAAACTTAGACCTCTAAATTAAGAACAAAAGAAACACCAAATTCCTAGGAAGACCTCAAGGGATCTGAATCCCAAGCAACCTTTCCTCTAAATAATTACACAATCAAAGGCTTCACTAGCTCTCAACTCTCAAGAGTTTTACAATACCAAATATCAATATTCAAAATAGTCTAAGTCTTCAAAATAAAAGAAACTACTATTTATACTAAAGCTCAAAAGAAGACAACTACATTATTACACTTTTACCCTTAAAGAAGTAAGGACCTTGTTTGGGTGTCTTCTTTTGGGGAAGAACTCGAAATTGCAACTCTTCAAATAATAGCCACATTGCAAGCATGACCATCTTCAACCCTCTTATCCAAACCATCCTCCCATGCTATCATGACCACTTGAAATCTCTGGGAAGGTTCTAGAATGTATTCAAGGACGTCCCTTCTCATGAACAATGCTTGCATAGCTTGAAGTTCCCTCACTTGGCTCCTTGTAAAAGGCCTTGATGACACTAGAATTGTATCATTCTCCCCTTCTTAAAGATAATTTGTCCTAAAATTTAAGGGATCATCATCTTGCACCACCATAGGAGAGAGATCACACATATTGATGGTATTATGTACTTGGTATTCGGGTGGAATATCAATTTTGTATGCATTACCATTAAGCCGTTCAAGTACTTCAAATGGACCATCTCCTATAGGCATCAACTTGGTCTTTCTCTTGTTGGGAAACCTCTCATTTCGTAAATGTACCCAAACCCAATCACCCGGTTCAAGCACAATATCCAACCCTAAGAACAATTTTCCCTTCACTAGCTCGGGTTCACGGGGCTCGGATCTTGCTAAAAATTTCACTAATACGATGGGAAATATTGGGAAGATATTTTAGGGTTTTTTCTGGTTGGGGAGATAAAAATAACGAGGATAAAATGTGAGGACTATATATATATAAGTGCAACAAAAAGTTCCAGCGACCGCGGGTTGACGAGAGAGTCGACGGCTCATCGACGTGTCGACGACCATCAACGTGCACCGTCGATTTACCACCCCAGATTCAGGGGCCTCAGTATGTCAACGGTGGGAAAGGATGACTCGTAGATATGTCAACGGGCCGTCTCTTTGAACCGTTGAGGTGCACTAATGCCTGAATTCCTAAGCTGCTCCGGTTCGCGTTGATTCGATTTGTTTAATTTCTAATCCTATCGTATTGCAAGGAAACTATACTTTTAATTCAATATACATGAAGTAGGGCACTTAATATCTCAAAACCTCGGGCACAAACCTCCGTAGTACTGGTATACACAGCTAGGAAGCCGTAGAGTTTCTTACGAACAAAACGAGAGGCGTAACAGTAAACCCTAGTTTTTCCATAATCAAATCATTAACCTAAAATGGAGATTCAAGCATATTACTACTAATTAATGAAATTTCTTGCTTAGATTATCCGAATCTATAAACTAATCTCACATGAATAAGATAATATTCAATTAATAAAATTTAAGCTGAAAACTCATTGATGCAAGATTAAGAACTAAAATAGAAATAAACGGCGAGAAACAAAAGGGATAGATAATTTGACACAACTTAAGACCTAATTTAGCAACCAAAGTTATAGAAAACTAAGACCTCAAAATTAAGGTCAAAAGAAACACCAAATTGCTTGGAAGACCTCAAGGGATCTGAATCCCAAGCAACCTTTCCTCTCAATAATTACACAATCAAAGGCTTCACAAGCGCTCAACTCTCAAGAGTTTTACAATACCAAATATCAATATTCAAAATACTCTAAGTCTTCCAAATAAAAGAAACTACTATTTATACTAAAGCTCAAAAGAAGACAACTACATTATTACACTTTTACCCTTAATGAATCGAGGACCTTTTTTGGGTGTCTTCTTTTGGGAAAGAACTCAAAATTTCAACTCTACAAATAATAGCCACATGGCAAGCATAACCATCTTCAACCCTCTTATCCAAAATTTCCTCCCATGCTATCATGACCACTTGAAATCTCTGGGAAGGTTCTAGAATGTATTCAAGGACGTCCCTTCTCATGAACAATGCTTGCATAGCTTGAAGTTCCCTCACTTGGCTCCTTGTAAAAGTCCTTGATGCCACTCGAATTGTATCATTCTCCCCTTCTTGAAGAGAATTTGTCCTCAAATTTAAGGGATCATCATCTTGCACCACCATAGGAGAGAGATCACACATACTGAAGGTATTAAGAACAAAAGAAACACCAAATTCCTAGGAAGACCTCAAGGGATTTGAATCCCAATCAACCTTTCCTCTCAATAATTACACAATCAACGGCTTCAAAAGATGTCAACTCTCAAGAGTTTTACAATACCAAATATCAATATTCAAAATAGTCTAAGTCTTCCAAATAAAAGAAACTACTATTTATACTAAAGCTCAAAAGAAGACAACTAAATTATTACACTTTTACCCTTAATGAAGTAAGGACCTTGTTTGGGTGTCTTCTTTGGGGGAAGAACTCGAAATTGCAACTCTTCAAATAATAGCCACATTGCAAGCATGACCATCTTCAACCCTCTTATCCAAACCATCCTCCCATGCTATCATGACCACTTGAAATCTCTGGGAAGGTTCTAGAATGTATTCAAGGACGTCCCTTCTCATGAACAATGCTTGCATAGCTTGAAGTTCCCTCACTTGGCTCCTTGTAAAAGGCCTTGATGCCACTCGAATTGTATCATTCTCCCCTTCTTGAAGATAATTTGTCCTCAAATTTAAGGGATCATCATCTTGCACCACCATAGGAGAGAGATCACACATATTGAAGGTATTATGAACTTGGTATTCGGATGGAATATCAATTTTGTATGCATTACCATTAAGCCGTTCAAGTACTTCAAATGGACCATCTCCTATAGGCATCAACTTGGTCTTTCTCTTGTTGGGAAACCTCTCATTTCGTAAATGTACCCGAACCCAATCACCCGGTTCAAGCACAATATCCAACCCTAAGAACAATTTTCCCTTCACTAGCTCGGGTTCACGGGGCTCGGATCTTGCTAAAAATTTCACTAATACGATGGGAAATATTAGGAAGATATTTTAGGGTTTTTTCTGGTTGGGGAGATAAAAATAACGAGGATAAAATGTGAGGACTATATATATATAAGTGCAACAAAAAGTTCCAGCGACCGCGGGTTGACGAGAGAGTCGACGGCTCGTCGACGTGTCGACGGCTCGTCGACGTGTCGACGACTGTCAACGTGCACCGTCGATTTTCCACCCCAGATTCAGGGGCTTCAGTATGTCAACGGTGGGAAAGGACGCCTCGTAGATATGTCGACGGGCCGTCTCTTTGAACCGTTGAGGTGCACTAATGCCTGAATTCCTGAGCTGCTCCGGTTCGCGTTGATTCGATTTGTTTAATTTCTAATCCTATCGTATTGCAAGGAAAATATACTTTTAATTCAATATACATGAAGTAGGGCACTTAATATCTCAAAAACTCGGGTACAAACCTCCGTAGTAACGGTATACACTGCTAGGAAGCCGTAGAGTTTCTTACGAAGAAAACGAGAGGCGTAACAGTAAACCCTAGTTTTTCCATAATCAAATCATTAACGTAAAATGGAGATTCAAGCATATTACTACTAATTAATGAAATTTCGTACTTAGATTATCCGAATCTATAAACTAATCTCACATGAATAAGATAATATTCAATTAATAAAATTTAAGGTGAAAACTCATTGATGCAAGATTAAGAACTAAAATAGAAATAAAAGGCAAGAAACAAAAGGGATAGATAATTTGACACAACTTAAGACCTAATTTAGCAACCAAAGTTATAGAAAACTAAGACCTCTAAATTAAGAACAAAAGAAACACCAAATTCCTAGGAAGACCTCAAGGGATCTGAATCCCAAGCAACCTTTCCTCTCAATAATTACATAATCAAAGGCTTCACAAGCGCTCAACTCTCAAGAGTTTTATAATACCAAATATCAATATTCAAAATAGTCTAAGTCTTCCAAATAAAAGAAACTACTATTTATACTAAAGCTCAAAAGAAGACAACTACATTATTACACTTTTACCCTTAATGAAGTAAGGACCTTGTTTGGGTGTCTTCTTTTGGGGAAGAACTCGAAATTGCAACTCTTCAAATAATAGCCACATTGCAAGCATGACCATCTTCAACCCTCTTATCCAAACCATCCTCCCATGCTATCATGACCACTTGAAATCTCTGGGAAGGTTCTAGAATGTATTCAAGGACGTCCCTTCTCATGAACAATGCTTGCATAGCTTGAAGTTCCCTCACTTGGCTCCTTGTAAAAGGCCTAGATGCCACTTGAATTGTATCATTCTCCCCTTCTTGAAGATAATTTGTCCTCAAATTTAAGGGATCATCATCTTGCACCACCATATGAGAGAGATCACACATATTGAAGGTATTATGAACTTGGTATTCGGGTGGAATATCAATTTTGTATGCATTACCATTAAGCCGTTCAAGTACTTCAAATGGACCATCTCCTATAGGCATCAACTTGGTCTTTCTCTTGTTGGGAAACCTCTCATTTCGTAAATGTACCCAAACCCAATCACCCGGTTCAAGCACAATATCCAACCCTAAGAGCAATTTTCCCTTCACTAGCTCGGGTTCACGGGGCTCGGATCTTGCAAAAAATTTCACTAATATGATTGGAAGATATTTTAGGGTTTTCTCTGGTTCGGGGAGATAAAAATAATGAGGATAAAATGTGAGGACTATATATATATATATAAGTGCAACAAAAAGTTCCAGCGACCGCGGGTTGACGAGAGAGTCGACGGCTCGTCGACGTGTCGACGACCGTCAACGTGCACCGTCGATTTGCCACCCCAGATTCAGGGGCCTCAGTATGTCAACGGTGGGAAAGGACGCCTCGTAGATATGTCAACGGGCCGTCTCTTTGAACCGTTGAGGTGCACTAATGGCTGAATTCCTAAGCTGCTCCGGTTCGCGTTGATTCGATTTGTTTTATTTCTAATCCTATCGTATTGCAAGGAAAATATACTTTTAATTCAATATACATGAAGTAGGGCACTTAATATCTCAAAAACTCGGGCACAAACCTCCTTAGTACTGGTATACACAGCTAGGAAGCCGTAGAGTTTCTTACGAAGAAAACGAGAGGCGTAACAGCAAACCCTAGTTTTTCCATAATCAAATCATTAACCTAAAATGGAGATTCAAGCATATTACTACTAATTAATGAAATTTCTTGCTTAGATTATCCGAACCTATAAACTAATATCACAGGAATAAGATAATATTCAATTAATAAAATTTAAGTTGAAAACTCATTGATGCAAGATTAAGAACTAAAATAGAAATAAACGGCAAGAAACAAAAGCGATAGATAATTTGACACAACTTAAGACCTAATTTAGCAACAAAAGTTATAGAAAACTAACACCTCCAAATTAAGGACAAAAGAAACACCAAATTCCTTGGAAGACCTCAAGGGATCTGAATCCCAAGCAACCTTTCCTCTCAACAATTACACAATCGAAGGCTTCACAAGCGCTCAACTCTCAAGAGTTTTACAATACCAAATATCAATATTCAAAATAGTATAAGTCTTCCAAATAAAAGAAACTACTATTTATACTAAATCTCAAAAGAAGACAACTACATTATTACACTTTTACCCTTAATGAAGCGAGGACCTTTTTTGGGTGTCTTCTTTTGGGAAAGAACTCGAAATTGCAACTCTTCAAATAATAGCCACATGGCAAGCATGACCATCTTCAACCCTCTTATCCAAACTGTCTTCCCATGCTATCATGACCACTTGAAATCTCTGGGAAGGTTCTAGAATGTATTCAAGGACGTCCCTTCTCATGAACAATGCTTGCATAGCTTGAAGTTCCCTCACTTGGCTCCTTGTAAAAGGCCTTGATGCCACTCGAATTGTATCATTCTCCCCTTCTTGAAGATAATTTGTCCTCAAATTTAAGGGATCATCATCTTGCACCACCATAGGAATGAGATCACACATATTGAAGGTATTATGAACTTGGTATTCGGGTGGAATATCAATTTTGTATGCATTACCATTAAGCCGTTCAAGTACTTCAAATGGACCATCTCCTATAGGCATCAACTTGGTCTTTCTCTTGTTGGGAAACCTCTCATTTCGTAAATGTACCCAAACCCAATCACCCGGTTCAAGCACAATATCCAACCCTAAGAGCAATTTTCCCTTCACTAGCTCGGGTTCACGGGACTCGGATCTTGCAAAAAATTTCACTAATATGATGGGAAGATAATTTAGGGTTTTCTCTGGTTCGGGGAGATAAAAATAATGAGGATAAAATGTGAGGACTATATATATATATATAAGTGCAACAAAAAGTTCCAGCGACCGCGGGTTGACGAGAGAGCCACCCTAGATTCAGGGGCCTCAGTATGTCAACGGTGGGAAAGGACGCCTCGTAGATATGTCAACGGGCCGTCTCTTCGAACCGTTGTGGTGCACTAATGCCTGAATTCCTGAGCTTCTCCGGTTCGCGTTGATTCGATTTGTTTAATTTCTAATCCTATCGTATTGCTAGGAGAATATACTTTTAATTCAATATACATGAAGTAGGGCACTTAATATCTCAAAAACTCGGGTACAAACCTCCGTAGTAATGGTATACACTGCTAGGAAGCCGTAGAGTTTCTTACGAAGAAAACGAGAGGCGTAACAGTAAACGCTAGTTTTTCCATAATCAAATCATTAACGTAAAATGGAGATTCAAGCATATTACTACTAATAAATGAAATTTCGTACTTAGATTATCCGAATATATAAACTAATCTCACATGAATAAGATAATATTCAATTAATAAAATTTAAGGTGAAAACTCATTGATGCAAGATTAAGAACTAAAATAGAAATTAAAGGCAAGAAACAAAAGGGATAGATAATTTGACACAACTTAAGACGTAATTTAGCAACCAAAGTTATAGAAAACTAAGACCTCTAAATTAAGAACAAATGAAACACCAAATTCCTAGGAAGACCTCAAGGGATCTGAATCCCAAGCAATCTTTCCTCTCAATAATTACACAATCAAAGGCTTCACAAGCGCTCAACTCTCAAGAGTTTTACAATACCAAATATCAATATTCAAAATAGTCTAAGTCTTCCAAATAAAAGAAACTACTATTTATACTAAAGCTCAAAAGAAGACAACTACATTATTACACTTTTACCCTTAATGAAGTAAGGACCTTGTTTGGGTGTCTTCTTTTGGGGAAGAACTCGAAATTGCAACTCTTCAAATAATAGCCACATTGCAAGCATGACCATCTTCAACCCTCTTATCCAAACCATCCTCCCATGCTATCATGACCACTTGAAATCTCTGGGAAGGTTCTAGAATGTATTCAAGGACGTCCCTTCTCATGAACAATGCTTGCATAGCTTGAAGTTCCCTCACTTGGCTCCTTGTAAAAGGCCTTGATGCCACTTGAATTGTATCATTCTCCCCTCCTTGAAGATAATTTGTCCTCAAATTTAAGGGATCATCATCTTGCACCACCATATGAGAGAGATCACACATATTGAAGGTATTATGAACTTGGTATTCGGGTGGAATATCAATTTTGTATGCATTACCATTAAGCCGTTCAAGTACTTCAAATGGACCATCTCCTATAGGCATCAACTTGGTCTTTCTCTTGTTGGGAAACCTCTCATTTCGTAAATGTACCCAAACCCAATCACCCGGTTCAAGCACAATATCCAACCCTAAGAGCTATTTTCCCTTCACTAGCTCGGGTTCACGGGGCTCGGATCTTGCAAAAAATTTCACTAATATGATTGGAAGATATTTTAGGGTTTTCTCTGGTTCGGGGAGATAAAAATAATGAGGATAAAATGTGAGGACTATATATATATATATATAAGTGCAACAAAAAGTTCCAGCGACCGCGGGTTGACGAGAGAGTCGACGGCTCGTCGACGTGTCGATGACCGTCAACGTGCACCGTCGATTTGCCACCCCAGATTCAGGGGCCTCAGTATGTCAACGGTGGGAAAGGACGCCTCGTAGATATGTCAACGGGCCGTCTCTTTGAACCGTTGAGGTGCACTAATGCCTGAATTCCTGAGCTGCTCCGGTTCGCGTTGATTCGATTTGTTTTATTTCTAATCCTATCGTATTGCAAGGAAAATATACTTTTAATTCAATATACATGATGTAGGGCACTTAATATCTCAAAAACTCGGGCACAAACCTCCTTAGTACTGGTATACACAGCTAGGAAGCCGTAGAGGTTCTTATGAAGAAAACGAGAGGCGTAACAGTAAACCCTAGTTTTTCCATAATCAAATCATTAACCTGAAATGGAGATTCAAGCATATTACTACTAATTAATGAAATTTCTTGCTTAGATTATCCGAATCTATAAACTAATATCACATGAATAAGATAATATTCAATTAATAAAATTTAAGGTGAAAACTCATTGATGCAAGATTAAGAACTAAAATAGAAATTAAAGGCAAGAAACAAAAGGGATAGATAATTTGACACAACTTAAGACGTAATTTAGCAACCAAAGTTATAGAAAACTAAGACCTCTAAATTAAGAACAAATGAAACACCAAATTCCTAGGAAGACCTCAAGGGATCTGAATCCCAAGCAATCTTTCCTCTCAATAATTACACAATCAAAGGCTTCACAAGCGCTCAACTCTCAAGAGTTTTACAATACCAAATATCAATATTCAAAATAGTCTAAGTCTTCCAAATAAAAGAAACTACTAGTTATACTAAAGCTCAAAAGAAGACAACTACATTATTACACTTTTACCCTTAATGAAGCGAGGACCTTTTTTGGGTGTCTTCTTTTGGGGAAGAACTCGAAATTGCAACTCTTCAAATAATAGCCACATTGCAAGCATGACCATCTTCAACCCTCTTATCAAACCATCCTCCCATGCTATCATGACCACTTGAAATCTCTGGGAAGGTTCTAGAATGTATTCAAGGACGTCCCTTCTCATAAACAATGCTTGCATAGCTTGAAGTTCCCTCACTTGGCTCCTTGTAAAAGGCCTTGATGCCACTCGAATTGTATCATTCTCCCCTTCTTGAAGATAATTTGTCCTCAAATTTAAGGGATCATCATCTTGCACCACCATAGGAGAGAGACAACTACATTATTACACTTTTACCCTTAATGAAGCAAGGACCTTTTTTGGGTGTCTTCTTTTGGGAAAGAACTCGAAATTGCAACTCTTCAAATAATAGCCACATAGCAAGCATGACCATCTTCAACCCTCTTATCCAAACTATCTTCCCATGCTATCATGACCACTTGAAATCTCTAGGAAGGTTCTAGAATGTATTCAAGGACGTCCCTTCTCATGAACAATGCTTGCATAGCTTGAAGTTCTCTCACTTGGCTCCTTGTAAAAGGCCTTGATGCCACTCAAATTGTATCATTCTCCCCTTCTTTAAGATAATTTGTCCTCAAATTTAAGGGATCATCATCTTGCACCACCATAGGAGAGAGATCACACATATTGAAGGTATTATGAACTTGGTATTCGGGTGGAATATCAATTTTGTATGCATTACCATTAAGCCGTTCAAGTACTTCAAATGGACCATCTCCTATAGGCATCAACTTGGTCTTTCTCTTGTTGGGAAACCTCTCATTTCGTAAATGTACCCAAACCCAATCACCCGGTTCAAGCACAATATCAAACCCTAAGAACAATTTTCCCATCACTAGCTCGGGTTCACGGGGCTCGGATCTTGCTAAGAATTTCAATAATATGATGGGAAATATTTGGAAGATATAAGTGCAACAAAACGTTCCAGCGACCGCGGGTTTACCAGAGAGTCGACGGCTCGTCGAAGTGTCGACGACCGTCAACGTGCACCGTCGATTTGCCACCCCAGATTGAGGGGCCTCAGTATGTCAACGGTGGTAAAGGACGCCTCGTAGATATGTCAACGGGCCGTCTCTTTGAACCGTTGTGGTGCACTAATGCCTGAATTCCTGAGCTGCTCCAGTTCGCGTTGATTCGATTTGTTTAATTTCTAATCCTATCGTATTGCAAGGAGAATATACTTTTAATTCAATATACATGAAGTAGGGCACTTAATATCTCAAAAACTCGGGTACAAACCTCCGTAGTAATGGTATACACTGCTAGGAAGCCGTAGAGTTTCTTACGAAGAAAACGAGAGGCGTAACAGTAAACGCTAGTTTTTCCATAATCAAATCATTAACGTAAAATGGAGATTCAAGCATAGTACTACTAATTAATGAAATTTCGTACTTAGATTATCCGAATATATAAACTAATCTCACATGAATAAGATAATATTCAATTAATAAAATTTAAGGTGAAAACTCATTGATGCAAGATTAAGAACTAAAATAGAAATTAAAGGCAAGAAACAAAAGGGATAGATAATTTGACACAACTTAAGACGTAATTTAGCAACCAAAGTTATAGAAAACTAAGACCTCTAAATTAAGAACAAATGAAACACCAAATTCCTAGGAAGACCTCAAGGGATCTGAATCCCAAGCAATCTTTCCTCTCAATAATTACACAATCAAAGGCTTCACAAGCGCTCAACTCTCAAGAGTTTTACAATACCAAATATCAATATTCAAAATAGTCTAAGTCTTCCAAATAAAAGAAACTACTATTTATACTAAAGCTCAAAAGAAGACAACTACATTATTACACTTTTACCCTTAATGAAGTAAGGACCTTGTTTGGGTGTCTTCTTTTGGGGAAGAACTCGAAATTGCAACTCTTCAAATAATAACCACATTGCAAGCATGACCATCATCAACCCTCTTATACAAACCATCTTCCCATGCTATCATGACCACTTGAAATCTCTGGGAAGGTTCTAGAATGTATTCACGGACGTCCTTTCTCATGAACAATGTTTGCATAGCTTGAAGTTCCCTCACTTGGCTCCTTGTAAAAGGCCTTGATGCCACTCGAATTGTATCATTCTCCCCTTCTTGAAGATAATTTGTCCTCAAATTTAAGGGATCATCATCTTGCACCACCATAGGAGAGAGATCACACATATTGAAGGTATTATGAACTTGGTATTCGGGTGGAATATCAATTTTGTATGCATTACCATTAAGCCGTTCAAGTACTTCAAATGGACCATCTCCTATAGGCATCAACTTGGTCTTTCTCTTGTTGGGAAACCTCTTATTTCGTAAATGTACCCAAACCCAATCACCCGGTTCAAGCACAATATCCAACCCTAAGAGCAATTTTCCCTTCACTAGCTCGGGTTCACGGGGCTCGGATCTTGCAAAAAAATTCATTAACATGATGGGAAGATATTTTAGGGTTTTCTCTGGTTCGGGGAGATAAAAATAATGAGGATAAAATGTGAGGACTATATATATATATAAGTGCAACAAAAAGTTCAAGCGACCGCGGGTTGACGAGAGAGTCGACGGCTCGTCGACGTGTCGACGACCATCAACGTGCACCGTCGATTTGCCACCCTAGATTCAGGGGCCTCAGTATGTCAACGGTGGGAAAGGACGCCTCGTAGATACGTCAACGGGCCGTCTCTTTGAACCGTTGAGGTGCACTAATGGCTGAATTCCTAAGCTGCTCCGGTTCGCGTTGATTCGATTTGTTTATTTTCTAATCCAATCGTATTGCAAGGAAAATATACTTTTAATTCAATATACATGAAGTAGGGCACTTAATATATCAAAAACTCGGGCACAAACCTCCTTAGTACTGGTATACACAGCTAGGAAGCCGTAGAGTTTCTTACGAAGAAAACGAGAGGCGTAACCGTAAACCTTAGTTTTTCCATAATCAAATCATTAACCTAAAATGGAGATTCAAGCATATTACTACTAATTAATGAAATTTCTTGCTTAGATTATCCGAATCTATAAACTAATTTCACATGAATAAGATAATATTCAATTAATAAAATTTAAGTTGAAAACTCATTAATGCAAGATTAAGAACTAAAATAGAAATAAACGGCAAGAAACAAAAGGGATAGATAATTTGACACAACTTAAGACCTAATATAGCAACAAAAGTTATAGAAAACTAAGACCTCTAAATTAAGGACAAAAGAAACACCAAATTCCTTGGAAGACCTCAAGGGATCTGAATCCCAAGCAGCCTTTCCTCTCAACAATTACACAATCAAAGGCTTCACAAGCGCTCAACTCTCAAGAGTTTTACAATACCAAATATCAATATTCAAAATAGTATAAGTCTTCCAAATAAAAGAAACTACTATTTATACTAAAGCTCAAAAGAAGACAACTACATTATTACACTTTTACCCTTAATGAAGCGAGGACCTTTTTTGGGTGTCTTCTTTTGAGAAAGAACTCGAAATTGCAACTCTTCAAATAATAGCCACATAGCAAGCATGACCATCTTCAACCCTCTTATCCAAACTATCTTCCCATGCTATCATGACCACTTGAAATCTCTGGGAAGGTTCTAGAATGTATTCAAGGACGTCCCTTCTCATGAACAATGCTTGCATAGCTTGAAGTTCTCTCACTTGGCTCCTTGTAAAAGGCCTTGATGCCACTCAAATTGTATCATTCTCCCCTTCTTTAAGATAATTTTTCCTCAAATTTAAGGGATCATCATCTTGCACCACCATAGGAGAGAGATCACACATATTGAAGGTATTATGAACTTGGTATTCGGGTGGAATATCAATTTTGTATGCATTACCATTAAGCCGTTCAAGTACTTCAAATGGACCATCTCCTATAGGCATCAACTTGGTCTTTCTCTTGTTGGGAAACCTCTCATTTCGTAAATGAACCCAAACCCAATCACCCGGTTCAAGCACAATATCCAACCCTAAGAACAATTTTCCCATCACTAGCTCGGGTTCACGGGGCTCGGATCTTGCTAAGAATTTCAATAATATGATGGGAAATATTGGGAAGATATAAGTGCAAAAAAGTTCCAGCGACCGCGGGTTGACGAGAGAGTCGACGGCTCGTCGAAGTGTCGACGACAGTCAACGTGCACCGTCGATTTGCCACCCCAGATTCAGGGGCCTCAGTATGTCAACGGTGGTAAAGGGATAGATAATTTGACACAACTTAAGACCTAATTTAGCAACAAAAGTTATAGAAAACTAAGACCTCTAAATTAAGGACAAAAGAAACACCAAATTCCTTGGAAGACCTCAAGGGATTTGAATCCCAAGCAACCTTTCCTCTCAATAATTACACAATCAAAGGCTTCACAAGCGCTCAACTCTCAAGAGTTTTACATTACCAAATATCAATATTCAAAATAGTCTAAGTCTTCCAAATAAAAGAAACTACTATTTATACTAAAGCTCAAAAGAAGACAACTACATTATTACACTTTTAGCCTTAATGAAGCGAGGACCTTTTTTGGGTGTCTTCTTTTGGGAAAGAACTCGAAATTGCAACTCTTCAAATAATAGCCACATGGAAAGCATGACCATCATCAACCCTCTTATCCAAACTATCCTCCCATGCTATCATGACCACTTGAAATCTCTGGCAAGGTTCTAGAATGTATTCAAGGACGTCCCTTCTCATGAACAATGCTTGCATAGCTTGAAGTTCTCTCACTTGGCTCCTTGTAAAAGGCCTTGATGCCACTCAAATTGTATCATTCTCCCCTTCTTTAAGATAATTTGTCTTCAAATTTATGGGATCATCATCTTGCACCACCATAGGAGAGAGATCACACATATTGAAGGTATTATGAACTTGGTATTCGGGTGGAATATCAATTTTGTATGCATTACCATTAAGTCGTTCAAGTACTTCAAATGGACCATCTCCTATAGGCATCAACTTGGTCTTTCTCTTGTTGGGAAACCTCTCATTTCGTAAATGTACCCAAACCCAATCACCCGGTTCAAGCACAATATCCAACCCCAAGAACAATTTTCCCATCACTAGCTCGGGTTCACGGGGCTCGGATCTTGCTAAGAATTTCAATAATATGATGGGAAGATATTTTAGGGTTTTCTCTGGTTCGGGGAGATAAAAATAATGAGGATAAAATGTGAGGACTATATATATATATAAGTGCAACAAAAAGTTCCAGCGACCGCGGGTTGACGAGTGAGTCGACGGCTCGTCGACATGTCGACGACCATCAACGTGCACCGTCGATTTGCCACCCCAGATTCAGGGGCCTCAGTATGTCAACGGTGGGAAAGGACGCCTCGTAGATATGTCGACGGGCCGTCTCTTTGAACCGTTGAGGTGCACTAATGGCTGAATTCCTAAGCTGCTCCGGTTCGCGTTGATTCGATTTGTTTAATTTCTAATCCTATCGTATTGCAAGGAAAATATACTTTTAATTCAATATACATGAAGTAGGGCACTTAATATCTCAAAAACTCGGGCACAAACCTCCTTAGTACTGGTATACACAGCTAGGAAGCCGTAGAGTTTCTTACGAAGAAAACGAGAGGCGTAACAGTAAACCCTAGTTTTTCCATAATCAAATCATTAACCTAAAATGGAGATTCAAGCATATTACTACTAATTAATGAAATTTCTTGCTTAGATTATCTGAATCTATAAACTAATCTCACATGAATAAGATAATATTCAATTAATAAAATTTAAGTTGAAAACTCATTGATGCAAGATTAAGAACTAAAATAGAAATAAACGGCAACAAAACAAAAGGGATAGATAATTTGACACAACTTAAGACCTAATTTAGCAACAAAAGTTATAGAAAACTAAGACCTCTAAATTAAGGACAAAAGAAACACCAAATTCCTTGGAAGACCTCAAGGGATTTGAATCCCAAGCAACCTTTCCTCTCAATAATTACACAATCAAAGGCTTCACAAACGCTCAACTCTCAAGAGTTTTACAATACCAAATATCAATATTCAAAATAGTCTAAGTCTTCCAAATAAAAGAAACTACTATTTATACTAAAGCTCAAAAAAAGACAACTACATTATTACACTTTTACCCTTAATGAAGCGAGGACCTTTTTTGGGTGTCTTCTTTTGGGAAAGAACTCGAAATTGCAACTCTTCAAATAATAGCCACATGGAAAGCATGACCATCTTCAACCCTCTTATCCAAACTATCCTCCCATGCTATCATGACCACTTGAAATCTCTGGCAAGGTTCTAGAATGTATTCAAGGACGTCCCTTCTCATGAACAATGCTTGCATAGCTTGAAGTTCTCTCACTTGGCTCCTTGTAAAAGGCCTTGATGCCACTCAAATTGTATCATTCTCCCCTTCTTTAAGATAATTTGTCCTCAAATTTAAGGGATCATCATCTTGCACCACCATAGGAGAGAGATCACACATATTGAAGGTATTATGAACTTGGTATTCGGGTGGAATATCAATTTTGTATGCATTACCATTAAGTCGTTCAAGTACTTCAAATGGACCATCTCCTATAGGCATCAACTTGGTCTTTCTCTTGTTGGGAAACCTGTCATTTCGTAAATGTACCCAAACCCAATCACCCGGTTCAAGCACAATATCCAACCCTAAGAACAATTTTCCCATCACTAGCTCGGGTTCACGGGCCTCAGATCTTTCTAAAAATTTCACTAATATGATGGGAAATATTGGGAAGATATAAGTGCAATAAAAATTTCCAGCGACCGCGGGTTGACGAGAGAGTCGACGGCTCGTCGAAGTGTCGACGACCGTCAACGTGCACCGTCGATTTGCCACCCCAGATTCAGGGGCCTCAGTATGTCAACGGTGGGAAAGGACGCCTCGTACTTATGTCAACGGGCCGTCTCTTTGAACCGTTGAGGTGCACTAATGCCTGAATTCCTGAGCTGCTCCGGTTCGCGTTGATTCGATTTGTTTAATTTCTAATCCTATCGTATTGCAAGGAAAATATACTTTTAATTCAATATACATGAAGTAGGGCACTTAATATCTCAAAAACTCGGGTACAAACCTCCGTAGTAATGGTATACACTTCTAGGAAGCCGTAGAGTTTCTTACGAAAAAAACGAGAGGCGTAACAGTAAACCCTAGTTTTTCCATAATCAAATCATTAACGTAAAATGGAGATTCAAGCATATTACTACTAATTAATGAAATTTCGTACTTAGATTATCCGAATATATAAACTAATCTCACATGAATAAGATAATATTCAATTAATAAAATTTAAGGTGAAAACTCGTTGATGCAAGATTAAGAACTAAAATAGAAATAAAAGGCAAGAAACAAAAGGTATAGATAATTTGACACAACTTAAGATGTAATTTAGCAACCAAAGTTATAGAAAACTAAGACCTCTAAATTAAGAACAAATGAAACACCAAATTCCTAGGAAGACCTCAAGGGATCTGAATCCCAAGCAATCTTTCCTCTCAATAATTACACAATCAAAGGCTTCACAAGCGTTCAACTCTCAAGAGTTTTACAATACCAAATATCAATATTCAAAATAGTCTAAGTCTTCCAAATAAAAGAAACTACTATTTATACTAAAGCTGAAAAGAAGACAACTATATTATTACACTTTTACCCTTAATGAAGTAAGGACCTTGTTTGGGTGTCTTCTTCTGGGGAAGAACTCAAAATTGTAACTCTTCAAATAATAGCCACATTGCAAGCATGACCATCTTCAACCCTCTTATCCAAACCATCCTCCCATGCTATCATGACCACTTGAAATCTCTGGGAAGGTTCTAGAATGTATTCAAGGACGTCCCTTCTCATGAACAATGCTTGCATAGCTTGAAGTTCCCTCACTTGGCTCCTTGTAAAAGGCCTTGATGCCACTCGAATTGTATCATTCTCCCCTTCTTGAAGATAATTTGTCCTCAAATTTAAGGGATCATCATCTTGCACCACCATATGAGAGAGATCACACATATTGAAGGTATTATGAACTTGGTATTCGGGTGGAATATCAATTTTGTATGCATTACCATTAAGCCGTTCAAGTACTTCAAATGGACCATCTCCTATAGGCATCAACTTGGTCTTTCTCTTGTTGGGAAACCTCTCATTTCGTAAAGGTACCCAAACCCAATCACCCGGTTCAAGCACAATATCCAACCCTAAGAACAATTTTCCCTTCACTAGCTCGGGTTCACGGGGCTCGGATCTTGCAAAAAATTTCACTAATATGATGGGAAGATATTTTAGGGTTTTCTCTGGTTCGGGGAGATAAAAATAATGAGGATAAAATGTGAGGACTATATATATATATATAAGTGCAACAAAAAGTTCCAGCGACCGCGGGTTGACGAGAGAGTCGACGGCTCGTCGACATGTCGACGACCGTCAACGTGCACCGTCGATTTTCCACCCCATATTCAGGGGCCTCAGTATGTCAACGGTGGGAAAGGACGCCTCATAGATATGTCAACGGGTCGTCTCCTTGAACCGTTGAGGTGCACTAATGGCTGAATTCCTAAGCTGCTCCGGTTCGCGTTGATTCAATTTGTTTAATTTCTAATCCTATCGTATTGCAAGGAAAATATACTTTTAATTCAATATACATGAAGTAGGGCACTTAATATCTCAAAAACTCGGGCACAAACCTCCTTAGTACTGGTATACACAGCTAGGAAGCCGTAGAGTTTCTTACGAAGAAAACGAGAGGCGTAACAGTAAACCCTAGTTTTTCCATAATCAAATCATTAACCTAAAATGGTGATTCAAGCATATTACTACTAATTAATGAAATTTCTTGCTTAGATTATCCGAATCTATAAACTAATATCACATGAATAAGATAATATTCAATTAATAAAATTTAAGTTGAAAACTCATTGATGCAAGATTAAGAACTAAAATAGAAATAAACGGCAAGAAACAAAAGCGATAGATAATTTGACACAACTTAAGACCTAATTTAGCAACAAAAGTTATAGAAAACTAAGACCTCCAAATTAAGGACAAAAGAAACACCAAATTCCTTGGAAGACCTCAAGGGATCTGAATCCCAAGCAACCTTTCCTCTCAACAATTACACAATCAAAGGCTTCACAAGCGCTCAATTCTCAAGAGTTTTACAATACCAAATATCAATATTCAAAATAGTCTAAGTCTTCCAAATAAAAGAAACTACTATTTATACTAAAGCTCAAAAGAAGACAACTACATTATTACACTTTTACCCTTAATGAAGCGAGGACCTTTTTTGGGTGTCTTCTTTTGGGAAAGAACTCGAAATTTCAACTCTTCAAATAATAGCCACATGGCAAGCATGACCATCCTCAACCCTCTTATCCAAACTATCCTCCCATGCTATCATGACCACTTGAAATCTCTGGCAAGGTTCTAGAATGTATTCAAGGACGTCCCTTCTCATGAACAATGCTTGCATAGCTTGAAGTTCTCTCACTTGGCTCCTTGTAAAAGGCCTTGATGCCACTCAAATTGTATCATTCTCCCCTTCTTTAAGATAATTTGTCCTCAAATTTAAGGGATCATCATCTTGCACCACCATAGGAGAGAGATCACACATATTGAAGGTATTATGAACTTGGTATTCGGGTGGAATATCAATTTTGTATGCATTACCATTAAGCCGTTCAAGTACTTCAAATGGACCATCTCCTATAGGCATCAACTTGGTCTTTCTCTTGTTGGGAAACCTCTCATTTCGTAAATGTACCCAAACCCAATCACCCGGTTCAAGCACAATATCCAACCCTAAGAACAATTTTCCCATCACTAGCTCGGGTTCACGGGGCTCGGATCTTGCTAAAAATTTCACTAATATGATGGGAAATATTGGGAAGATATAAGTGCAACAAAAAGTTCCAGCGACCGCGGGTTGACGAGAGAGTCGACGGCTCGTCGAAGTGTCGACGACCCTCAACGTGCACCGTCGATTTGCCACCCCAGATTCAGGGGCCTCAGTATGTCAACGGTGGGAAAGGACGCCTCGTAGATATGTCAACGGGCCATCTCTTTGAACCGTTGAGGTGCACTAATGCCTGAATTCCTGAGCTGCTCCGGTTCGCGTTGATTCGATTTGTTTAATTTCTAATCCTATCGTATTGCAAGGAAAATATACTTTTAATTCAATATACATGAAGTAGGGCACTTAATATCTCAAAAACTCGGGTACAAACCTCCGTAGTAATGGTATACACTGCTAGGAAGCCGTAGAGTTTCTTACGAAGAAAACGAGAGGCATAACAGTAAACCCTAGTTTTTCCATAATCAAATCATTAACGTAAAATGGAGATTCAAGCATATTACTACTAATTAATGAAATTTCGTACTTAGATTATCCGAATCTATAAACTAATCTCACATGTATCAGATAATATTCAATTAATAAAATTTAAGGTGAAAACTCATTGATGCAAGATTAAGAACTAAAATAGAAATAAAAGGCAAGAAACAAAAGGGATAGATAATTTGACACAACTTAAGACGTAATTTAGCAACCAAAGTTATAGAAAACTAAGACCTCTAAATTAAGAACAAATGAAACACCAAATTCCTAGGAAGACCTCAAGGGATCTGAATCCCAAGCAATCTTTCCTCTCAATAATTACACAATCAAAGGCTTCACAAACGCTCTACTCTCAAGAGTTTTACAATACCAAATATCAATATTCAAAATAGTCTAAGTCTTCCAAATAAAAGAAACTACTATTTATACTAAAGCTCAAAAGAAGACAACTACATTATTACACTTTTACCCTTAATGAAGTAAGGATCTTGTTTGGGTGTCTTCTTTTGGGGAAGAACTCGAAATTGCAACTCTTCAAATAATAGCCACATGGCAAGCATGACCATCTTCAACCCTCTTATCCAAACTATCCTCCCATGCTATCATGACCACTTGAAATCTCTGGGAAGGTTCTATAATGTATTCAAGGACGTCCCTTGTCATGAACAATGCTTGCATAGCTTGAAGTTCCCTCACTTGGCTCCTTGTAAAAGGCCTTGATGCCACTCGAATTGTATCATTCTCCCCTTCTTTAAGATAATTTGTCCTCAAATTTATGGGATCATCATCTTGCACCACCATAGGAGAGAGATCGCACGTATTGAAGGTATTATGAACTTAGTATTCGGGTGGAATATCAATTTTGTATGCCTTACCATTAAGCCGTTCAAGTACTTCAAATGGACCATCTCCTATAGGCATCAACTTGGTCTTTCTCTTGTTGGGAAACCTCTCATTTCGTAAATGTACCCAAACCCAATCACCCGGTTCAAGCCCAATATCCAACCCTAAGAACAATTTTCCCTTCACTAGCTCGGGTTCACGGGGCTCGGATCTTGCTAAAAATTTCACTAATATGATGGGAAGATATTTTAGGGTTTTATCTGGTTGGGGAGATAAAAATAATGAGGATAAAATGTGAGGACTATATATTTATAAGTGCAACAAAAAGTTCTAGCGACCGCGGGTTGGCGAGAGAGTCGACGGCTCGTCGACGTGTCGACGACCGCCAACGTGCACCGTCGATTTGCCACCCCAGATTCAGGGGCCTCAGTATGTCAACGGTGGGAAAGGACGCCTCGTAGATATGTCAACGGGCCGTCTCTTTGAACCGTTGAGGTGCACTAATGCCTGAATTCCTGAGCTGCTCCGGTTCGCGTTGATTCAATTTGTTTAATTTCTAATCCTATCGTATTGCAAGGAAAATATACTTTTAATTCAATATACATGAAGTAGGGCACTTAATATCTCAAAAACTCGGGCTCAAACCTCTGTAGTACTGGTATACACAGCTAGGAAGCCGTAGACTTTCTTACGAAGAACACGAGAGGCGTAACAGTAAACCCTAGTTTTTCCATAATCAAATCATTAACCTAAAATGGAGATTCAAGCATATTACTACTAATTAATGAAATTTCGTGCTTAGATTATCCGAATCTATAAACTAATCTCACATGAATAAGATAATATTCAATTAATAAAATTTAAGCTGAAAACTCATTGATGCAAGATTAACAACTAAAATAGAAATAAACCGCAAGAAACAAAAGGGATAGATAATTTGACACAACTTAAGACCTAATTTAGCAACCAAAGTTATAGAAAACTAAGACCTCTAAATTAAGGACAAAAGAAACACCAAATTCCTTGGAAGACCTCAAGGGATCTGAATCCCAAGCAACCTTTCCTCTCAATAATTACACAATCAAAGGCTTCACAGGCGCTCAACTCTCAAGAGTTTTACAATACCAAATATCAATATTCAAAATAGTCTAAGTCTTCCAAATAAAAGAAACTACTATTTATACTAAAGCTCAAAAGAAGACAACTACATTATTACACTTTTACCCTTAATGAAGTAAGTATATTTTTTGGGTGTCTTCTTTTGGGAAAGAACTCGAAATTGCAACTCTTCAAATAATAGCCACATTGCAAGCATGACCATCTTCGACCCTCTTATCCAAACCATCCTCCCATGCTATCATGACCACTTGAAATCTCTGGGAAGGTTCTAGAATGTATTCAAGGATGTCCCTTCTCATGAACAAAGCTTGCATAGCTTGAAGTTCTGTTACACCCCGAAAGAGTCTGTGCTATTTTAATTAAGACAAGAAAGAATGAGTTAAGAAAGTTCAAGGAAAGTTAATCGAGTTAGTAAGAATATCGTTATATATATGGTTGCCTTAAGTATCCGTAGGTGACATCGTAACCTAAAGGATTTGAAATCGCGTTATGAGCGTATATGAGGTAATGTGAGTGCCCTTTTAAAGTATTTGAGATTATTAGTAATGATATAGAAGATGGATAAACGATATGGATATATTTTTGCGATTGGAGTTTCGTCGAAGCTTCGTAAGTTCTCTAGTTACGTTTAAGGTTATGGTGATTATCCGGACCCTTCGAGACGTGTATGGATTGTTATGTATGTATATAGGTATGTATATGTATGTATAAGAGGTTACATGAGAGTTGGAAGAGGATTAGAAGATAAACGAATCTAAACAAAATGAATCGGAACAACTTCAGTAAAATCTCGGACCAGATTTTTAGCCCATATTGTTGGGAGCATATCTCCTAGTATATGAGGAGTTTTAAGGTGTTTCAAAAGTCTAAAATGACGTTTATCGAGTCTAGTTTCCAACTCAACAAACCGCTCATCAAAATGATATTAGATAAGGAAATATGGACGATGCAATTTGGGCTGGCAGGGCAGCAAGTTTGGACCCGACCCAAACACTAATGTTTCGGCCCATGAGGCCCATTAACGTTAATATATATGGCAAATTCACTTGAGGGCTGATCATTTTCAGCTAATATCCTCCAAAAACATTAGAGAGAGAGAGAGAGATCCTAGGCTAAGGAAGCCATTTTGATCAAAATCCGAGCTCCGAATCCCGAAGCTCATGAAGAGAAAAACGTTGTACGTTGCGTTGCCTTCAATTTGAGATAAATATTGGTCTTGGGGGATGAAATTTTCGTGGTGGATCTTCTGATAAGGTATATATAAAATTCCTTTTATGTTATTAAAGTGTTTATTTAGAGTTTTAACGAATTAGAACGGAGAAAACAACATTATAAACTCGTTTGTTGTTTTGTTGAAATTTATGGGTGAGGGGTTGTTTTAATTGAAATTGGTGGACTGATTTGAATTAATATTTTGGTTGTTGTAATCATGGATATGTGAGGAGAGTGAAGGAATTTAATGGTTAGAGTTGGAGTTAAATTGTTGTGGGTTGTTATAAGGATTATAGAGATAATAATGTGGTTTTATTGCACATGAGTAGATGATGTGGTGTCGAGTGGCTGCTGTTGTATTTTCCTGAAATTTTCTGAAAATATTGCATGAAATAAGGTATAAGAAGTGCATATGGGCTGCTTGTTGTACTGCAAGTGTTCGTTAGAATTTCGGGCATCGTTATGTTACAGTTGGGGGCTGTTTTCATATGTTGTTGTTCTTGTTGAAATAAAATAATAGAAGATATGGTTGTGTCCATATGTTATTGTTGGTATTTCTGTGTCAACAGGAGAGAAATTGGAAATTCGGATAGACGAGTTTATAGGGGAAATGCTGCCCAAATTTTTGTAGACAAGTGATGAGTTAAAGATTGAATACCAAAAGCCTTATAGTTAACAATTGGTAAAAATGACCATTTGTAGGTTTTGGGCGAAACGGAGATTGAGTTTGGACAAGCGTGAGTAGCGCGAAAGGTTTCTAAAGCTTATCCTTTCCTTCTTTGGCATGCCCTAGGTCTACTAGGTTGAGATTTCGGCCTCGGGGACCATCCTGCTCATCGTAACCCGAGATTAGTTTTCGTTACTATTCATTCAATAGAATTGAATTATAAAAGGTGCATTTTACTAGAAAAGTGGTTGGACTTCCAAAACGTTTACAAATGTAACCCGATCGTTCTAAAACTTTCCTGGATGACTCTGTAGAGTCTAATGGGCGTGATTCTCGTCCGCCGCCTCGACTTGGCCCGAGGTGGCCCCGCTATCCCCGATGCCTCTCTTATTGTTCTGTTTGTCTTATTCCCGTACGGTAAGTCAAGGGAACTCATGGTTATTGTTCCGACTACTAAACGGGAGATATTTTATCTATCCCGAGATGGATTTTAATGATTATTGACCCAATTGTGGGGACCAAAACCCTGACATGTGATGTACGGCTTTAGCCAATGTACTCTTGTCCGGCGTTCGCAGGTAACTCCTGGTTATTATGCTGTTTACTATATGATAGGTGTTATGACCACCTTCATGAGCATTATAAAATGTTTTTGACATCTAAAGCGTTTTTAAAAATCTTACCCTGAGATTCTGGACAAACTACTTATTTTCTTTATTTTCCGATATACGATATTGGTATACCTGAATCCTGTGTGATGCATGATCCTGGCATGTGTGATTATGTTTGGAAAGTGATAATTTGGCATTTTGTCTGGTTATCTTCTGTGTTACCGAGTCCCGGGCCGGTTATGTGAATATGCGCATATGTGATATTGGCCGCTGGACCCTCGACCGCGGCGTGCCTGACATTGACTGCTGGACCCTTGACCGCGTCATGCCGGACGTGTGGCATTGACTGTTGGACCCTTTACCGCGTCTGCCGCACTTGTGATTATGCCGACATAGACCGCTGGACCCTTCACCGTGGTATGTTGAACCTGTGATAGAAAACCGCTGGATACTTGACCGCGGTATGTGTGATTGTGACCGCTGGAGTTATGGCCGCGAAAATTGTGCGTTGATTCTTCTATGTGTGTGAAACAAAGATGTTTTCCAAAAGAAAGCAAACATTTTGTCATCCCGATTGCCGAGTTGATTTCTCTCGAACTTCTTTTGCCTGTTGTACGCCGGATACGACTCCTTAGTATGCTGGCTATTGTGCTTGCTTTCTATATATCGTATTTCAGTTGTGACTTTGCTTTCTATGTTATATGCTTTACATACTCAGTACATATTTCGTACTGACCCCCTCTTTTCGGGGGGCTGCATTTCATGCCGCGCAGGTACTCCCAGGTGAGTTGAAGACAGTATAGAAGATGTTCCAGTGCAGATGGCAAGCTCCATTTGTTCCCGGAGTGCTGCCGAGTCAGAGTTGGTATGTTATGCTTTCTGGATTACGTTAGAGACTTTGCAGACAGCGTCGTGGGTATTGGTTGTCAGTCTGTAAGCGGCTCCGTCAGCCAAAATGTCGGTCTGTGTTATGTACTGAATTTTGTATGATTATTTATTCGTTATGCTTGGAAGCTACGTGAAAGAATATTTCTGGAAAAAAAAAAATTTACGATGTATTTCATCTCATTTGATTTGAAAAGTTTGACATGATTTTATGTGCAGCAAGAGTCTGAGGGTTCGCTCAGCCCTAGGTAAGGGTCGGGTGCCCATCACACCCTAGCGGAATTAGGGTGTGACAAGTTCCCTCACTTGGCTCTTTGTAAAAGGCCTTGATGTCACTCGAATTGTATCATTCTCCCCTTCTTAAAGAGAATTTGTCCTCAAATTTAAGGTATCATCATCTTGCACCACCATAGGAGAGAGATCACACATATTGAAGGTATTATGAACTTGGTATTCGGGTGGAAGATCAATTTTTTATGCATTATCATTAAGCCGTTCAAGTACTTCAAATGGACCATCTCCTATAGGCATCAACTTGGTCTTTCTCTTGTTGGGAAACCTCTCTTTTCGGAAATGTACCCAAACCCAATCACCCGGTTCAAGCACAACTCGTTTACGGACCTTGTTTTCTCTCTTGGCCGTTTCTTGATTCTTTTTCTCAAGATGAACCCTCACCTTCTCATGCAACTTCTTCATGACCTCAGCTCGTTTATTGCCATCTAAACTCAACACAACATCTTGAGACAAAGGGGTTAGATCTAAAGGTGTTTGTGAGGTAAAACCATAAACCACTTCAAAAGGTGACATGCCAATAGTGCTATGAATGACTCTATTGTATGCAAATTCAACAAAAGGCAATTGATCTTCCCAAGATGATAGTTTCCCTTTAACCATGGCCCTAAGCATAGAACCCAAGGTCCTATTGACAACTTCGGTTTGGCCATCGGTTTGTGGGTGACAAGGGGTAGAAAAAAACAATTTAGTACCAAGTCGCCCCCACAATTCTTTCCAAAAGTGGCTAAGGAATTTGGGATCCCTATCGCTCAAAATGGTTTTGGGAATACCATGCAACTTTACCACATGTTCAACAAACAAAGATGCAACATGAGAAGCATCATCAACTTTATGACAGGCAATGAAATGAGCCATTTTAGAAAATCGATCAACCACAACAAAGATGCTATCTTTACCCATTTTGGTTCTAGGCAAACCCAACACAAAATCCATCGAAATATCAACCCAAGGTTGTTGAGGGGTGGGAAGAGGGGTATATAAACCATAGGTAAGGAGTTTAGACTTGGTGCCACGACACTCAATGCATTGGCCACAAATCTTAGCTACATCCCTCCGGATATGAGGCCAATAAAATTGCTCCTCAAGAATCTCCAAAGTCTTATCAATCCCAAAATGTCCCATCAATTCCCCATTGTGCGCCTCCCTCACAAATAATTCCCTCCAAGAGCTCATGGGCACACACAAACGCTTGTTTTTTTAACGAGAAACCATCAAACCTAGAATAGGGAGTAGAAGATCTATCCCTAATCCACCTCTCCCTTTCCCACTCTTCGCAATCTAGAATGATTTTGGCAAAGACGGGGTCCTCGGGATACAATGTCTTCAAGCTTTCAAAACCCATCAATTTGGAAGACAAGGTATTAATCAAAACATGTTTCCTTGATAGGGCATCCGCCACTACATTCTCCTTTCCCTTTTTGTATTGGATTACATAAGGGAAGGTTTCAAGGAATTCAACCCATTTAGCATGTCTTTTGTTCAACTTTCCTTAGGCCTTGAGATGTTTTAAGGACTCATGATCGGTCCTAATCACAAACTCTTTAGGCCACAAGTAGTGTTGATAATTACCCAAAGCTCTAATCAAAGCATATTATTCAAGATCATAGGTGGAGTAGTTCAACATCGCACCCTTAAGCTTTTCACTAAAAAAGGCAATGGGTTTTTGGTCTTGCATCAAAATGGCACCAATACCTACTTTGCTAGCATCACATTCAATTTCAAAGATTTTGTCAAAATCGGGTAATTGCAACAACGGTGCAGAGCTAAGCATTTGTTTTAGAATTTCAAAAGCCTTTGCTTGCTCCGAACCCTAAGAAAAAGGTTTGTCCTTTCGGATTACCTCTGTCAAAGGAGCAGCTATGGTACTAAACCCCTTAACAATCCGCCTATAAAAACTATCCATGAAAACTTCAAATATCACCAATGGATTTAGGAGTTGGCCAATTCTTAATAGCGTCTATTTTGGATTCATCAACCTTAACGCCTCTTGAACTCACAAAAAAACCCAAACAAACAACCTCATGAACACAAAAAGAGCATTTAGCAACATTAGCATAAAGTTGTTCTTGTCTAAGCACTTCAAACATACATTTCAAGTGAATAACATGCTCATCCATGGTTTTACTATACACCAAAATATCATCAAAGTAAACAACCACGAATTTGCCAATAAAAGGTTTCATCACATGATTCATCAAACGTATGAAAGTACTAGGAGCGTCAGTGAGACCTAAAGGCATCACCAACCATTCTTGAATGCGGTTTTCCACTCATCTCCGGGTTTCATCCGGATTTGATGATACCCACTCCTAAGATCTACCTTAGAGAATATGCATGAACCATTCAACTCATCAAGCATGTCGTCAAGACGAAGTATGGGATGGCGATACTTTACCGTTATCTTGTTGATGGCTCGGCAATCAACACACATGCGCCATGATCCATCTTTCTTTGGCACCAATATCACGGGCACGACACAAGGACTAATACTTTCTCGCACAACTCCCTTTTCAAGGAGCTCATCCACTTGCCTTTGAAGCTCCTTAGTGTCATCCGAGTTGGCTCTATAAGCCAGTTTGTTTGGCAATTGAGACCCCAGGACAAAGTTAATTTGGTGTTCAATTCCCCTCAAGGGTGGTAACCCCTTTGGGAGTTCCGTTAGGAACACATCATCAAATTCCTGCAAAAGAGAAGAAATAGAACTAGGAAAAGAAAGGGTTAGTTCATTAGTGTGCAATGCATAGTCCCTATGCATGAGGAGAATCACCGATTGACGCTCCCCCAATTCCTCCCTTATTTTCCCACAATTCGCCAAAAGAGACACCTTGGTTTTTCCTCTAGGATCTCCTTTCTTTGCACTCACCTCTTGAGAACTACTCTCCTATACTCCCTCTTCCCCCACATTCTTCTTTTGCAATGCGCGATGACCCTTCTCTTTCAACTCCCTCATTTTGTTATAGATCTCACCCACTTGGGAGGGGTTCATGGGATTCAAGACATGTTTGACACCATTGTGGACAAGTGTGTATTCTCCCATTATGGTTGACGGACCTATCATATTTTCATGGTCGACCAAGTAGAAGATGACATGCTTGCATGAGAACAACATCACATAACACTTCATCGTGATACATTCCAACCGTGAATTTGATGATAGCTTGCCGAGTCACCTTCAATTCACCACATTTATTGAGCCATTGATGATTTTAAGGGTTTTCATGGCGGGTGGTGGGACGTTTCAAGAAATCAATAAGGGTGGTACTAGCAACATTGGCACAACTCCTACTATCAAAGATCATGATGCTAGTGTTTTAGTTAATGATGCATTTGGAATGGAAGATATTTTGCCCATTGACTTGGGTCATCCATTGATTTTCTTATCATGGTTATTCGCACCACATAGAGACGTACAATAGGCTCATCATCACCTTCAACACCATCCCCTTCACTATCATGTTGTTCATTCTCATGATCGCCCTCGTTATCTCCTTCCTCACATTCTTCCTCATCCTTACTATAACTGTCTCTCAAAATAAACGCTCTACGATTAGGGCATTCGCTTGCTCAATGACCGAAGCCATGACTGTTAAAGCATTGAATAGGAGTTTTTGTACATCCTTCTTTTGGAGCAAACTTCGGAGGTTGTTTGTCAACTTTCTTCCTAACTTGAGTATTCTTCACAAAGGGTTTCTTGGCTTCTTGTATGGGACCCTTATTCTTCTGCCAATTGGAGGAGGAGGCTCCTCGTTCATTGTTATTGTTCCATGAACTCACATAGCCCCTTGACTTATTGATTTTGACTTCCATAAGTCCTTCCTCTATTTCAATAGCCCCTTGAAGGGTTTCTTCAATGCTCCCATAGTTGTGGAGTCTCATTTGGGAGGCAATGTCTCCATTTAACCCAATTCGAAACCGAGTCATCGCATTTAAATCATCCTCATCAAAGTCGATTCTCATCTTGACAATTTGGATCTCATCATAGTATTCTTCCACACTCTTTTTGTTTTGCCTTAAGGTATACACCTTCTTGAGTTGTTCTTGTTTGTAGCGTTCGGTGACATACTTATGCCGCATGGAATCCTTCAATTCATCCCAAGTAGGTGTGGATGGAAGTCCAATAATTCTTCTTGCTTTCACTTGAGTTTCCCACCATGTGGAGGCGTACCCTTCGAATTGAGCAATGGCATAAGATGCCATCTTCACCTCGGACATGTCATTCGTCAAAAAGATTCTATCACAATGCATCACCCAATCAAGGAATGTATCGGGATCACTACTTTATTTGAAGGTTGGAAGAGTAACCTTGATGGAATTGAGACTCGTGTATCGCCCTTCTCCATAACCATGATTCCCATTGAAATCTCCATCGTCATCATAACCTTAATGGTCACGACCTTGGTACCCTTCACGAGCTTGGTACCCTCTTTGCCTACCAATGTAAGGGTTAGGGACATGCCGTCTACCCCTCCCTCGATAACCTCCTTGTGCTTTCCCTCGTTGCCTCCAAGATTAGTCACCATATAGTCTGTGCTCAAGTATAGCTTCTTCTATCTCGTCGTCATTTGGTTGTTGGATGTTTGGAAGGTTTTGGGGTGGCATTGGTGCATTTAGGTGTGGATCATTAGGCGGTGGATCATTTGGATGTGGGTCATTTTGAGTTTGATCTTGTGGGGGTGGATTGTTCCGTTGGCCTATGGGAATGTTGTTTGGTGGGGTGATTGTTGTGTTTAGAGGAGTGTTTTGGGGAGTGGGGTTATATAAATGATGGAAGGTGCCGGGTGAAAATATAAGTGAAGTGCTTCGAGTAGCTCCACTTGTGCCTCCTTGGTATTGCACTCGGGGCGAATACGAGACCTCCCTATTACCTCCTTCAATTGCTTCAACCATACTTCCAAAGTTTTCCATTCGACCATCCATACTACCAACCTTATCGTTCAAGGCTTGCAAGGCCTTCATTACATCAACTAGTGTAAGTTTCCTGGTGGGAACTTGTGTTTCATCCTCCGTAGCCATGGTACCTATTAAAGACACTCAATAAAACAAGCAACACGGTAGATTAGTAAAATCAACTCACAATCGCTCAAGTATGCACACCTTTAATTGCCTCACAAATTGCTTTCGCCAAAGATTGTGTGCTTGTTAATGTCGACTAGTCACAAGGGTTCAAATTCTACTCTTGGTGGGAATAGATTCTTGTTAGACTAAGAAAGACGGACAACTCAATTCAATCTAACGGACTTGAACCAAGAAATTGACAACGAAGCAACAAACGAAGAATTGGAACGAAAGAAATGCGGACACAAAAACTAGCAAACACAAGTAGGAACAACTACTCAATGGCTACTAGTTGAGAGACACAAGAAAATTGAAATTCTAAAATCGGGAAATAAATCGAATTTCGGGCTCGGGTAGGTGATAACCTGAAAACACGGTCGGAAAGCCCTAATTGATCTAAGGTATCAATTTGAAGTAGTGAAAATTTTAAAATTTCTATACTTTTTTAAAAAAAATTTTTTTTGCTCCCTACCAAAGGAATAGGGACACAAAATCAACAATGAGAGTCAAGAAATTTTTGAGAAATGAAACTTGGATCAATGTAAATTACCTTGAGTAATACAACCTTACTTATATGGTCCGTAGAAGAGGATACGATCCGTGGAAGTCCTCGCATAAGATGATGTCACAAAACAGTAAGTGCTCTTTGTTGGTCCTGAAATACGACCAACTTATACGGTCCGTATAAAAAGATACGGTCCGTGTAAGTGTCAGTATAAGCTGATGTCACTTTTTCCCTTGCCTTATACGACCTTACTTATACGGTCCGTAGAAGAGGATACGGTCCATGGAAGTGCTCGTATAAGATGATGTCACAAAACAGTAAGTCACCTTCGCTGATCCTGAAGTACGACCAACTTATACGGTCCGTATAAAAAGATACGGTCCGTATAAGTACCCCTTTTATGCTATAGTGATTTTCGTGTTGAAATCGACCTTCTCGAAATTTGGACCAAATTTCTTGGATCTGGTGAAGTTCCTGGGCCCACTCAACCTAGTATTTACCTTTTTGGGGTAGAAAAAAACTTTCCCCAAATCTTGACTTGAAAACTTTGGATTAAATGCCCCTTTGGAGAGTCTTCTTCTCTATGAAGATTTGAAGATCTTCAAGAACACCAACAATATCAAATTTCCAACTACCTTCAAATAAACTTGTTTTTCCTTCAAATTTCATATTTAGACTCCCCAAGACTTGTAGAAAAAATCCCAATAAGTTTCAAGTCCCGATTTCATCCAAATCAACAAGACCCACTTCAAGTTCTTCAAGTTTTCAAAAGCTTCAACTCAAAAATGGTGGATTCTTCAATATTGACCCGATTGACACCAAATTTGAAGATTTGAAACCCTAACGTAATAAGGAACAAGAATCTAATAACAAAACAACAAAAACAAACAAATTTTTTTTTTGGGTTTTCTAGGATTTTTTTTTTTTGTAACAAACCCTAGGCTAGATTTGATAGAAAAAATCTAATCCAAGCTCTGATACCAATTGATGCAAGATTAAGAACGAAAATAGAAATAAAAGCCAAGAAACAAAAGGCATAGATAATTTGTGACACAACTTAAGACCTAACTTAGCAACCAAAGTTATAGAAAACTAAGACCTCTAAATTAAGAACAAAAGAAACACCAAATTCCTAGGAAGACCTCAAGGGATTTGAATCCCAAGCAAACTTTCCTCTCAACAATTACACAATCCAAGGCTTCACAAGCTCTCAACTCTCAAGAGTTTTACAATACCAAATATCAATATTCAAAATAGTCTAAGTCTTCCAAATAAAAGAAACTACTATTTATACTAAAGCTCAAAAGAAGACAATACATTATTACACTTTTACCTTTAATGAAGTAAGGGCATTGTTTGGGTGTCTTCTTTTGGGAAAGAACTTGAAATTGCAACTCTTCAAGTAATAGCCACGTTGCAAGCATGACCATCTTCAACCCTCTTATCCAAACCATCCTCCCATGCTATCATGAACACTTGAAATCTCCGGGAAGGTTCTAGAATGTATTCAAAGACGTCCCTCCTCATTAACAATGCTTGCATAGCTTGAGGTTCCCTAACTTGGCTCCTTGTAAAAGGCCTTGATGCCACTCGAATTGTATCACTCATCTTATCCAACTAGCTTTCTAGATTTCACTATAGATTTAAAGCATAAGAAGGTAAGTAATTTAGAACAAGGTGGGAGAAACTTACCCCAAGATGAATCCACTTAGAAGAAACTTCAAATCGCCCTTGAGTCACTTGGAGATATAAACTTTGGGAATGGGAAATGAATAGTATGAATTAGGCATTTGATGAATCTGATTTAGCATCTTCCGCCACGAAATAGCCTCAGCGGAGGCCAATCTTCCTTGGCAAATTCTAGTAAAATGGCGGATCTTCTGCGCCCGTGGGCCAAGCCTCGATAGGGGGAGACACCAGAAACCAGTGAAATTCTAGTTTTTCACCAAGTTTGTCCCAAATCCCTACATCTACCTAAGACCTCCCAGATACAAAATACATACGTACATATACATAAAAACACACTACTGACTCGCTCGTGGTCTCAGAATTTCCATCTGACGTCTATTTGACTGGTTCAAACCCCAAAAGCGAAGGACCAACTTTCCAAAAATAGCCCTAAATGCTTCCGAGTGCCTTGGAAACTGAACTGAATACCCCACCAAGTCATTTTCAAGTCTCTGAAACTTATAGAAACGATGAATTTTTGAAAAAGGTTTGTTTACTCAAAAGTCAACTATCGGTCAAAGGTTTTTCATTTTAAGGTTCTAATTCTCATAAATCACCATAAAACTCGCCCAATTATCTCAAGAACCATATCACCCATTCCCGCAAGTCAAAATCATACTAATAGGGCTTGGGGAAGGGTCAACGAGGCAAATGGGTCAAAATGCAATAACAATCAAGTGGGTCATTACAGTTATGTTTTAACTCGCGGGGATGGGTGACACGAGTACCGAGGTAGTCAGACTAGATTTGCTGGGTTTATGGAATTAGAACTTTAAAGGGAAAAATGTTTGACCAATAGTTGACTTTCGGATAAACGGACCTTTTTCAAATTTTAGTCGATTCTGTGAGATCCGGAGTGTTAATATTGACTTGGTAGGATATTTTGTTCGGTTTTTGAGTTTCAAAAGTATTTTATACCATTGGTTGGAAACTTGATTTTGACCATTTGGGGGTTGACCCAGTCAAAATGATCTCCGTTGGAAATTTTGACGGTACGGGTGAGTCCGTAGGATGTTTTTAATTGTGTCTGAATATTTAGTCTTCATCCGGGATGTTACACCTCGGAAAAGTCCCCGTACATGTACAAGGAATAGAACGACAAGGGTATGAGTGTGGGGTGTTTTACTAAGCAAGGGGTTATGATTCGTGAATTTTTGGAAATGAAAAAGTTATGGAATTTTATTCAGCACAGTGGTCGTGAAGTGGTATACGGCCCGTAAATTGATTTACGGACCGTAAACCACTATCGTCCTCCAGCCTTTCAAGTTTCAACTTTCTGTTAAGTGGTGAAATGCTTAAATACGACTTGGAATACGGCCCGTAAACTGGTTTACGGACCGTAAACCTCGATCGTAAACTGCAATATTCTTCAGCCAACTTCTCTGTTTTGGACATGCTTAAATACGACCAGGGAGGACGGCTCGTAAACTGTGGTTTACGACCACTGTTCACCCCGACTGGAATTCATTAAAGACCAGATTTTGAATTAATAAAGGGGACCAAGGCTTCATTTTATTTCATTATGCATCTACACCATTCAAGAACACTCTAGAAGCTCTCCAAATATTCATCCACAAAATTCAAGGGATCAAAGGGAAACCAAGATCATCAACATCTAATTCATGAAAACAAGTGAATGAAACCTAGTTGGAAGTCATCTTCTCCAAGAAATCACAAAAGAGGTAAAGGAGGGTTTTGGTGCACAAGGAAGGATTCTACTCTAAGCTTGTTCCACCACCATCCAAGGTGAGTTTTATGACTTTAGCATGTGGTTTAAAGTATTAGAAGACTAAGACACTTGAATTGTAGTAAGACATAGGAAGTGCACCATTATTTAGTGAATAGTGTCACTGTGGAGTGATGGTTGAATGGGATCATGGAAGTTGATATGCTATGATTATAAATACGTTATAAATGACGTTTTGACCATGGAATAAGTGCGACGCATGAGTAAAAGTGACGATTAGCTAAAACCAATAAATGTGGAGAAATTGGAGGAAATTGGTGGATTTTGCTAAACGTACATAAATGATGATAGCTGATTTCTATATTGTGGATATTGTCGCGAATGTTTGGGAGCTAAAATATATTATGGGAAACGCAGTATAAACAAAGTTAGTGCTGCCCAATTTTCCCTAGAAATAGTAATCCGTCCTTATAATTACTTAGCTAACGACGACATGAATTCTCTTGAAGGTATACGAGTGCATTAAGGGAGAACGAGCAAGCAATAAGAATTGTAAACGTCGAAGGTATGTGAGGCTATTCCCTTTCATTCAAAGGCATGATCCCTAGCTTACGATTTCATAAATGCTCCCATCTTTTCCTTGCTATCAAAGGTTAAATAATCTAAGATTCTGAAGCACGATTTCCTTCTTGATATTTCATAAATGTTTTCCAAAGTACTCCTATTTTCCAAACCAAAGGTTGCGATTATGTGAGCGTTATGATAACGACCGTGGATATTGTTTTCAATAACAATGATGATGTCAAAAGTGAAAGTATTATTATGCTGACCATGATGAGAGCAAATCTTATGTTTAAAAGTTTCAAGTTTATGATTTCAAGGACTATATGAGAACGTCGAGCTATTTACTGATTTCTCAATTTATTCACGGATGGTGACTTTATTCTAAATCTTCCAAAGTATATGAATGGATGCCTTATGAAGTTCATGATTTTATTCTATGCTTTCTTTTAATGCTATTCTTCATTGATAGTCTCGCCTTATAATAATTGTTCCTTCAAGGTGAGACAAAGCGACGATGATTACTCCATAACACAATCGGAGGCTTTCGACCTTACGTCACTCCAACGTACTTACAACTTTTCCTTGGGCTCTCCAGCATGCTGTGTATATTATGTATGTATATATATATATATGATATGAAAATGTTTTCAGGGGAAAGGGGGGAAGGTGAGGCGCTATAGACGCATAGCTACTTGTACAGCTGGCATATCATGATTCCATCCCGGACGCGGGGTATATGGGTTATGGATCGGGCCATACGTTCCTCGGCACTAACTTATTATAATTATGGATCGGGCCGTACGTTCCTCGGCACTAACATATGATGACATATGGATCGGGCTGCGCGTTCCGCAGCAATTTACTATATGATGCTTTATGAGTATGCATGCATGGATCCGCCTTAAGAGGAAAGCAGTTATCGATTATCTCCTTGTACTTACTTTATTTTCTTATTCTTACCTTATTTCTTGATGTATGCCTTACATACTCAGTACAATGTTCGTACTGACATCCTTTTCTTTGGATGCTGTGTTCATGCCCACAGGTAGACGGGAAAGCGGTCCAGACTGATAGGAGTCACTAGCCGATCTGAAGAGCACTCCATCTTCCGGAGGTGCTAGTTGGTTGTTCCTTTTGTGTATATATTTGTATGTCACTCAATAGAGGCTCATAGATGCTCGATGTGGGTTGTGTGGTTCCACAACATGGGTAGTACGCATGTGTATAAGTATATTGAAATATGTTTTTGTATCAACGCGTTATATTTTTGTAATGAAAAGCAAATCCTTTTTTTAAAGTTAACCGGAAATAGATGAATGATTGTTAAATGGGTTAGGTAAATGATAGTACGAGCGGTGCTCGGTGGTTAGTCCCGGGTACCCGTCGCGGCCCCTAGCCGGGTCGTGACAGAAGTGGTATCAGAGCATTTCGTCCTAGGAAGTGTCTACGAGCCGTGTCTAGTAGAGTCTTGTTTATCGGTGTGTTGTGCACCACATCGATAAACAGGAGGCTACCGGGCATTTAGGAAACATGACCTTCTTTCTTCTTGATAGATCGTGCGATAGAGATGTGTTATAAGACTATCTCTCCCCTAACGGTGTGTTGTCATTTCAGCAGAACCGATGAAGGGAAAAGCTACGACGGCCCAGAAGGGCAAGATGGTGGTTGAAGAAGGGCTTGATCGAGAGCCGTCTACGGATATGGAGGAGGGTGAACCCCAGAATAACGCCCCACTTGAATTTTCCCATACCTCGCCCACTTTTAAGGACCAGAGGGAAGCCTCGGTCTTAGCTCCAGTACCCCCTGTTCCTTCACAAGATACCGCGGGCCAAGAGATGAGACAGGCCATTCTTTTACTGACTCAATTGGTAGCCGCTCAGACTCAACGGCAGAATGCGAGTCACGATGACAGGGGTTGGAGAAAGGGAGTTAATTCCTTTGGGTCTGACCGTGAGATTAGAGATGCGCCTCCACAGTTTCCCAGACCCAGATTGGATGGACCTGCTTATTCAAGGTCATCCCAGAGTCTCAGAGTTTCCCGTTCTCGGGTTCAGGGTGATTCCGGTCAGAAGAGGTCACCAGTACCACGATGTATTCAGTGTCGCAGGTTTCGTTGGGGACCGTGTCGCCGGGGCTCGGATGTTTGTTATGCCTGTGCTAGGCCAGGCCATTTAAAGAGAAATTGTCCATCGCTACGTGGTAAAAGTGAGGTTCGGACTACGGGAATGGTAACGGGCTCTTCATCATCGACACACCCTCCAAGGTCAGGGCCATAGGGGCTAGTAAGCAGTGGTAGAGACCGAAGAACGCCTAGTCCAAGCGGATCCCAGCATCATACCCAGGCGTTAGCTGAACGACGGGATCCTGAGTCTTCCCCTGATATTACTCCAGGTACATTGTTAGCACCCTTCTATGATTAATGCAAATACGTGTGCAGGTAATCTATATGGTAAGTGCTATATGACTGACTAAAAAGGGTAACAGGTTAAGTATGCCTACTTCGTGAGGCTATCCTATGTTATGAGCACGTAACGGGGACTGTAATGTAAAGTATAACGAGGAAACGCCTAAGGGCATATTAAGCTTTATATGAATGCAAGCGTGAAACCAGCAAGCGAACCAGGGAACAGTAAATGAGAAAGCTTGAAGGACCTTGAAAGGGAAAACTCAGCGCAGGAATTCTTCAACGATCGAGACTATCGACAGAAAAAGGGGGAAGTCAAAGGGAATCAAAGTGAAGAGACATAGCAGAGTAGCAGTAGTCGTGCTTGGCATAATTAATGGTATGGATGATATCTCTAGTGGGTGTAAAAGATTAAGACTGCGGTAAGGATAAATAATGAAAGTAGGATAATTAGTAGGAGGAAGGTCGACGCGATAGGAGCGAGATGGGGGAGGATCAGGACGGATAGAATTAGTTCAGGCAGCAAAGGACGGATTGACACAGGTGGTGTATCCTAAAGAACAAAGCGGTACTCAGTTAAGAATATGGTCCCTCATGCGAAGAGTCAAGGATCGATTATTAAGTGGGAGGAGATAAGATAGGAAAGAGGAAATGTACAAAGTACGAGTGCCTAAACAATAGTGGCGTGGTAGTTAAAGGAGAACATATCTCCTACAAATATCCCATACCGAGTTAGAACGAGTGAAGTGAATGAGGTAAAAAGTTTAAGAGGAAAGGATGATCATGAGTTGTGGGTCTACTGTACGACGATTAATCGATGAAGTAGAGTGATAACTAATAATGATAGTGGTACAATGCGGAGATGAAATCGGTTCCAAGCACAAACAAGAGTAAGAGAATAAGAAGGCATGGGGCGTATTAGCGGCGTAAGAGACCTAGGTCCTAGAGAAACGAAGGTGGTGTTACGAACAAATTTTGAGTGCCAGAGAAGAGTGAAGTGACACTAGATGGGTGGCATGGATGGCTAGACCTACTATTAATGTAAGCGTCCCTATGGGGCAGGAAGTGGTTAATCGGAGCAGATTCAGATACAGACACATAACTATTGGATGGGCTAGGTAAAATACATTTTTGTTCGGGTCGCTATATCGGGCGCGTTATTTGGTTACAAGACTGTAAGGTGAGTACGCTAAGACTTCACACATAAATTGCTATAGCCTTAGTGAAGGTTGAAGTGACGAACCCTACGGGAGTGTATTGACTAAAAGCGATAGGATAAGGACACGCAAAAGCAAGAAGAAGGGGGAAGAAGAAGAGCCGTGGGTCGGCAAAGATGGAAAAACACTAGTGACGGGCAGAGGTGGACTCGCAATTCTCTAAGATTATACCACCTCATCGTCCCTCTAAATTATAAATCTCAGCTTAATTTGTAGCGAAGTATAAGGTCGATCTGTGAGACGTTGTGTCCCATAAGGTCCCAAGTGGCGCAAAACGAGGAACAAAATTGTGAAACTCTGATTGCACGACATGGTTGGAGGAGAGTTGGAATCAGTTTAGGGAGTACTGATTTGTTACTATTACTCTCCCAGCAGAATGGAAACTCTCGTTTCTCTGTCCTTATATTGATTTAATGACTTCCGGGATCGAATATTCTTTTAGCCCAAATAAAAATATAACCCCGGGGAATGTTGTGAATAGAGTGGGTGACGGTAGCCCCAAAAAGAAGGCATGCAGGCCTGAGACACAGAATAATTCATGATATTAACATGGGTCTTATTGTAAAGTTACCCCGTTCCCGAGGTAAGGGCATTAGCGAAAAGGGCATTGAGAAGGATATTGACACTTAGATGAATAGGACCGTTGATACGGCATACAGATGAATACGACTATGGATGCGAAGATAGACATGGATGCAGGTATACGGATGGATGGGTACGAATGAGAAACGAGCAAAAAGAGTATGTAATTCGTAGATGTTTACGCGTCGCCAATGAGACCAAGTGAACACTTAGGAGAAGAGTTAGAGGTAAAGTAAGGGTGAGAGAGTCATGATGCCCGGGGTAAGTTAAAAGAGGGTATGTGGTAAACGGAACTGAAATGTTGAGTTGGAATTGCTGTGAGAGACAAATGGAATAATTGCTTGGGGCATAGTATAAGTACAGGCTACCTACTCATCATCGAAGCCCGAGGATATGACAACCTACGAGAGCGATAGAATCACGGAATAAAGGGGGAGTTAGGTTCCGATGCATTAGATCCGATAAGATCGTATGCAACAAGCAAGGTAGCTTATAAATATGTTGGAACTCCCACTAGGAGCATGTCAATAAAATGATGCCCAAAGGACAAGGAAGTTGATGTATAAGAAAGTACCCTTTGCCACATTAGATAGGTAAGTGCGAGGACTTCGAAAAAGGAGGTGGCTTAAATCAGAGTTTGGTGGCAAAAGCAATACTCGGGGAGAAATACTAGGGAAGCCAGAGTGAATGTGGAAGCCATGTATCAGCACCTAGTCGAATTTCCAGGAAGCGTTCATGATGGTATGTATGTTTTAATTTTATGTTTTTGGTCGTGTGTGGCCATAAATGTGTTAATATTGTGATATGGCCCTGTGAGGCGAAGATATTGTGGGTTGTTGTAATGGAAAAGTGGTGTCCAAATTACAAAGGAAACTCTAGCAAATTTTCTTAGAATCCCCGCTGAGTTAACATTCGAGGACGAATGTTCCAAAAGGGGGGAAGAATGTTACACCTCGGAAAAGTCCCCGTACATGTACAAGGAATAGAACGACAAGGGTATGAGTGTGGGGTGTTTTACTAAGCAAGGGGTTATGATTCGTGAATTTTTGGAAATGAAAAAGTTATGGAATTTTATTCAGCACAGTGGTCATGAAGTGGTATACGGCCCGTAAACCACCATCGTCCTCCAGCCTTTGAAGTTTCAACTTTCTGTTAAGTGGTGAAATGCTTAAATACGACTTGGAATACGGCCCGTAAACTGGTTTACGGACCGTAAACCTCGATCGTAAACTGCAATTGTTATATCCCGTGTTTTCGCACATTTGGAAAAATTAGAAAAAAATCTTGACTTGTATGAAATAAAGTCATAATTGATTTTATGTAACACATGAGTTGTTTATGAACGAATATTTTTGTGGAAGTGTGGATTAGGGCTAAGGGAAAAATTTGGAACTTCGGGAAATTAGTTTCGGGAATTACAAAATAAGAATTTTGACCAATTGGGCGCAAAAAAAAAAAAAATGAAAAGCAAGGCCCAACATGGAAAGGAGTGGCCGGCCAAGCTCTTGGTCTTGGCCCAAGCCCACTTATTTGATCATGTGCTTAGTCATGTGATCAACAAGTATAGACTTGGATAAAGACTAAGATAATTCTAGCACTTAGAAGACAAGAAAAACAAAGCAAAATAAGAGAGGAGAAAGAGAAGAGGGTTCGGGTTTGGAGTGCAAATATTAGCTACAAAAAATCTTGCTTCAAAAATTTATATTTTGTGGTTTTCCTACTAAATTGGGTAGCCTCTTCAACTTGGTGTAGTTGTCTTGGAGGAAGAAGCACTTGGTTCCTCAATTTGATCACTAGTTCAAGTAAAGAAGACTAGAGAAAAAGGTAAGGATTCATTCCTTTTTATTGTGTTATGAAGTTTTGTTTGTGTTGTAGTATGTGAGAATGAGTTGATTGTACGGAAAAAATGGAAGTTTACCAAGTGGATATGTATATAGGCATGTGGCCGTGTATATATATATATGTGTATAATTGTAAGGTGTTGAATTTATATCATATTCCAGTTGTGGTTGGGATGAAATGCATATTGGAAATGAAAATTGAATGAATTGGATAGTAGTTGGTAGTGGGGTGTTTGGCCGTGTGGTATGGGGTGTGTGGAATGGAAATGGATTAAATTTGTTTAATGTGTTAGTTGTGTTATGGAATGTAGAAGCTTATGTCGTTTTAGTACGATTTTACGACATTATGTAATGTAGAAGCTTTGGATGAAATATGACTTTGGCGGAAAGTTTGCATATTATGTATATCGTGTGTATAATTTAAGGAAACGATATGAAATGCTGCTAAACTATGTCGTGGTGATCTAGATTGATGATGAATGTGAAATCATTGAGATTAGTTTGAAAGTGAAGGTTATGACATTGTATTGAAAAGATGGCTAAATAAGTTATATTGCGTTTATATTGGTTGTTGTTGTTGATGATGTTTGTTGTTGGGTTGTTGTTGATGGTTTTGAGCCGAGTTGAATTCTCGGGGATGCTATATGTACAGGGGAGGTGCTGTCAAAATTTCGGTAGACAAATACGAGTTAAGTTGCATTCGTAGCATCAATAACTCACAATTGGTAAATGTGACCATTTGCAGATTTTCGACGAAACGGGGAGTGAGCTTGGATAGGCGTGCAAAGCTCAAAAGGTATGTAAAGCTACCCCGATCCTTCTATTGGCATGCCTAAGTATATTAGGATCGAATTCGGGCCTCGAAAGACTTTCTGCCCCTCGGAATCCGCAAGTGAAAATATCACTTTTTCTTTCAGTATGATTGAACTCTTTTGGTATGTTTTCTTGGAAATTATGCAAATCTTCTCTAAACTCCTTGGAAAGCTACAGAATGTCCGTAGAACCTTTATAGGTGATCCCATAAGCTTAAAGGGCGTAATTTGGACCCATCGCCTTGCTTGTCCCGAGGTGGGCCCACTATTCCCGGTTTTGCCCTTAATGTACTTAAGTCTTCTTTTCGAATAGTTCTTAAAAGAAACGTTTTGACTACCATTCTAATTGCCTAACAAACGTTGTTTTAAATATTCCATTAAGTCTGATAAATTGTTTTGATACTCGAAACTCATTTACTATGATTCCTTCCGACTTCATTGGATCGGTTTGTCTTTGATATGCCTCATCGAGTCTATGGAAACATTCATGATATTTTAATTGCATTAGTCTCTCACTACTCCATTCGTGGATGCCCCAATGTTTCCCACACTGAGCCCGGGCCAGGATATGTTGTCAAGCGTGATCCTTTGCATTGTTCGCCGTGCCTCGATGTGAGGGGGCAGGTATACGCGTACATTGGTTTGTGGAGTATGCTGTGCCATGTACGCTTGTTCGGATATGATTTGCTATGGCCATCTGATATGACATATTATGTTACGGGGTTATGACCCTATTCTGATTCTTCTGTGTTGTGGCACCAGCGTCGGGAGGGTGGCCACGTTCTGTCTGCCGAGTCCCTTGGCAGGGGCCGGATTTAATATGACATATGTTTCTGTACACACTCTGCATGTTTTGGAAATATGTATTTGATACTTTTGATTTTCTACTCACTTTTCTGTACGTTCTGTACCAGTTATGATTCTATTTCTGTAATCCAGGCTTTACATATTCAGTACATATTTCGTACTGACCCCCTTTCTTCGGGGGCTGCGTTTTTATGTCGCGCAGGTACAGACGACAGGTTTGCTGATCCGTCCGCTTAGGATCTTATTCTGCTATTTCGGAGCGCTCTCTTATCCAGAGCCCATCTTTTGGTATAGTCTGTCACTACTGTATATATATATTCTCGTTCATGGGTACGGCGGGGCCCTGTCCCGTCATATGATTCTGTCGGTCTGTTTAGAGGTCTGTGGACATGTTTGTGGGTTGGGGTCTTTCTGTACAGATGCGGGTATATGTTGTGTTTGGGCGATCCCATTCGTCGCGGCGGCCGGTCCGCATATGTTTAAATGCTGCTTTGTTGGCCCTGTGTGGTCTTTTGTTGGTATTTTCTGTGCGCAGGGTTATTTTGGATAGTCTGTAAAACAAAGGAAACTCTGCCGAAATTTTTCTGGAAATTATCTAACTTCGAAATACAGCCTTGTCGGCTTCTGCTATATACTTGAATACGTTGGATAAATATGGATATAGCATTTGATAAATGTGTTTGGGTGCCCAGATCGGGCACTAGTCACGGCCTACGGGGTTGGGTCGTGACAATAGTGGTATCAGAGCGGTTCGTCCTCGGAATGTCTACAGACCATGTCTAGTAGAGTCTTGTTTATCGGTGTGTTGTGCACCACACCAATAAACAGGAGGCTACAGGGCATTTAGGATACTACCCTTCTTTCTGTCTTAGATCGTGCGATAGAGTTGTGTTATCAGGATGATTTTTCCCTAACAAATTGTTACATTTGCAGTTATGCCTCCAAAAAAGGCGACAGCGGCCTAAAAGGCCAAGGCAGCAGCTGTGGGAGAGACTAGTCGGGCCCAGAGGGTTACCAGGGCCCATGCTCATATTGCTCCTGATATTTTGCCCCCGGCAGAGGGCTCTTCCACACCGCCACACGTAGAGGATATTGGAGCAGCAGCAGCTGCAGGTCGAGGGGCGGCTCCTCCGCTAGCTCCCGAGATTCCAGTACCTGAGCCTCCAGCTCCACGGCCAGGGACTGAGGATCAGACTATGAGAGAGGCAGTCCAGCTATTGACCAGACTTGTGGCGGGACAGGTTCAGGGGCACGGATTGGGAGGTGACCGAGCATATAGGCGTGACAGTTCGAGAGCTCGTGAGTTCTTGACTTGTGGCCCTCCAGAGTTCTTCGGGACAAAGCCCGAGGAGGATCCTAGGGAGTTTATCAGGAAGATGTGGCGCACCTTACATTTGATTAATGCTTCCGCGACAGAGTCAGTCAAATTGGCTTCGTACCGGTTGTATGATGTAGCGGCAAATTGGTATGAGTCATGGGAGTTATCCAGAGGCGACGGCGCTCCCCCAGCAGTTTGGGATGATTTTTCTCAGGCTTTTCTTAGCCATTTTCTGCCTCCGGAGTTACGGCGAGCCAGGGCTGACAGATTCTTATTGCTGAGACAGAGAGGCCGCAGTGTTCGAGAGTACAGTATGGAGTTTGACTCATTAGCCCGATATGCACCTGCTGTGGTAGCTACTATGGTCGACAGGATGCACAGGTATATTATGGGGCTGGACCGTTATTTTGTCGACAGCTATTTGGTATTGGCTGCTCAGCCCGGCATGGATATTGCTCGGATTCAGGCCCACGCCCAGGGCATGGAGGACCGGCATAGGGAGCGTTAGCCTGATAGGAGCCAGGATCGGAGAAATCCCAAGAGGGCCAGATCATCTGGGTATTCTGGAGATTTTCGGGGCAGGCAGCCTCAGCAGCCGCAGCAGCTTAGCAGACATCTATCCCAGCCGGCACAGAGCGCACCTCCACAGCCTACAGGTCGCAGATTTGATAGCCCAGGTTATTCAGGAGCAGGTCAGAGCTCCAGGGCTTCAAGTTCGCGGACGGATAGGGGTTCTGGTCAGACGAGGCCACCTAGGCCTCAGTGTTCTTATTGTGGCAGATACCATCCTGGGGAGTGCTACAGAGCCACCGGTGCATGTTTTTCTTGTGGCCGTCAGGGCCATTCTGTGGGAGATTGCCCGTATAAGGGTAGTTCGGGTGGTGTAGCGCAGCCTACCGGATCAGCCGCCGGGTCATCATCTTCGTCAGTGGCTATGCGCCCTACAGGGCCGGGTACATCAGCACCGGCGGGTCGCGGCAGAGGTCGTGGTGGAGCTTCTGGTACTAGCGGTCCTTCGAACCGCATTTATGCTTTGTCCAGCCGCCAGGACCAGGAGGCATCGCCTAATGTCGTTACAGGTACATTATTGGTCTTCTCTCGGTCTGTGTATGCATTGATTGATCCAGGTTCGACTTTGTCATATATTTCGCCTCTGGTTGCTAGTAAAATTGGTATAACGTCTAAACCTATAGAGCCGTTTGAGGTGGCCACACCGATTGGGGACTTTATTGTAGCAAATCAGGTACATAAGAATTGTTCTGTAATTGTATGTGGTCGTGACACTAAGGCAGATCTGGTGGAGTTAGATATGGTCGAGTTTGATGTTATTATGGGAATGGACTGGCTAGCCTCCTGTTATGCTAATGTTGACTGCCAAAATAAGGTAGTTCGTTTCCAGTTTCCCGGGGAGTCAGTTATAGAATGGGCCGGTAATACTGCATCGCCGAAAGGTAAGTTTATTTCATACCTTAAGGCAAAGCAAATGATCAGAAAGGGTTATATTTATCATCTGGTTCGGGTAAAAGACTTGACAGCAGAAACGCCGACTCTTCAGTTAGTTCCCGTAGTTAATGAATTTCTGGATGTATTCCCAGATTAGCTTCCAGGCCTTCCTCCGAAGCGGGAGATAGATTTCACTATTGATTTGCTTCCAGATACTCAGCCGATATCTATTCCCCCGTACAGAATGGCACCGGCAGAATTGAAAGAACTGAAAGATCAATTGAAGGATCTATTAGAAAAAGGCTTTATCAGGCCCAGTACTTCGCCTTGGGGAGCCCCGGTATTATTTGTGCGTAAGGAAGATGGGTCGCTGCGTATGTGTATTGATTATCGGCAGCTGAATAAGGTAACTATAAAGAATAAATACCCCCTCCCCAGAATTGATGATTTGTTTGATCAGTTGCAGGGCGCCAAATATTTTTCGAAGATAGACCTTTGGTCAGGCTATCACCAGGTGTGGGTACAAGAGGCCGATATTCCTAAGACAACATTCCGGACCAGATATGGGCACTATGAATTCAGAGTTATGTCTTTTGGGCTGACTAATGCTCCTGCGGTATTCATGGATTTAATGAACCGGGTATTCAGGCCATTCTTGGATATGTTCGTAATTGTATTCATCGATGACATTTTGGTTTATTCTCGGTCCGAGGAAGAACACGCAGATCATTTGAGATCGGTACTCGGGGTGCTTCGACATCAGAAATTATATGCAAAATTTTCTAAATGTGAATTCTGGCTGGCTTCAGTGGTATTCTTGGGACATATTATTGTAGCTGATGGTGTCCGGGTGGACACACAGAAGATTGAGGCCGTGAAGAATTGGCCTAGACCCACGACGCCCACAGAGGTACGTAGTTTTCTGGGATTAGCAGGCTATTACAGAAGATTTGTGAAAAGGTTTGCTTCGATTTCAGCGCCTTTGACAAGGCCAACTCAGAAGGGATCCAAGTTCCAGTGGACTGATGCTTGTGAACGAAGCTTCCAGTTGCTGAAAGAGAAGCTGACTACAGCTCCAATTCTGACTCTTCCCGAGGGACCAGACGGGTATGTTATTTATTGTGATGCTTCTGGTGTGGGGTTAGGCTGCGTATTGATGCAGCACGGCAGAGTTATAGCTTATGCTTCTCGGCAATTGAAAAAGCATGAAAAGAATTATCCTACTCACGATCTGGAGCTTGCAGCGGTGATCCATGCCCTGAAGATATGGAGACATTATTTATATCGCGTTCATGTTGATATCTATACAGATCATAAGAGTCTCCAGTATATTTTCAAGCAGAAAGAACTTAATTTGCGGCAGCGGAGGTGGTAGGAACTCCTGAAAGACTATGATGTGGATATTCTGTATCATCCGGGCAAGGCTAATGTTGTTGCAGATGCGCTCAGCCAGAAATCTATGGGCATCTTGGCAGACTTACAGCCAGATAGGAGAGAGATAGTACGTGATATTCATCAGTTGGATAATCTTCGGGTTCGTCTGGCCGATTCTGGAGGTACACAGATTTCTGTCCGAGGGGTTTCTGAATCATCTATTAAGGATGATATCAAGCGGCATCAATATGAAGATCCTGTTTTGGCACGATACAGAGACACAGCCTATGATAAGGAGAAGACTCCGTTCGAGTTCACTCCGGACGGGACTTTATTATTAGGGGCAGGTTGTGTGTACCTGATATTGCAGTCCTTCGGCAGCAGGTTATGGGCGAGGCACATTATGCTCGCTATTCTGTTCATCCTGGGTCTACGAAGATGTACCATGATCTTAGATGCCTATACTGGTGGGATGGCATGAAACGGGATATCGCAGAATTTGTCGCCCAGTGTCCAAATTGTCAGAAGGTCAAAATTGAACATCAGAAACCGGGTGGACTGTTTCAAGAAATGGAAATTTCGACGTGGAAGTAGGAGATCATTAATATGGACTTCATTACAGGTTTGCCTCGCACTCCACGGAAGTATGATTCCATCTGCGTTATTGTTGATAGGCTGACAAAATCAGCCCATTTTCTCCCCGTCAGAACTACTTACTCCGCTGAGGATTATGCCAGGCTTTATATAAAAGAAATTGTACGACTTCATGGAGTTCCTATATCTATTATCACTGACAGAGGTGCCCAGTTCACCGCGAACTTCTGGAGATCTTTTCAGGAAGGATTAGGGACTCAGCTGAGTCTGAGCACAACTTTTCATCCTCAGAGTGACGGACAGGCCGAGCGCACTATCCAGAAGCTTGAAGATATGTTGCGGGCCTGTGTTATTGATTTCAGAGGTAGCTGGGAGGATCACTTGCCATTGATTGAATTTTCTTATAATAACAGCTACCATTCCAGCATCCAGATGGCTCCGTACGAGGCTTTATATGGTAGGAAATGCAGGTCACCTATCGGCTGGTTTGATATTGGCGAGACAGAGTTAATCGGCCCAGAGATGATCCAGCAGGCAGTTGATAAGGTAAAACTTATCCGGGAGCGGCTATTGGCAGCCCAGAGTCGACAGAAATCATACGCTGATAAACGGCGTCGTCCTTTGGAATTTATAGGTTGGTGATTGGGTATTTCTGAAGGTATCGCCCATGAAAGGCGTAATGCGGTTCGGCAGAAAGGGTAAGCTTAGTCCACGTTATATTGGGCCTTATCTGATTGTGCGGAAAATTGGAAATGTCGCCTATGAGTTAGATCTGCCATCTGATTTGGAAGCGGTACATCCGGTATTCCATGTATCTATGCTCCGCAAATGCATTGGTGATCCCTCCAGAATATTTCCTGCGGATGACATTCAGGTGACGGAGCAGTTATCGTACGAGGAGCAGCCCGTAGCCATTTTGGACCGCCAGGTAAGAAAGCTCCGGAACAAAGTTGTAGCCTCTGTTAAGGTGCTGTGGCGGAACAATAATAGGGAGGAAATGACTTGGGAGGCCGAAGACGAGATGAAGAAGAAATATCCTCATTTGTTCCCTATGCCCACAGGTAATCTCGAATCTTTGTTTAATTCCAATTCAATAACGAACGTGCTGTCTATAAACAGAAACTCCCCCGAAGTATTTCCAGACCCTATAAGATTAATTTAACATTCGAGGACGAATGTTCAAAAGCGGGGGAGGATGTTATATCCCGTGTTTTCGCACATTTGGAAAAATTAGAAAAAAATCTTGACTTGTATGAAATAAAGTCATAATTGATTTTATGTAACACATGAGTTGTTTATGAACGAATATTTTTGTGGAAGTGTGGATTAGGGCTAAGGGAAAAATTTGGAACTTCGGGAAATTAGTTTCGGGAATTACAAAATAAGAATTTTGACCAATTGGGCTAAAAAAAATAAAATGAAAAGCAAGGCCCAACATGGAAAGGAGTGGCCGGCCAAGCTCTTGGTCTTGGCCCAAGCCCACTTAGTTGATCATGTGCTTAGTCATGTGATCAACAAGTATAGACTTGGATAAAGAGTAAGATAATTCTAGCACTTAGAAGACAAGAATAACAAAGCAAAATAAGAGAGGAGAAAGAGAAGAGGGTTCGGGTTTGGAGTGCAAAAATTAGCTACAAAAATTTATATTTTGTGGTTTTCCTACTAAATTGGGTAGCCTCTTCAACTTGGTGTAGTTGTCTTGGAGGAAGAAGAACTTGGTTCCTCAATTTGATCACTAGTTCAAGTAAAGAAGACTAGAGAAAAAGGTAAGGATTCATTCCTTTTTATTGTGTTATGAAGTTTTGTTTGTGTTGTAGTATGTGAGAATGAGTTGATTGTACGGAAAAAATGGAAGTTTACCAAGTGGATATGTATATAGGCATGTGGCCGTGTATATATATATATATATATGTGTATAATTGTAAGGTGTTGAATTTATATCATATTCTAGTTGTGGTTGGGATGAAATGCATATTGGAAATGAAAATTGAATGAATTGGATAGTAGTTGGTAGTGGGGTGTTTGGCCGTGTGGTATGGGGTGTGTGGAATGGAAATGGATTAAATTTGTTTAATGTGTTAGTTGTGTTATGGAATGTAGAAGCTTATGTCGTTTTAGTACAATTTTACGACATTATGTAAATGAAGTTATTAGGTTGCTAAATTATAATGATCATTGATAGATTTGGAAGTTGGAAACATTTTATGAATATGTACGCCAAAGATTAGAAGCTTTGGATGAAATATGACTTTGGCGGAAAGTTTGCATATTATGTATATCGTGTGTATAATTTAAGGAAACGATATGAAATGCTACTAAACTATGTCGTGGTGATCTAGATTGATGATGAATGTGAAATCATTGAGATTAGTTTGAAAGTGAAGGTTATGACATTGTATTGAAAAGATGGCTAAATAAGTTATATTGCGTTTATAGTGGTTGTTGTTGTTGATGATGTTTGTTGTTGGGTTGTTGTTGATGGTTTTGAGCCGAGTTGAATTCTCGGGGATGCTATATGTACAGGGGAGGTGCTGTCGAAATTTCGGTAGACAAATACGAGTTAAGTTGCATTCGTAGCATCAATAACTCACAATTGATAAATGTGACCATTTGTAGATTTTCGACGAAACGGGGAGTGAGCTTGGATAGGCGTGCAAAGCTCAAAAGGTGTGTAAAGCTACCCCGATCCTTCTTTTGGCATGCCTAAGTATATTAGGATCGAATTCGGGACTCGAAAGACTTTCTGCCCCTCGGAATCCGCAAGTGAAAATATCACTTTTTCTTTCAGTAAGATTGAACTCTTTTGGTATGTTTTCTTGGAAATTATGCAAATCTTCTCTAAACTCCTTGGAAAGCTACATAATGTCCGTAGAACCTTTATAGGTGATCCCATAAGCTTAAAGGGCGTAATTTGGACCCATCGCCTTGATTGTCCCGAGGTGGGCCCACTATTCCCGGTTTTGCCCTTAATGTACTTAAGTCTTCTTTTCGAATAGTTCTTAAAAGAAACGTTTTGACTACCATTCTAATTGCCTAACAAACGTTGTTTTAAATATTCCATTAAGTCTGATAAATTGTTTAGATACTCGAAACTCATTTACTATGATTCCTTCCGACTTCATTGGATCGGTTTGTCTTTGATATGCCTCATCGAGTCTATGGAAACATTCATGATATTTTAATTGCATTAGTCTCTCACTACTCCATTCGTGGATGCCCCAATGTTTCCCACACTGAGCCCAGGCCAGGATATGTTGTCAAGCGTGATCCTTTGCATTGTTCGTCGTGCCTCGATGTGAGGGGGCAGGTATACGCGTACATGGGTTTGTGGAGTATGTTGTGCCATGTACGCTTGTTCGGATATGATTTTCTATGGCCATCTGATATGACATATTATGTTACGGGGTTATGACCCTATTCTGATTCTTCTGTGTTGTGGCACCAGCGTCGGGAGGGTGGCCACGTTCTGTCTGCCGAGTCCCTTGGCAGGGGCCGGATTTAATATGACATATGTTTCTGTACACACACTCTGCATGTTTTGGAAATATGTATTTGATACTTTGGATTTTCTACTCACTTTTCTGTACGTTCTGTATCAGTTATGATTCTGTTTCTGTAATCCAGGCTTTACATATTCAGTACATATTTCGTACTGACCCCCTTTCTTCGGGGGCTGCGTTTTTATGCCGCGCAGGTACAGACGACAGGTTTGCTGATCCGTCCGCTTAGGATCTTATTCTGCTATTTTGGAGCGCTCTCTTATCCAGAGACCATCTTTTGGTATAGTCTGTCACTACTGTATATATATATTCTCGTTCATGGGTACGGCGGGGCCCTGTCCCGTCATATGATTCTGTCGGTCTGTTTAGAGGTCTGTGGACATGTTTGTGGGTTGGGGTCTTTCTGTACAGATGCGGGTATATGTTGTGTTTGGGCGATCCCATTCGCCGCGGCGGCCGGTCCGCATATGTTTAAATGCTGCTTTGTTGGCCCTGTGTGGTCTTTTGTTGGTATTTTCTGTGCGCAGGGTTATTTTGGATAGTTTGTAAAACAAAGGAAACTCTGCCGAAATGTTTCTGGAAATTATCTAACTTCGAAATACAGCCTTGTCGGCTTCTGCTATATACTTGAATGCGTTGGATAAATATGGATATAGCATTTGATAAATGTGTTTGGGTGCCCAGATCGAGCACTAGTCACGGCCTACGGGGTTGGGTCGTGACAGCAATATTCTTTAGCCAACTTCTCTGTTTTGGACATGCTTAAATACGACCAGGGAGGACGGCTCGTAAACTGTGGTTTACGACCACTGTTCACCCCGACTGGAATTCATTAAAGACCAGATTTTGAATTAATAAAGGGGTCCAAGGCTTCATTTTATTTCATTATGCATCTACACCATTCAAGAACACTCTAGAAGCTCTCCAAATATTCATCCACAAAATTCAAGGGATCAAAGGGAAACCAAGATCATCAACATCTAATTCATGAAAACAAGTGAATGAAACCTAGTTGGAAGTCATCTTCTCCAAGAAATCACAAAAGAGGTAAAGGAGGGTTTTGGTGCACAAGGAAGGATTCTACTCTAAGCTTGTTCCACCACCATCCAAGGTGAGTTTTATGACTTTAGCATGTGGTTTAAAGTATTAGAAGACTAAGACACTTGAATTGTAGTAAGACATAGGAAGTGCACCATTATTTAGTGAATAGTGGCACTGTGGAGTGATGGTTGAATGGGATCATGGAAGTTGATATGCTATGATTATAAATACGTTATAAATGACGTTTTGACCATGGAATAAGTGCGACGCATGAGTAAAAGTGACGATTAGCTAAAACCAATAAATGTGGAGAAATTGGAGGAAATTGGTGGATTTTGCTAAACGTACATAAATGATGATAGCTGATTTCTATATTGTGGATATTGTCGCGAATGTTTGGGAGCTAAAATATATTATGGGAAACGCAGTATAAACAAAGGTAGTGCTGCCCAATTTTCCCTAGAAATAGTAGTCCGTCCTTATAATTACTTAGCTAACGACGACATGAATTCTCTTGAAGGTATACGAGTGCATTAAGGGAGAACGAGCAAGCAATAAGAATTGTAAACGTCGAAGGTATGTGAGGCTATTCCCTTTCTTTCAAAGGCATGATCCCTAGCTTACGATTTCATAAATGCTCCCATCTTTTCCTTGCTATCAAAGGTTAAATAATCTAAGATTCCGAAGCACGATTTCCTTCTTGATATTTCATAAATGTTTTCCAAAGTACTCCTATTTTCCAAACCAAAGGTTGCGATTATGTGAGCGTTATGATAACGACCGTGGATATTGTTTTTAATAACAATGATGATGTCAAAAGTGAAAGTATTATTATGCTGACCATGATGAGAGCAAATCTTATGTTTAAAAGTTTCAAGTTTATGATTTCAAAGACTATATGAGAACGTCGAGCTATTTACTGATTTCTCAATTTATTCACGGATGGTGACTTTATTCTAAATCTTCCAAAGTATATGAATGGATGCCTTATGAAGTTCATGATTTTATTCTATGCTTTCTTTTAATGCTATTCTTCATTGATAGTCTCGCCTTATAATAATTGTTCCTTCAAGGTGAGACAAAGCGACGATGATTACTCCATAACACAATCGGAGGCTTTCGACCTTACGTCACTCCAACGTACTTACAACTTTTCCTTGGGCTCTCCAACATGCTGTGTATATTATGTATATGTATATATATATGATATGAAAATGTTTTCAGGGGAAAGGGGGGAAGGTGAGGCGCTATAGACGCATAGCTACCTGTACAGCTGGCATATGATGATTCCATCCCGGACGCGGGATGCCCAGACGCGGGGTATATGGGTTATGGATCGGGTCGTACGTTCCTCGGCACTAACTTATTATATTTATGGATCGGGCTGTACGTTCCTCGGCACTAACATATGATGACATATGGATCGGGCTGCGCGTCCGCAGCAATTTACTATATGATGCTTTATGAGTATGCATGCATGGATCCGCCTTAAGAGGAAAGCAGTTATCGATTATCTCTTTGTACTTACTTTATTTTCTTATTCTTACCTTATTTCTTGATGTATGCCTTACATACTCAGTACAATGTTCGTACTGACATCCTTTTCTTTGGATGCTGTGTTCATGCCCACAGGTAGACGGGAAAGAGGTCCAGACTGATAGGAGTCACTAACCGATCTGAAGAGCACTCCATCTTCCGGAGGTGCTAGTTGGTTGTTCCTTTTGTGTATATATTTGTATGTCACTCAATAGAGGCTCATAGATGCTCGATGTGGGTTGTGTGGTTTCACAACATGGGTAGTACGCATTTGTATAAGTATATTGAAATATGTTTTTGTATCAACGCGTTATATTTTTGTAATGAAAAGAAAATCCTCTTTTTAAAGTTAACCGGAAATAGATGAATAATTGTTAAATGGGTTAGGTAAATGATAGTACGAGCGGTGCTCGGTGGTTAGTCCCGGGTACCCGTCGCGGCCCCTAGCCGGGTCGTGACACGGGAGGTCTCAGATGAATCTCGAGATTTTGGGTTAAACTTGGTGAAACCAGATTTTCTAGTTTCTAGTGTTTTTAGTTTGTTACACCCGCAGTTTTGTACTTTGAGATTCGTCGTGTATTAGTGGTTCTAATCTTGGATACGAGGGGTTATCAAGGTTAAATGGGATTATACAAGTTTATCTCATAGTTATAAAGGGTTAAGTTCATATTTAGCAAGTATTGGAAGGATTAAGAGTTGAACAATTTGACGAGAAAATGTTTCAGAGAAACAGTGGGTTATATGGCTGGACATACAGAGATAGTATAAATTATACGAGACGTATATCTAGCTGACTATATATCTAGCTAAATAACTCTGCAGATTGATTCCAGAAAGGGGTGGATCACTGGCCAGGATTTACAATCCAACTATACAGACCGAATAAATTGTACGGTCTGTATAGTTGACCGTAAAAATCGGATCGGGCCAGATTTTGTTGGAATTATATATATTCGGCCTTCATTCATTTTATTTCATTTCCATCATTTCCATCTTCTGGAGAGCTCTAGAACCTTCTCCCAACTATATTTAACAAAACCTAAGTGAAACCATAGATAAAGAGGCAAAAATCAAGAGAATCAAGTGTGGGCAGGCTCACTAGGGTTTGGAGAACGGATTTTCTTGGGTGTTGAAGTTGGGGTTTCACTCAAGTGGATAATTGATTCAAAGCTTTCTCTTGTGTGATTAAGGTAAGTTTTCACATATATTTTCATGCTATTAAGAATGTCTAGTTGTTGAATAACTTGATTGAGGGAAGAAAGTAAAAAGGATGTCTAAATGTGGGTTGACGATATTATGAGTAATAAATTGACATGAGTTGTAATTGTTAGAATGTTTTGAGTATAATCTTTCTATAAATGGTGGAGGTGATGACGTGGAAGTATGGTATACGAGTGTGTGTGTATAGTTGTGTGGAAATTGTTGTTATGTGTTGATCGTGAAAAGGAGTTTTGGGAATTTAATGAAGTCTCTTGATTATGGAATTGATGATAATGTCATTGCTGATTGGGAGCTGTTTTATGTTATAGTGGAAGTCGATAAAATAGGGGAAATGCTGCCCAAATTTTGTTAATTCGTTAATTATGCTAGTTGGAACTTAAGTCGTGTTTTCTAGACCTAACCTTAGTGTAATTCCTCTTTAATGTAGACTTTGCGAACTTGAAAGGAGAACGTTAAGTGATTAAGGAGACGTTAAGGTATATTAAGGCTATCCCTTCTTTCATTTTTTGCATGATCTTATGATATGAACCAAGAAGCGAGTAAACGAGTTTCCATATTACACTACTCTTAGAAGCATTAGGAGTACTTCAGTCTGTGATGTTCCTATACCCCTTCTATGATTGTTCCTTCTATTCATGGTTCTTGAAAGTTCTTATATGGATGATATTAACTCAAAGATGTATATCGGAGGTACTACGACCTTATGTCACTTCGAGAGTCCTACGTATTCATCTCCTTTATGAATTGCATTCGCTTATAGATATGCACATTTTACCTATGACCAAAAGGCGTTATATACGCGTATATTATATGTATATAGGGTATGGGGAAAGGGATAGGCATTATATACGCATTACAACCTGATTAGCTGGTGCACAGTGATCGGGTCGTGCATTCCTAAGCACTATTTATGATATATGGATCGGGCCATACATTCCTCGACACTAACATAAGGGATATAGATCGGGCTATACGTTCTAGAGAACTAATAGTTATACTATGACCTATGCATATCATGCACCCTCAGAGGCACTTTCATGCTATACAGAGTTATATAGATGTTACCAGATGTTCAGTCACAGATGCATTCAGATATTGAGATTTACTTTCATGTTTCAAATGTCTCTCTTGATTCTTATGCCTTACATACTCGGTACATCATCTGTACTGACTCCCCTATTATTCGGGGGCTGCGTTCATGCCCACAGGTTCTGGTAGACAGAGAGTCGGTCCAGCTCAATAGGATATCCCCTCATCTATAGTCAGTGCGCTCCACTTGATTCGGGGTTGCAGGATATTTTGGTATGCTATTCTTTTGAGATGTATATACATATGGGTATGATAGGGTCCTGTCCCATCCTTTCTGCAGCTTTTATTCCAGTAGAGGTCTGTAGACAGTTGTATGTAGATGACATGTGATATAGCCTTGTTGGCTTCTATTCTTTTGCGTACAGCATATATAATGGCCTAGTCAGTTTGCACTATTCTTTCAGCATATATACATATGTACAAATTGTACGGAGTTCCTCAAGTTATTCTCTCATGAGTCAGTATAGTTCAGATTGAGTTAATTATGGGCCACCTTGTTGTCTAATGTTATTTAGTTATGAGGATATGAGTGTTTGGTCACTAGAAATCAGGCAACTCACCAAGATTTATCGGTTTGGGTCTTGACAAAAGTGGTATCAGAGCAGTTCTGTCCTAGGGTTGTCGACAGACCGTATCTAGTAGAGTCTTGTTTATGGGTGTGTTGCACACCACACTTATAAACAGGAGGCTATGGGACATTTAGGAAATTGTCATTCTTTCTTTCTTAGATCGTCAAATAGAGTTGTGTGTTAAGAGTTCGCCTTCTAATAATTTGTTCTGACTTCAGCGATGCCTCGCAAGAAGCTATAGCTGCCCAGAAGAGCAAGGGAGTCGATGGTGAGGCCACTTGCTGTACTTAGCGGGTCACTAGGGTTAGGGTGAGTCTCAGAGCGAGAGCCCATCACAGACATCGCATACCCCGCCTCCAGCACCTGCCGCAGTGCCCCCTGTTCCTTCGCCAAATGCACCGGGCTAAGATATGCGGGATGCTATACAACTATTGACTAGGTTGGTAGCCGGTTAGGCTCAGCGGCAGGGAGTTGGTGTTGATCAAGTAGGCCGAGTTGGTAGTGCGAGGGTTAAGACTTTTCTCAAGTTAGATCCTCCATAGTTTTCCATGTTGAAGCAATATATGGATCCTCAGGACTTTGTTGATAGTATGCAAAGGACTTTGAGGGTTATGCACGCTGATGAGATCGAGTCAGTAGAGTTGGCTTCTTATAGGCTCCGTGATGTTGTATTGCAGTGGTATCAGACATGGGAGCTATCTAGGGAAGAGAATGCCTCTCCAGCCATTTGGCAAGAGTTTTCGGATGCTTTTATTCGTCATTATTTACCACCATAATTTCGACGGGCCCGAGCAAATAGGTTCTTACATATTGAATAGGGCAGTATGAGTGTTCAGGAGTACAGTGTATACTTCGATTCATTAGCTAGATATGCCCCAGCTATGGTGGCTTAGATGGAAGATCGAGTTCATCGCTTCGTGACTGATCTAGGGCCACATTTGATTAATGAGTGTACGACCACTGCATTACAGCTGGACATGGATACTTCCCGTATACAGGCATATGCATAGAATTTGGAAGATCATAAACGTCAGCAGAGGACAGAGCGTAAGCGTGATCGGGGCCATTGTAAGAGGGCCAGATCTTTAGATATTGCTGGTGAGTTTATAGGAGGACAGAGATAGCAACATTCCAGGTATCCATTTCATTTGGCAAGGAGTGCACGTCCGCAATTTTCAGGCCCTAGGTTTGATCAATCTTTTTATTTCGGAGCGGGATAGAGTTCTAGAACATCAAGTTCTCAGTACAGACCAGAGTCAAGCCAGGTTAGACAACCTTTGCCGCGATATGCCCAGTATGGTAAGTTACACGCAGGACAGTGTTGACTGGGATTGGATGCTTGTTATGCTTGTGGTCTGCCAGTCCATAAGATGAGGGATTGTCCGATAAGGGGTGGTGCAAGCATCGTTCAGCCTACGGGGTCCATAGTTAGTTCTTCTTCTGCAGTACACCCTTCAGGGTAAGGTTCTCAGTCACCAGCAGGACGTGGTAGAGGGAGGAGTGGAGCGTTTAGCACGAGTGGGCCTCAGCACCGTGTCTATACATTAGCCAATAGACAGGATCGTGAAGTTGTCCCTTGATGTTGTCACAGGTATATTATCAGTTTCCTCCTATGATGTATACGCACCAGATTAATCCAAGTTCCACCTTATCACATGTTACACCATTTATTGCTGTCAAGTTTGGGATAGAGCCTGAATCAATTAAATTGTTTGAGGTGTCGACGCCAGTTAGCGATCCAGTTATAGCTAGGCGAGTATATCGAGGTTGTGTAGTGATAGTTTTTAATCGCCATACCCTAGAAAGTTTGATCGAGCTAGACATGGTTGATTTTGACGTTATTATGGGTATGGATCGGTTGGCCTCCTGTTATGCTAATGTTGATTGCACAACGAAGATAGTTCGATTCCAGTTTCTAGTCAAGCCAGTCCTAGAGTGGAAGGGTAATGCTGCTTCACTGAGGTGTAGGTTTATTTCCTACCTTAAGGCAAGGAAGATAATTAGAAAAGGGTACATTTATCACTTGGTTCGGGTTCAGGATGTACAAATAGAGTCACCGACCCTTCAGTCTATCCTTGTATTTAATGAGTTCCCAAAGGTGTTTCCAGATGAGCTTCCATGCATTCCGCCGGAGCGAGAGATTAATTTCACTATTGATTTATTGCCAGATACTAAACCAATATCTATTTATCCTCATCCAATGGCACCTGCGGAGTTGAAGGAACTAAAGGAGCAATTGAAGGGTTTACTTAAGAAGGGTTTCATCACAACTAGTACATCGCCGTGGGGAGCGCCGGTGTTATTTGTAAGCAAGAAGGATGGCTCCTTGCGAATGTGTATTGATTACAGGAAATTAAATAAAGTGACTATAAAGAATAAATATCCACTTCCAAGGATTGATGATTTGTTTGATCAGCTATAAGGCACCAAATATTTCTCGAAGATAGAATTGAGATCGGGGTATCATCAGGTCAGGGTGAAGGAGGAAGCCATTCCGAAAATGGCATTTAGGACTAGATGTGGGCACCATGAGTTTTGTGTTATGTCATTCGGGTTAACTAATGCTCCAGTCGTGTTCAAGGACTTGATGAATCGCGTATTCAGTCCCTTCCTAGCCTTGTTCATGATTGTGTTTATAGATTATATTCTTTTTTACTCACAGTCAGAGGCTGAACATGTAGAATGTCTATGAGCAGTGCTTAGAGTTCATGTTGAACTCTGTGAGTTCATGTTCAACTCTGTGACTTTTCTTGGTTACCTCATTTCAGAGGAAGGCATTAGAGTGGATACTCAAAAGATTGAAGTTGTGAAGAATAGGCCAGGCCTACGACGTCAGTGGAGATATGTAGTTTCTTGTGTTGAGCTGGTTACCATAGAAGGTTCGTAGAAGGATTTTCTTCTCTTTCAGCTCCGTTGACTAAGCTGACTCAAAAATCAGCTAGTTTCCAGTGGACGGATGCATGTGAGCGGAGTTTTCAGATATTGAAGGATAAGTTGACTTCAGCACCCATTTTTACTCTTCCCGAGGGAACATATGGCTATATGATTTATTATGGCGCTTCAGGTATTGGGTTGGGTTGTGTATTGATGCAGCACGGTAAGGTTGTTGCCTATGCTTCTAGACAACTGAAGAAACACGAGAAGAACTATCCAACCCATGATCTTGAATTAGCTATAGTGATCCATGCTTTAATAATATGGAGACATTATTTATACGGTGTCCATGTAGATATCTACACCGACCATAAGGGTCTCCAGTATATCTTTAAGCAGAAGGGCTTGAACTTACGTCATAAGCAATGGCTAGAGTTGTTGAAAGATTATGATAGTGATATTCTTTATCATCCTAGGAAAGCTAATGTAGTAGCTGATGCTCTTAGTCGTAAATTCATGGGTAGCCTGTTATATGTGCAATCGAAGAAAAGAGAGATAGTCTGCGAAGCTCGTCAGTTAGTTAGCCTTGGAGTTCGGATTTAGATTCAGGTGATACAGGACTTACTGTTCAAGACACATCAGTGTCATCTTTGGTAGCAGAGATAAAGGAACGTCAGTACGAAGATCATGTTTTAGTTCATTACCGAGATACAGCTCCTCGGAAAGAAAAGACACCCTATGCGATTACAAGAGATGGAGTGCTCTTGTATCGAGGTAGATTATGTATTCCTAATGTTGCAAGCCTTTGCCAGCAGGTCATGGGGCAAGCCCATTATTCTGGTTATTCTATCCATCCGGGCACAACAAAGATGTATCATGATCTCTGTTACACCTCGAAAATTTCAAGTTGTTGTGCTGTGAATAGACTAACACAAGCTTAAGGTGAACATGAAGTCCCTACAAGCAGGAAAGGACACTTAATAATTCTAATTAAGATTCCAAAGACATTTGAGGCAAAAGAAGAAAGCTCGTCAGAGAAAGTTAAGGTAGAGTCTTGTTTGGGAGAATTTCACATCGTTTAAGTTAAGCCTTGCTTAGCATCACCTTGAGGAAAAAATATAAATCCCTTGTATGGTTAATGAAGTATTATATAAGTGCCAAGAAGGTTTCATAAGGATGGAAGGTCAAAGTTTCATAAGGATGGGAGGTCAAACGAATCAACGAGAGAAGTTCGGGAAAAAGTGGGTTATACGATCACTTATATGGTCCGTATAACAGTCATAGAGAAGGGCCATCTCTGATGGAATTATAAGGTCACTTATACGGACCGTATAAGTGTCTGTATAACTCAATCGGGTCAGATTTTTCTCTACTTATAAATAGACGATCCAAGTTCATAATTCTCATATCCCACATTCTCCACAACTCTTGAAAGATATAGAACATTCTCCATGTCATATTAACACAACCCAAGGGAAATCAAAGATTAATTACCAAGAATTAAGAGAATCAAGTGTGGAGAGGCCCTCTAGGGTTTGTAGAAGTCAAGAAATCTTTTGGTATTGAAGTTGGGGTTTCTCTCAAGTGAAGCATATGCATCCAAAGTTCATCATTATATGATCAAAGGTGAATTTTTTCATCTATTTCATGTTATTAAGAGTATTTGGTGGTGGAGTAACTTGAACGAAAGAAGGAAGTAGAATATGAAGCTCAAACATGGATTTAATGATATTCTTGAATAGTAACTTGACTTGAGTGATAGTTCTTGGTACGCCATGAGTATAATTTTGTTGTGGATGATACTAACGATGTTGAGCAAGTACTATGTGTAGATGAATATGGTATTATGTTGTAGCTATGGTTATGGATGACTTTAAAAAGGAGTTTTTAGGATTGAACAATGCTTAATTTGAAGAAATCTATGGATTATGATATTATAGGTTTGTGATTGATGTCTAGGAAATTGTTTAGTATATGGAGAAGTTATTGGAACAAAGGAAATGCTACCCAATTTTTGTTAGCCTTTTAGTTGCTTTAATCCAGACTTAAGCATGTTCTTAATAAGCTAATTTAGTGCAAATTCTCTTGAACGTAGAGTCATAAGCTTAGAAGGAGAACGTTTAGTTGTTAAGGAGACGCAAAGGTATGTAAGGCTAATCCCTTTCTTTCGAAGCAATGATTTCTATATTATAATTTCCTTTCTATGCTTCAATGACCTTCTTACATTCCAAAGTTTAAAGGCTAGGATTTTTAAGAGTCCCTTATGAGCTAGAGACAAGATATGTTCTATGAGAGTGATGATGATGATGATCTTATTTTTTAGAGATTGCAAAGCCTATGAGATGATGCTATTATGAGTTGACAATCTTATTTCATGAATTCATTAATGTTATTTCTTGTTGTAGTCTCACCACATAATATTAGTTCCTTCAAAGGTAGGACATAGTGATGATGAACGCTCTATAATACAATCGGAGGTCACCGACGTTACATCACTCTGATATGATTTTAGCTTTGATTGGGCTCACATGTACGCTTATGTTTATATATGATTATTCCGGGCCTAGTTGGCGCTGACACCTCTACCCTGGGCGTAAGTGGGCGGCTGATGGATGATGATAGTTACATCGGGTCTAATTGGCCGGGCAGTTACCACTAGTGGGCGGCATGAGATGACTATCTCGGACGCGGGCTAGTGATGATATATGACTCAGACAGTTTACTTATATATATATGTGTGTGTGTGTGTGTGTGTGTTATGATGTGGTTTTAAAAGTAAAAGTTAGCATGCATGGTATCCGCCTTGAGAGGCAATCATATGTGCAGGTTATCTCTTATCTAATATTCCTTATCTCTTTATTATATAATTATTCATGCTAAGTACATACTCAGTACATTATTCGTATTGATGTGCCTTCTTTTGTGGACGCAGTGCTCGCAGTTAGATAGGGAGATGGTCCAAATTCGTAGGAGCTTATTCAACCGATGCACAGGAGCGCTCCACTACTCCGAAGTTGTCGTTCGTTGGTATGTTGTTTTTTGTTTATATTTTGGGGCATGTCGGGGTCTTGTCCCGTCTTCATGACTTTCAGTACCCTAGTTAGAGGCTCGTAGACATATATGGGTAGCAGCTGTTCTATGATCTCTTTAGTGTATGAACTGCATATTATATTGTAGCCTCATGGGCTTGTACATATATGTATATTTTGAGGGGTAATCGAAGGTCGTTTCATGGTAAGCTTTGCTTGAGAATTGTGTTGAACCAAGTTGAATATGATGATGAGCAGGATAGGTGGTGCTCGGTAGGTTAGTTCGGGGTACCCGTCATGGCCCTCTAGCTAGGTCGTGACAAAAGTTTTATCAGAGCAGTTTGTCCTAGGGTGTGTTTACAAGTCGTGTCCGGTAGAGTCTTGTTTATGGGTGTGAAGCACGCCACACTTATAAACAGGAGGCTGTGGGGCATTTAGGAATGATTGACCTTCCTTCTTATCATAGATCATGCAATAGAGCCATGACATAAGAATTCTCTTTTCCTTAACCGTGCGCTATGTTTTCAGCAAAGCCTATGAAAAGAAAAGCTACAGTAGCCCAAAAGGGCAAGTCAGTGGCTAAAAGAAGGACTTAACGGGAGCTGCCTTTAGATAGGAATGAGGGCGTTTTCATTTATCTCATACTTCGCCCACTTCAGAGAAGAAAATTAGAGCGTCAACTTTAGCTCCAGCACCCCTAGTTCCTCCGCCAGATGCCTCAGGCCAGGAGATGAGACAGGCCATCCTTTTGCGGACCTAGTCAGTAACTGCTCAAGCTCAGCGGCAGGGTGCGGGCCATGATGACAGGGATTGGAGGAAGAGAGTCAGGTCTTCAGGTTTGGACCGTGAGATCAGAGGTGCCTCGAGGCAGTAATTCTCTAAGCACTAAGCTCGTTCAACAGCTAGTGCGCCTCCACATTTTCATGGACCCAGGGTTGATATATCTGTTTGTTTGGGGTCAGTTCAGAGTTTTAGAGCGTCTAGTTCCCAGGCCAAGGATAATTTGGGCCAGATGATATTATCCACACCACGATGTACTCAGTGTGGTAAGACACATTCCGGACCGTGTGGCTTGGGTTCGGATGTTTGTTATGCCTGCGCTCGCCCAGGCCATTTCAAGCGTGACTGTCTATCGCTACGTGGTAGAGATAAGGTTCGTCCTATGGGATTAGCCGTTGGCTCTTCGTTATCGGTACGCTCTACGAGGAAAAGCTTATAGACACTAGCAAACTGTGGCAGAGGTAGAGGAGAAGTCTTCAGTTTGAGTGGTCCTCAGTACCGCCTTTATGCACTAGTGGGACCACAGGATCTTGAGTCTTCCCTTGATGCCATCATAGGTATATTATCAGTATCCTCTTATGCCATGTATGCATTGATTGATTCGGGTTTTACTTTTTTATATATATATTACTCCTGATGTTACCGACCGTGTTAGGGTGAAACTTGAGCCAATCAAACGTTTTGAGGTGTCTATACCTGTTGGTGACCCAGTGATAGCTAGAAGTATGATTTATAAGTAAGTAAACCTCCGTGAGTTTATTGACATAACGCTTAGGAAGAAAAAAAAATAAGAGTGGGATTCTAGAAAGGGTGTTTAGGTACAACTTATGAGACAAGCCTTATTAGTTTACATTCCTTTATAGTAATCAGCCCTGTGCGGTTAAGTTGTATACCATATGTGTTATAAATGTGGCCGGCTAAGGCATGAGATATATTTTATGGGCTGTGTGCTGATTTGGGATTGTTGTTGTCACGACCCAACCGGAGGGCCGCGACGGGCACCCGGTGCTAGCCCACACCTCTTAACATACCTTTACATTTATCTCTAGGTGAGGCACATGTTAAATCATGCATTTCTATTCATCAATCTAACTAATCCCATTAGACAACAATACCTTTATATCATCATTGGCATCTATGCCCATGTCAATGTATATAAGCCGACGAGGCTAACAAAATGATGTACAAAATATAGGCCGACACGGCCAAACACATCTAAAACCATATACACATGTCTACGAGCCTCTAAGGAGAGTATGTCATATCATATAGGTGGGACAGGACCCCGCTATACTTATGATTATGTACACAAAAGAATCAATACCAAAAGCTATAGCTCCGAATGAAATGGAGCTCCGCTATGTAGTCCTTGATAATGTAGCTATGGATCAAGTCTGTCTCCCTGGGCACCTGCGGGCATGACGCAGCATCCACAAACAAAAGGACGTTAGTACGAAGAATGTACTGAGTATGTAAAGCATGATCAATATCAATATAGAAGCATAATAAGCAACATAAGAAATAGCATAAGATGCGAGATAGTAGAATCATCGTCATAAGTACTTACTTGCTTCTCATGGGGACTTTCCATTTCTAACGCGTATTTGTGTACATACATCCATATCTGTATCCATACACATATCTGTACTCATTTATATTGCGTCCATAATCGTATTCATATACATAGTCTTATTCATATTCATATTCATACTTATATCTATATCATATACATTACCATATCATATACATAGCATGCCCGACCACGAAGGTTCGGTGTTTCACATACCTGACCATGGCTAGGCTCGGTTATCATACATACTTGGCCAACCAAGACTCAAGGTTACACATACCTGGCCCTACCAAGGCTTCAGGGTTATCCGTACCCAACTGCAGAGGTGCACGCGCGTTACATATATATATATATATATATATACATTCTACACGGCCTTATAAGCTCGGGGTTCCATAATAGTCATACATAGGCAAATATACATAATAGCTCATAAAAATCTTAACTATTATCATCACTATCATCATCATCATCGTTATTGTCATCGCCATTATTGTCGTTATCATTAACGTTATCACTATCATCGTCGTCCATTTCCTCTATCCTTATAGGATTACTCGTGATATGGGGAACTTAGTACAATCGTAATACATATCGAGAATCATAAGCTTAGTAGCTTTTGAAGATAGAGTCATTTGGAGGACATCATAGACTTATAGAAGATATAGATGATTGGCCAAAGAACCATGCCTTATGAAAAAAGGGTTAGCCTTACATCCCTTTCCGTTAAACTATTTTACCACTTGCACGTTCTCCTTCAACACTCACGTTCTACCTTCATTAAAGTTATACTATCATTAGAAATCGATAGCTAGCATACAGGACTAAAACTACAGAAAATCGGACAGCATCTCCTTTATTTATACGACTTTCCTCCATATCGTATATCAACTCCCAAACGTCAATAATACATTCACAATATCATAACGATAGTCTTTATTCATCCACATTATCCATATCTCTCAATTCACTTCCAATTATCCATATCTATGGTCATAACACACATTTACATTCATTCATATACAATGTCTACCCCATGTTCTTAACATAATTTATAACATGTCCATATCACAACATATCAAGTATCATGACTCAATTCAAGCTATTTCTCAAAATGGCACTGCTTCTCATTCATGACCCATTTTTCTATATCCTTATACAATCCAAGTATTTCAACTTTCAAATACCTTAAACAACATGGAAATACCATAAATCTTACCTTAGATGTTGTAGGAACAAGCTTTGGGTGGAAATACTTCACTTGAGCCAAAACCCTAGTTCATCTCTAATGAGATTTCTTAACTTGGATGATCTTTAATGGGTTGCTCACACTTGATTCACTTAGTTTATGTTGTTGATCACTAATATCTCTTGAATTCTTGTGGAGTAAATTTAGAGAGATGTTTTAGAGAGAAGGGGTGTGATATGGAAATGAAATGAAGTAAGACTTGATCCCTCATTAAATACACCAATCTGTTCCCGACCAGATCTACGGACCAACGTACACTCCGTATAAATTATACTGACCGTATGTCTGGCCGTAGAATTGGTCCAGAGAATGGTTACAATCTGGGATGATTGTACGGTCCAACATACGGTCCGTATGTTTTATACGGACAGTATGTTTGGCCATATAATCCCCAGTGTTCCGAAGTTCGTTTTCATCGACTCGTTTGATCTCCAATCCTTGTGGAACCTTCTTAGCACTTGTTTATCACCTCATTAACAATCTAAGGTACGTTATAACTCTTCTCTAAAGCATCATTAAATCCTCGTTAACTTGTTACTCATAATTCCTTTTCGATACCTATCGTGAGCCTTGCCTTCTCTTGGCAAACTTTCTTCCCCTATCTCGAACATCGTTGAAATCTTAATTAGGGTCACTGAATGTCATTCCATACTAATCAAAATACTGTATACTCGTGTTCTTCACTAGTCTATTCACTTGTGCATCAACGAAATTTTTTTCGAAGTGTAACATTCTCCCCCCCTCCCCCCCTTAAGAACTGTCACACTCCAACCTTACTAGGGTGTGATGGGCACCCGACCCTTACTTAGGGCCGAGCGAACCCTCAGACTTTGCTGTACATAACATCACGTCAAACTTTTAAAATCAAATAAGATAAAATACGTAGTAAATTTTTTTTTCTTTTTTAAATATTCATTCTCGTAGCTTCCAAGCCGAACAAATCTATGATCATACAACATTCAGTACATAACACAAACCAACATATCGGCTGACGGAGCCGCTTACAGACTGATAACCAATACCCACGACGCTGTCTGCAAAGTCTCTAACGTAGCCCAGAAAGCATAACATACAAACTCTGACTCGGCAGCACTCCGGGAACAAATGGAGCTTGCCATATGTACTGGAACATCTTCTATACTGTCTTCAACTCACCAGGGAGTACCTGCGCGGCATGAAACGCAGCCCCCGAAGAAGAGGGGGTCAGTACGGAAAATGTACCGAGTATGCAAAGCATGGAGTACAGAAAACGAAGTCATAACCGAAGTACAATGTACCGAAGGTGAGCACAATAACCAGAATACCAAAGTGTTGCATCTGACGTACAAGTCATACATAAGAGGTTCCGGAAGACAAACACGGCAATCAGAATGCCAAAATGCTTTGCTTTCTTTTGAAAGACATTTCCGTCTCAAACACATAGAAAATCAAACACACAATTACCGCGGCCAAAAGTCTAGCAGTCAATGTCGCAGATACCGCGGTCAGGAGTCCAGCAGTCAATATCACAAATGTGGCATGCCGCTGTCAAGAATCCAGCGGTCAATGTCACACACACCGCGGTCAGGAATCCAGCGGTCAACATCACAAATGCGGCATACCGCGGTAAAGAATCCAGCGGTCAATGTCGCACACACCGCGGTCAAGAGTCCAGCGGTCAACATCACAAATGCGGCATACCGCGGTCAATATCACATAGTGCGCACAATAATATAAATGCCAACTTTATTACTTTCCAAACATAAATCACACATGCCAGAATCATGCATCACACAAGAATCGTATATCAGGAAAAATACAGAAGGTAAGTAGCTTATCCAGAATATCAGAATACTTACTTTTATATCATACAAGAATAGCTCAAGTGAGACAAACGAAGGAAGTTTCGGAACTTGTGGGCCCACCTCGGGTCAAGTCGAGGTGGCGGATATAAATTACAAACATTGGACTCTATGGAGTCATCCATGAAGGTTTCAAAGCGAGCCGATCACGTCTGTACGGGTTATGGATGTTTGAACAGTTTTCCAACAAAACTTAAGGACTATAATTCAATTGTGCTGAATGAATAGTACCAAAATTCAGACTCGCTTTTCTATGAGCAGAATAACCTACGAGGCTCAAATCCGAATCTAGTACACCTAGGACATGCCAAGAGAAGAAAAGGGGTAGCTTTACGTACCTTAGTTGCGCCTTACGCTCGTCCAGATTCAATTCCCGTTTCGCTCAAAATATACAAATGGTCATGTTTACCAATTGTCAATAGTAAGACTTTTAGCATTCAAATCTTTAACTCATCACTTGTCTACAAAAATTTGGGCAGCATTTCCCCTATAATTTCGCCGCCCCGAGAATACATCTCGGCTCAATATATCAACAACAACAACCCAACGACCCAACAACATCAACAATTATCATAAAACGCACTATAACATAATTAGTCCTCTTTTTACATAAGGCGACACTTTCCATTCCAACTTCACCATATCAAGCTAATATCATTATTCTCATACTCATTTACTAATTCAAGATCATTCAAATACAATTCAAGAACATTTTCCATTATTCTACAAAATATGCAAAAGTTCCACCAAACCATAATCCACCTAAACTTCCAATCTTCAACATAAACATCCACAACATATTCTTATCTTCCAATTTCATTTACAACAACAACAATTTGCATCTTACAGCTTCATTCTCATAATTACATAAACTATAATAAAATCACATACTTTCCGACAACAACTTAACAACAATTTTCTCATGCCAACTAGAACCATTAACCTTCCATTTTCATCACAAGACTACAACAACACAATTAATACACTAAATAAAATAAATTCATCTTCTCTCCAACACCCACCACATCCGGCCACATACAAACACACCCATAACACATCCATTTCACACTTTTTATTTATTTCCACATGCTACAACATATATATATAATTCTTCCAATATAAAAGAGTGAAATTCTTATCTTTTTCTAATTTTTTCCCACTTGCCACAAGAAGCACTTTCTTGCCTCAAAATTTATACCATGTTGAAGAGCATCCTTGAGTTTGTAATATTGCTAGAAAATCATGATTTTTGGATCACAATTGAAGGACTTGAGAATTTTTTCTCCTTTTTCTTGAAGGGGCCGAAACCCCCCTCCTTTTGTTCTTGCTCTTTTTTTTTTTTTGTGTCTCTTGAATGTTCTTGAATATGATAAGTGTCCCCCTTTTATTTTATGATCACATGACAATTTCCATGGGCTTGGGCCATGTAGCATGGCCGGTCAAGCCCCTCAAATTTGGGCCTCTTTTCTTATTTTTTTTTTGAGCCCAATTAGCTATGAATCATGTTAGTAATTCACGGAACTAATTTCCGAAATTCCAATTTTTCCCTTGGCCTCCTTCCATATTTCCTCATCACTATTTTCCATGAACAACATATATATTGAACAAAATCAAAATATGGCCTTGTCTTTAACTTGTCACAATTATTTTAAATTTTTCGAATATGCAAAAATTGCGGGATATAACATTCTCCCCCCCTTTAGAACATTCGTCCTCGAATGTTCAACTGACCTTAGGGGGGCCTCGTGCCACTTCGGGGTGGTTTCTTTCTATAGTTATCCTTTGTTGACTCTCCGATGTGGATTCTTTACAAATATGTTTGAGTATCGCTCCACGTCAATGATTCATATACTTTCATAGCGTATTTTCTCATATTCCACACAGTCACTGGGCCATGAACCTTTTTCTAGTAACCGACGAATCCTTTTCGCTCTTTCACAGACGCTGTGTTCCTTCTTTCTTTCAAGAAATTCCAAACCAAACATAGATACAATAGTCATCGTCATCCGAAATATCCTTTAAATCCTTATCATTCCCTTTCTTATTTCATATCTCTTGTCGTGGTCACGATTCCTTTGGCCTTGCTTGCTTAAGTCAATTTTTCAAACCTCACACACTTTTCCCTCGTTTCATATAACCACACTTCATCCTTTTTCATGTGCCCATGCTTGCAGTTTACCCAAATAGTCCCGTGCTTTACCCGTCGTTCCTTTTCTGGAGGTTCTGCTCGGTCATGTTTCTTACCTTTCTCTTCCTTCCAATGTTTGACCTTTTTGCTTTTCCTTTACTTACTCTCTTTCCTTTCCAAGTATCATTGTACTGGAACTTTCCAATCCTAACAGATAGAGAAAATAACAGCAGCCTACCTTATAACATTTGCACCATTTACCTTTGTTATTGTTACTTGGAGTTTGATACCCTTATTCGATTGGTGCCTTCCACATTATAGCACCGGTCGCGGGGACACACGTGTTCCCTAGTACAATCACAGATAAGGCCTCATACATATTCATATGTGTATACATAATTATTTTCAACTAGGCCACACATTACCTCCAAACGTCGTTCAAGTCTATTCTAATTCCAAAGCTGTAGCGTTCTTTCTGTCTCTTCTCTAATCTAACCGATTGCGTGCTGTGTGGCCTTTTATGGTCTCCAAACATCTCGTATATTATAATTTCACTCAGGTTATTTTAGCTTTCCATTAGTCTCTTATATCGGAATACATAAAATTTTGGCATACTTCCCAAGGGGGTCACCTATCCTCCCACCTTGGCACGCTTAACCTCGAAACCTTGGTGGGTTTCGGCGCCTTAACGCTGATATAATCACGTCCACTTCCTCGTATGGCCCTTATTACAAGATTTGGGGCTAGTCGCGGTCTTATCGATTCCGAAACATTTTCATAACACGTCCTTTCTTTTACAATTACCGTTTTGCCCTTTGTGACCCTTAATATTCACCTTTCACTTTTATGAATAGTTATCTTCTGTCCTAGGTTCTCAGGGTCCCATCGATAATAGAATGTGCCTTCATCACCATTGCTCATACATACACGGTCACCAACCTGTTTGAATTTCCACTCACCATTCGTACATAATAATTTACAGCAATTGCTTGTCAACTTTCTCTCAGTCCTTCAACAGACTTGGTTCTTTTACTTCTTATACCATTATTTCTTTTCAAAACATGTACACAACAGATATCAACAATGCCTTACATATCATACGGCTAATTACCACATTCTAGCCATCTGGAACTGCCAATTTCGGGTGACAGAACAAATACATCCATACTCACCCTTGTGACCTTTTCATATCGTCACTTACCTTTTTCCATCGTATGTAAGGCTTACAGAAGGAGTTTCGTTTCCCTATAACTTGGCTCTATCGCACGATCTATGACAAAAAGAAGGTCAACAATCCCAAGATGCCCCGTAGCCTCCTGTTTATAATGTGGCGCGCTACACACCATAAACAGGACTCTACCGGACACGACTTTGCAGACAACCCCTAGGACAGACCTGCTCTGATACCACTTTGTCACACCCCAACCTTACTAGGGTGTGATGGGCACCCGACCCTTACTTAGGGCCGAGCGAACCCTCAGACTTTGTTGTACATAAAATCATGTCAAACTTTTAAAATCAAATAAGATAAAATACGTAGTAATTTTTTTTTCTTTTTGAAATATTCTTTCTCGTAGCTTCCAAGCCGAACAAATCTATGATCATACAACATTCAGTACATAACACAAACCAACATATCGGCTGACGGAGCCGCTTACAGACTGACAACCAATACCCACGACGCTGTCTGCAAAGTCTCTAACGTAGCCCAGAAAGCATAACATACAAACTCTGACTCGGCAGCACTCCGGGAACAAATGGAGCTTGCCATCTGTACTGGAACATCTTCTATACTGTCTTCAACTCACCTGGGAGTACCTGCGCGGCATGAAATGCAGCCCCCGAAGAAGAGGGGGTCAATACGGAAAATGTACCGAGTATGCAAAGGATGGAGTACAGAAAACGAAGTCATAACCGAAGTACAATGTACCGAAGGTGAGCACAATAACCAGAATACCAAAGTGTTGCATCTGACGTACAAGTCATACATAAGAGGTTCCGGAAGACAAACACGACAATCAGAATGCCAAAATGCTTTGCTTTCTTTTGAAAGACATTTCCGTCTCATACACATAGAAAATCAAACACACAATTACCGCGGCCAAAAGTTCAGCGGTCACTATCACACATACCGCGGCCAAGTACCCTGCGGTTAACATCCCAAACCCGACATACTGCGGTCAGGGGTCCAGCAGTCAATGTCGCAGATACCGCGGTCAGGAGTCCAGCGGTCAATATCACAAATGCGGCATGCCGCGGTCAAGAATCCAGCGGTCAATGTCGCACACACAGCCGTCAAGAATCCAGCGGTCAACATCACAAATGCGGCATACCGCGATCAATATCACATAGTGCGCACAATAATATAAATGCCAACTTTATTACTTTCCAAACATAAATCACACATGCCAGAATCATGCATCACACAAGAATCGTATATCAGGAAAAATACAGAAGGTAAGTAGCTTATCCAGAATATCAGAATACTTACTTTTATATCATACAAGAATAGCTCAAGTGAGACAAACGAAGGAAGTTTCGGAACTTATGGGCCTACCTCGGGTCAAGTCGAGGTGGCGGATATAAATTACAAACATTGGACTCTATGGAGTCATCCATGAAGGTTTCAAAGCGAGCCGATCACGTCTGTACGGGTTATGGATGTTTGAACAGTTTTCCAACAAAACTTAAGGACTATAATTCAATTGTGCTGAATGAATAGTACCAAAATTCAGACTCGCTTTTCTATGAGCAGAATAACCTACGAGGCTCAAATCCGAATCTAGTACACCTAGGACATGCCAAGAGAAGAAAAGGGGTAGCTTTACATACCTTAGTTGCGCCTTACGCTCGTCCAGATTCAATTCCCGTTTCGCTCAAAATATACAAATGGTCATGTTTACCAATTGTCAATAGTAAGACTTTTAGCATTCAAATCTTTAACTCATCACTTGTCTACAAAAATTTGGGCAGCATTTCCCCTATAATTTCGCCGCCCCGAGAATACATCTCGGCTCAATATATCAACAACAACAACCCAACGACCCAACAACATCAACAATTATCATAAAACGCACTATAACATAATTAGTCCTCTTTTTACATAAGGCGACACTTTCCATTCCAACTTCACCATATCAAGCTAATATCATTATTCTCATACTCATTTACTAATTCAAGATCATTCAAATACAATTCAAGAACATTTTCCATTATTCTACAAAATATGCAAAAGTTCCACCAAACCATAATCCACCTAAACTTCCAATCTTCAACATAAACATCCACAACATATTGTTATCTTCCAATTTCATTTACAACAACAACAATTTGCATCTTCCAACTTCATTCTCATAATTACATAAACTATAATAAAATCACATACTTTCCGACAACAACTTAACAACAATTTTCTCATGCCAACTAGAACCATTAACCTTCCATTTTCATCACAAGACTACAACAACACAATTAATACACTAAATAAAATAAATTCATCTTCTCTCCAACACCCACCACATCCGGCCACATACAAACACACCCATAACACATCAATTTCACACTTTTTATTTATTTCCACATGCTACAACATATATATATAATTCTTCCAATATAAAAGAGTGAAATTCTTACCTTTTTCTAATTTTTTCCCACTTGCCACAAGAAGCACTTTCTTGCCTCAAAATTTATACCATGTTGAAGAGCATCCTTGAGTTATTAATATTGCTAGAAAATCTTGATTTTTGGATCACAATTGAAGGACTTGAGAATTTTTTCTCCTTTTTCTTGAAGGGGCCGAAACCCCCCTCCTTTTGTTCTTGCTCTTGTTTTTTTTTTTGTGTCTCTTGAATGTTCTTGAATATGATAAGTGTCCCCTTTTTATTTTATGATCACATGACAATTTCCATGGGCTTGGGCCATGTAGCATGGCCGGTCAAGCCCCTCAAATTTGGGCCTCTTTTCTTATTTTTTTTTTTTTAGCCCAATTAGCTATGAATCATGTTAGTAATTCACGGAACTAATTTTCGAAATTCCAATTTTGCCCTTGGCCTCCTTCCATATTTCCTCATCAATATTTTCCATGAACAACATATATATTGAACAAAATCAAAATATGGTCTTGTCTTTAACTTGTCACAATTATTTCAAAATTTTCGAATATGCAAAAATTGCGGGATATAACAAGAACATTCGTCCTCGAATGTTAAGTCCTCGGGGATTCTATAAAAATTTCGCCAGAGTTTCCCCTATAATATGGCACTACCATCCTGTCACAACAACCTATAATAACAATGCCTCACAGGGCCACAACATAATAGCAATAGAATTTGGCCACACACGACCTAAAAGCATAAAAGGAAAACATACATACCTTATGATCTTGACGTCTCATCTTGGATTTCTTCTAAGGGCTGAAATAGATGCGGGTACTTGGATCGCATAATTTCTTCCGCTTCCCATGTCATTTCTTCTCGTTTACTGCTTCTCCATAAAACCTTAACTAAGGCTACTTCTTTGTTTCTAAGCCTCCATACTTGCCTATCTAGTATGGCAATGGGTACCTCTTCATAAGTCAGCTTTTCCGTCACTTGAACATCATTTATTGGCACGATCCTAGTAGGATCTCCAACACATTTACGAAGCATCGAGACATGGAAAACTGGGTGAACGGACTCCAAATCAGGAGGTAAATCTAACTCATAGGCCACTTTGCCTATTTTGCGCACAATCTCATAAGGCTCAATGTATCGGAGACTAAGCTTCCCCTTTTATCTAAATCTCATTACACCTTTCATTGGCGACACTTTAAAGAATACCCAATCCTTCACTTGGAACTCTAAGTCCCTTCGACGATTATCCGCATAGGACTTTTAACGACTTTGGGCTGCTAATAACTGACCTTGTATAAGCTTGACTTTCTCTATGGCTTGCTGGACTAAGTATGGCCCTATCAACTTAGTCTCTCTTGCCTCGAACCACCCTATTGGGGATCTACACTTTCGCCCATATAAAGCCTCATACGGTGCCATTTGAATGCTGGAATGATAACTATTGTTATAAGCAAATTCAATGACTCGCAAGTGATCATCCGAATTACCTCCGAAATCTATCATACATGCCCGTAACATATCTTCATGAGTCTGAATGGTACGCTCAGCTTGTCCATCAGTCTGTGGGTGAAATGCCATACTAAGGCTCATTTGTGTCCCTAAACCCTCTTGGAAGGACTTCCAGAAATTAGCTGTAAACTGAGTTCCTCTATCTGAGATAATAGATGCTGGGACACCATGGAGTCGCACTATCTCTTTAACATAAAGCTTTGCATAATCTTCCGCCACATATGTCGTTCTGCCTGGTAAGAAATAAGCTGACATCGTGAGCCTATCCACAATCACCCATATAGAATTATACTTACGACGAGAACGGGGTAAGCCTGTAATGAAGTCCATGTTAATTACTTCTCACTTCCAACTTGGAATTTCTATAGCATGCAACAATCCGCCGGCTTTTGGTGCTCGATTTTCACTTGTTGACAGTTGGAACATTGAGCTACGAATTCCGCTACATCTTGCTTCATCTCATTCCACCAATATATAGACTTAAGACCATGGTACATTTTTGTCGCTCCAGGGTGAATAGAATAACGAGAACAATGGGCTTCTCTCAATATCTGGTGGCGTAAACCGGCCACATCAGGAACACATAATCTGCCTTGGCATGCGAGAACTCCGTCTCCTGCAATGTCAAATGATGACTCCTCTTTCTAAGGGAGTGTATCTCTGTAATGCATTAGCATGGAATCTTTGTACTGTCTCCCTTTCACTTCCGCTACTAGCGATGAGACTGCCAAATTCTGAATGGTAGTTCCCCTGCTACCTGAGTCCACTACTCGAACTTCTAGGCTAGCTAACTACTAGAGCTCACGAGCCATTTCTCTCTTCTCTGGTCGTACATCACACAAACTTCCCATGGATCTACGGCTAAGAGCATCAGCCACAACATTTGCCTTTCCAAGGTGATATAGGATATCAACATCATAATCCTTTAGCAATTCCAACAATCGTCGTTGGTGCAAATTCAACTCTTTCTGCTTGAAGATATACTGAAGAATATTATGATCTGTATAAATATCCACATGGACACCTTATAAATAATGTCTCCATATCTTTTATGACTAAACCACTACAGCCAATTCTAGATCATGGGTTGGATAATTTCTGGTACACCTTGGAAAATTTCGCACTACTAAGGTCGTAACCAGCTTAGTATGGGCCTGAGGAAGAGCAAATTCATGCGAGGATTAAAGAGAAAGGTTATATTATAAGAGTGTAATAATTGTATACATATGAAATTTGGAGACCATATGGGATGAATTGGTTCATATGTCACTTGCTGGAAAGCCCTCGTTGCTGTAAGCTAAGTGGGGCCCACATGTCGGAGTTTTATAAAGGACATATGAAGAGATATATGATTAGTACATGGAAATTTGAGCAAGTACTAAGAAGGACCCATAAGCCAACTTTGGGCATAAGCCATCCAAAAGGACGATTTAAGGAAACATTTTCGGATAATCTGACTTGGAGGGGCCCAAAACGCCATTATAAATTTGGAATTTGGAAACACACTAAGAATTAAAGTTGTAGATAATTGAATGAGATTTCTAACCATAGGTCGTGGGCCCTCACATGATATCGGTATCAAGGATTATGACCTTTTTACTGAACGAAACGACGAGAACAACTTCGGAAGAATCTGTGAGTTCCACGGCCATGTTTCACGGACTGTATATTGGTATGTGGAATACCCAGCAGAGATGGTGGTCTTCTGGTGGTGAACCACGACCTGTTCCACGAACTATACAATGTTCCACAGACCGTGAAAGTGTCCGTGGAAGTCCCGACGAGCTGAGTTGTTCTAATTATATAAATGTGATCCCACTTCATTAATTTCATTTCCCACACACTTCTTCATCTCTCAAGACCTTTAGAAGGTTCCACAAACTTCATCTACAAGAATTCAAGGGAAAAACCATGATCAACTACACCAAATCCATGAAAACAAGTGTATGAAACCTAGCAAAGAGTTCATCTACATCAAGAAAACCTAAGGGAAGTGAGTTAGGGTTTTGGAGCAAGAAGAGAAGTTACAGTCCAGGGTTGTTCATACATCATCTAAGGTGAGTTTTATGACTATTCCATATTTATTAAGGTATTGGAAGGCTAAGACACTTGAATTGTAGAAAAATATAGGAAATGGGTCACAAAGATGAAAGCAATGAAATTCTTGAGTTGTAGTTGAAATGAATCATGACTATTGAGATGTTGTAGTTATAAGAATGTTATAAATTACATGTAGAACACGGGTTAAGCATTAAATGTGAGATAACATAATAGTGAACTATGACCATGATTATGGAGACATCTAAGTGAAATTATGAAATATGGATAAGGTGGATGAATGATAATTGTTGTCTATTATATTGTGAACGTTGTTATGAATGTTTGGGAGTTGATATAGAGTATGGGAAAAGTAGTAGAAACAAAGGAAATGCTGCCCAATTTTCCCTAGAAATAGTAACACGTTCTTATAGCCGATTAACTAATGTTAATGCGAATCCTCTTGAAGGTAGAAACGTGGGCATCAAAGAAGAACAAGCAAGCAATAGAGTAGTTAAACGACAAAGGTATGTGAGGCTAGTCCTTTCTTTGTATGGTATGATTTTCCTTCTTCTCTATAAACTCTCTATATCCCGGAAAGCCAAGACTCTATGATCATGAATAGCCAAATGAGATAAGAGATGTGTTATGAGTTCGATAATGATGATGATGAGTTAAGTATAAAGATTCCAGAGTTCATGATATGATATTCCTATAACGCTAATGATGTCGTACGTTGTATACACTCACCTCATATGTTATTTCCTTCAAGGTGAGGCAGAGTACCATACAGTTAATGATGTAATTTATTGTATACACTCACCTTACATACTATTTCCTTTAAGGTGAGGCAGAATACTTATAAATGCTCCATAATGGAATCGGGGGTTCACGACCTCATGTCACCCCGACATAGCCATAGATGCTTTCAAGTTCTAATGTATGTTTCAATGAAAAATGTATAGTGATGCTAAGTCATGACAGGTCTATAAAATGATCAATACAGTAAAATATAATATGCCTATGCTATGTATGAAAATGTTGAATTACGATGAGTATATGATGATATAACATTACACCGTGCCTATATGGATGGACAGATATACACACCACTATAGTGGGCAGCTTATACCCCTGAAGCGGGAGGCCTGGACGCAGGTTTATTATTATCACACCGTACCTATATGGACGAGCAGTTTATACATTATCACACCGTACCTATATGGATGGGAAGCTTATACATTTATGCATATATGATATGATGATGGATATGAAGTAAGTCAGCATGTGCTATTTCTTTCATAAGTGACAGTCATATACAGTTTCTTCCTTATTAATGCTTCCTTTATCTCATTGACGTACTATTATTGTTTATGCCTTTCATACTCAGTACAATTTTCGTACTGACGTCCGTTTTCTTGGACGATGTGTTCATGCCCACAGGTAGACAGGGAGGTGATCCTGATCCAGACTCACAAGAGCTAGTAGCTGATTTGAGAGCACTCCATTGTTCGGAGGTGCCTATGATTATTCTTTTGTGTACATGTATATTTTGGGCATGACGGGGTCTTGTCCCGTCCTTATGTCTAGCACTCTAGTAGAGGCTCATAGATGCGCAATGTGGGTTATATGGTCTCACAAGGTCACTACTATATATGTGTATAAATGTGTACATTATCATTTTGATAGCCGAGAGACGTATATATATAAAAGTATTTATGTTCTCAAAAGAGAAATGATTTTCTTATGCTTTGAGTATGAATTTGATAAAAGAATGTTTAATAAGTATGATGAGTAGTAGAACGAGTGGCGTCATGGCCCATAGTCGGGTCGTGACAAAAGTGGTATCAGAGCAGTTCAGTCCTAGGAATCGTCTACGAGCCGTGTCTAGTAGAGTCTTGTTTATGGTGTGTTGCACGCCATGCTAATAAATAGGAGGCTACAGGACATTTAGGAAAAATGACCATCTTTCATCTTAAGAGATCGTGCGATAGAGCTGTGTTATAAGATTTTCCCTTCTTAATAGTGTGTTATGATTTCAGATGGTGCCAAAGGGAAAGGCTAGAGCCGCCCAGAAGGGCAAGACTATGACAAAAAGGTGGGTAGAAAGAGAGCCGCCAATGAATGTGGAAGAGGGCGAGTCACATAATGAGGCCCTATCTAATACTTCCTCCACCCCGCCCAATGTAGAAGAATAAGGAAGAGCTTCAGCTCCAGTTCCTCCACCGGGTGCTTCGCGTCAACAAGTGACCGAAGCCATTCATCTATTGACGCAGTTGGTTGCCGCCCAGGCACAGTGGCAAAATGTGAGTTCAGGTGATCGGGGAGCTAGTACCAGAGCCCGTGATTTTATAAGTTTAAATCCTCCGGAGTTTTTCAGGTCAAAGCCAAATAAAGACCCGCAAGGCTTTATTGATGAGATGCTGAGAACCTTGAGGATTATTCATGCCTCCGAGACTGAATCTGTGGAGTTGGCATCGTATAGGCGCCAAGATGTGGCGGTATTGTGGTATAATAATTGGTTAGCATCAAGACAGGAAAATAATGCACCTCCTCCCGTTTGGCAAGAATTCGTAGATGCTTTCATTCGCCATTACTTGGCACCCGAGGTTAGCCGAGCTAGAGAGGATAGATTTCTAAATTTGAAGCAAGGAAACATGAGTGCCCGGGAATATAGCCTTCAATTTAATTCATTTGCTAGATATGCCCCGACTATGGTGGCCAATATGGGAGATAGAGTACACAGGTATATGAGTGGCTTAGGGCCACATCTATTCAAGGATTGCTTGACGGCCTCGTTGCAAGATGGGATGGATATTTCCCGAATACAAGACCATGCCAAGAACTTAGAGGGACGACAACAACCACAAAGAGATGGTCGTGACAGTGATAGAAGGCAAAGAAAGAGGGCCAGATCTGTTATATCCCGTATCTCATACATTCGGATAATCTGAGAAAGTCGTGGCAAGTTAAGGACAAGATCATTTTCAAGAATTATTTTAATGTACGAGTGGTTAGGAATATTATTTATGAACATTGGTGGTATGAAAATATTGGGAAAGGCCAAGGGTAAAAAGAGAAATTTGCAAAATGGCCAATGGAAATAATGTGGAAGACTAAGGGCAAGATGGTAATTTCACAAAATTCTAGAAAAAGAGGAGAAAAGAAAAAATAAGCAAAGATGACAAATAAGTCATCTTTTGCCACCATTCAAGAAAATTCTAGAGGAGGGCATGTGCCATGCACATGACCCTTTAATATATGGCACATGGATAAGAAGAATTCATCACATTGCCATTTGGAAAATTCAAGAACTTGAGAGAAAGAACAAAAAACAAAAAAAAAAAAAGATGAAGGAGAAAGAAGGGGAGTTTCGGCCAAGAGGAGGGAATTTCATCCCCATGAAATCTTGTCCCAAAAATTTATTTCTTCATGCATTTCTACTAACTCAAGGATGCTCTTCAACATGGTATAATTATTGAGGCAAGAAGGCCCTCCATTCTTGCAAGCTCACAATTCTAGTTAAGTGGAAAGTTGAGGAGAAAGGTAAGAATTCATGTTCTTTTGTATGTTATAGAAGGCTTGTGTATGTTGTTGTATATTGGAATGGATGAAATTCATGAAAGCATGGAAATTGGGTGTTGGCCGTGCATGCATGTGGCGTGTAGGAATAATGGTGTAATTATTTTGTTTAGTGTTCTAGTTGTTGTAAGTTCTATGTTGACAATGAAAGTGGATGAAATTCATTAAGTTATAGGTGTTGAAGTCTTGGCCGTGTGGTATGTGTGTTGTGTAGGAAAAGTGAATAAATTTCTATGTAGCAATTTGATTGTTGTTGATATGTATTCTATGATGAAAATGGGAACTTGGTGGTTTAAATTGATGTTGGAATGGTTACGGGCTGATTTGCAAGTCAATGTGATCTTGGTGTCGTTTCTTTAATTGTAAGAATAAGGTTGTTAAAATATTTGTTGTTGAGATAGTTCATGAGTTTGGAAGCAAGAAATGCATTAAAATTTGTTTCTAGGGAAGTTGGAGAGTTTTCGGGTGAAGTATGGTTTTGGTGGAAATGTTGGAATATTGTGTAGATTGTTTGAAATATTCTTGAATGATTTTGAATTAGTAAATGGGTATGTAAATGTTGATGTTGGTTTGAATGTGTGGAGTTGGTTTGGAAGTTGATGAACTATGTAGAAAGGAAGATTACTAATGTTAGAATATGTCTTGAATTAATTGTTGATATTATTGTTGATAATATGGCCGAGTTCCATTCTCGGGTTTGTTGTTGTACTTTTGGCCGAGTTAAATTCTCGGGGATGGCGCATTTACAGGGGAAATGCTGTCGAAATTTTTGTAGAAAAATGTTGCTTCAAGATTGAATTCCTAAAATCTCTAATTAATATTTGGTAAACATGACCATTTGTAGACTTTGGAGCGTTTGAAATTTGAATTTGGAATAGCGTAAGAGGCGGAAAAGGTATGTAAGGCTTACCCTCTTTTTCTCTTGGAATGTCCTAGATGTGATAGGTTATGATTTGAGCCTCGGGGATGACTCTACTCTTAGAGGTCCGAGCTTATGTTTGACCCTTTTTCATTCAGTATAATTGAATTGGATTTATTATGTTTAGTTGAAAAAGATAGTTTGAACATATGTAACTTTCACCAACGGAACTGGATTGCCCTGAAACTTCCGTAGATGACTTTATAAGACCAAATGTTTATAATTTACGTATGCCACATCGACTTGACCCGAGGTGGGCCCACAATCCCCCAGACCTATTTGTTTTGTTTTATTTACCCTATTTCCGTACGATAATTAAGGGAAACTTTGGCTAATGTTCCGAGTTTGCTATAAGTACCCAGTAACTCAGATATAAGTGTTCTGACTCGACCATTCTGATATAAACACTCCGGTACGAACAATCTGATTCGAATATCTTGATATAAGCATTCTGATGTAAATATTACGATATAAGTATTCTGACATAAGCATTCCAATATAAATAATCCGATCTAAATATTCTGATATAAGTATTCTGCGTTAGGTATACTGGTACGAGGGTCTGGTATAAGTGTTCTGGTACGGGTATTCCGATATAAGTATTCCGGTATAAGTATTCGGCTATGAGTATCTGGATATGAGTCTTCTGATCCGGGTATTCTGATATGAGTATTCTCTGTAAGCTTTAATGTTCTTCATGTACGATCTCGGATCGCTTAAAAAGTCCGAAGAGGTTTCTGTATTTCAAATGCTCATAACTTTCTGATACTAACTTGGAAGAATCCGAAACCCGTTTCTGAGCCTTCGAATGTCGGCAAGTGTACGTATCCATCGAGTCTGGATTTATGTGCATATGGTTTCTCACGACTCTGCTCGTGCATGGCTCAATGTCTCTTTCACTGCGTCCCGGGCCAGGTTCTGTTATCGTGCCCTTCCTCTGCTTTGTTCACTGCGTCCCGGGCCAGGTTCTGTTATCGTGCGTTTCCTCTGCATTGTTCACCGCGCCCCTCGGTGGGAGAGCCGGGTTCTGTTATCTGTATATGATGATATGGGGATGGCGGCCAAGATGTCATATGATTCTGTTCACCGCGTCTCTTCCCAGAGGGCCGGGTTCTGTTACCGCGCCCCTCGTTATGAGGGCCGGGATCTGTTATGTGCTATCTGCATATGCATATATTAACACATGATTTTGACATATGATGACTCTGTTTACCGCGTCCCTCACTGAAGGGCCGGGTTCTGTTATTGGCACATATGTTATATAATTCTGTTTACCGCGTCTCTTATCATAGGGTCGGGATCTGTTATCTGTGGAAATATTACATGATTCCGATATGCATAATCTGTGTCCGAAAAGTAAGTATTCTGGTATTCTGTACGTTCCGTATTCCGTCCGATATATGATGACATCCGAGTATTCTGTACGTTCGGCATTCCGACCGATATAAGACATCATCTGAGCATTCTGTACGTTCTGTACTCCGTCTGACGTGTGACATCACCTCTGTACGTTCTGTACTCTGTCCTGTACTCTGTATTTTCTGCACCTCTTCGGACAAGCGATCTGTAATTGTAAAATAAGCATTTTAGTACTCTGGTTAACACACTTACTCTCTGTACTCTCACCGACATGTAAGACAGGTATGTATGCTTTGTGTCTGAACAATAAGCGTCTGGTACTCTGAATGCTGTACTTACTTGTTAGTTCTGTCTGTTTCAGTTATGGTTCTGTTTCCGTGTGATGCATGCCTTACATACTCAGTACATATTCCGTACTGACCCCTTTCTTCGGGGGCTGCGTTTCATGCCGCGCAGGTACTCCCAGATGAGCTGAAGTTATCATAGAAGATGTTCCAGCGGAGTTGGCAAGCTCTATTAGCTCCGGGAGCGCTGCCGAGTCAGAGTACATATGTAAAGGGTTCTGATTGATGTTAGAGACTTTGCAGATAGCGTCGTGGGTATTGGTCGTCAGTCTGTAAGCGGCTCCATCAGCCGATATGTCATTATATGTTATGTGGTAAATTTTATATAATTACATATTCTGTTTAATTTTGAAAATTATGGAGGAAAGATTTCGAAGGGTTAATATGTATTTTATTTTTGTTCGACTTTCAGAGTCTGGGGAAATTTTGTGTGTAATAAGAATTTGCGGGTTCGCTCGGCTCCGGATGTGGGGTTGGGTGCCCATCACACCCTAGGGATATTGGGGTGTGACAAAGTGGTATCAGAGCAGGTCTGTCCTAGGGGTTGTCTGCAAAGTCGTGTCCGGTAGAGTCCTGTTTATGGTGTGAAGCGCGCCACATTTATAAACAGGAGGCTACGGGGCATCTAGGGATTGTTGACCTTCTTTCTGTCATAGATCGTGCGATAGAGCCAAGTCATAGGACATGAGATTCCTTATATGCAAGCCTTACATACGATGGAAAAAGGTGAGTGACGATACGGAAAGGTCACAAGGGCAAGTCTGGATGTATTTGTTCTGTTACCTGAAACAGAAAGTTCTGGGCGGCTAGGATGTGATATATAGCCGTATGCTCTGTAAGGTATTGTTGGTATTTGCTGCGTACAGATTTCGAATGATAAGAATTTGTAAAGGTGGTATGGAAGACCGAAAAGGGTAAAATAGTAATTGCACAAGAGAGGACGTGTTACGAATATGTCTCGGAATCTGTAACACCTTGACTTGCTCCAGATTATGTAGTGAAGGACATACGAGGAAGTGGACGTGATTATAGCAGCGTTAAGGCACCGAAACCCACCAAGGTTTCGAGGTTAAGCGTGCTAAGGTGGGAGGATGGGTGACCCCCTTGGGAAGTATGCAAGAAATTCCAAAGATTTAGCTGTAAGAGACAAATGAAAAGCTGGAATGGCCTGAGTGAAATTAGAACATATGGGATGGTTGGAGACCATAAGAAGGCGCGTAGAACAAGGCAGACTAGCTCGGTGGAGAGATAAAAAGTACGTCACGGCTCTGGAATTTGGATAGGCTTGAATGACGATTGGAAGTATTTTATGGGCTAGTTGATAATACTTATATGTATATATATATGGATACGTATGACACCTTATTGGTGATTGTATTAGTGGACACGTGTGTCCCAGTAACCGGTGCAACGATATGGAAGACACCAACTGAACAAGGGTACCGAAGTCCAAGTGATAGCAAAAGTAAATGGTGCAAGTGTTATAAAATACGTTGATGTTATTCCTATCATAAGTTAAGAATGGAGAAGCCTTAATACCAGGCTATTTGAAAAAGACAGGGCATGAAGATGTGGACAAATAAGGATACAGACCTAAAGTGAGACAAAGACTCATGGTAAGAAGTTTTTGATATGTCATGCGTAGGGAAATGCGATTACGAAGAAAGTAAGGTGAAAAGCAGAGAATGGGTACGAAGAAAGGAATAACTATGATAGGGACCCTCCCGAAGTGTTATGACACCCCATGAGGTCAGTTGAACATTCGAGGACGAATGTTCTAAAGGGGGGGAGGATGTTATATCCCGTATCTCATACATTCGGATAATCCGAGAAAGTCGTGGCAAGTTAAGGACAAGATCATTTTCAAGAATTATTTTAATGTACGAGTGGTTAGGAATATTATTTATGAACATTGGTGGTATGAAAATATTGGGAAAGGCCAAGGGTAAAAAGAGAAATTTGCAAAATGGCCAATGGAAATAATGTGGAAGACTAAGGGCAAGATGGTAATTTCACAAAATTCTAGAAAAAGAGGAGAAAAGAAAAAATAAGCAAAGATGACAAATAAGTCATCTTTTGCCACCATTCAAGAAAATTCTAGAGGAGGGCATGTGCCATGCACATGACCCTTTAATATATGGCACATGGATAAGAAGAATTCATCACATTGCCATTTGGAAAATTCAAGAACTTGAGAGAAAGAACAAAAAAAAAAAAAAGATGAAGGAGAAAGAAGGGGAGTTTCGGCCAAGAGGAGGGGATTTCATCCCCATGAAATCTTGTCCCAAAAATTTATTTCTTCATGCATTTCTACTAACTCAAGGATGCTCTTCAACATGGTATAATTATTGAGGCAAGAAGGCCCTCCATTCTTGCAAGCTCACAATTCTAGTTAAGTGGAAAGTTGAGGAGAAAGGTAAGAATTCATGTTCTTTTGTATGTTATAGAAGGCTTGTGTATGTTGTTGTACATAGGAATGGATGAAATTCATGAAAGCATGGAAATTGGGTGTTGGTCGTGCATGCATGTGGCGTGTAGGAATAATGGTGTAATTATTTTGTTTAGTGTTCTAGTTGTTGTAGGTTCTATGTTGACAATGAAAGTGGATGAAATTCATTAAGTTATAGGTGTTGAAGTCTTGGCCGTGTGGTATGTGTGTTGTGTAGGAAAAGTGAATAAATTTCTATGTAGCAATTTGATTGTTGTTGATATGTATTTTATGATGAAAATAGGAACTTGGTGGTTTAAATTGATGTTGGAATGGTTACGGGCTGATTTGCAAGTCAATGTGATCTTGGTGTCGTTTCTTTAATTGTAAGAATAAGGTTGTTAAAATATGTGTTGTTGAGATAGTTCATGAGTTTGGAAGCAAGAAATGCATTAAAATTTGTTTCTAGGGAAGTTGGAGCGTTTTAGGGTGAAGTATGGTTTTGGTGGAAATGTTGGAATATTGTGTAGATTGTTTGAAATATTTTTGAATGATTTTGAATTAGTAAATAGGTATGTAAATGTTGATGTTGGTTTGAATGTGTACAGTTTGTTTGGAAGTTGATGAACTATGTAGAAAGGTAAATTACTAATGTTAGAATATGTCTTGAATTAATTGTTGATATTATTGTTGATAATGTGGCCGAGTTCCATTCTCGGGTTTGTTGTTGTACTTTTGGCCGAGTTAAATTCTCGGGGATGGCGCATTTACAGGGGAAATGCTGCCGAAAGTTTTGTAGAAAAATGTTGCTTCAAGATTGAATTCCTAAAAGCTCTAATTAATATTTGGTAAACATGACCATTTGTAAACTTTTGAGCGTTTGAAATTTGAATTTGGAATAGCGTAAGAGGCGGAAAAGGTATGTAAGGCTTACCCTCTTTTTCTCTTGGCATGTCCTAGATGTGATAGGTTATGATTTGAGCCTCGGGGATGACTCTACTCTTAGAGGTCCGAGCTTATGTTTGACCCTTTTTCATTCAGTATAATTGAATTGGATTTATTATGTTTAGTTGAAAAAGATAGTTTGAACATATGTAACTTTCACCAACGGAACTGGATTGCCCTGAAACTTCCGTAGATGACTTTATAAGACCAAATGTTTATAATTTACGTATGCCACATCGACTTGACCCGAGGTGGGCCCACAATCCCCCAGACCTATTTGTTTTGTTTTATTTACCCTATTTCCGTACGATAATTAAGGGAAACTTTGGCTAATGTTCCGAGTTTGCTATAAGTACCCAGTAACTCAGATATAAGTGTTCTGACTCAACCATTCTGATAAAAACACTCCGGTACGAACAATCTGATTCGAATATCTTGATATAAGCATTCTGATGTAAATATTACGATATAAGTATTCTGACATAAGCATTCCAATATAAATAATCCGATCTAAATATTCTGATATAAGTATTCTGCGTTAGGTATACTGGTACGAGGGTCTGGTATAAGTGTTCTGGTACGGGTATTCCGATATAAGTATTCCGGTATAAGTATTCGGCTATGAGTATCTGGATATGAGTCTTCTGATCTGGGTATTCTGATATGAGTATTCTCTGTAAGCTTTAATGTTCTTCATGTACGATCTCGGATCGCTTAAAAAGTCCGAAGAGGTTTCTGTATTTCAAATGCTCATAACTTCCTGATACTAACTTGGAAGAACCCGAAACCCGTTTCTGAGCCTTCGAATGTCGGCAAGTGTACGTATCCATCGAGTCTGGATTTATGTGCATATGGTTTCTCACGACTCTGCTCGTGCATGGCTCAATGTCCCTTTCACTGCGTCCCGGGCCAGGTTCTGTTATCGTGCCCTTCCTCTGCCTTGTTCACTGCGTCCCGGGCCAGGTTCTGTTATCGTGCGTTTCCTCTGCATTGTTCACCGCGCCCCTCGGTGGGAGAGTCGGGTTCTGTTATCTGTATATGATGATATAGGGATGGTGGCCAGGATGTCATATGATTCTGTTCACCGCGTCTCTTCCCAGAGGGCCGGGTTCTGTTACCGCGCCCCTCGCTATGAGGGTCGGGATCTGTTATGTGCTATCTGCATATGCATATATTGACACATGATTTTGACATATGATGACTCTGTTTACCGCGTCCCTCACTGAAGGGCCGGGTTCTGTTATTGGCACATATGTTATATAATTCTGTTTACCGCGTCCCTTATCATAAGGCCGGGATCTGTTATCTGTTGAAATATTACATGATTCCGATATGCATAATCTGTGTCCGAAAAGTAAGTATTCTGGTATTCTGTACGTTCTGTATTCCGTCCGATATATGATGACATCCGAGTATTCTGTACGTTCGGTATTCCGACCGATATAAGACATCATCTGAGCATTCTGTACGTTCTGTACTCCGTCTGACGTGTGACATTACCTCTGTATGTTCTGTACTCCGTTCTGTACTCTGTATTTTCTGCACCTCTTCGGACTAGTGATCTGTAATTGTAAAATAAGCATTTTAGTACTCTGGTTAACACACTTACTCTCTGTACTCTCACCGACATGTAAGACAGGTATGTATGCTTTGTGTCTGAACAATAAGCGTCTGGTACTCTGAATGCTGTACTTACTTGTTAGTTCTGTCTGTTTCAGTTATGGTTCTGTTTCCGTGTGATGCATGCCTTACATACTCAGTACATATTCCGTACTGACCCCTTTCTTCGGGGGCTGCGTTTCATGCCGCGCAGGTACTCCCAGATGAGCTGAAGTTATCATAGAAGATGTTCCAGCGGAGTTGGCAAGCTCTATTAGCTCCGGGAGCGCTGCCGAGTCAGAGTACATATGTAAAGGGTTCCGATTGATGTTAGAGACTTTGCAGACAGCGTCGTGGGTATTGGTCGTCAGTCTGTAAGCGGCTCCATCAGCCGATATGTCATTATATGTTATGTGGTAAATTTTATATAATTACATATTCTGTTTAATTTTGAAAATGATGGAGGAAAGATTTCGAAGGGTTAATATGTATTTTATTTTTGTTCGACTTTCAGAGTCTGGGGAAATTTTGTGTGTAATAAGAATTTGCGGGTTCGCTCGGCTCCGGATGTGGGGTCGGGTGCCCATCACACCCTAGGGATATTGGGGTGTGACAAGATCTATGGGGGCAGGCAGTGATTATAGAGGGGGATCGAGGCAGACTTATTCTAGACACTTCGGCCAGTCAATGACCAGTGCACCTCCTCGATTTACGGGAAGGAGATTTGATCGCTCCTTTTGTTCAGGGTAGGGTCAGAGTTCGAGGGCCCATGATTCTCAGTTTGGGGGAGATTATAGCCAGAGGAGACCCTCAGTACCGCAATGCAGCCAGTGCGGTAGATTACATTCCGGATGGTGCCGCCAGGGTTCGGATGCTTGCTATGCCTGCGGTTGGGTTGGACATATGATGCGGGATTGCCCGTCGATGAGTGGTAGAGTTAGGGTTTAGCTCACAGGATCAGTGGCTGGTTCATCTTCAGTGCACCCGGTAGGCCAGACTTCCCAGATTCCAGCAGGTCGAGGTAGAGGCAGAGGGGTAACATCTACTTCAGGTGTCACTCAGCCCCGCGTGTATGCTTTAGCTTGACGACAGGATCTCGAGTCCTCCCCGGATGTGGTTACAGGTACATTATCCATATTTTCCCATGATGGGTATGCGTTGATAGATTCGGGTTCTACTTTCTCTTATATTACTCCGTATGTTGCTGGTCTCATTGGGGTGAAACCTGAGCCAATCAAACCTTTCGAGGTATCTACTCCGGTTGGTGCTCCCGTGATAGCTAGACAAGTGTATAAAAATCGTGTAGTTGTGATATGTGATCGCCTGACCAAAGCTGATTTAATTGAGCTGGGAATATTAGATTTTGATGTGATTATGGGTATGTATTGGTTGGCATCGTGTTATGCTAGCGTCGCTTGCCGAATGAAAGTGGTGCGATTTAAATTTCCGGGAGAGCCCGTGCTTGAATGGAAGGGTAATACAGCATCTCCAAAAGGTAGGTTTATTTCCTACCTTAAGGCAAGAAAGATGATAGCTAAAGGCTATATTTATCATCTAGTCCGAGTACATGACATCGAGGCAAAGTCACCAACTTTCCAATCTGTTCCGGTAGTGAATGAATTTCCGGATGTATTTCCTGATGAGCTTCCAAGTCTTCCTCCAGAAAGAGAGATTGACTTCGCCATTGATGTGTTGCCGGACACCAAGCCTATTTTCATTCCTCCTTACCGAATGGATCCGGCAGAATTGAAAGAGCTAAAGGCACAGTTGAAAGATTTGCTTGAAAAGGGGTTTATTAGACTCAGTTCATTACCGTGGGGAGCACCAGTCTTGTTCGTGAGAAAGAAGCATAGTTCCCTGCGAATGTGCATCGATTATAGGCAATTGAACAAGGTGACAATAAAGAACAAATATCCTCTTTCGAGGATTGATGATTTATTTGATCAACTGCAGGGTGCCAAGTGGTTTTCCAAAATAGACTTGAGGTCAGGTTATCATCAAGTGAGAGTTAGAGAAGAAGATATTCCCAAAACAGCTTTCAGAATGAGATATGGCCACTATGAGTTTCGAGTGATGTCGTTCGGGTTGACTAACGCTCCAGTAGCGTTCATGAATTTGATGAATAATGTATTCAGGCCACTCTTGGACCTATTTGTGATAGTATTCATTGATGATATTCTAGTGTATTCCCGCACAGAATTAGACTATGCAAATCATTTACGTATCGTTCTTGGAATTCTTCGAGCCCGAGAATTATATGCAAAATTTTCAAAGTGCGAGTTTTGGCTGAATTCCGTAACATTTTTGGGCCATGTTATTTCAGATGATGGAATTCGAGTCGACACCCAGAAAATTGAAGCTGTGAAGACTTGGCCAAGGCCTACGATGCCTACAGAAGTTCGTAGTTTTTTGGGATTGGCAGGGTACTATAGAAGATTCGTAGAGGGATTTTCCTCTATTTCAGCCCCATTGACGAAGCTAACCCAGAAGTCAGCTAAATTTCAATAGAATGATGCTTGTGAACGCAGCTTCCAAGAGTTGAAGGATAGATTAACCTCAGCTCCAGTCTTAACACTTCCAGAAGGGCCAGATGGTTATGTTATGTACTGTGATGCTTCCGGCGTTGGGTTAGGATGTGTGTTAATGCAGCACGGTAGAGTTATTGCATATGTTTCGAGACAGCTACGGAAACATGAAAGGAACTACCTAACTCATGATCTCGAATTAGCTGCAGTCATTCATGCATTAAAAATGTGGAGACATTACTTGTACGGTGTGCATGTTGATATTTATACAGACCACAAGAGTCTTCAATACATTTTCAAACAAAAGGAGATAAATCTGCGGCAGAGGCGGTGGTTAGAGTTATTAAAAGATTATTATGTGAACATTTTGTACCACCCCAAAAAAGCAAATGTAGTAGCTGATGCGCTTAGCCGCCGATCCATGGGCAGTTTATGCGAAATTGCTCCGGAAAAGAAAGAGATGGTTCATGAGATCCACCAACTAGCTAATCTTAGAGTACATCTAATCGATTCCGGTAGTGCGGGAGTTAGTGTAAATGATCCCACAGTTTCGTCCTTGGATATGGAAGTGAAAGAGAGGCAATATGAAGATTCTCAATTGAGCCATTATAGAGACACAGTTCATGAAAGAGAGAAGTCTCCATTTGAAATTTCAATGGATGGAATTCTTAGATACCAAAGCAGGCTATGTGTTCCAAATGTTGCAGAATTACGTCGCCGAATTCTAGAAGAAGCTCATTATTCTCGGTATTCTTTTCATCCAGGAACGACAAAGATGTATGATGATCTCAAGATGATGTAATGGTGGGATAGCGTGAAATGAGACAGCAGAATTTGTAGCCCAATGTCCAAATTGCCAGCAAGTAAAGATCAAACATCAAAAGCCAGGAGGGTTATTGCAAGCGATGGAAATCCCTACTTGGAAATGGGAAGTGATCAACATGGATTTCATTGTGGGGTTACCTCGTACCCGAGGCAAGTATGATTCTATATGGGTGATCGTGGATAGACTCACGAAAGCAGCTCATTTTCTTCCAGTCAAGACCACATACTGTCACGACCCAACCAGAGGGCCATGACAGGTACCCAGTATTAGCTACCGAGCACCCCATAGCACTTTATCCATCGTTCAACCTGTACTGACATGACTCAACTAGATGAACACTTATCATACTTGCGTTTAGCATATGAAGGGCTTTTGTAGTACAATACAAAACGCTGTACAAACTGTCATATATGATATCACACACGTAATCCATACTAACATAACTGAACGATGACCACCCATGACCCACATATATGTCTGCAGGCCTCTAAGAGTAACAACAGTGTCAAATGGCGGGACAGGGCCCCACCGTACCCTAATTAGACATATATATATACAGCAAAAGGATCTGTACCAAAAGTATAGGCTCCGGAACAAGGGAGCACTTCAAAGTAGCAGAATGGATGTCCTAAGCTGACGGGTCACCGCAACGAGCGTCTGTACCTGCGGGCATGAAACGCAGCCCCCGAAGAGCGGGGGTCAGTACGGGATATGTACTGAGTATGTAAAGCATGAAACACAGTAAACAGAGTCATAATCGGAACAAGAAATATAGAAAGCAAGTACACTATCCAGAATGTCAAAATGCTTGCCTTTAAAACACAAATCATGCATGTCAATGGGATATGTCCTATCCGGCCCATTATGGGTCTCGGTGGACCAAACATGGTCGCCACCCCGTCATTGGCGCCATAACACATCATACTCCAGAATAGGGAATAACTCCGTAACACACCATACTCCAGAACACATCATACTTCAAAACACATCATACTCCAAAGTGTATATACATATAACGTGTCCCGGCCCTCTTTTGAGGGACTCGGTGAACAATGCAGTGAAACTGTGCACGATAACATATCCTGGCCCGGGCTCAGTGAAAGACATATTGAGGCATGCACGAACGGAGTAGTGAGAAAATATATGCAAATAAATCAATTTTTAAGACTCAATAGGTAGGTACACTAATGACACTTGAAGATCCTAAACACGTTTCGAGTCAATCCGAGTTAGCATAAGAAAGTTATGGACATTATGCTTTACAGAAACCTCTACGAACGTTTCGAAGCAATCCGAGACCGCCTATGAAAGCTAGGGACATTAATCCTTATAGAACTCTTTTAAGAACAGGAACTCTTTTAAGAACAGGAACTCTTTATGCTTTACTCGTTATTCAATCATACAATAGGCTCGACTATACCAAGTATGCTCGTGTCAAGAAGTGAATAGGAATCGTAAACAAGCTCGGAATTAAAGAATAGAGTTACCCCAAGGTGCACTGTCACGACCCAGCCTCGTGGGCCGCGACTGGTGTCCTATTTGGACACCTAAACAAACTTACGTACCAGGTTGACATATCAGAGATTTGTTCAAACTTAGCATACGTTATTTTAAACAGATACTGAAAAAAAATATCATCCTAAGCGGTCGCCCGTACAGAAACATCATATCAAATCCGGTAGGCTGGCGGAATACACATCGCCCAGATTTACACACATATACAAACATATGGGCCGTTTTGGCCATAATAGCAAACGGGACCGCATTAAGACGCAGATCATAATCACAAACGAACAAACATGACCCATGACCCACATATATGTCTACAGGCCTCTACAAAACATAACAGAAGCATATGACGGGACAGGGCCCCGCCGTACCCGAATAGTCATATATACAGAACATGTAAAACAGAAGATATGTACCAAAAATATGAGCTCCGGATCAAAGGGAGTACTCCAAACAGTAGAATATGTACCCTACACTGGCTGGTCACCTGAACGAACGTCTGTACCTGCGGGCATGAAAAGCAGCCCCCCAAGAAATGGGGTCAGTACGAAATATGTACTGAGTTTGTAAAGCATGAAATGCAGAAATCCGAATCATAACTGAAGTGAGGAGTACAGAAGATGGGTACAAAATTAGTATATCAAAACCTGTGCTGAAAATATGTATATATGATATAAATAAAAATCATCCATAGGGCTCAGGAACGTGGCCGCCACTCCGACGCTGGCGCCACAACACATCATACTCCAGAAGGTTTCATATCTCCGTACACTCCCCGAACATATCGTGTCATCATAACATATCACAACACAAGAACATATCAATGCCATATCACATCATAACGCCGTATATAAGCGGTACCCGGCCTTATGGCGAGGTCTCGGGAACCGTAACACAACATACTGCCGAATATAACATAGTGCGCACGATCACAAAACCGGCCCGGGATCCGGCGAACGATGTAATAGTAGTATGCACGAGCGGAGTAGTGCGGAAACCATATGCATACAAATAAATAAATTCCAAGACACGACGAATAATTACATATATATATATATATATATATATATATATATATATATATATATATACTGATATCAGAAGGCTCAAAGTAAGTATCGAGTCAATCGGAATTAGTATACAAAAGTTGCGAGCTTTTAAATTACAAAACCTTCGAAAAACACTTCATAGGTCATTTTTGAAAATTTAAGTATCATTCATATTAAGAAGCTTTCCAATAACTTTATGGAGCAGATCAACGGAGCCTTAGAATCATATGCACATATCCAAAATATATATATAAATACATATCCAAACTTTAGCCATATCAAATATTTTTCGAACCCGACTCGAGCCTCGGGCTCTCCAAGATCTGCAATGACGTTATCAATTACCAAACATTAGCTACAAGTACTTAGAATTTCAATTCTAACTAGTACTTGTCTACAGAAATTTCGGCAGCACCTCCCCTGTAAATTCAACATCCCCGAGAATACAACTCGGCCAAATTCATCAATAACCATACCAACAATACCAACAACCATACCAATAACATCAAGAATCAATTCAGAACGCATTCTAACATTAGTAGCCTTCTTTTCTACATAGTCATCAACATTCAATTCCACCACGTACATTCAAGCCGATATCGACACTTACATATTCACTACTAATTCAAGATCATTCAATTACAATTCAAAAGCATTTCATACAATTCTACAAAATATACAACAATCCCACCAAAAACCATACTTCACCCGAAACCTCCAATCTTCGACACAAACATTCACAACACATTTTTTATCTTCCAATTTCATCAACAACAACAATTTGCACCTTAACAACTCCATTCCCATAATTACATAAAACTATAATAAAATCACATAATTTCCTACAACAACTTAACAACCAATGTTTCATGCCAACTTGAACTATTATTCTTCCATTTACATCACAAGGCCACAACAACATAATTTAACATACTAAATAAATTTCATTCTCCCCCCCCCCCCCCTTCACTATACCCACACACGGCCACACACCCACACATCCACAACACACAAATTTCATATTTTACATTCATTTCCATATACTACAATATATATATAATTCTTCCAAGACAAAAAGGATAGAATCTTTACCTTTTTCAAGAATTTCCACTTGCCACAAAAGAGTACTTTCTTGCCTCAAAATTTATATAACGTTGAAGAGGGTCTCGAGATTAGTAGGAATTCAAAAAGAGATGAATTTTTGGACCAAGGATTAAGGCTCCAAGATATTTTTTTCTCTCTCCCATCTATTCGGCCGAATGGCCTTGTTTGGTTGAGCTCTCTTCTTTTGTTTTCTTGATTGTTCTAGAATGAACAAATGGTGGCCCTTATCTATTTATTAGTCTTGTATTTAATTCCCATGGGCTTGGGCCATTGGGTCTATGGCCGGCCACCTTGTGGATTTGGCCTTTTATTTTCTTTTTTTTTTCATTTCTTTTGAGCCCAATTAGTTATGGGCCTTATTTTGTAATTTCCGGAACTAATTTCCAAGATTCCCCATTTTGCTCTTAACCTTCTTCCATATTTCCACATCAACATTCTTCATAAACAACACATATATTAAATAAAAATCAAATTATGGCCTTATTTCTTACAAGTCAAAATTATTTTGAATTTTCCGAATATGCAAAGTACGGGATATAACATCCTCCCCCCCCCCCCCCCCCCCTTTTGAACATTCATCCTCGAATGTTAAATTAGCCTTATAGGTTTTACAAGCATTTTGGGGGAGGTTCTTTATATGGACAGCACATATAAATCATTCATTAATCAACATGACCAGTTACGGAATTTAAATTACCTGTAGGCATAGGAAACAGGTGGGGGTACTTCTTCTTCATTTCTTCCTCTGCTTCCCAGGTCATTTCTTCTCTGTTATTGTTTCGCCACAAGACCTTAACAGAAGGTACATCCTTGGTGCGCAGTCTCCTTACCTGACGATCCAAAATAGCTACAGGTTGTTCTTCATAAGACAATTCCTCTGTTACCTGAATATCTTCTATGGGGAATACTCTAGAAGGATCACCAATACATTTGCGGAGCATTGACACATGAAATACCGGATGTACTGCCTCCAGATCGGATGGTAAGTCTAGCTCGTAGGCGACCTCGCCTATCTTCCGAATAATCTGATAAGGTCCAATATAGCGCGGACTGAGCTTTCCTTTTCTGCCGAATCTCATTACACCTTTCATAGGCGACACTTTCAGGAATACCCAGTCGCCAATCTGGAACTCTAACGGTTGACGTCGTTTATCTGCATATGATTTATGTCGACTCTGAGCTGCTAATAACCGTTCCCGAATAAGTGTCACCTTATCGACTGCTTGCTGGATCATATCTGGCCCGATCAACTTAGTTTCACCCATGTCGAACAAACCAATCAGAGATCTGCACTTTCTACCATATAAGGCTTTATACGGTGCCATCTGGATGCTGGAATGATAGCTATTATTATAAGCGAATTCATAAGCGGCAAATGATCATCCCAACTACCTCTGAAATCAATAACACAGGCCCGAAGCATATCTTCCAGTGTCTGAATAGTATGCTCGGCCTGCCCATCAGACTGAGGATGGAATGCCGTGCTGAGACTCACCTAAGTCTCCAATCCTTCCTGAAAAGACCTCAAGAAATTTGCTGTAAACTGAGCACTCCTGTCGGTTATAATAGATATAGGAACTCCGTGAAGCCTTACTATCTCTTTAATATACAATCTGGCATAATCCTCAGCCGTATAAGTGGTCCTGATTTCGTCAGTCTATCAACAATAACCCAAATAGAATCATACTTGCGTGGAGTGCACGGTAAACCTATAATGAAATCCATATTAATTATTTCCCATTTCCAAGCTGGGATTTCCATTTCCTGTAACAATCCACTGGGCTTTTGATGCTCGATCTTAACTTGCTAGCAATTTGGGCACTAAGTAACGAACTCTGCAATATCTCTTTTCATACCATCCCACCAATATAAACATCTGAGATCATGGTACATTTTAGTGGATCCAGGATGAACAGAATACCGAGCATAATGTGCCTCTCCCATAATCTGTCGCCACAGCCATGCAACGTCAGGCACATATAACCTGCCTCCATATAGTAATACCCCGTCAGGTGAAATTTCAAACTGAGTCTTTTCCTTATTAAGGGCCACATCTCTGTACTGTTCCAAAATAGGATCCTCGAACTGACGTCGTTTTGCCTCTTCCGTCATCGATGATTCAGCAACTTCTCAGACAGAAACCCCAATATTTCCAGAATCGGCCAAACGGACTCCAAGGCTGGCTAACCGATGAATTTCACGAACTAATTCCTTCTTCTCTGGCTGCACGTCGGTCAAACTGCCCATAGATTTGCGACTAAGTGCATCTGCCGCAACATTAGCTTTTCCAGGATGATACAAAATATCAACGTCATAATCTTTCAATAATTCAAGCCATCTTCTTTGCCGCAAATTCAGCTCCTTTTGCTTAAAAATATACTGAAGGCTTTTGTGGTCCGTATAGATATAACCATGGACCCCATATAAGTAATGCCGCCATATCTTTAAAGCATGAATCACCGCGGCTAATTCCAGATCATGGGTAGGATAATTTCTCTCATGCGGTCTGAGCTGCCGGGAAGCATAGGCTATAACTCGACCATGCTGCATTAATACACAACCTATCCCAATACCAGAAGCATCACAATAAACGACATGCCCGTCAGACCCCTCTGGAAGAGCTAGAATTGGAGCTGTAATTAATTTTTCCTTCAATAATTGGAAGCTGCGTTCACAAGCATCGGTCCACTGAAATTTTGCTGCCTTCTGAGTTAGCTTTGTTAATGGTGCCGCAATAGAAGCAAAATTCTCCACAAACCTCATGTAATATCCGACCAATCCCAGAAAACTGCGTACCTCAGTCGGTGTCGTGGGCCTAGGCCAATTCTGTGCAGCCTCGATCTTCTGTGTATCGACCCGAATACCATCTGCTCCGACGATATGCCCCAAGAATGCCACTGAGGTTAACCAGAATTCACACTTGGAGAACTTAGCATACAATTTCTGTTGCCGAAGTGTGCCAAGTACTGTCCTTAGATGATCTGAATGCTCCTCTGCTGATCGTGAATAAATCACAGTATCATCAATAAACACAATCACGAACATGTCGAGGAACGGCCTGAATACTCGGTTCATCAAATCCATGAACACTGCTGGAGCATTAGTTAGCCCAAAAGACATCACTCTGAACTCATAATGCCCATATCGGGTCCTGAAAGCAGTCTTTAGAATGTCTGCCTCTCGTACCCGCACCTAATGATAGCCCGAACGCAAATCTATCTTCGAAAAATATTTAGCACCCTGCAACTGATCAAATAAATCATCAATCCGGGGAAGGGGATATTTATTCTTGATAGTCACCTTATTCAGCTGTTTGTAATCAATACACATCCGCAGCGACCCGTCTTTCTTTCTTACAAACAATACCGGCGCTCCCCAGGGTGACGTACTGGGTCTGATAAAGCCTTTTTCTAATAGATCTTTCAGCTGCTCTTTCAATTCTTTCAATTCTGCAGGTGCCATTCTGTAAGGAGGAATAGATATAGGCTGAGTGTCTGGCAGCACATCTATCGTGAAGTCTATCTCCCGTTCAGGGGGAAGACCTGGAAGCTCATCCGAAAACACATCTGGAAATTCATTAACAACCGAAACTGACTGGAGAGTAGGTGTTTCTGCTTTAGTATCATGCACTCAAACCAAATGATAGATATACCCTTTCTTGATCATCTTCTTAGCCTTGAGGTATGAAATAAACTTACCTCTCGGCGCTGCTGTATTTCCTGCCCATTCTATAACTGGTCCACCTGGAAATTGGAAACGAACTACCTTTTTCTGGCAGTCAACATTAGCATAACAGGAGGCTAACCAGTCGATACCCATAATAACATCGAATTCCATCATATCTAATTCTACCAAATCGGCCTTAGTGCAACGGCCACATATAATCACAGAACAGTCTTTATATACCTGCCTCTCTATAATAAAATCCCCAACCGGCGTAGCTACCTCGAACAGTTCTATAGGTTCAAGTGTTATCCCGATCTTACTAGCCACGAGGGGAGAAATATATGATAAAGTAGAACCTGGATCAATCAATGCATATACAGCTCGGGAAAAGACCAATAATGTACCTGTGACCACATTTGGCGACGCCTCCTGATCCTGTCGGCTAGCCAATGCATATATGTGGTTCGAAGGACCGCTAGAATCAGAAACCCCTCCACGGCCTCTACCGCGGCCCCCTGTCGCTGGCATACCTCGCCCCGCAGGACGCATAACTGAAGGAGTGGAAGACGAACCAACAGCTGATCTCGTCGGCTGAGCTGCACCACCAGAACCACCCGCCAACGGACAGTCTCTCATAATATGGCCCTGGCGGCCACAAGAAAAACAGGCACCCGTAGCTCTATAGCACTCTCCCGGGTGCGACCTCCCACAATAAAAACACCGGGGCATGGGTGGCCTAGACTGACTGGGACCCCTACTCGTCTGCGAACCCGAGGCTCTAGAGCTCTGGCCCGCTCCAGAATACCCTGCACTGCCAAATCGTCTACCTGTAGACTGTGTACCCCGGCCTGACGAAGGAGGATATCTACTAGACTGCTACTGTTGAGGCTGCCCGCCTCGAGACTCTCGAGAATACCCAGCTAACCTAGCCCGCTTGGGCGGCCTCCTATCACGATCTCTACCCGACTGGTCCTCTCTATATCGGTCCTCCATCCCTTGCGCATAAGCCTGTAACCGGGCGATGTCCATACCCGTCTGCGATGCCATCGCCATACAGCTGTCAATCAAATAGCGATCCAACCCTTCACGTACCGGTGCATTCGGTCAGCCATCTCAGCTACTACGGTAGGTACATATCTAGCCAGAGAATCAAACTCCAAGCTGTACTCTCTGTCACTCCTGCCTCTCTGCCGCAACTGGAGAAATTTGTCAACCCTCGCCCGCCGCAACTCTGGGGGCAAAAAGTGGCTGAGAAAGGCGGCTACAAACTCGTCCCACACGGCTGGAGGAGCATCCTCACCTCTGGACAACTCCCAAGACTCGTACTAGTTAATTGCTACGTCCCGCAGTCTGTGTGAAGCTAACTCGACAGACTTGGTCTCAGAAGCCCTGACCAGCCTCAGTGTGCGCTGCATCTGTCGGATGAAATCTTGGGGGTCCTCTTCGGGCTTAGACCCGTAGAACTCTGGGGGATTACAGGTCAAGAAATCACGGACCCTCAAACTGTCACATCTGTCACCATCATCATCCCCTAACCCGCGTCTGCGAGCCTGTCCTGCTACTAATGTCGTCAACAACTGAACCGCCTCTCTTATCGCCCTGTCCTCCGCCCCTGGCTGAGGAGCTGGAGGCTCGGGCGCTGGAGCCTCTGGAGCTAATGGTGGAGCCGTTCCAGGCTCCTCTAATGGTGGTGTAGCAGAACCCTCTGACTAGGGTGCACTATCGGGCATAATCTGAGCACGAGGCCGAGTAACTCTCTGTATCTGACTAGTCTCTCCTGCCACTGCTTTGCCCTTCTGGGCAGCCGTCGCCTTCCTCGGAGGCATCACTGAAAACATAACAGCCGGTCAAAAAAGAGTCATCCTAATAGCACAGCTCTATCGCACGATCTAAGATCCAAAGAAAGGTAACACCCTAAATGTCCTGTAGCCTCCTGTTTATAGATGTGGTGCACAACACACCGATAAACAAGACTCTACTAGACACGGCCTGTAGACATTCCGAGGACAAACCGCTCTGATACCACTTTTGTCACGACCCAGCCCCGTGGGCCGCGACTGGTGTCCTATTTGGACACCCAAACAAACTTACGTACCAAGTCGACATATCAGAGATTTGTTCAAACTTAGCATACGTTATTTTAAACAGATACTGAAAACAAATATCATCTTAAGCGGTCGCCTGTACAGAAACATCATATCAAATCCGGTAGGCTGGCGGAATACACATCGCCCAGATTTACACACATATACAAACATATGGGCCGTTTTGGCCATAATAGCAAACGGGACCGCATTAAGACGAAGATCATAATCACAAACGAACAAACATGACCCATGACCCACATATATGTCTAAAGGCCTCTACAAACCATAACAGAAGCATATGACGGGACAGGGCCCCGCCGTACCTGAATAGTCATATATACAGAACATGTATAACAGAAGATATGTACAAAAAATATGAGCTCCGGATCAAAGGGAGTACTCCAAACAGCAGAATATGTACCCTACACTGGTGGGTCACCTGAACGAACGTATGTACCTGCGGGCATGAAAATCAGCCCCCGAAGAAAGGGGGTCAGTACGAAATATGTACTGAGTATGTGTTATATTCCGTACTTTCGCGTATTCGGAAAAATTTGAGATAATTTTGATTTGTAAGGAATAAGGCCATATGTTGATTTGAATTAGTATATGTGTGTGTTGTTCATGAAAGATATTGGTGTGGAAACACGGAGGAAGGCCAAGGGCAAAAATTGGAATTTTGAAAATTAGTTTCGGGAATTACAAAACGAGAATTATCATTAATTGGGCTCAAATAAAAGAGCAAAATGAGGCCCAAAATGAGGTGGGGTGGCCGGCCATGTGCCTTGGCCCAACCACCAAATTAATGAATATTTTTCCATGTGACATAATTAATATAAGAGTCTTCATCTATTAGAAGACTCAAGAAGCAAAAGGAAGAGAGAGAAAAACAAAAGATGAAGAGCAAGGAGATAAGGGCCATTTCGGCCAAGGCAAGGGGAATTTCACCCCTCAAAATCTTGCCTCTAAAATTATTGTTTTGTGATTTTCCTACTATATTAAAGGCCCTCTACAACATGGTGCAATTGTTTGGGAAGAAAGAGCACTAGTTCCTCCAATATGACAACATGGTTGAGTGAAGGAGATTGAAGAAAAAGGTAAGAATTCATTCCATGTTATTATGTTATGAAGGTTGTTTGTGTTGTAGTGTATGAAAATGAGTAGAATTCATGAAAACATGGAAGTTTGCAAAGTGGGTGTGTATGTATATATGTGGCCGTGTAAGTGCTTGGTTGTGTAGTTAAGATGTGTTGAATTTTATGTCGTATTCTAGTTGTGTGTAGGGTGGAATGTATATTGGAAATGAAAGTTGAATGAATTTGGTTGGAGTTGGAAAGATGATATGTGGTCGTGAGGTGTATTGGAATTGGAATGGGAATGAATCACTTTTGTTTAATATGTTAGTTGTGTTGTTGTGATGCTTGCAATGTAAATTAAGATAAAATGATATAAGTTTGCATTGAAATGGAATGTAGAAGTTTGTGTCGTTTAGTATGATTTTATGACATTATGAAAATGGAGTTGTTAAGGTGCAAATTATGATAATTGTTGACGAATTTTGAATATGGAAGCATGTTATGAATAAATATGTTAAAGATTAGAAGTTTTGAATGAATTATGACTCGGGCGGAAAGTTTGTATATTATGTATATCTTGTGAATATTTTGTAGAAATGATATGAAATGCTTCTAAATTGTATTGTAATGATCTTGAGTAGTGATGAATATGAAAATATTGAGCTTAGTTTGGAAGTGTGAAGTCGGAATGAACGTTATTGCATTATGTCGGAAAGTAGAACTAGTTGCCTTATATTGCGATGATTGTTGATGTTGTTGGGTTGTTGTTGCTACTATTTGAGCCGAGATGATTCTCGGGGGCGCTATATTTATAGGGGAGGTGCTGCCGAAATTTCGGTAGACAAAACTGAAGTTAAGTGCATTCTTAAGACTTGAAATTCCTAATTGGTAACAATGACCAATTGCAGATTTTGGACGAAACGGGAATCGAGTTTGAACGAGCGTACGAAGTGAGAAAGGTATGTAAGGCTACCCCATTCCTTCTTTTGGCATGTCCTAGGTATACTAGGTCGATATCGGAGCCGTGGAGGCCATTCTGTTCTTGGAAATCCGAACTAGAAATTGGGTACTATTCATTCAATTCAATTGAAGCATAAAACTCTCATTTGTGTTAAAAAGTGATCTAATGCCTGAAACGTTTGTAAATGTATTCGAATCGCTTCGAAACTTCCCCGTATGATCTCATAGACCCCAAATGTCCGTAACTCATGTCCGCCACCTCGACTTGACCCGAGGTGGGCCCGCTAACTCCGAAACTCTTTTGTTTGCCCTATAAAGCTCATTTTTGTAAAACGTCGGCAAGGGGCTTTTGTTTATGAACTTGGCTATTGTAAAATAATGTTTGGATTGCCACGATGTCCTAAATTATATTTTGAACTATAATTACCGTTTTGGAAATACTTTTGTGAAATGAACCCCGTTTTGATTAATTGTTCGAACTATTTTGACTAATGAGTCAACATGTGATTTTATCAAGTTTGCAAAAGTATTTTGATATATGAATTGCATTGTTTTCTCACGACTCCGCTCGTTCCCTTATTATGATTTCGTTCACCGGTTCCCGGGCCGGTTATGATTCGTGCGCCTTATGATTAATTCGGCCGTATGCTGTGTTACGGTTCCCGAGACCTCGCCATAGGGCCGGGTTCCGTTTGGAGTTATGCTGTGATATGGCTGGTGATATGTTATGATGATATATGTGTTCGTGGATGTACGGAGATTTGAACCTTCTGGTGTTATGCTGTGTGTGGCACCTGCGTCGGAGGGGTGACCACGTTCCTGAGCTTTGCATGATTTTTAACTGCATTATGTACATACGTTTTGGTACAAATTTTGATATACTGGTCAGTATTCTTTTTTTTTTGTATCCTGTTTGGTTTCAGTTACGGTTTACACTTCTGCACTCTATGCTTTACATACTCAGTACATCTTTCGTACTGACCCCCTTTTTTCGGGGGCTGCGTTTCATGCCCGCAGGTACAGAGATCCGTGATCTGCCAGCATAGGCCACACGTCCTGCTATTACAGAGTGCTCCTTTTGATTCGGAGCCCATATGTCGGTATAAATATTTTGTGAGGTATATGTATCTGTATATTTGACTATTTGGGGTACGGCGGGGCCCTGTCCCGTCATATGTTTTCGTTTTGTATTTGTAGAGGCCTGTAGTCTTGTTTGTGGGTCGAGGGTCCTATATGTGTCAGTTGGATTAAGATCTGTGTCTTAATGCGGTCTGTCTGTTAAGGTGGCCAGAATGGCTCTTATGTTTATATTTATACATATGATCGGCGATGTGCATTCCGCCGCTTCTATTTGTTCCGGTATGATATTTTGGTATGCGACCGCTTAAGACAAGTTTTGTTTTAAATTATGTTTAAAATAACTATTATGAAATCTGAGTTAAGCTTTGATTTGACGATTTGGCTCGTATGTCCGTTTGGGGTGCCCAAGTAGGGCGCCAGTCGCGGCCCACGGGGTTGGGTCGTGACAGAAGTGGTATCAGAGCGGTTTGTCCTCGGAATGTCTACAGGGCATGTCTCGTAGAGTCTTGTTTATCGGTGTGTTGTGCACCACATCTATAAACAGGAGGCTACAGGACATTTAGGGTGTTACTTTTCTTTGGATCTTAGATCGTGCGATAGAGCCAGCTGTAGGAAATGAATTTCTTTTTCGAACCTTTGATTGCAGCTGGAGAACGGTATCGACGTAAGACAGCGACTGCTGATATTGGAAGCTACACAGTACTCAAGTTAGCAATGATTTGAAAGATGTATATGGGGTAAGGTGTTTGAAATACGATTGGAACATAAAGTCGAACATTGAAAGGAGAAATAAAACATGAAAAGTGTAGCAGGTGCAGTTGAGTTGGGCATGTGAGGTAAGCCTCGACATCTGTATACTTCTATCAGAAATTGTTAACCCCGTGTGGCTATGATGTGATATGATATGATATGATATGTATATACGTTTATGTGTTGGCCCTGTGAGGCATGGTTGGTATTTCCTGTGTACAAGTTTCGGGATAGTAAGAAATACAGGGGAACCTCTGCCAAAATTTTTCTAGAAATACGAAAAGAAAAATGGGATATAAATTCCTAACATGTCTTAAAGGTCGATACCGATAGGATAAATCTATTATGGTGGCTTAAAAGATTAAGAGGTACCCTCCATGTCATCCGTAAGAAGTATTACCCTTATCGGGAAGGTTTGATCTCGAGAAAACATATACGAGTAGTAAACTCGCAATTTAATTGGAGGGACCAGAAATATGTTCCAATCCATTTTGTCTTAGTACAGCCCATGTGAAGCGCAAAAAAATGTCCGACGATCAAGTTTCCTCTAATTGAAAGAATACAAAACGTGTGACAAGCAGTTGAGAATTGAGCGGTTCTCTCTCGGCTTAAGTATATAGATATATATATATATAAACGTGGAGGTAATTATGTGAATTAAGTATTAAAAGATTCCGCGAAGTTCGTCGGACTCTAGCTTCCTGTTGCGGGTGGTCGGAAGATACCCTACCGTAACATTTTATCAGTTCTCCTCGACTGAGTGGAGATAAAATTTATGGAATAAAACTTTAAACTCGTGGGCTGTTTGAAATTATATATATACGCATGAAGGTAAATATTGAGGATTTACAAGGGGCGACACGGAAATCATAAAGTCAGAAAAGTAATAGAATTCTCGTTAGGCCGGGGTGGGACCCGCTACGAGAACGTTTTGAAAAGTTGTTAAGGCCCCGACTTGTCTCAAATTACGTGACAAAGGCTGTGTGGGGCAATCGGTGCAATTACACCCGTCTTAACGTGCCTAAATTCATTAAAGTTGTAAGGTTAAGCGTGCCAAGGCCAGAGCAATTCTGGGATGGGTGACCCCCTGGAAATGTACAAAAATTTTCGCAAACATAGGCATGAAAGACGAATAGGAAATTCTGGGTAATCAAAAGGGAATTAGGATGTGTGATATGGCTAGAAACTTTATAGGGGCCACACGAGCTGAGACGGATTAGATTGCTAAAACGGGAAGAAAAAGAAGCGCAACTCTGAAACTAGGGTAAGTATGAACAAGTGATTGAAGATGTATTGTAAAAGAAATGGTAGTGATATATATGTGTATGTATAGGGCCCCATTTATGACTGTGTTGATTGATTAGCGGATCTTGATAGCCATTATTGTAATATATGGAAAACATTAACCGAACAGAATCTATGAGATAAAGTGAAAAGTATGGTACAGATGTTACGAAATAAACTAAGATTCATTTTGCTACCGGTTGAGATTGGAAGATTCTAATACGACGATGGTTGGAAAGAAAAGAGAATGATTGAGTGGAAGGTAATCAAATGTCAGAAAAAGTGAACCGTAAGAAACATAATTGAGTAGAACCTCTAAGAGAGTCAACGGGGAAAGCACGAGAATTATTTGTGAAAGCGGACTAAAATGAAGCAGTGCAGGACAAAGGAAACCTATGGTATGGAATGATGAATCGTGTGTGTATCGAGTAATTCGAATATAAAAAAGAACAGAACAACGGATAAGGAACGGGTATGAAAGAAGGAATAACTTGGCCAAATCATCCAATGAGGAAGGATATAATTATTAAAAGATAAATTGCTATATTAATTACGTTATCTGAGCATCAGCTATTGGATAGGATGGTGTACTATGTAATTATGATTCTGTTAAGGTTTCGTACGAAGATAACCAAGTTGTAGATTAGAAAGAAAAGATACGAATATGGTGTAAGTATAACTCCAAAGAGGGGTAGCGAAGGAGACTGAGCAAAGTAAGTGTACATGCAAGCAACTGACATACAGAAGACTGAAGCGATAAAGGACTAGCTTAGGCCTTAGACATCGACAGAAATATGTAGTTCTTTGATAATGGTCAGATTATGGCCTATGTTCCCCGGCAGCAGACCGCGCGAGGGAAAATTAGTTCGCTCATGAACTGGAATTAGCTACGGTGACTCATGCCTTAAAGATACGGTGGCATTACTTACACGGGGTCCGCGTTGATATTTATACGGACCCTAAGAGCTTTCAGTATACATATATTTTAAGAAAAAGGAGCTAAACTTGCAGCAAGAAAAAATGGTTCGAATTATTGAAGGATTATGATGTTAATATTTTGTACCACCCCAGGAAAGCTAACATTGTGGCAGACGCACTTAGTCGTGAACCCATGGACGGCATTGACCGGCGTACATTCAGAAACAAAGAATTGGTTTGTAAAACTCATCAGTCGGCTAGCCTTGGAGTCTGTTTGGTCGGTTCTGAAGATATTGAAATTTTCGTCTGAGAAGTTACAGAATCATCGATTATAGAATAGGTAAAACAGCGTCAGTTTGAGGACTTTATTATTGCATGATACAGAGATACGATCTTTGACAAGGAAAAATACTCAGTTTGAGGTTTCGTCTGATGAGTATTATTATACCGAGGTAGATTATGTGTGCCCGACATCGTTGGGCGGCAACGACCAATTATGAGCGGAGCGCATAATGTTCGGTATTTCGTTTATCCCGGATCCACTAGAAGGTACCATGACCTCGGATGTCTATATTGGCGGAATAGTATGAGACGGGACATCGCAAGGCTCGTGGCCCAGTACCCGAATTGCCAACCAGTCAAAATTGAGCATCAGAAACGGGGTGGACTGTTCAGGAAATGGGAATTTTGATATGGAAGTGGGAAATAGTCAATATGGATTTCATTACGGGTTTGCCCCGTATTCCACGGAAGTATGATTTCCATATGGGGTATGGTTAATAGGCTGACAAAATCAGTCCATTTTCTCCCAGTCAGAGCCACTTATTCAGTTGAGGATTATGCCAGACTATATGTATTAAAGGAATAGTGAGACTCCACGGAGTTCCAATATCTATTGTTACTGACAGAAGTACTCAGTTATGACTAATTTCGGGGGATCTGTTCCCAAGAAGGATTAAGGGCTCAGGTAAGTCTGAGCACAGTATTCCACCCTCAGAGCAGACAGGCCGAACACACTAGGCAAACGCTAGAAGATATGTTGTGGGCCTGTATTATTGACTTCGTAGGTAGCTGGGATGATCACCGCCATGGATTGAGTTGCTTATAATAACAACTACTATTCTAACGTCCAGAGGGCTCCTATGAGGCTTTGTATGGCAGAAAAAATCAGGTCACTGAACGGCTAGTTCGATACTGGCGAAACAGAATTAATCGGTCCAGATATGATCCAATAAGCCATTGATAAAGTGAAACTTATCCGAGAGAGACAATTAGCAGCTTCGAGTCGACATAAGTCATATTCTGATAAGTGACATCGACCCTGGGAGTTCCAGGTCGGTAATTGAGCATTTTTTTGAAAGGATCGCCTATGAAAGGCATAATGCAATTCGGCAAGAAAAAAAAAGGTAAGCTCAGTCCGCGACGTATCGGACTTTATTGGATTGTTTGAAGAATTAAGAATGTCGCCTAGGGATTAGATTTACCATCTGATCTGGAAGTGGTACATCGGGCATTTCATGTATCTATACTTCGCGAATGCGTCGGTGGCCCTCCCAAAATATTTCCAGTAGAAGAGATTCAAGTGACGGAGGAATTGTTTGATGAAGAACAATCTATAATTATTCTGGATCGCCAGGGGTAGAGATTACACACTAAATATATACCCCCTATTAAGGTCTTGTGGCAAGACAATAATGAAGAAGTAATGACCTTGGAAGTTGAGGACGGAATGAAAAAGAAGTGCCCTCACTTGTCTCTTATGCCCACCGGTAATCTAAATTCCTTACTTGGCTAAATTCAAAGACGAATGCGTATAAATTGTGTTGACCATAAAAAGAAACTCCCCCGAAGTGCTTACAGACCCTACAAGACTAATCTAACATTCGAGGACGAATGTTTTAAAGGGGGGAGGATGTTATATCTCGTACTTTCGCGTATTCGGAAAAATTTGAGATAATTTTGATTTGTAAGGAATAAGGCCATATGTTGATTTGAATTAGTATATGTATGTGTTATTCATGAAAGATATTTGTGTGGAAACACGGAGGAAGGCCAAGGGCAAAAATTAGAATTTTGAAAATTAGTTTCGGGAATTACAAAACGAGAATAATCATTAATTGGGCTCAAATAAAAGAGCAACATGAGGCCCAAAACGAGGTAGGGTGGCCGGCCATGTGCCTTGGCCCAACCACCAAATTAATGAATATTTTTCCATGTGACATAATTAATATAAGAGTCTTCATCTATTAGAAGACTCAAGAAGCAAAAGGAAGAGAGAGAAAAACAAAAGATGAAGAGCAAGGAGATAAGGGCCATTTCGGCCAAGGCAAGGGGAATTTCACCCCTCAAAATCTTGCCTCTAAAATTATTGTTTTGTGATTTTCCTACTATATTAAAGGCCCTCTACAACATGGTGCAATTGTTTGGGAAGAAAGAGCACTAGTTCCTCCAATATGACAACATGGTTGAGTGAAGGAGATTGAAGAAAAAGGTAAGAATTCATTCCATGTTATTATGTTATGAAGGTTGTTTGTGTTGTAGTGTATGAAAATGAGTAGAATTCATGAAAACATGGAAGTTTGCAAAGTGGGTGTGTATGTATATATGTGGCCGTGTAAGTGCTTGGTTGTGTAGTTAAGATGTGTTGAATTTTATGTCGTATTCTAGTTGTGTGTAGGGTGGAATGTATATTGGAAATGAAAGTTGAATGAATTTGGTTGGAGTTGGAAAAGATGATATGTGGCCGTGAGGTGTATTGGAATTGGAATGGGAATGAATCACTTTTGTTTAATATTGTCACGACCCAACCCCGTAGGGCGTGACTAGTGCCCGATCTGGGCACTCAAACACATTCTAGTATAAAGCAGAAGCCGACAAGGCTTTATTTGCAATTTAGATAATTTCCAGAAAAATTTCGGCAGAGTTTCCTTTGTTTTACGGACTACCCCATATACCCTGCACGCAGAAAATACCAACAAAGGCCACACAGGGCCAACAAAGTAACATTTAAATATATGCGGACCGGCCGCCGCGGCGAATGGGATCGCCCAAACACAACATATACACACAGCTGTACAGAAAGATCCCAACCCACAAACATGTCCACAGACCTCTAACAGACCGACAGAATCATATGACGGGACAGGGCCCCGCCGTACCCATGAACGAGAATATACATATATAGAAGTGATAGACTATACCAAAAGATGGCTCTGAATAAAAGAGCGCTCCAAAAATAGCAGAATGAGATCCTAAGCGGACGGATCAGCAAACCTGTCGTCGGTACCTGCGCGGCATGAAAACGCAGCCCCCGAGGAAAGGGGGTCAGTACGAAATATGTACTGAATATGTAAAGCCTGAGTTGCAGAAACAAAATCATAACTGGTATAGAACGTACAGAAAGTAAACAGAAAATACAAAGTATCAGATATATATTTTCAAAACATGCGGAATGTGTACAGAAACATATGTCATATCAAATCCGGCCCCTGCCAAGGGACTCGGTAGACAGAACGTGGCCACCCTCCCGACGCTGGTGCCATAACACAGAAGAATCAGAATAGGGGCATAACCCCGTTACATAATATGTCATATCAGATGGCCATAGTAAATCATATCAGAACAAGCGTACATGGCACAGCATACTCCACAAACCCATGTACGCGTATACCTGCCCCCTCACATCGAGGCACGATGAATAATGCAAAGGATCACGCTTGACAACATATCCTGCCCGGGCTCAGTGTGGGAAACATTGAGGCATCCACGAATGGAGTAGTGAGAGACTAATGCAATTAAAATATCATGAATGTTTCCATAGACTCGATGAGGCATATCAAAGACAAACCGATCCAATGAAGTCGGAAGGAATCATAGTAAATGAGTTTCGAGTATCAAAACAATTTATCAGACTTAATGGAATATTTAAAACAACGTTTGTTAGGTAATTAGAATGGTAGTCAAAACGTTTCTTTTAAGAACTATTCGAAAAGAAGACTTAAGTACATTAAGGGCAAAACCGGGAATAGTGGGCCCGCCTCGGAACAAACAAGGCGGCGGGCTCAAATTATGCCCTCTAAGCTTATGGTATCACCTAAAAGGGTTCTACAGACATTCTATGACTTTCCAAGTAATTTAGAACAAAATTGCATAATTTCAAGAAAAGTGTACCAAAGTAGTTCAATTCTACTGAAGGAAAAACTGAAATTTTCTCTTGCGGATTCCGAGGACCAAGAAGTCTTTCGAGGCCCGGATCCGACCCTAACACACTAAGGGCATGCCAAGGGAAGAATTGGGGTTTCTTTACATACCTTTCAAGCTCTTTACGCCTTTCCAAACTCACTTCCCGTTTCGTCGAAAAACTGCTATTGGTCAAGTTTACCAATTGTAAGCTATGAATACCAAAGTTTCAACTTAATGCATATTTGTCTACCGAAATTTCGGCAGCACTTCCCATATACATATAGCACCCCCGAGAATTCAACTCGGCTAGAAATCATCAACAACAACCCAAACAACAACATCAACATCAACAAAGAACATTAAAAACACAAATATCCTTCAACTAGTCATTTTTCTCACAAGTTGACATAACCTTCATTCTAACCCAAACTTTCAAACTAACATCATTGATTTCGCATCCATTATCACTCAAGATCATCACAATATAGATTTAGAGACATTTCATATCATTTTCCTTAAGTTATACACTCGATATACATAATATACAACTTTCCGCCAAAGTCATAATTTATCCAAAACTCCTAATCTTTGGCATACGTATTCATAACATGTTTCCTTCTTCCAAGTTCATCAATACTTGTCATAATTAGCAACCTAATAACTTCGTTTTCATAATGTCGTAAAATCGTACTAAAACGACATAAGCTTCCATATTCCATTTCGATACAAACTTATATCATTCTATCTTCATTTACATTGCAAGCATCACAATAACACACTAACACACTAAGCAACTCAATCCATTTTCCATTCCAACTTCAACATAGTACACGGCCATATGCCCTTCTATCAACATCAACTAAATTCATGCAACTTTCAATTCCAATATGCATTTCATCACAACCACAACTAAGATATAACATGAATTCTATACATTGTGGCTATACAACATATACATACTCACGGCCATATAGCTATAACACACACTCACTTTGCAAACTTCCATTTCTTCACACAATCAACACATTTCTACATACCACAACACAAACAAGACTTCATAACACAAAGATAAGGGATAAATTCTTACCTTTTCCTCAAGTCTTCTTCACTTGGAGGTATGATCACTTTGATGAATCTAATGCTTCTCTCTCCAAACCAACTATACCAAGTTACAAAGGAACCTTGAATTCGTGGAAATCCAACAAGGGAAAAAATTTTAAGACAAGATTTTTGGTGGCTATTTTTTTTTCTCCCAAACCCGAAACCTTTGCTCTTCTTGCTCTTGTTTGTTTTGTTTCATTCTTATCCTAAGTCTTCATCCTTCTATGAATATAATTGAAGTGCTTGGTCACATGACCAAGCACATGACCAATAAAATGGGCTTGGATCAAGCCAAGGTGGCCGGCCAAGCACCCCCTTTGGGCCTCAATTCACTTCAATTTTTTTTTGAGCCCAATAACTTGTAGTCCACGTTTTGTAATTCCCGAAACAAATTTGCGAAATTCCAAAATTTGCCCTTAGCCTTATTCAACACTTCCACATTAATATTCTTTCATACACAACTCCTATGTCAAATAAAAATTAATTATGACCTTATTTCTTACAAGTCAAGAATATCTCCAAATTTTCCAACGTGTGAAAACACGGGATATAACATCCTCCCCCCCTTTAGAACATTCGTCCTCGAATGTTAAATTAATCTTATAGGGTCTGAGAATACTTTGGGGGAGTTTATGTTTATAGACAGCACATATGACACACATTCATTATTGAAACAGAATTAAGTAAGGGTTCAGGATTACCTGTGGCCGCAGGGAACAAATGAGGATATTTCTTCTTCATTTCCTCTTCGGCCTCCCATGTCATTTCCTTTCTATTATCGTTCCGCCACAGTACCTTGACAGAGGCTACATCTTTGTTCCGGAGCTTTCTTACCTGGCGGTCCAAGATAGCTACGGGCTGCTCCTCGTAAGATAACTGCTCCGTCACCTAAATATCATCTGCAGGAAATATTCTGGAGGGATCACCGATGCATTTGCGGAGCATAGACACATGGAATACCGGATGTACCGCTTCCAAATCTGATGGCAGATCTAACTCATAGGCGACATTTCCAATTTTTCTAATAATTTGATAAGGCCCAATATAACGCGGACTAAGCTTACCCTTTCTGCCGAACCGCATTACGCCTTTCAAAGGCGATACCTTTAGAAATACCCAATCACCAATCTGGAATTCCAAAGGACGACGCCGTTTATCCGCGTATGATTTCTGTCGACTCTGGGCTGCCAATAGTCGTTCCCGGATAAGTTTCACCTTATCAACTGCCTGCTGGATCATATCTGGGTCGATCAATTCTGTCTCGCCAATATCAAACCAGCCAATAGGTGACCTGCATTTCCTGCCATACAAAGCCTCGTACGGAGCCATCTGGATGCTGGAATGGTAGCTGTTAATATAAGACAATTCAATCAATGGCAAGTGATCCTCCCAGCTACCTCTGAAATCAATAACACATGCCCGCAACATATCTTCAAGCGTCTGGATAGTGCGCTCGGCCTGTCCGTCACTCTGAGGATGGAAAGTTGTGCTCAGGCTCAGCTGAGTCCCTAATCCTTCCTGAAAAGATCTCCAGAGGTTCGCTGTGAACTGAGCACCTCTGTCAGTGATAATAGATATAGGAACTCCATGAAGTCGCACAATTTCTTTAATATAAAGCCTGGCATAATCCTCAGCGGAGTAAGTAGTTCTGACGGGGAGAAAATGGGCTGATTTTGTCAGCCTATCAACAATAACCCAGATGGAATCATACTTCCGTGGAGTGCGAGGCAACCCTGTAATGAAGTCCATATTAATGATCTCCCACTTCCATGTCGGAATTTCCATTTCCTGCAACAGTCCACCCGGTTTCTGATGTTCAATTTTTACCTGTTGACAATTGGGACACTGGGTGACGAACTCTGTGATATCCCGTTTCATGCCATCCCACCAGTATAAGCATCGGAGATCATGGTACATCTTGGTAGACCCAGGATGGACCGAATAGCGAGCATAATGTGCCTCGCTCATAACCTGCTGCCGAAGACCTGCAATATCAGGTACACACAACCTGCCCCTGAATAATAAAGTCCCATCCGGAGTGAACTCGAACGGAGTCTTCTCCTTATCATAGGCTGTGTCTCTGTATCGTGCCAAAACAGGATCTTCATATTGATGCCGTCTGATATCTTCCTTAATAGATGATTCAGAAACCCCTCGGACAGAAATCCGTGTACCTCCAGATTCGGCCAGACGAACCCCAAGATTAGCCAACTGATGAAGGTCACGCACTATCTCTCTCCTGTCTGGCTGTATATCTGCCAAGCTGCCCATAGATTTCCGGCTAAGCGCATCTGCCACAACATTAGCCTTTCCCGGATGATACAGAATATCCACGTCATAGTCTTTCAGGAGCTCCAGTCACCTCCGCAGCCACAAATTAAGCTCTTTCTGCTTGAAAATATACTGGAGACTCTTATGATCTGTATAGATATCAACATGAACGCCATATAAATAATGTCTCCATATCTTCAGGGCATGGATCACCGCTGCAAGCTCCAGATCGTGAGTAGGATAATTCTTTTCATGCTTTTTCAACTGCCGAGAAGCATAAGCTATAACTCTGCCGTGCTGCATCAATACACAGCCCAATCCCACACCAGAAGCATCACAATAAATAACATATCCATCGGGTCCCTCTGGAAGAGTCAGAACTGGGGCTGTAGTCAGCTTCTCTTTCAGCAACTGGAAGCTTCGTTCACAAGCATCTGACCACTGGAACTTAGCTCCCTTCTGAGTCAGCCTTGTCAAAGGCGCTGAAATCGAAGCAAACTTTTCCACAAATCTTCTGTAATAGCCAGCTAACCCCAGGAAACTACGTACCTTTGTGGGCGTCGTGGGTCTGGGCCAATTTTTCACGACCTCAATCTTCTGTGTATCCACCCGGACACCATCAGCTGCAATAATATGCCCCAGGAATGCCACTGAAGCCAGCCAGAATTCACATTTAGAAAATTTTGCATATAATTTCCGATGCTGAAGTACCCCAAGTACCGCTCTCAGATGATCTGCGTGTTCTGCCTCGGACCGAGAATAAACCAGGATATCATCGATAAATACAATTACGAACATGTCTAAGAATGGCCTGAATACCCGGTTCATCAAATCCATGAATACCGCAGGAGCATTAGTCAGCCCAAAAGACATAACTCTGAATTCATAATGCCCATATCTGGTCCGGAATGCTGTCTTAGGAATATCAGCCTCTCGTACCCGTACCTGATGATAGCCTGACCGAAGATCTATCTTCGAAAAATATTTGGCGCCCTGCAACTGATCAAACAAGTCATCAATTCTGGGGAGGGGGTATTTATTCTTTATAGTTACCTTATTCAGCTGCCGATAATAAATAGACATACGCAGCGACCCGTCTTTCTTACGCACAAATAATACCGGGGCCCCCCAAGGCGAAGTACTGCGCCTGATAAAGCCTTTTTCTAACAGATCCTTCAACTGCTCTTTCAGTTCTTTCAATTCTGCCGGTGCCATTCTGTACGGGGGAATAGATATCGGCTTAGTATCTGGAAGCAAATCAATAGTAAAATCTATCTCCCGCTCTGGAGGAAGGCCTGGAAACTCTTCTGGGAACACATCTGGAAATTCATTAACCACGGGAACTGACTGAAGAGTCGGCGTTTCTGCTGTCAAGTCTTGTACCCGAACCAGATGATAAAAATAACCCTTCCTGATCATTTTCTTCGCCTTAAGGTATGAAATAAACTTACCTTTCGGCGATGTTGTATTACCGGCCCATTCTATAACTGACTCCCCGGGAAACTTGAAACGAACTACCTTATTTTGGCAGTCAACATTAGCATAACAGGAGGCTAGCCAGTCCATACCCATAATAGCATCGAACTCGATCATATCTAACTCCACCAGATCTGCCTTAGTGTCACGGCCACATACAATTACAGAACAATCTTTATATACCTGTTTTGCTACAATAAAGTCCCCAATCGGTGTGGCTACCTCAAACGGCTCTATAGGTTCAGACATTATACCAATTTTACTAGCAACCAGAGGCGAAATATATGAAAAAGTCGAACCTGGATCAATCAATGCATACACAGACCGAGAGAAAACCAATAATGTACCTATAACGACATTAGGCGATGCCTCCTGATCCTGGCGGCTGGACAAAGTATAAATGCGGTTCGAAGGACCGCTAGTACCAGAAGCTCCACCACGGCCTCTGCCGCGACCTGCTGGTGCTGAAGTACCTGGCCCCGTAGGGCGCATAGCCACTGATGAAGATGAAGACCCGGCGGCTGATCCGGTAGGCTGCGCTGCACCACCCGAACTACCCTTATACGGGCAATCTCTCACAGAATGGCCCTGACGGCCACAAGAAAAACATGCACCGGTGGCTCTGTAGCACTCCCTAGGATGGTATCTGCCACAATAAGAACACTGAGGCCTAGGTGGCCTCGTCTGACCAGAACCCCTATCTGTCCGCGAACCTGAAGCCCTAGAGCTCTGACCTGCTCCTGAATACCCTGGGCTATCAAATCTGCGACCTGTAGGCTGTGGAGGTGCGCTCTGTGCCGGCTAGGATAGATGTCTGCTAGGCTGCTGCGGCTGCTGAGGCTGTCTGCCCCGAAAATCTCCAGAATACCCAGACGATCTGGCCCTCTTGGGCTGTCTCCGATCCTGGCTCCTATCAGGCTGACGCTCCCTATGCCGGTCCTCCATGCCCTGGGCATGGGTCTGAATCCGGGCAATATCCATGCCGGGCTGAGCAGCCAATACCAAACAGCTGTCGACAGAATAACGGTCCAGCCCCATAATGTACCTGTGCATCCTGTCAGCCATAGTAGCTACCACAGCAGGTGTGTATCGGGCCAATGAGTCGAACTCCATACTGTACTCTCGAACACTGCGACCCCTCTGTCTCAGCAATAAGAATCTATCATCCTTGGCCCGCCGTAACTCCGGAGGCAGAAAATGGCTAAGAAAAGCCTGAGAAAAATCATCCCAAACTGCTGGGGGAGCGCCGTCACCCCTAGATAACTCCCATGACTCGTACCAATTAGCCGCCACATCATAGAACCGGTACGAGGCCAACGCAACTGACTCTGTCTCGAAAGCATTAATCAGCTGTAAAGTGCGCCGCATCTTCCTGATAAACTCCTCAGGATCCTCCTCGGGCTTAGTCCCGAAGAACTCTGGAGGACCACAAGTCAAGAACTCACGGGCTCTCGAACTGTCACGCCTGTAAGCCCGGTCACCTCCCAGTCCGTGCCCCTGAACCTGTCCTGCCACAAGTCTGGTCAATAGCTGGACTGCCTCTCTCATGGACTGATCCTCAGTGCCTGGCCGTGGAGCTGGGGGCTCAGGTACTGGAATCTCAGGAGCTGGCGGTGGAGCCGTCCCTCAACCTGCAGCTGCTGCTGCTCCAATATCCTCTACGTGTGGCGGTGTGGAAGAGCCCTCTGCCGAGGGCAAAATATCAGGAGCAATATGAGCATGGGCCCTGGTAACCCTCTGGGCCCGACTAGTCTCTCCCACAGCTGCTGCCTTGGCCTTTTGGGCCGCTGTCGCCTTTTTTGGAGGCATAACTGCAAATGTAACAATTCGTTAGGGAGGAATCATCCTGATAACACAGCTCTATCGCACGATCTAAGACAGAAAGAAGGGTAGTATCCTAAATGCCCTGTAGCCTCCTGTTTATAGGTGTGGTGCACAACACACCGATAAACAAGACTCTACTAGACACGGTCTGTAGACATTCCGAGGATGAACCGCTCTGATACCACTTTTGTCACGACCCAACCCCGTAGGCCGTGACTAGTGCCCGATCTGGGCACTCAAACACATTCTAGTATAAAGCAGAAGCCGACAAGGCTTTATTTCCAATTTAGATAATTTCCAAAAAAATTTCGGCAGAGTTTTCTTTGTTTTACGGACTACCCCATATACCCTGCACGCAGAAAATACCAACAAAGGCCACACAGGGCCAACAAAGTAACATTTAAATATATGCGGACCGGCCGCCGCGGCGAATGGGATCGCCCAAACACAACATATACACACAGCTGTACAGAAAGATCCCAACCCACAAACATGTCCACAGACCTCTAACAGACCGACAGAATCATATGACGAGACAGGGCCCCGCCGTACCCATGAACGAGAATATACATATATAGAAGTGACAGACTATACCAAAAGATGGCTCTGAATAAAAGAGCGCTCCAAAAATAGCAGAATGAGATCCTAAGCGGACGGATCAGCAAACCTGTCGTCGGTACCTGCGCGGCATGAAAACGCAGCCCCCGAGGAAAGGGGGTCAGTACGAAATATGTACTGAATATGTAAAGCCTGAGTTGCAGAAACAAAATCATAACTGGTATAGAACGTACAGAAAGTAAACAAAAAATACAAAGTATCAGATATATATTTTCAAAACATGCGGAGTGTGTACAGAAACATATGTCATATCAAATTCGGCCCCTGCCAAGGGACTCGGCAGACAGAACGTGGCCACCCTCCCGACGCTGGTGCCACAACACAGAAGAATCAGAATAGGGGCATAACCCCGTAACATAATATGTCATATCAGATGGCCATAGTAAATCATATCAGAACAAGCGTACATGGCACAGCATACTCCACAAACCCATGTACGCGAATACCTACCCCCTCACATCGAGGCACGGCGAATAATGCAAAGGATCACGCTTGACAACATATCCTGGCCCGGGCTCAGTGTGGGAAACATTGGGGCATCCACGAATGGAGTAGTGAGAGACTAATGCAATTAAAATATCATGAATGTTTCCATAGACTCGATGAGGCATATCAAAGACAAACCGATCCAATGAAGTCGGAAGGAATCATAGTAAATGAGTTTCGAGTATCAAAACAATTTATCAGACTTAATGGAATATTTAAAACAACGTTTGTTAGGTAATTAGAATGGTAGTCAAAACGTTTCTTTTAAGAACTATTCGAAAAGAAGACTTAAGTACATTAAGGGCAAAACCGGGAATAGTGGGCCCGCCTCGGAACAAACAAGGCGGCGGGCTCAAATTATGCCCTCTAAGCTTATGGTATCACCTAAAAGGGTTCTACAGACATTCTATGACTTTCCAAGTAATTTAGAACAAAATTGCATAATTTCAAGAAAAGTGTACCAAAGTAGTTCAATTCTACTGAAGGAAAAACTGAAATTTTCTCTTGCGGATTCCGAGGGCCAAGAAGTCTTTCGAGGCCCGGATCCGACCCTAACATACTAAGGGCATGCCAAGGGAAGAATTGGGGTTTCTTTACATACCTTTCAAGCTCTTTACGCCTTTCCAAACTCACTTCCCGTTTCGTCGAAAAACTGCAATTGGTCAAGTTTACCAATTGTAAGCTATGAATACCAAAGTTTCAACTTAATGCATATTTGTCTACCGAAATTTCGGCAGCACTTCCCATATACATATAGCACCCCCGAGAATTCAAATCGGCTAGAAATCATCAACAACAACCCAAACAACAACATCAACATCAACAAAGAACATTAAAAACACAAATATCCTTCAACTAGTCATTTTTCTCACAAGTTGACATAACCTTCATTCTAACCCAAACTTTCAAACTAACATCATTGATATCGCATCCATTATCACTCAAGATCATCACAATATAGATTTAGAGACATTTCATATCATTTTCCTTAAGTTATACACTCGATATACATAATATACAACTTTCCGCCAAAGTCATAATTTATCCAAAACTCCTAATCTTTGGCATACGTATTCATAACATGTTTCCTTCTTCCAAGTTCATCAATACTTGTCATAATTAGCAACTAATAACTTCATTTTCATAATGTCGTAAAATTGTACTAAAACGACATAAGCTTCCATATTCCATTTCGATACAAACTTATATCATTCTATCTTCATTTACATTGCAAGCATCACAATAACACACTAACACACTAAGCAACTCAATCCATTTTCCATTCCAACTTCAACATAGTACACGGTCATATGCCCTTCTATCAACATCAACTAAATTCATGCAACTTTCAATTCCAATATGCATTTCATCACAACCACAACTAAGATATAACATGAATTCTATACATTGTGGCTATACAACATATACATACTCACGGCCATATAGCTATAACACAGACCCACTTTGCAAACTTCCATTTCTTCACACAATCAACACATTTCTACATACCACAACTCAAACAAGACTTCATAACACAAAGATAAGGGATAAATTCTTACCTTTTCCTCAAGTCTTCTTCACTTGGAGGTATGATCACTTTGATGAATCTAATGCTTCTCTCTCCAAACCAACTATACCAAGTTACAAAGGAACCTTGAATTAGTGGAAATCCAACAAGGGAAAAAATTTTAAGACAAGATTTTTGGTGGCTATTTTTTTTTCTCCCAAACACGAAACCCTTTGCTCTTCTTGCTCTTGATTGTTTTGTTTCATTCTTATCCTAAGTCTTCATCCTTCTATGAATATAATTGAAGTGCTTGGTCACATGACCAATAAAATGGGGTTGGATCAAGCCAAGGTGGCCGGCCAAGCACCCCTTTTGGGCCTCAATTCACTTCAATTTTTTTTTAGCCCAATAACTTGTAGTCCACGTTTTGTAATTCCCGAAACAAATTTGCGAAATTCCAAAATTTGCCCTTAGCCTTATTCAACACTTCCACATTAATATTCTTTCATACACAACTCCTATGTCAAATAAAAATTAATTATGACCTTATTTCTTACAAGTCAAGAATATCTCCAAATTTTCCAACGTGTGAAAACACGGGATATAACAAATATGTTAGTTGTGTTGTTGTGATGCTTGCAATGTAAATGAAGATAAAATGATATAAGTTTGCATTGAAATGGAATGTAGAAGTTTGTGTCGTTTAGTATGATTTTATGACATTATGAAAATGGAGTTGTTAAGGTGCAAATTATGATAATTGTTGACGAATTTGGAATATGGAAGCATGTTATGAATAAGTATGTTAAAGATTAGAAGTTTTGAATGAATTATGACTCGGGCGGAAAGTTTGTATATTATGTATATCTTGTGAATATTTTGTAGAAATGATATGAAATGCTTCTAAATTGTATTGTAATGATCTTGAGTAGTGATGAATATGAAAATATTGAGCTTAGTTTGGAAGTGTGAAGTCGGAATGAACGTTATTGCATTATGTCGGAAAGTAGAACTAGTTGCCTTATATTGCGATGATTGTTGACATTGTTGATGTTGTTGGGTTGTTGTTTCTACTATTTGAGCCGAGATGATTCTCGGGGGCGCTATATTTATAGGGGAAGTGCTGCCGAAATTTCAGTAGACAAAACTGAAGTTAAGTGCATTCTTAAGTGTTGAAATTCCTAATTGGTAACAATGACCAATTGCAGATTTTGGACGAAACGGGAATCGAGTTTGAACGAGCGTACGAAGTGAGAAAGGTATGTAAGGCTACCCCATTCCTTCTTTTGGCATGTCCTAGGTATACTAGGTCAATATCGGAGCCGTGGAGGCCATTCTGTTCTTGGAAATCCGAACTAGAAATTGGGTACTATTCATTCAATTCAATTGAAGCATAAAACTCTCATTTGTGTTAAAAAGTGATCTAATGCCTGAAACGTTTGTAAATGTATTCGAATCGCTTCGAAACTTCCCCGTATGATCTCATAGACCCCAAATGTCCGTAACTCATGTCCGCCACCTCGACATGACCCGAGGTGGGCCCGCTAACTCCGAAACTCTTTTATTTGCCCTATAAAGCTCATTTTTGTATAACGTCGGCAAGAGGCTTTTGTTTATGAACTTGGCTATTGTAAAATAATGTTTGGATTGCCACGATGTCCTAAATTATATTTTAAACTATAATTACCGTTTTGGAAATACCTTTGTGAAATGAACCCCGTTTTGATTAATTGTTCGAACTATTTTGACTAATGAGTCAACATGTGATTTTATCAAGTTTGCAAAAGTATTTTGATATATGAATTGCAATGTTTGCTCACGACTCCGCTTGTGCCCTTATTATGATTTCGTTCACCGGTTCCCGGGCCGGTTATGATTCGTGCGCCCTATGATTAATTCGGCCGTATGCTGTGTTACGATTCCCGAGACCTCGCCATAGGGCTGGGTTTCGTTTGGAGTTATGCTGTGATATGGCTGGTGATATGTTATGATGATATGTGTGTTCGGGGATGTACGGAGATTTGAACCTTCTGGTGTTATGCTGTGTGTGGCACCTGCGTCGGAGGGGTGACCACGTTCCTGAGCTGTGCATGATTTTTAACTACATTATGTATATAGGTTTTGGTACAGATTTTGATATACTGGTCAGTATTCTTTTTTTTTTGTATCCTGTTTGGTTTCAGTTACGGTTTACACTTCTGCACTCTATGCTTTACATACTCAGTACATCTTTCGTACTGACCCCCTTTCTTCGGGGGCTGCGTTTCATGCCCGCATGTACAGAGATCCGTGATCTGCCAGCATAGGCCACACGTCCTGCTATTACAGAGTGCTCCTTTTGATTCGGAGCCCATATATCGGTATAAATATTTTGTGTGGTATATGTATCTGTATATTTGACTATTTGGGGTACGGCGGGGCCCTGTCCCGTCATATATTTTCGTTTTGTATTTGTAGAGGCCTGTAGTCATGTTTGTGGGTCGAGGGTCCTATATGTGTCTGTTGGATTAAGATCTGTGTCTTAATGCGGTCCGTCTGTTAAGGTGGCCAGAATGGCTCTTATGTTTATATTTATACATATGATCGGCGATGTGCATTCCGCCGGTTCTATTTGTTCCGGTATGATATTTTGGTATGCGACCGCTTAAGACAAGTTTTGTTTTAAATTATGTTTAAAATAACTATTATGAAATTTGAGTTAAGCTTTGATTTGACGATTTGGCTCGTATGTCTGTTTGGGGTGCCCAAGTAGGGTGCCAGTCGCGGCCCACGGGGATGGGTCGTGACAGTATGTAAAGCATGAAATGCAGAAATCCGAATCATAACTGAAGTGACGAGTACAGAAGATGGGTACAGAATTAGTATATCAAAACCTGTACTGAAAATATGTATATATGATATAAATAAAAATCATGCATAGGGCTCAGGAACGTGGCCGCCACTCCGACGCTGGCGCCACAACACATCATACTCCAGAAGGTTTCATATCTCCGTACACTCCCCGAACATATTGTATCATCATAACATATCACAACACCAGAACATATCATATGCAATATCACATCATAACGCCGTATATAAGCGGTACCCGGCCTTATGGCGAGGTCTCGGGAACCGTAACACATCATACTGCCGAATATAACATAGTGCGCACAATCACAAAACCGGCCCGGGATCCGGCGAACGATGTAATAGTAGTATGCACGAGCGGAGTAGTGCGGAAACCATATGCATACAAATAAATAAATTCCAAGACTCGACGAATAATTACATATATATATACTGATATCAGAAGGCTCAAAGTAAGTATCGAGTCAATCGGAATTAGTATACAAAAGTTGCGAGCTTTTAAATTACAAAACCTTCGAAAAACACTTCATAGGTCATTTTTGAAAATTTAAGTATCATTCATATTAAGAAGCTTTCCAATAACTTTAGTGAGCAGATCAACGGAGCCTTAGAATCATATGCACATATCCAAAATATATATATAAATACATATCCAAACTTTAGCCGTATCAAATATTTTTCGAACAACATCCGGAAACGTATCAACTAGCACTTCAAACATCACAAGTATGTATCAAACCATATGGGATAGTTTATGGAAATCAAAGACATAGGCCATCCTAGTGGCTCTAGGAGTAGAATTTTTCTTTAGGAGCATACTTGTACGTTATTTGTTCATTCGAAAAAGGCCATGCCAAAAGAAAGAAAGGTAGGCTCTACATACCTCAATCGCTCGCTAACAAATCCCGATCACTAGTTAAATAAATCCCGACTAAAGTCTCGGGCTCTCCAAGATCTGCAATGACGTTATCAATTACCAAACATTAGCTACAAGTACTTAGAATTTCAATTCTAACTAGTACTTGTCTATAGAAATTTCGGCAGCACCTCCCCTGTAAATTCAACATCCCCGAGAATACAACTCGGCCAAATTCATCAATAACCATACCAACAATACCAACAACCATACCAATAACATCAAGAATCAATTCAGAACGCATTCTAACATTAGTAGCCTTCTTTTCTACATAGTCATCAACATTCAATTCCACCACGTACGTTCAAGCCAATATCGACACTTACATATTCACTACTAATTCAAGATCATTCAATTACAATTCAAAAGCATTTCATACAATTCTACAAAATATACAACAATCCCACCAAAAACCATACTTCACCCGAAACCTCCAATCTTCGACACAAACATTCACAACACATTTTTTTATCTTCCAATTTCATCAACAACAACAATTTGCACCTTAACAACTCCATTCCCATAATTACATAAAACTATAATAAAATCACATAATTTCCTACAACAACTTAACAACCAATTTTTCATGCCAACTTGAACTATTATTCTTCCATTTACATCACAAGGCCACAACAACATAATTTAACATACTAAATAAATTTCATTCTCCCCCCCCCCCCTTCACTATACCCACTCACGGCCACACACCCACACACCCACAACACACAAATTTCATATTTTACATTCATTTCCATATACTACAATATATATATATAATTCTTCCAAGACAAAAAGGATAGAATCTTTACCTTTTTCAAGAATTTCCACTTGCCACAAAAGAGTACTTTCTTGCCTCAAAATTTGTATCATGTTGAAGAGGGTCTCGATCTTAGTAGGAATTCAAAAAGAGATGAATTTTTGGACCAAGTATTAAGGCTCCAAGAATTTTTTTTTCTCTCTCCCTTCTATTCTGCCGAATGGCCTTGTTTGGTTGAGCTCTCTTCTTTTGTTTTCTTGATTGTTCTAGAATGAACAAATTGTGGCCCTTATCTATTTATTAGTCTTGTATTTAATTCCCATGGGCTTGGGCCATTGGGTCTATGGCCGACCACCTTGTGGATTGGGCCTTTTATTATTTATTTTTTAACATTTCTTTTGAGCCCAATTAGTTATGAGTCTTATTTTGTAATTCCCGAAACTAATTTCCAAGATTCCCCATTTTGCCCTTGACCTTCTTCCATATTTCCACATCAACATTCTTCATAAACAACACATATATTAAATAAAAATCAAATTATGGCCTTATTTCTTACAAGTCAAAATTATTTCGAAATTTACGAATATGCAAAAAGTACGGGATATAACATGCACGTCATACCTTATTTAGCTCTAGGACATGTCAAAAGAAAGAAAGGGTAAGCCTTACATACCTTGCCCGCTTCTTAAGCTAATCCGAACTTAAGTCTCGGCTTTCGCAAGATCTACAACAACGTTACTGGATACCAAACATTAGCTATAGATACTTAAGAGTCCAATCCTAAACTAACACTTTATTTACAGAAATTTCGGCAGCATTTCCCCTATAAATTCAACCAACCCCGAGGATTCAACTCGGCTAAATCATCAACAACAACACCAACAACCACATTAACAACTTCAAAGATTAATTCAGAACGCATTCTAACGTTGGTAACCATTTCTACACAATTCGACGGCATTTCATTTATGTTCAAATTACCCACAACAACACAATCCGCAATCTTCCAAATTCATGAACTACACCACAATCTACACATTAGCAACTTCATTCTCATAATTGCAAGAAACCATATTAAAATCACATTAATTCCTACAACAACCCACAAACAATTTGCAACGCCAACTTGAACCATTAAGCCTCCATTTGCATCATAGAATCCACAACCACAACAACTAAAATGCTAAGTAAAATTAATCCATCCCTTCTACACAACACAAACACCTACACAGCTACAACTCAACACACATAATTTCATGAATTTCATCCATTTCCACACACTACAACATGCACAAATCATCCATGACACACGAAAGAGAAGATTAAACCTTACCTTTTTCCACTTATCTTCTTACTTGGCTAGAGTTGTAAATTGCACAAATGAATGGTTTGATTGCTTCAACAACTACTTCACGTTAATAAGAGCCCTCCAATTGGTTGAAATGCTAGACGAAAATTATTTTTCTTGATCAATTTTTGTGACCTCAAATTCGGCTAGCCATGGCCGAATATGGTTCTTTTTTTTTTCCTTGAAGTTTCTCCAAGCTTCTTGATTTAAAAAGATGAATATATCATATCTTGTCATCAATTGTCTATATATATACATGGCTTCTACTAATACCAAGTGGACACATGCCCCCACTCATGGCTTGAGTTAATTGGCCAAGCCATGGGTGGGACCCACATGGCCATAGGTGGCCTTATCATGAACCCTCTTTGAATTTTTTCCTTTTTACCCCTAGCCATTCTCAATATTTTCATACCACTAATAAACAACTTGTGAATTTTGTGACTCATGAATTAATAAATTCCTAATTCCAACTTTGTCCTTACCATTCCACACCAATAATATTTATAAGCAACTTGTGCATTAAGACAAAACCGGAAAATATCCTCTCCCTTAACTTATTGCGATTATCTTGAAATATCCGAATGTACAAAAATACGGGATATAAGATCCTCCCCCCCCCCCCCCCTTTTAGAACATTCATCTTCGAATGTTGAACTGGTCTTATGGGGTCTTATAACACTTCGGGGAAATCTCTTTATAGCTATCACATATAGTTCATTCATCAATCAATACTTTAGAAATTTAGATTACCTGTAGGTATAGGAAATAAGTAGGGATACTTCTTCTTCATCTCTTCCTCGGCTTCCCAGGTCATCTCCTCTCTGTTATTGTTTCGCCACAATACTTTAACAGAAGCCACATCTTTGGTGCGTAATCTTCTCACCTGACGATCTAGTATGGCAATAGGATGTTCTTCGTAGGATAACCCCTCTGTCAGTTGGATATCCCCTATGGGAAACACTCTGGAAGGGTCACCAATACATTTGCGAAGCATAGACACGTGGAAGACTGGATGCACTGCTTCTATATCAGATGGTAAATTTAATTCATAGGCGACCTTACCAACCCTACGAATAACCTGATAAGGTCCAATGTACCTCGGGCTAAGCTTTCCCTTCTTGCCGAATATCATAACACCCTTCATGGGTGACACTTTCAGAAATACCCAATTGCCAACCTGGAACTCTAAGTGTCGACGTCGATTGTCAGCATATGATTTCTGTCGACTCTGGGCTGCCAGTAACCTTTCTTGAATGAGTTTCACCATATCAACTGCCTGCTGAATTATATCTGGGCCAATTAACTTAGTTTCGCCAACATCGAACCAACCGATCGGTGACCTGCTTCCTACCATACAAGGCCTCATATGGTGCCATCTGGATGCTAGAATGGTAACTGTTATTATAAGCAAACTCAATAAGTGGTAAATGATCATCCCAGCTACCCTTTAAGTCAATAACACAGGCCCGCAGTATATCTTCTAGCGTCTGAATAGTACGCTCGGCCTGTCCGTCAGACTGCGGGTGGAATGCAGTACTAAGTCTTACCTGGGTCCCCAATCCTTCTTGAAATGATCTCCAAAAGTTAGCTGTAAACTGAGTACCCCTGTCGGATATAATAGATGTGGGAACTCCGTGAAGCCTTACTATCTCCTTGATATATAACCTTGCATAGTCTTCAGCTAAGTAGGTAGTCCTGACTGGAAGAAAATGGGCTGATTTCGTCAGCCTATCAACAATAACCCATATGGAGTCATACTTCCGTGGGGTGCGTGGTAAACCTGTGATGAAATCCATGTTAATTGCTTCCCACTTCCAAGTCGGAATCTCCATTTCCTGTAGTAACCCACCAGGCTTCTGATGCTCGATCTTAACCTGTTTGCAATTTGGGTACTGAGCGACAAACTTTGCTATGTCCCTTTTCATACCATCCCACCAACATAAGCATCTGAGGTCATGATACATCTTTGTTGATCTCGGATGGACGGAATAATGGGAATAATGTGCTTCCCCCATAACTTATCGCCGTAGCCCCGCAACCTCAGGTACACATATTCTGCCTTTGTGTAGTAACACTCCATAGGTGTAATCTCGAATGGAGTCTTCTCCTTTTCAAGGGTTGTGGCTCTATACTGTGCCAGAACAGGGTCCTCATATTGACGTCGCTTTACTTCTTCCATAATAGAGGACTCAGTAACTTCTCGGACAGAAACCCCAGTATCTCCAGAATCAGCTAAACGGACTCCAAGACTAGCTAGCTGATAAATTTCACGAACCATTTCTTTCCTTTCTGGCTGTACATCCGTCAAGCTGCCCATAGACTTACGGCTGAGTGCATCTGCTACAACGTTGGCTTTCCCAGGATGATATAGAATGTCAACATCATAGTCTTTCAGCAACTCGAGCCATCTCCTCTGTCGCAAATTTAGCTCCTTTTGCTTAAAGATGTACCGAAGGCTTTTATGGTCCGTATAAATATCAACATGAACCCCATATAAGTACTGCCGCCATATCTTCAAAGAATGAATTACTGCTGCTAATTCCAGGTCATGAGTAGGATAATTCCTTTCGTGCGGTCTGAGCTGCCGGGAGGCATAGGCTATAACTCTGCCATGCTGCATTAATACACAACCTATCCCAACACCGGAAGCATCGCAATAGATGACATAACCGTCCGGTCCCTCAGGGAGAGTCAGAACTGGAGCTGTAGTCAACTTTTCTTTCAGCAACTGGAAGATTCATTCACAAGCATCAGTCCACTGGAACTTAGCTGCTTTCTGAGTCAGCTTCGTTAATGGCACTGCAATTGAAGCAAACTTCTCCATAAATCTCCTATAATATCCTGCCAATCCCAGAAAACTACGTACCTCCGTAGGTGTCGTAGGTCTAGGCCAGGTCTTCACGGCCTCAATTTTCTGTGTATCCACCTGAAGACCATCAACTCCAATGATATTCCCCAAAAATGCCACTGATGTCAACCAAAATTCACATTTAGAGAATTTAGCATATAATTTCTGGTGCCGGAGTACCCCAAGTACTGCTCTCAGATGATCTGGATGCTCCTCTTCTGATCGTGAATAGACCAGGATATCATCAATAAATACAATTACGAACATATCTAGGAACGGCTTGAATACTCGGTTCATCAGGTCCATAAACACTGCTGGGGCATTGGTCAGCCCAAAGGACATCACCCTAAACTCGTAGTGCCCGTATCGGGTCCTGAATGTGGTCTTTGGAATATCTGCCTCTTACCCGCACCTGATGCTACCGTGACCGCAGGTCTATCTTCGAGAAACACTTAGCACCCTGCAATTGATCAAATAAATCATCGATCCTGGGGAGGGGATATTTATTCTTTATAGTCACCTTGTTCAGCTGCCTATAATCAATAGACATCCGTAGCGACCCATCTTTCTTCCTCACGAACAGTACCGGCGCTCCCCAAGGTGATGTACTGGGCCTGATGAAGCCTTTATCTAACAAATCCCTCAGTTGCTCCTTCAATTCTTTTAGTTCTGCAGGTGCCATTCTGTAGGGAGGAATAGATATAGGCTGAGTATCTGGCAGCACATCTATCGTGAACTCTATCTCCTGCTCAGATGGAAGACCTGGAAGCTCGTCTGGAAATACATCCGGAAATTCATTCACTGCCGGGACCGACTGAAGAGTGGGCACCTCTGTTTTTGTGTCATGCACACGAACCAGGTGATAAATATACCCCTTCTTAATCATCTTTCTGGACTTGAGGTATGAAATAAACTTACCCCTCGGCGATGTTGTACTTCCCGTCCACTCTAAAATGGATTCTCCTGGAAACTGGAAGCGAACTACTTTCTTCTGACAGTCAACATTGGCATAACAAGAAGCCAACCAGTCCATTCACATAATAACATCAAATTCAGTCATATCCAGCTCTATCAGATCCACTTTGGTGCAACGGCCACATATATCTACGGAACAATTTCTATATACTCGTCTTGCTATAACGGAATATCCTACCGGTGTAGCTACCTCGAACGGTTCTATCGGTTCAGGTTTTATCCCAATTCTACTAGCTACCAGGGGGGAAATATATGATAAAGTAGAGCCTGGATCTATCAATGCATATACATCTCGGGAGAAGATCAATAATATACCTGTAACCACGTTTGGTGATGCCTCCTGGTCCTGTCGGCTGGCCAAGGCATATATGCCGTTCGAAGGACCGCTAGAACCAGGAGCTCCGCCACGACCTCTACCGCAGTATCACACCCTAACCTTACTAGGGTGTGATAGGCACCCGACCCCATATTCAGAGCCGAACGAACCCGCTGACTCTTATTACATACTTAATCTCCTTAGACTCTTACCTCAATAAGAAATGAAAAATATAGTAAAGCTTTCAGAATTTTTCTTTTCTTTGTACTTAATTCAAAACAAAATCTGTAATTATATGAGACTTATATCATAACACGAATGACACATCGGCTGGTGAAGCCGCTTACTGAATTGACAAACAATAACCATAACTCTGTCTGCAAAGTCTCTAACTTCGAACAAGACATCATAACATAGTACGCTGACACGGCTACACTCCAGGGCCAAATGGAGCTCGCCAACTTCGCTGGAACATCTTCTATACTAGCTTCTGCTCGTCTGGGTGTACCTGCGCGGCATGAAACGCAGCCCCCGAAGAAGAGGGGTCAGTACGAGCAATGTACTGAGTATGTAAGGCATGAATAATAACACAGTAAGAGATGAAACATATGAATATTAACTGTATGGAAATATAGAACATATCATAAGATAAGAGAGTAACCGGTACGTGTGAGTGCCTCTGAGGGCGGGTGCCATGCATGCTTAATGCTGCGGAACGTGCAGCCCGATCCATATACAAATCATACTTTACTTTCTATAAAAACATTTCTTTTTCATATATATAGAAAATAGAACATATCATATTGCCGAGGCGTCGGCTTCGATCCATTTAACCACATATGTGCCACGGCCTGGCATCCCGCGTCCGGGATGATATCATGTCATATAATACCAACTGATCAGGTGGATACGCGTATATAATGCCCTTTTTCACATCTTCCCCATATACATATACATATACATATATCATATAATATAGAAATAGTTCTTATCATATTGCCGAGGCGTCGGCAGCCGATCCATTTAACCACATATGCCCCGCGTCCGGGACGATATCATACTCCAACTGATCAGGTGGCTACGCGTATATAACGCTCTGACCTTCCCCGTACTTCCCCATATACATATACATATACATATACATATACATATACATATACATATACATATACATATAAACGTATATCATCTATACAGCATGCATGAGAGCCCAAGAAAGTCATATATCCATCGGAGTGACGTAAGGTCGGTAACCTCCGATTACATTATGGAATAATCAGGATCGTCGTGTCTCACCTTGAAGGAACAATTATCATAAGGCGAGACGAGCAATGAATAACAGCATACGTAAACCGACTCTGAAGACTCAAAAACAAGTTTCGGGTCAATCCGATTTAGTATAAGATAGTTATGAGCATTTAAATTACAGAACTTTCTACGATCATTTCAGAAGTCATTTTTGAAAAATCATTCTTGTCATGGTCTTCTTAAAAATATTCTCATCCTTAATATCATCAATATCGTCGTAAAACATATCCATTGTTTTTGTCATAAAAGCTTACAAAACCATAACCTTTATTTTGGAAAAGTATAGACATTTTAGAAAACCTTTACGGGTTATTAGGAAAAGAGTTATACCTTAGAGTCATAAGCAACTAACCCTTGAAAGCAAGGAAAATATGGAAACGCTTATGAAATCATAACATCGGATCATGCCTTGAAAGAAGAGGGACGAGCCTTAACATACCTGTGCCGCGCCTTACTAGCTACGCTTATTCGTCCAACTTGTTAGTCTACATGCAAGAAGATTGACATTATCGTTAGAGTCATCGACATATACTTGTCTTAACCTTTCAAGTTCATTCACTTATGGTCTACCGAAATTTCGGAAGCACCTCCCCTGTAAATACACCATCCCTGAGATTCTAACTCGGCCAAATTTTAATCAACAACAATCCGGGAATTCAACCCGGCCAAACTATCAACAACAATACCAACGATTAATCTAGCAACACTTCAACAATCAATTCAATTCACATAACTTTCACAACGATTCAATCAACATACTACTCCATCCAACACCTTCCAACTCCAATAAAAAAACAATAACAACACATTTCCTTTCCTTCCAAATTCATGAACTTCATACTAGCAACATCCTATTAACAACACCACACTAACAACATTACCTTCCATGCATGCAAGAACATCATATTAAATTTACATAAACTTCTCAAACAAGTCTCCATCTACTATAACTTTATTAAGATCATTAAGCTTTTATTAGCAACATAGAATCCACACAATAACAACAATTATACACGGCCATACACACTACACACTCACGGCCACAACACACCCCACACGGTTCCACACCAACATGTAAGATTTCATGGTTTTCATTCATTTCATAGCATGGAATTCACAACGCAACAATCAAACTACTAAATAAAATTAATTCATCATTTCTACACAAATAACCACTCCATCCGGCCAACACCATACATATGCATATTTCATGAATTTCATGAATTTCTTCATACTATAACACTCAACAACATGCATAGACCATCTACAACATAGGAAAGAGGGTTAAACCTTACCTTACCCTTCTAGTTCCTCAACTTGGCTAGGGTTGTGAATTGCACCAATAAATGGCTTGCTTCATCCAACAACCATCCTATGTTAATTAGGGCCTTCAAATTAGTGGGAATACCAAGAGAAAATAATTTTTCTTCATCAACTTCCTTGGCCTTAATTTTGGCCATGGTGGCCGAATGCTTCTCCTTCTTGCTCTTTTTTTTTTTGTTCCATTTCTTCAATTAATATGACCACCTCCCTCATATATATATATATATATAGGCTTTACAAGCATGTGAGGGGCACATGCCCCTTCTTCCTTCTTTTTTTCTCTAGATTTTTCTTTCTTTTTCTTGAAATTTCCTTAAAAATAAAAGATGACTCCTAGTCTTGCCATGTACACTTTGGCCCATATATTTCCATCACATGGCCAATATGCCCTTTTTGGAACCTTCATGAACTCCTTTTGTGAAATTTCCGTTTTTCCCCTCGACTTTCCTTAATATTACCATTTCGCCCCTAGCCTTCCACATTGTTTCCATGACCCCTTTTGTGAATTTCCCTTTCTACCCTTAACCTTTCTCAACATTTCCATACTACCGATGTTCATAAATAATATTTATAACCAACGTATACATTGAAATAATTTTGGAAGATGGTCATTCCCTTACTTACCACGACTACCTTGAAATTTCCGAATGTACAAAATACGGGATATTACACGCAGCCTGCTCGTGTCAGCATACCCCACTCCGTAGGGCGCATTGCTACAGAAGAGGAAGATGAACCAGCAACTGACCCAGTGGGCTGGGCTGAACCACCTGGACTACCCTTAAATGGGCACTCCCTCGTAACATGGCCCTGATAGCCATAAGAAAAATAGGCACCCGTAGCACGGTAACACTCCCCTGTGTGAGGCCTCCCACAGTGAGAACACCGAGGCATGGGTGGCCTCATCTGACTGAACCCTCTGCTTGACTGCGAACCCGTAGCCCTGGAGCTCTGACCAGCCCCTGAATATCCTACGCTATCAAGTCTCTTACTAGTAAACCGTGGGGGTCCACTCCGTGCTGACTCAGAAGGATGTCTAGTCTGCTGTTGAGGCTTCCGGCCTCGAAACTCCTCGGAATAACTAGCTGATCTAGCCCTCTTGGGCTGGCCCCTGTCACGATCTCTATCGGGCTGGTGCACCCTGTGTCGATCCTCCATTCCTTGCGCATATGCCTGTACCCGAGCGATGTCCATCCCTGGTTGGGAAGCCACTGCCATGCAGTTATCAACCAGATAACGATCCAACCCCATCACATATCGATGCATCCTATCAGTCATATTAGCCACAATAGTGAGTGCATATCTAGCCAAAGAGTCAAACTCTAGGCTGTACTCCCGAACGCTTCTGCCCCTCTGTCTCAACTGTAGGAATCTGTCAACCCTAGCTCGCCGCGCCTCGGGAAGAAGAAAGTGACCGAGAAAGGCCTCTGTAAATTCAGCCCACACCGCCGGGGGAGCATCTTCGCCCCTAGACAACTCCCAGGACTCATACCAATTAACAGCCACATCACGCAACAGGTATGAAGCCATCTCGACAGACTCTGTCTCAGAGGCTTTGATTAGCCTCAGCGCACGTTGCATTTGTCGAATAAACTCCTGGGGATCCTCCTCGGGCTTTGACCCGTAGAACTCCGGAGGATTACAAGTCAAGAAGTCATGAACCCTTAAATTGTCATATCTATCTGCATAATCATCTCTTGACCCAGGCCTGCGAGCCTGCCCTGCTACTAGTCTAGTAAGTAACTGTACTGCGTCTCTCATAGCTCTATCCTCTGCCCCTGGCTGAGGAGCTGGAGGCTCAGGTGCTGGGACCTCAGGAACTGGCGGTGGAGCCGCCCTCTAACCTAGAGTTGTCGCTGCCCTAGGTTCCTCTGGAAATGGCGTTGTCGCAGAACTCGCAGACTGGGGCACAACCTCGGGCATGATCTGGGCGCGGGCCCTAGTAACTCTCCTAGGCTGGCTAGTGTCCCCTGCTGCTGATTTTCCCTTCTGGGCCGCGGTCGCTTTCTTCGAAGGCATCGCTGTAAACATAAAAATTTATTAGAGAGGAACCATCCTAATAATACAGCTCTATCGCAAGATCTAGAGTAAGAAGGAAAGATAACACCCTAAATGTCCCGTAGCTTCCTGTTTATAGATGTGGTGCACCACACACCGATAAACAAGACTCTACTAGACACGACCTGTAGACATTCCAAGGATGAACCGCTCTGATACAACTTCTGTCACGACCCAACCAGAGGGCCATGACAGGTACCCAGTATTAACTACCGAGCACCCCATAGCACTTTATCCATCGTTCAACCTGTACTGACACGACTCAACCAGATGAACACTTATCATACTTGCGTTTAGCATATTAAGGGCTTTTGTAGTACAATACAAAATGCTATACAAACTGTCACATATGATATCACACACAAGCCGGTCAGGCTATCGTAATGCAGGAAATTGCCAAAACGTAATCCACACTAACATAACTGAACGATGATCACCCATGACCCACATACATGTCTGCAGGCCTCTAAGAGTAACAATAGTGTCATATGGCGGGACAGGGCCCCACCGTACCCTAATTAGACATATATATATACAGCAAAAGGATATGTACCAAAAGTATAGGCTCCGGAACAAGGGAGCACTTCAAAGTAGCAGAATGGATGTCCTAAGCTGACGGGTCACTGCAACGAGCATCTGTACCTGCGGGCATGAAACGCAGCCCCCGAAGAGCGGGGGTCAGTACGGGATATGTACTGAGTATGTAAACAGAGTCATAATCGGAACAAGAAATATAGAAAGCAAGTACACTATCCAGAATGTCAAAATGCTTGCCTTTAAAACACAAATCATGCATGTTAATGGGATATGTCCTATCCGGCCCAGTATGGGACTCGGTGGACCAAACATGGTCGCCACCCCGTCATTGGCGCCATAACACATCATACTCCTGAATAGGGAATAACTCCGTAACACACCATACTCCAGAACACATAATACTCCAAAACACATCATACTCCAAAGTGTATATACATATAACGTGTCCCGGCCCTCTTTTGAGGGACTCGGTGAACAATGCAGTGAAACTGTGCTCGATAACATATCCTGGCCCGGGCTCAGTGAAAGACATATTGAGGCATGCACGAGCGGAGTAGTGAGAAACTATATGCAAATAAATCAATTTTTAAGACTCGATAGGTAGGTACACTAATCGACACTTGAAGATCATAAACACGTTTCGAGTCAATCCGAGTTAGCATAAGAAAGTTATGGACATTATGCTTTACAGAAACCTCTACGAACGTTTCAAAGCAATCTGAGACCGCCTATGAAAGCTAGGGACATTAATCCTTATAGAACTCTTTTAAGAACAGGAACTCTTTATGTTTTACTCGTTATTCAATCATACAATAGGCTCGACTATACCAAGTATGCTCGTGTCAAGAAGTGAATAGGAATCGTAAACAAGCTCGGAATTAAAGAATAGAGTTACCCCAAGGTGCACGTCATACCTTATTTAGCTCTAGGACATGTCAAAAGAAAGAAAGGGTAAGCCTTACATACCTTGCCCGCTTCTTAAGCTAATCCGAACTTAAGTCTCGGCTTTCGCAAGATCTACAACAACGTTACTGGATACCAAACATTAGCTATAGATACTTAAGAGTCCAATCCTAAACTAACACTTTATTTACAGAAATTTTGGCAGCATTTCCCCTATAAATTCAACCAACCCCGAGGATTCAACTCGGCTAAATCATCAACAACAACACCAACAACCACATTAACAACTTCAACGATTAATTCAGAACGCATTCTAACGTTGGTAACCATTTCTACACAATTTGACGGCATTTCATTTATGTTCAAATTACCCACAACAACACAATCCGCAATCTTCCAAATTCATGAACTACACCACAATCTACACATTAGCAACTTCATTCTCATAATTGCAAGAAACCATATTAAAATCACATTAATTCCTACAACAACCCACAAACAATTTGCAACGCCAACTTGAACCATTAAGCCTCCATTTGAATCATAGAATCCACAACCGCAACAACTAAAATGCTAAGTAAAATTAATTCATCCCTTCTACACAACACAAACACCTACACGACTACAACTCAACACACATAATTTCATGAATTTCATCCATTTCCACACACTACAACATGCACAAATCATCCATGACACACGAAAGAGAAGATTAAACCTTACCTTTTTTCACTTATCTTCTTACTTAGCTAGAGTTGTAAATTGCACAAATGAATGGTTTGATTGCTTCAACAACTACTTCACGTTAATAAGATCCCTCCAATTGGTTGAAATGCTAGACGAAAATTATTTTTCTTGATCAATTTTTGTGACCTCAAATTCGGCTAGCCATGGCCGAATATGGTTCTATTTTTTTCCTTGAAGTTTCTCCAAGCTTCTTGATTTAAAAAGATGAATATATCATATCTTGTCATCAATTGTCTATATATATATACATGGCTTCTACTAATACCAAGTGGACACATGCCCCCACTCATGGCTTGAGTTAATTGGCCAAGCCATGGGTGGGACCCACATGGCCATAGGTGGCCTTATCATGAACCCTCTTTGAATTTTTTCCTTTTTACCCCTAGCCGTTCTCAATATTTCCATACCACTAATAAACAACTTGTAGCTTTTGTGACTCATGAATTAATAAATTCCTAATTCCAACTTTGTCCTTACCATTCCACACCAATAATATTTATAAGCAACTTGTGCATTAAGACAAAACCGGAAAATAGCCTTGCCCTTAACTTATTGCGATTGTCTTTAAATAGCCGAATGTACAAAAATACGGGATATAACACATACTCGGCTGAAGATTATGCAAGATTGTATCTCAAGGAGATTGTGCGACTCCATGGTATTCCAAAATCCATTATCATAGATAGAGGAGCACAGTTTACAGCCAAGTTCTAGAAGTCTTTTCAAGATGGTCTAGGTACCCAAGTGAAACTTAGCACGACATTTCATCCGCAGACTGATGGACAAGCCGAGCGTACAATTCAGACCTTGGAAGATATGCTACGAGCATGTGTGCTAGATTTCAGTGGTAGTTGGGATGATCACCTACCCCTTATTGAGTTTTCATACAACAATAGCTATCATTCTAGTATTCAAATGGCTCCATATGAAGCTTTATATGGAAGGAAGTGTAGGTCTCCAATTGGATGGTTTGAAATAGGAGAAGTACAGTTGATAGGCCCTGAATTGATTCAGCAAGCGGTAGAAATATCAAAGCGATCCGAGATCGATTGTTGACAACCCAAAGTCGCCAAAAGTCTTATGCGGATAACCGCCGGCGAGACTTGGAATTTTAGTTGATGATTGGGTATTTTTGAAAGTTTCGCCAATGAAAGGGGTGATGAGATTCGGCAAGAAAGGGAAGTTAATTCCTAGATACATTGGACCTGTAGCTTACAAATTAGACTTGCCTTCAGAGCTTGAATCAGTTCACCTATTCTTTCATGTCTCGATGCTCCGTAAGTGTATTGGAGACCCTACGAGGATTGTTCCAATAGATGACGTTCGGGTGACAGAAAAGCTAGCATATGAAGAAGAGCCCCTTGCCATATTAGACTGGCAAGTACAAAGACTTCGAAATAAGGAAGTAGCTTCAGTCAAAGTGTTGGGGCGAAACAACAACCGAGAAGAAATGACGTGGGAAGCAGAGGATAGTATGAAATCCAAGTACTCGCACTTATTCTAACCCCCAGGAGAGATTCATGATGAAACACCAACATTATGGGGTACGTATGCTTACTTTTCATGCTTTTATTTATGTGTGGCCATAAATATATTGATATTGTATTGTAGCCCTGTGAGGCAATGTTATTATGGGTTATTGTGACAGTACGGTAGTTCCATATTACAAGAGAAACTCTGGCGAAATTTTCATAGGATTCCCGACTGTTTAACATTCGAGGACGAATGTTCCAAAAGGGGGGAAGAGTGTTACACCTTGGAAAATTTCGCGCTACCAAGGTCGTAGCCAGCTTAGTATGGGCCTGAGGAAGATCAAAGTTATGCGAGGATTAAGGAGAAAGGTTATATTATAAGAGTGTAATAATGGTATACATATGACATTTGGAGACCATATGGGTTGAATTGGTTCATATGTCATTTGCCGAAAAGCCCTCGTTGCTGTAAGCTAAGTGGGGCCCACATGCCGGAGTTTTATAAAGGACATATGAAGATATAAAGGAGTAGTACATGGAAAGTTGAGTAAGTCCTAAGAAGGACCCATAAGCCAAATATGGGCATAAGCCATCCAAAAGGGCGATTTAAAGAAACATTTTCGGATGATCTGAATTAGAGTGGCAAAAACGCCATTATAAATTTGGAACATGGAAAAACACAAAGAATGAAAGTTGTATATAATTGAATGATCTTTCCAGCCATAGGTCGTGGGCCCTCACACGATATCGGGATGAAGAGTTATGACCTTTTTACTGAACGAAACGACGAGAACAACTTCGCAAAAAACTGTGAGTTCCACAGCCATGTTTCACGGACCGTGGAACCTTCCACGGACCGTATACTGGTTCGTGGAATACCCAGCAGAGATGGTGGTCTTCTGGTGGTGAACCACGACCTGTTCCACGAACCATACCATGTTCCACGGACCTTGAAAATGTTCGTGGAAGTCTCGACGGGCTGAGTTCTAATTATATAAATGTGAGCCCACTTCATTAATTTCATTTCCCACACACTTCTTCATCTCTCAAGATCTCTAGAAGGTTCCAAAAACTTCATTTTCAAGAATTCAAGGGAAAAACCATGATCAACTACACCAAATCCATGAAAACAAGTGTATGAAACCTAGCAAAAAGTTCATCTACATCAAGAAAACCCAAGGGAAGTGAGTAAGTGTCACGACCCAACCCCGTAGGCCGTGACTAGTGCCCGACCTGGACACCCGTATACATACCTATCAGATATAGTCAAACTGAAACTACGAACAATACGGAACTTTAAAAAGAACTCTGAAGGTTCATAGCGTCATCATATATGTATATTCAGATACACTGTCTCCTGGGGAGTCACAACTGATCATATCATGAAATAATACGCAAGCCGACAAGGCTGCCATCACATATCAATATCAGATGCAAGCCGACAAGGCTGCCACTATAGACGAACATCATACCACAACACATCGTATAGACACAGCTGAACAGAACCCATAAACAAAGACACAGCTAATCAAACCTGTACACAACCCACATATATGATGACGCTATGAACCTTTAGAGTTCTTTGTAAAGTTCCGTATTGTTCATAGTTTCAGTTTGACTATATCTGATAGGTATGTATACGGGTGTCCAGGTCGGGCACCAGTCACGGCCTACGGGGTTGGGTCGTGACAAAAGTGGTATCAAGCAGTTCGTCCTCGGAGTGTCTACAGACCGTGTCTAGTAGAGTCTTGTTTATCGGTGTGTTGTGCACCACATCTATAAACAGGAAGCTACATGACATTTAGGATGTTACCTTTCTTTCAAATCTAAGATCGTGCGATAGAGCCCAGTCATAGGAAATGAAATCCCTCATACTAACCTTTTATTTCAGCTGAAGAACGACATCGACAGAAGAAAGCGACCGATGATAATGGCAGCTACACAGTATGCAGGTAAGCAATGGTGCGAAAAGGGTATGTCGGATAAGGTAAGAATATGGAAATATGATTGAAATGTAAAGTTGAAAAACGAAAGAGAAAGTAGATAGAAAGATACAACAGGACAGATCGTTAAAGGATCAGGTACGCCTCGAGGTGTAATAGATGAGGTAAGTTCCAACACCTTTATACCTTTTACTCGAAGTTGGGAGCCCTGTGTGGCTATGATACGACATGATATATATGTATATATGTTGGCCCTGTGAGGCATTGTTGGTATTTCCTGCGTGCAGATTTTGGGACAGTAAGAAGTACAGAGGAAACTCTGCCAAAATTTTCCTAGAAATAAAAAGAGAATGAGATATAAGTTTGTAATATGTCTTGAAGGGTCGCATCAATAGTAATGATAGGATTTGACTAAGTTACGAGTACGGCTTAATTACTGAATTGACAGTGATAGCAATTAGAAAGTCGATGCATAAAAAAAATGCATGTTTACGTTTTTTTTTTACACGATGTGCATAGATATGAACTATGCATGTGAAGTAGTAAATGAATTGGTAAACACATGATAGACGTTGGTTAAGTATAAAGCAATATAATGTGATTGGTGTAGAGCGATTAGAGAATAATTAACATTGGAGGAGTGAAAAGGATAGACTGATAACGTATAACATGTGTGACGGAATGCATGGTGGTGCTTGTTAATAATGACTGTTTGAATGATTGTGATATCATGGACAATGGAATTACTACGCATGAATGAGACATTGTTAGATACAGTGTACTTTAAGAAGTAAATGTTTTATACGTGTCATGTAAAGTGATGCGATAACTAGAGTTTGTGACTGAGCTTACATGAAATATATGTTTGGTGTTGTGGTTATTATTTGGACATATGATGTGGCATATGTGATGAAACTTTAAAGGTCACACTGTATGCAGAATTGGTACGTGTTACATAAAGGAAGTAGTATGACAAATGAGTTACTAACAGGCGTTGTGTATGTAGTGATGAATGGAGTAATACAATGTGTAAATATAGTGCATTGGAATAATGATACGCTAGCAGTATGTGTGGATTACATAGAACTACACGTGTAGTGTGGCGAAGTATGGCTTGGTACAGCACAATATGTATTGGTCGGCAGAATTTAATGAAGATTGTGGATATTGATGTGTGGGAAATCAGCGTGTAAATAGTATATACATTACAATTTGTAACTGTACAATGGACAGTGTAGAATTGAAAGGGGTATAATACATACAATTATGATCGGCACACGCTGTGGTGATAACATCATATACATAATGTGTTTTATGTTGACAATAGTGAATTAGGATTAGTTTAGTATTGTGCGAAAGGGATGAAGAGTTGTTAGTAAATTTAATTGTATAATATGACAAATTAGACAACGTTTGTTAATAACTTTTATTTTTGTAGTTATACGCTGATACATATTAAAGTGTACAACACTGCAGTACATTATGTGTCATACTAATGACATGTAAATGAAGAATTGAGAAGAAAATGTTAATGATACATTTGAAAACGATAGTAATATATTGTGAGTAAATGAGAAGATATTAAACTTGTATGCACTGAGCACACAACAAGGGTAAAAAGAGCATAAGGCATAAAGAAGTACTACGTGTATATAACTTCACCTCGGAAATAGTGGAATCCTTAAAGGACTAAGGCGGTAGGCTTGAGGAGCAAATGATGTATTGTAAATTTATCAAAGGAAACAGATGATATAGGTTGGGATAAAGATAATGTTACGAAAGAATCTTGGACACTTATCATCAGAATATAGGTGCTACCTAATTGAGAATTTGGAATGACTACAAGTACTAATTAATTATTGATTGGAGTGAGTAGAATGTGGCCATGAGTTGCTACATTGGTCGCATTACTCAAGTATAGATTACCAGATGAGATTTTATACTATATAAAGAAAAGCTTGCGTAGCTTCGTGATTTTGTTAAGGTCTTGTACGAGGATAATCAAAGTTATAAATTACTAAAAACGGACATGGATATGGTACAGTATACCAAGTGAATTGGAAAAGAGTCAGAATATATGAGATTGAAAATGGGGACATAGAGCAGAATATACATAGATGATTGTATAAGTACACCCTAAAGGGGGGAAGCGAGTGAGAGAAATGCAGGTGCAAGATAGAAACAATAGACACTGAGATATATTTGATATGGATGCGTAAATCTAAAGTGAGACCCCTTGCTGAAACAAGTTAATAAGCTCTGATAGCCAGCAATGAATGGATAGAAGACAAGGTGATATCTAAGATGGTGCGGAGAAGAATCTGGAAAGATCCGGAATGATGTGGCATTACAAGTGGGTGGAAAAAAAAGTACGACAGAAGAATGTTAACAAGTAACTTAAGAAATATTATAAGGGATACCAACACTATACTAGAATTGAGATTAAGATTTGGCAATAAGGTTGTGCGCTAATGATGTTGCGACTTATAAGTGGCAAGGGGGAGAGATAGAAAAGTTATATAGTAGGATATGAGAGAATCAAAGGGTAAATAAAGAAGGGAAATGAGTATGATGAGATAAGGCTACAAGCGAACTTTGGTACAGACGAAATATGTAAGGCAGAATGAACCAGTAGGAGGAAGGACTACAACTAAGATTGGACATACTTTATACGAGTTGTACAAGAATAGTTATGCGACCTACGGATGTCTGTATGCTAAGAACGAGACCAAGTGAGTACTTGATAAGAAGAGTAAGGATTCAATAATAACAATGTGGTTATGATATTTTTGATACATTAGGGAAAGGTGTAAGATGGTTTGAACCAAAATACCGAGATTGGATTAATACTGAGGGCAAAAGCCATAGTGAGCCCCAATATCAATTAAAAGATATAAGAGGAGAATGTAAGGTATGCATAAGGACTAGTGAGATGATGCCAAGATATTTCTCGGGCTGATTTGAACGCCTTCGTATATTCATGTAAAAAAATTGCAATATAAATTGTGACAGAAACACTAAGAGCAAAAGTTGAGTAAAGAGACAAAAAAAAAGCGTTCTGATTAAAGACAAAAGAATGACATGAGATAATATGCCTAAAAGTATTGCAAGTTAGGTTAAGGGAAATTACGAAATGGGTTAACCGAGACGATCAGAACAAGCGGATTACTGGTTACTGGATGGTAGTGACTTTATATGTCAAATCAAGAAAAATTCTTTCAGAATTATACCAGTTAACAATAGACAGATCACAGAGCAGCTATGTAAAGTTATAATATGAGAGAACTCCAACGCTACTTGATAGCCAGCTCTAAAGCTCAAGATTAAGAGCTAAAAGCAAAGTGACAGTTAAAAATCTTTTAAAAAGAAAGCCAAGAATTGATACATGATGCTGAAGATTCCAGAATATGGACTATAACAGCAGCGAAATGTAAAGTTATTGAAGTAAAATAATGTTACACCTTGGGAAATTTCGTATTTCGTGGAGTCTGTGAAGGGTCTACAGGTTACCAAAGGCATGGAATACTCCAAGAATTGTAAAGTCTAATAAATCGACGGGGGGCATCTGTGCGTCATAAAATCTTATTTAAAGATTAAGAGATAAGATGAAGTGAACGATACATCTTGAGGGAGTAACTTATAGAAGAAGAAAGAGTCAAGTTATGACTAAGTGCACCAGGGAGAGAGTAAGATTTCAGCAGAAGAGCTCGCAAAACAACTGTCAGCCAACTGCGAAATAAGAAGGAGAGTAAAGAAAACGACGTGGAATAATTACCTCGAGAAGTAACAGAAAGAGGAAATATTACGAGAATGATTACTTAAAGATCTAGAATGCGTTATAATAAATTGAAGGGAGTCGACCAATGAAAAAGGCAGGTGAAACACATCATAATTCAATAAAAGAACACTTGAGAAAGTATGAGGACAAGTTTAACATTCGAGGACGAATGTTTTAAAGGGGGGAAGGATGTTACATCCCGTATTCACAGGCATTGGAAAGTGTGCGAGTTAAATTATATTAGTAACGGACACGAGGTTATCCCCCAAGCTTATAAGTGGTTAAAGTGATGGCACACACGTATCGTAAGGATTTGAAGTTAAACCAATCGAAGGAAATAAGTTTTGTCGAGTTCAACATTTATTTGAGTAAAATACGATCCAAACTGTAATATCCCGTATTCTGGGACTAGAATATTTAATCATCCAACATGAGAAAATTTACATGAGCCCAGAGAATTTGATCATATTCAATGATGAAAAATCAAGCTCGGTGTACAAAGACGTTTGAGGTCCCGAAATAATTTAGGACTTTAAAAGTGTGACCACGGTGATTGAGAATAATATTTTGTGTGCACCAAAAAGGGCTATGGACTAGTGCTATGTCACATAATCATGACAATGAGTATATAAAGTGTATTAAAAATAATTGTTATTAAAGTGAATTGAGATCAAGAAATTAATTATATGATTAGTTGGTATGTATTGTGGAATATTATATTTAAAACCTCTACTCTACATGTTTACCACTTCCACCGTCAAAGTAGTTCTTTAAAGCATTAAATAAGACTACTTCACATATACATAGCATTAGATTTGTATGTTAGTGCCTAGTTGCCTAACTTTAGATATACTAAAGTTTTGTTTTACCGACATAAAATTTTCGGACCTCAATTCTCGCATAAATTTGTATGATAACTTAGATTTCCTCTTGGAGAATTCATTCTTGAAGGAAGGTATATGCAGCACCTATTTTGTAGAAGCAACAACGTTATTTCTTTCCATAGCAGTAGCAGTGCCTAGTTGCCTAACTTTAGATATACTAAAGTTTTTTTGTTGCCGACATAAAATTTTCGGACCTCAATTCTCGCATAAATTTGTATGATAACTTAGATTTCCTCTTAGAGAATTCATTCTTGAAGGAAGGTATATGCAGCACCTATTTTGTAGAAGCAACAACGTTATTTCTTTCCATAGCAGTAGCAACGTTTTCCTTCCAATTTCAACAAAGAGCAACCAGTGTTCTTCTCTTATTTCAAAGATTAAGTATAGCTATTTTTCTTCATCGATTTCATGGTTATGACATTGGTTTTATCCGGATCTTAGCAAGTTGGAAATATACCTTGTGGTGAATTATCCTAAGATTGAGGAAAGATTTAATTTTTGTTTGTATACACATTTTGGAGGCAATTTTAACATGTATAAGTTTGTGGATATATAATGAAGTTATGGATGTTGATGTTGAAAGATGAATTGAGCCGTGTAGGGGCTGTTCTAAATAGGCATGGAAAACTTATTTTAAGTTGTGTTATAGTTGTGATTATCATGGATTATATGGCGAAGGGATGAGAAAGTTAAATTTGAAGTTGTGTTGATATGAACATGTTGTTGTTCTTGTTGAATTGAAGGAATTGGAAATATAATTGTACCCATATATTGTTGTTGGTATTTCTGTGTCAACAGGAGAGCAATTGGAAATTGGGATAGGCGAACATATAGGGGAAGTGTTGCCAAATTTTCGCTAAAATTTTAGATGATAGGAAACCTAAACGAGAATATATAAGCTGAAATATAGGTTCTATAAGGATTGGGATATGGACTGTGAACTAGAAAATATGGTACTAACGATGACGTTACTTTTATATAAATAGGCGAAAAGAGCGACGAGGCAAAAAGGATTCACGAATAGTCGCTGACAGGTATGTAAAGTTAACCCTTCTTTCTTTTGGCATGATCTTTATGAAACAAACAGACGACGTATATGTATGATTTCAAAAAAGCTCCTATTCTTAGAGCTACTAGGATGGCTAATGTTCTTGACTCCCAGAAGCTATTTCATTATGTCTTGATACGTGTATATGATTCCAAAAGTTCTATTTTGATATAATCCATAGTGATATTCGAAAGGTACTTGGTATGACTATTGCCTTGATTTTCAAATTATAGCTCGTTTTGATTATTCTATCGAGTCTCAGATGTGTTTTAACTTGCATATGGTTTCTCACTACCCTGCTCGTGCATGCCTCAATATATCTTTCACTGAGTCCCGGGCCAGGACATATTTTCGTGCACAGTTTCACTGCATTGTTCACCGAGTCCCTCACTAGAGGGCCGGGACACGTTATATATATGTATATGATGATATGATGATGTGATGATATGATGATATGATGATATGTTATGGCGGCCAGGAGTGCATATGATGACTTTATTCACCGAGTCCCTCACTAGAGGGCCGGGACACGTTATATATATGATATATGATATTGATATGCATGACTTTCATTTCACAAGACAAGTGTATTGATGTTTTAAAAAGCCATACTTGTTTCTTGTAATCTTTGTTTCAGTTATGATCCTCTTTACTGAATTTCATAATTTACATACTCAGTACATATTCCGTACTGACCCCCTTTCTTCGGGGGACTGCGTTTCATGCCCGCAGGTACAGATAGTCAGTTTGGTGACCCTTCGGCATAGGACTTCTACTCAGCTATCTTGGAGATCTCCGTTGTTCCGGAGTTTAGACTTTCAGTACAGATCTTGTGAGATATATGTATATGTTATACAGGGGTATGGCGGGGCCCTGTCCCGTCATATGTTACTGTTGATACTCTTAGAGGTCTGTAGAGATATATGTGGGTTGTGTACAGGTTTGATCAGCTGTGTCTTTGTTTATGGGTTCTGTTCAGCTGTGTCTATACGATGTGCTGTGGTATGATGTTCGTCTATAGTGGCAGCCTTGTCGTCTTGCATGTGATATTGATATGTGATGGCAGCCTTGTCGGCTTGCGTATTATTTCATGATATGATCAGTTGTGACTCCTCAGGAGACAGGGTATCTGAATATACATATATGATGACACTATGAACCTTCAGAGTTCTTTGTAAAGTTCTGTATTGTTCGTAGTTTCAGTTTGACTATATCTGATAGGTATGTATACGGGTGTCTAGGTCGGGCACCAGTCACGGCCTACGGCGTTGGGTCGTGACAGTTAGGGTTTTGGAGCAAGAAGAGAAGTTACACTCAAGGGTTGTTCATCCATAATATAAGGTGAGTTTTATGACTATTCCATGTTGATTAAGGTATTGGAAGGCTAAGACACTTGAATTGTAGAAAATTATAGGAAATGGGTCACAAAGATGAAAGCAATGAAATTCTTGAGTTGTAGTTGAAATGAATCATGACTATTGAGATGTTGTAGTTATAAGTATGTTATAAATGACACGTAGAACATGGGTTAAGAATTAAATGTGAGAGAACAGAATAGTGAACTATGACCATGGTTATGGAGACATCTAAGTGAAATTATGAAATATGGATAAGGTGGATGAATGATAATTGTTGTCTATTATATTGTGAACGTTGTTATGAATGTTTGGGAGTTGATATAGAGTGTGGGAAAAGTAGTAGAAACAAAGAAAATGCTGCCCAATTTTCCCTAGAAATAGTAACACGTTCTTATAGCCGATTAACTAATGTTAATGCGAATCCTCTTGAAGGTAGAAACGTGGGCATCAAAGGAGAACAAGAAAGCAATAGAGTAGTTAAACGACAAATGAATGTGAGGCTAGTCCTTTCTTTCTATGGCATAAATCCTATGGTATGATTTTCCTTCTTCTCTATGAACTCTCTATATCCCGGAAAGCCAAGAGTCTATGATCATGAATAGCCAAATGAGATAAGAGATGTGTTATGAGTTCGATAATGATGATGATGAGTTAAGTATAAAGATTCTAGAGTTCATGATATGATATTCCTATAACGCTAATGATGTCGTACGTTGTATACACTCACCTCATATGTTATTTCCTTCAAGGTGAGGCAGAGTACCATACAGTTAATGATGTCATTTATTGTATACACTCATCTTACATACTATTTCCTTCAAGGTGAGGCAGAATACTTATAAATGCTCCATAATGGAATCGGGGGTTCACGACCTCATGTCACCCCGACATAGCCATAGATGCTTTCAAGTTCTAATGTATGTTTCAATGAAAAATTTATAATGATGCTAAGTCATGATAGGTCTATAAAATGAGCAATACAGTAAGTTATAATATGCCTATGCTATGTATGAAAATGTTGAATTACGATGAGTGTATGATGATATGATATTACACTGTGCCTATATGGACAGACAGACATACACACCATTATAGTGGGCAGCTTATAACCCGGACGCGGAAGGCCTGGACGCAGGTTTATTATTATCACACCGCACCTATATGAACGGGAAGCTTATACATTATCAAACCGTACCTATATGGACGGGCAGCTTATACATTTATGTATATATGATATGATGATGGATATGAAGTAAGTCAGCATGTGCTATTTCTTTCATAAGTGACAGTCATATACAGTTGCTTCCTTATTGATGCTTCCTTTATCTCATTGACGTACTATTATTGTTTATGCCTCTCATACTCAGTACAATGTTCGTACTGACGTCCGTTTTCTTTAGACGCTATGTTCATGCCCACAGGTAGATAGGGAGGTGATCCTGATCCAGACTCATAGGAGCTAGCAGCTGATTTGAGAGCACTCCATTGTTCGGAGGTGCTTATGATTATTATTTTGTGTACATGTATATTTTGGGCATGACGGGGTCTTGTTCCGTCTTTATGTCTAGCACTCCAGTAGAGGCTCGTATATGCGCAGTATGGGTTATATGGTCTCGCAAGGTCACTACTGTATATGTGCATATATGTGTAGATTATCATTTTGATAGCTGAGAGACGTGTGTATATAAAAGTATTTATGTTCTCAAAAGAGAAATGATTTTCTTATGCTTTGAGTATGAATTTGATAAAATAATGTTTAATAAGTATGATGAGTAGTAGAACGAGTGGTGCTCGGTGGTTAGCCCCGGGTACCCGTCACGGCCCCTGGTCGGGTTGTGACAATTTCTCTCATGTTTTTGCAATTGCCTTGAAGCATACGCAATCACCTTACCATGCTGCATCAACACACGGCCTAGCCCAATGCCTGAAGCATCGCAATAAACAATATATCCTTCGAATCCCTCTGGAAGTGTCAGGACTGGGGCAGTAGTCAATCTATCTTTTAACTCTTGGAAACTACGTTCACAAGCATCTGTCCAATGAAACTTTGTTGATTTCTGGGTCAACTTTGTGAGTGGTGCATAAATAGAAGAAAAAACTTCAACAAATCTCCTGTAATAACCTGCTTTTGGCCAAGTCTTTACGGCCTCAATCTTTTGACTATCTACCCGAATACCATCGGCTGCAACAATGTGCCCCAGAAATGTCACTGAGTTCAACCAAAACTCACATTTAGAAAATATGACGAATAGCTCTCGAGTTTGAAGAACTCTAAGGACGGTACGCAAATGATTCGCATGTTTTACGTCGGATCTAGAGTACACCAAGATATCGTCGATGAATACAATCACAAATAGATCTAAGAAGGGCATGAACACATTGTTCATCAAATCCATAAATACTGCCGGTGCATTAGTTAGCCCAAATGACATTACCTGGAACTCAAAATGGCCATGTCTTGTTCTGAATGCTGTCTTAGGGATATCTTTCTCCCTAACTCTCACTTGATGATACCCGAAACTCAAATATATCTTGGAAAACCATTTGGCACCTTGTAATTGATCAAATAAGTCATCAATCCTTGGAAGAGGATATTTGTTCTTAATCGTCACCTTATTCAATTGCCGATAGTCAATGCACATTCTCAAGGAGCCATCTTTCTTTCGGACAAACAATACAGGTGCTCCCCACGGGGATGAACTAGGCCTAATAAAGCCTTTGTCAAGCAAGTTTTTCAATTGCTCCTTCAACTCTTTCAATTCTGCGGGAGCCATTCTATAAGGAGGAATAGATATAGGCTTGGTGTCTGGTTACACATCAATAGCAAAATCAATCTCCCGCTCAGGAGGAAGGCATGGAAGCTCTTCCGGGAACACATCCGGAAACTCATTTACTACAGGAACTGACTAAAAAGTCGGCGGTTCAGCTTCTACATCTTGAACCCAAACAAGATGATAAATGCATCCATCCATGATCATTTTCCTTGCCTTTAGATAGGAAATAAACCTACCTTTTGGTGACGCAGTATTCCCTTTCCATTCTAAAACTGGTTCTCCCAGAAATTGGAAGCGAACCATTTTCATTCTACAATCAACATTGGCATAGCAAGAAGCCAACCAATCTATGCCCATAATAACATCAAAGTCTACCATTTTTAGCTCATTCAAGTCAACCATAGTAGACGATCACAAATCACAACTATACATCTTCTATATACTCGGCTAACTATTACCGATTCACCAACGGGTGTAGACACCTCAAAAGGTTTGATTGACTCCGGGTCGACTCTAAATCGACCTGCAATATATGAAGTAATATATGACAATGTGGAGCCCGGATCAATCAAAGCATATACATCATAAGAAAATACCGATAATATATCTGTGACAACATCAGGAGAAGACTCAAGATCTTGACGTCCAGCCAAAGCATAAATACGGTGCTGAGGGCCGCTAGAACTGGGGACTCTCCCTCTGCCTCTACCACGGTCGACTGGCGCATGTGAACCTGGCCTCATAGGGCGTACAGACGATGAAGATCCTGCTACTGACCCTAAAGGCTGGGTCCTACCCCTACCATGAACTGAGGGGCACTCACGCATAATATGGCCTGGTCGACCACATGAATAGCAAACCTCTGAACCCAATCGGCATGAACCCCAATGTAACTTCCCACACTGGGAACATCGTGGCAAGTGTGGCCACACCTGACCCGAATCACCTCTAAACTGAGATCCCGAAAAGCTCTGACTTGGCTCGGAATGTGTGGATCTATCAAATCTATGCCCCAAAAATCGTGGAGGCGCACTAGTTATAGAATGGCTCGAATGCCGAGAAAACTTCTGTCAGTGCCCGCCTCTAAACTCACTCATCGAACCCGAAGATCTGGCCCTCTTGCTATGTCCCCTATCATGCTCACGTTCACTTCTTTGCTGTTGGAGACTTTCTTCCAAATTTTGAGCATGGGCCTGAATGCGCGAAATATCCATATTGTCCTGAAGGGACGCCGTCAATCACCTATCCATCAAATGTGGCCCTAGGCCTTTCACAAATCGGTGCACTCGGTCACCCATATCCGCTACTATGGCCGAAGCATACCTAGCCAAAGAATTTAAGTGGAGACTATACTCTAAAGCACTCATGTTACCTTGCTTCAAATTCAAGAATTTATCGGCTCTAGCTCGTCGAACTTCTGGTGGCATATAGTGTCAGAGAAAAGCATCAACAAATTCTTGCCATACCGGGGGTGGTGAAAGGCTCCCCGTGAATCCATCCAAACCGTGTACCAATGGATTGAGACATCCCTCAATCTATATGACGCTAACTCCACCGACTCGGTGTCAGAAGCATGTATCAACTGAAGCGTCCTCAACATACCATCAATAAAATTTTGAGGGTCCTCCTCAGGTTTTGATCCAAAGAATTTTGGAGGGTTTAAGCTAATGAAATCACGGGCCCTTGCACTAACAACCCTATCACCTTGCCCTGCACTTTGCCGCTGAGTCTGAGCAGCTACCAATTGAGTAAGCAAATGAATGACCTCTTTTACATCTTAGCCTAAAGCATCCGGTGGAGGAGCCGGAGGTGGTGGAGCTGGAGCTGAGGCTCCCTCACGCTCCTCAGAAATAGGCACTGTCTGGGAGGACTGAGATTGAGCCATATTTTGGGACTCACTATTCTCTACAACTGTTGGCGGTACTCTATCAGCCTGCTTCTCTGCCGCTGTCTTGCCCTTTTGGGCTGCCGTAGCCTTAATCTTTACAGGCATCTCTAAAATACATAATACACGGTTAAGGAGAAGGAAGATCTTATATCATAGCTCTATCGCACGATGTTATGAAGGAAAAAGGTCAATCATTCCTAAAATGCCCGCAGCCTCTTGTTTATAAGTGTGGCGTGCAACACACCCATTACCAAGACTCTACTGGACACGGCTCGTAGACACACCCTAGGACAGAACTGCTCTGATAACACTTTTGTCACGACCCAACCGGAGGGCCGCGATGGGCACCTGGTGATAGCCTACCCGGGCACCTCTTAACATACCTTTACGTTTATCTCTAGGTGAGCCACATGTTAAATCATACATTTCTATTCATCCATCGAACTAATCCCATTGAACAACAATACCTTTATATGATCATTGGCATTTATGCCCATGTTAATGTATATAAGCCGACGAGGCTAACAAAATGATGTACAAAATATAGGCCGACAAGGCCAAACACATATAACCATATACACATGTCTACGAACCTCTAAGAAGAGTATGTCATATCATATCGGCGGGATAGGACCCCGCTGTCACACCCTAGACCCGCTAGGGTGTGATGGGCACCCGACTCCATATTCGGAGCCGAGCGAACCCGCTGACTCTTATTAGAGACGTAATCCCTGGACATTTAATCAAACAAAATTGACAAATAAAATAAATGCTTTCAGAAGTATTCTCTTTCATAGTACTCAAACCAAACAAAATCTGTAAACATATGGAATTTATCATACAACACAGAAGGACACATCGGCTGATGGAGCCGCTTACAGAACTGACAACCGATAACCACGACTCTGTCTGCAAAGTCTCTAACATTAACCAGACGTCATAACACATATACTCTTACTCGGCGGCACTCCAGAACAAGTGGAGCTTGCCAACTCCGCTGGAACATCTTCTGTAATGACTTCTACTCATCTGGCTGTACCTGCGCAGCATGAAACGCAGCCCCCGAAGAAAAGGGGGTCAGTACGGAATATGTACTGAGTATGTAAAGCAGGAAATATAGAAAACAGAACCATAACCGGAACAGATAGTACGAAAACTAAGTACAGGATACAGAATAGTAAGACGTTTGCTTTTCAAACACAAAACATAGTTACCGATATCGTACATCATATATGCATATAACAGATCCATGCATGCGTGCTCGTAGAACATCATATAGTGTATTGCTGCGGAACGTGCAGCCCGATCCATAATCATACATATACCGTACCCGGCCCTCTACTGCGGGGCGCGGTGAAAAGAATCATATGCCATCCTGTCCACCACCCCGTCATCATGTCATCATATCATACATAACATGCCCCGACCCGCAGGTGAGAGGGACTCGGTGAACAATGCAGAGGAGTACGCACGAGAACATATCCTGGCCCGGGCTCAGTGAAATCCAACTGAGGCTTGCACGAACGGAATAATGCGAAACCATATGCACACAAATTAAGACTCGATAGACGAGCATACTTACCGACTCCTGAAGGCTCAGAAACAAATCTCTTTTGGGTATCATATGGATCAAATCAAATATAACTTTTAGAATCATATGTACATATCAAAGTATATTAAAGACTCAATGGAATAGTTAAACGTACTATCATTTGGAAAATCAAAACGTTAATCATACCAATTGTCTTTCGAATGCCATTCGGAAACATATCAAACAGAACTTTGGACATTTACGCATACAGGACCCTTTAGAGACAAAACTCAGAATTCAAGAGTAGAATTACCCCAAAGTGCATATCATATCATACCTTATGTGGCTCTAGGACATGCCAAAGAAAGAAAGGGTAAGCCTTACATACCTGTTCCACGTCCTGTTAGCTATGCTTATTTTTCCAGGCTTGCTAGTCTACATACAAAAGAATTCACATAATCATTAAATTCATTGTCATTCACTTGTCTTAACTTCTCAAATAAATTCACTTATATTCTGCCGAAATTTCGGCAGCATCTCCCCTGTAAATACACCATCCCCGAGAATCTAACCGGCCAATTTTTATCAACCAACAATCCGAGAATGCAACTCGGCCAAATTATCCACAATAATACTAACAATCATGCCAACGACTTCAACAATTATTTCGAAATACGTTCTAACATTAACAACTCTTGCCAATGACCTTACAAACACAATTCAAGAATACTTCAAACAAATCATACAATATTCAAAACAATCTAGACAATATGCCGTTTCACCCGAAACCTTCCAAAAGCAACAAGAACCATAACAACACACTTCCTTCTTTCAAATCCAATTACAACAACTCAACTTGAAATCTTCCAACACATGTCTCATTTCCAATATTCATGAAGTATATTTACAACATACACATTAGCAACTCTGTTCTTATAATTATAAGAAACCATATTAACGTCGCATTTACTTCTTCCATAATCCACAAACGATTACAACTTCATTTTCAAGCCACCAAACTTTCATTTATCATCGTAGAATCCACATCAACAACAACTAGAATATCAAATGAAATCAATTCACCATAACTTACCAAAACAACCCCTTATTCGGCCACAACAACAACATACATATTTTTCATGAATTTTCATCTATTTCTACTTATTACCACCCCTTTTCTATATTTATACTTAAGTCCCTGCAATATGAATAGGGACACATGGCCATGGATGGGGCCCACTTTTTATGTCACATGGCCAAAGTGGCATCTCAAGAATTTTCTTGAACACTTTGGTCCTTCAAGAACATTCTTGAACACTTGTGAAATTACCATTTTGCCCTGAGCTCTTCGCAATATTACCATGGCCATTTTGCGAATTTCCCTTTTTGCCCTTAGTCTTTCTCAATATTTTCATACTAATAATGTTCATAAATAATATTCATAACAACTTGTATATTAAAATAATTTTGGAAAAATGGTCTTGCCTTCAACATACCACGACTACCTCGAAATTTCCGAACGTATAAAATGCGGGCTATAACATCCTCCCCCCCTTTAGAACATTCGTCCTCGAATGTTCAAATAATCTTATAGGGCCTTGTAACACTTCGGGAGGGGTCCTTCTTATAGTTGTCCTTTCCTTCATGCCCATTTCTTTCTTCCACCCTATCTCCTTTATAATCGAACTCCTCGGTCTTCACATAAGTTCTTCTTCCGTGTCATGGGTTTTCTAACCCACTGTGCCAAGTTAGTATCCTTGTCCTTCCCGGATCACCTCTTCTCTGTTACTGTTTCGTCATAGTACCTTAACAAGAGCCACGTATTTGGTACGCAATCTTCACTTAATGATTCAATATGGCCACAGGTTGTTCCTTACTCTTATTTTATCTATAGTGTTGCAGTCTCGGTTATCATGCCATAAATATTCATCGGCTTTTGGTGTTCTCTTTTCCTCGCTCCCTGTTTCTTTATATCTTCGTCACTATCCCCTTTTTAATCTTTCATTCCATATATTTATCCAAAACGTATATACATAATATTTCTTTACCATTATCATCCGTCGCAGTCCAGTTATCCTTATGGTAGCTTATGATCGAAGTTCGTTTGACTTCTCAATTCGCAATATCTTCAAGTCCTTACTACAACTTTTTCTTTATTTCCTTTTCTCACATTTCTCGCCACAAGTATACTTTTCTTCAATTTCCTTGTGCTGGCGCTCACTTCATCCTTCATTTTTCCGGTGGGGATTTCCTTTCAATTATGATCGAGCATCGCTTTGCATCGATAATTCATATAAATTCATAGCGTACATTCCCATGCTCCGTATCATTAATGGCCCATGAACTATTTCTTAGTATCCAATGAACCCTTCTTGCTCCTTCACAATGCTACGTTCTTTCTTTCTTTCAAAAATTTCCAAACCACCAATCGTAGGTGCTTCTATTACAATAGTCGTTGTCATCCGAAATATCCTGTGAGTCTTATCATCCTCTCCGTTATTCTTTGTAAACTTATCTTGTAAGCATTTTCTTGCTCTTTTATTACTCCTTTAAAACATATCACTGCGTACTTAGGTATGACGCCAGTTTGCCCGATAGGAGGGATTCAAATCATGGCATAACCATGTCATAGTTCATGTTGGCAAGAAGCATTCTCTTAAGGTATCTTCCATTCTTTCCCTTCATGTCGGCCTCACGGTGCACTCATTGTCAATTCGTTTCTACTTCTTCCATGTATTCTTTTGATGTGCCGACATGTTTCGAATTCTTGTCCCAAGCTAATAAATTTTCCTCTTCAGGAGCCTATCAGTTTTGCGGTTCCTTTTCAAGTCTAACATAATGTGATCTCCCCCCTTTTTAGGGGTTCCTCATATGCCAACAGTCCTTTTGTAAGGTCTTCGTTTATAGCTTACGTACTCGTAATTCTTCTTAACTATGCGCTCGTATCGCAGCTGCGCATCCATGCTTTTCGAGCACCCAATTGCTCTTGCCCTTAGCATAAAATCCTTATAGTTTATGATTTCTCTATCCTCGCTCATTATCCTTATTCTTTCCTTGGCGCGTAATCGAGTTCCTATTGCTAACTCGTTAAGGTATCCTTCTTACGCCTATGATTAGAGGTTTCCAATTGCCCTATGCCTAAACGCTCTCCTCTTCCTTTGACCAACCCATTTATATTTTTTTCCCACTTTTATTCTTAACCTTCCTTAGGTCCCTTCCTCCTCAGACACTTTTCTTTTCTTGTTATTTTCCTTTTGTGATATCGGCTCTGAAGTTCGTGGACTTTTACTTTAAACACGCAAATCCGTTTTATTCTTGATTTATTCTTTTGGAAATCTCTTCCATGTTCGAGGCAGCCGTATTAATCTTATCCGACGCTTATCTCTCTATATGCCTCTCAAGGCCTAAATCTCCTAACATCGTCACAAGGCCCAAGAATTCTTCCTCTTACCTCACGTTCCTTGTCGTGGTCACTATTCTTTTAGCTCCACTTATTTAAATCGGTTTTCGAACCTCACACATTCCTCTTTTGTTCTATACTACCACACTCTATCCTTTTCACATGCCTACCTTTAAATTTTTATCCAGTTAGTCTCGTACCTTGCCGGTAATTTCTCTCGGGGGTTTCATTCATCGAGGTTTTCTTACCTTCCACTCTTTTCTGACATTTTAGTCTCCTTGTCTTCCATTTACTCACATTCTTTCTTTTCCAAATATCGTGGTATTAAAATTTCCAACCTTAACCTGTAATAAAATAACATCAGCTTACTTTATAATACATGTACCCTATCTCTTCTTGTTACTTGAACTTCGGTATCCTTACTCTATTGATGCCTTCCATATCTTAGCACCGGTCGCTGGGACACACGTGTCCACTGATACAATCACAGATGAGATATTATGCGCATTCATATATATACATATAATTATTATCAACTAGCCCACAAAATACTTCCAAACGTCATTCAAGCCTATCCTAATTCCAAAGTTGTGGCATACTTTCTGTCTCTTCTCTAGTCTAGCCTGTCGCGTGCTATGTGGCTCCTTATAATCTCCAACCATCCCGTATACTCTAGTTTCCTTTAGGTTACTCTATCTTTTCATTTGTCTCTTGGATCTACATTTGTGAAATTTTTTAGTATACTTCCCAGGGGGTCACCCATCCCAAAGTTGCTCCCACCTTAGCACGCTTAACCTCGAAACTTCGATGGAATCCGGTGCCTTAATGTTGATATAATCGCGTCCACTTCCTCGTATAACCTTTATTACATAATCTGGAGCAAGTCAAAGTTTTACAGATTCCGAGGCATGTTCGTAACACGTCCTTTCTGTTACAATTACTATTTTACCCTTTTCGATCTTCAATATTCATCTTTCACCTGTGAGTATGGTTACCTTTTATCCCAGATCTCCAGACTCTCGATGGTGGGGAACACGCCTTTGTTGTCGTTACTTATAAATGCTTAGGTATCCGTATATTCAGATTTCCACTCACCATCCGTACATAATTTACAGCAAACTAATTGTCGACTTTCTCTGAATCCTAAGACAGGCCTGGTTCCTCTTATACCATTCTTTCCTTTCAAAATCTGTACACAACAAATATCAACAGTGCCTCACAAAACATAAGGTTATGTATCACATTCCCGCCATTCAGGGCTTCCAATTCCGAATAACAAAATGAGTATATCAAAACTTACCTTTGTGACTTCCCGTATCACCACTTACCTCCTTCCGTCGTATGTAAGCCTTACATAAGGAATTACATTTTCCTATGACTTGGCTCTATCGCACGATCTAAGACAGGAAGAAGGTCAACAATCCCTAGATGCCCCGTAGCCTCCTGTTTATAAATGTGGCGCGCTTCACACCATAAACAAGACTCTACTGGACACGACTTTGCAGACAACTCCTAGGACAGACCTGCTCTGATACCACTTTGTCACACCCTAGACCCGTTAGGGTGTGATGGGCACCCGACCCCATATTCAGAGCCGAGCGAACCCGCTGGCTCTTATTACAGACAAAATCCCTGGACATTTAATCAAACAAAATTGACAAATAAAATAAATGCTTTCAGAAGTATTCTCTTTCATAGTACTCAAACTAAACAAAATCTGTAAACATATGGAATTTATCATACAACACAGAAGGACACATCGGCTGATGGAGCCGCTTACAGAACTGACAACCGATAACCACGACTCTGTCTGCAAAGTCTCTAACATTAACCAGACGTCATAACACATATACTCTTACTCGGCGGCACTCCAGAACAAGTGGAGCTTGCCAACTCCGCTGGAACATCTTCTGTAATGACTTCTACTCATCTGGGTGTACCTGCGCGGCATGAAACGCAGCCCCCGGAGAAACGGGGGTCAGTACGGAATATGTACTGAGTATGTAAAGCAAGAAATACAGAAAACAGAACCATAACCGGAACAGATAGTACGAAAACTAAGTACAGGATACAGAATACCATGACGTTTGCTTTTCAAACACAAAACATAGTTACCGATATCGTACATCATATATGCATATAACAGATCCATGCATGCGTGCTCATAGAACATCATATAGTGTATTGCTGCGGAACGTGCAGCCCGATCCATAATCATACATATACCGTACCCTGCCCTCTACTGCGGGGCGCGGTGAACAGAATCATATGCCATCCTGTCCACCACCCCGTCATCATGTCATAATGTGATCATATCATACATAACATGCCCCAGCCCGCAGGTGAGAGGGACTCGGTGAACAATGCAGAGGAGTACGCATGAGAACATATCCTGGCCCAGGCTCAGTGAAATCCAACTGAGGCTTGCACGAACAGAATAATGTGAAACCATATGCACATTAATTAAGACTCGATAGATGAGCATACTTACCGACTCCTGAAGGCTCAGAAACAAATCTCTTTTGGGTATCATATGGATCAAATCAAATATAACTTTTAGAATCATATGTACATATCAAAGTATATTAAAGAGTCAACGGAATAGTTAAACGTACTATCATTTGGAAAATCAAAACGTTAATCATACCAATTGTCTTTCGAATGCCATTCGGAAACATATCAAACAGAACTTTGGACATTTACGCATACAGGACCCTTTAGAGACAAAACTCAGAATTCAAGAGTAGAATTACCCCAAAGTGCATATCATATCATACCTTTTGTGGCTCTAGGACATGCCAAAGAAAGAAAGGGTAAGCCTTACATACCTGTTCCACGTCCTGTTAGCTATGCTTATTTTTCCAGGCTTGCTAGTCTACATACAAAAGAATTCACATAATCATTAAATTCATTGTCATTCACTTGTCTTAACTTCTCAAATAAATTCACTTATATTCTGCCGAAATTTCGGCAGCATCTCCCCTGTAAATACACCATCCCCGAGAATCTAACTCGGCCAATTTTTATCAACCAACAATCCGAGAATGCAACTCGGCCAAATTATCCACAATCATGCCAACGACTTCAACAATTATTTCGAAATACGTTCTAACATTAACAACTCTTGCCAATGACCTTACAAACACAATTCAAGAATACTTCAAACAAATCATACAATATTCAAAACAATCTAGACAATATGCCGTTTCACCCGAAACCTTCCAAAAGCAACAAGAACCATAACAACACACTTCCTTCTTTCAAATCCAATTACAACAACTCAACTTGAAATCTTCCAACACATGTCTCATTTCCAATATTCATGAAGTATATTTACAACATACACATTAGCAACTCTGTTCTTATAATTATAAGAAACCATATTAACGTCGCATTTACTTCTTCCATAATCCACAAACGATTACAACTTCATTTTCAAGCCACCAAACGTTCATTTATCATCGTAGAATCCACATCAACAACAACTAGAATATCAAATGAAATCAATTCACCATAACTTACCAAAACAACCCCTTATTCGGCCACAACAACAACATACATATTTTTCATGAATTTTCATCTATTTCTACTTATTACAATAACAACCAACATACTACATAAAATTAATCCATTCTTTCTACACAACATCACACATACACGGCCAACACTACACATATACGACCACACTTCAACATCATTCTTTCAAGAATTTCATTCATTTCCACACACTCTAACATGCATAAATCATGCATACATATGTAAAAGAAGATTGAATCTCACCTTTTTCACTTAATTCCCCAACTTGGATAGGGCTTGAGATTGCACCAAAAGAATGGTTTGCTTGCTCCAACAACTATACCACGTCGTAGAGGACCTTCCAATTGATAGAAAAGCTAGAACAAAATAATTTTTCATTACCAAAATCCATAGGGGCCATTTTCGGCTGAGCTTGGCGGAATCTCCCCATCTTGTTTTCTCAAGTTTCTTGAATTTTCAATGAAGACAACTATGTCTTATTTTTACCACCCGTTTTCTATATTTATACTTAAGTCCCTGCAATATGAATAGGGACACATGGCCATGGATGGGGCCCACTTTTTATGTCACATGGCTAAAGTGGCATCTCAAGAATTTTCTTGAACACTTTGGTCCTTCAAGAACATTCTTGAACACTTGTGAAATTACCGTTTTGCCCCTAGCTCTTCGCAATATTACCATGGGCCATTTTGCGAATTTCCCTTTTTGCCCTTAGTCTTTCTCAATATTTCCATACTAATAATGTTCATAAATAATAGTCGTAACAACTTGTATATTAAAATCATTTTGGAAAAATGGTCTTGCCTTCAACATACCACGACTACCTCGAAATTTCCGAACGTATAAAATGCGGGCTATAACACCCGTTATGCCCATGATTATGTACACAAAAGAATCAATACCAAAAGCTATAGCTTCGAATGAAATGAAGCTCCGCTATGTAGCCCCTGATAATGTAACTATGGATCAAGTCTGTCTCCCTGGACACCTACGGGCATGACGCAGTGTCCACAAACAAAAGGACGTCAGTACGAAGAATGTACTGAGTATGTATAGAATGATCAATATCAATATAGAAGAATAATAAGCAACATAAGAAATAGCATAAGATGGGAGATAGTAGAATCATCATCATAAGCACTTACTTGCTTCTTATGGGGACTTTCCATTTCTAACGCGTATTCGTGTACATACATCCATATCCATATCCGTACTCATATCCGTACTCATTTACATTGCGTCCATAATCGTATTCATATACATAGTATTATTCATATTCATATTCATACTTATATCTATATCATATACATAACCATATCATATACATAGCATGCCCGACCACGAAGGTTCGGTGTTTCACATACCCGACCATGGCTAGGCTCAGTTATCATACATACTTGGCCCACCAAGACTCAAGGTTACACATACCTGGCCCTACCAAGGCTTCAGGGTTATCCGTACCCAACTGCAGAGGTGCACGCGCGTTACATAAATATATATATATACATTCTACCCAAGCTTATCAGCTCGGGGGTACATAATAGTCATACATAGGCACATACACATAATAGCTCGTAAACATCTTTACTATTATCATCACTATCATCATCGTCATCATTATTGTTATCGCCATTATGGTCGTTATGATTATCGTTATCACTATCATCGTCGTTCATTTCCTCTATCCTTATAGGATTACTCGTCATATGGGGAACTTAGTACAATCGTAATACATATCGAGAATCATAAGCTTAGTAGCTTTTGAAGATAGAGTCATTTGGAGGACATCATAGACTTATAGAAGATTTAGATGATTGGCGAAAGAACCATGCCTTATGAAAGAAAGGTTAGCCTTACATACCTTTCCGTTCAACTATTTTACCACTTGCACGTTCTCCTTCAACGCTCACATTCTACCTTCATTAAAGTTATACTATCATTAGAAATCGATAGCTAGCATACACGACTAAAACTAGAGAAAATCGGAAAACATCTCCTTTATTTATACGACGTTCCTCCATATGGTATATCAACTCCCAAACATCAATAATACATTCACAAATTAATAATGATAGTCTTTATTCATCCATATTATCCATATCTCTCAATTCACTTCCAATTATCCATATCTATGGTCATAACACACATTTACATTCATTCATATACAATGTCTATCCCATGTTCTTAACATCATTTATAACATGTCCATATCACAACACATCAAGAATCATGACTCAATTCAAGCTATTTCTCAAAATGGCACAACTTCTCATTCATGACCCATTTTTCTATATCCTTCTACAATCCAAGTATTTCATCTTTCAAATACCTTAAACAACATGGAAATACCATAAATCTTACCTTAGATGTTGTAGGAACAAGCTTTGGGTGGAAATACTTCACTTGAGCCAAAACCCTAGTTCATCTCCAATGAGATTTCTTAACTTGGATGATCTTTAATGGGTTTCCCACACTTGATTCACTTAGTTTATGTTGTTGATCACTAATATCTCTTGAATTCTTGTGGAATAAATGTAGAGAGATATTTTAGAGAGAAGGGGTGTGATATGGAAATTAAATGAAATAAGACTTGATCCCTCATTAAATACACCAATCTGTTCCCGACCAGATCTACAGACCAACATACGGTCCGTATAAATTATACTGACCGTATGTCTGGCCGTAGAATTGGTTCAGAGAATTGTGACAATCTAGGCTGATTGTACAGTCCAACATACGGTCCGTATGTTTTATACGGCCAGTATGTTTGGCCGTATAATCCCCAGTGTTCCGATCCTTATGGAACCCTCTTAGCACTTGTTTATCACCTCATTAACAATCTAAGGGATGTTATAAATCTTATCCAAAGCATTATTAAATCCTCATTAACTTGTTACTCATAATTCCTTTTCGATACCTATCGTGAGCCTTGCTGTCACGACCCAACCCCGTAGGCCGTGACTAGTGCCCGATCTGGGCACTCAAACGCATTCTAGTATATGGCAGAAGCCGACAAGGCTTTATTCTAAATTTAGATAATTTCCAGAAAAATTTCGGCAGAGTTTCCTTTATTTTACGGACTATCCCAAATACCCTGCACGCAGAAAATACCAACAAAGGCCACACAGGGCCAACAGAGCAACATTTAAATATATGCGGACCGGCCGCCGTGGCGAATGGGATCGCCCAAACACAACACATACACATATCTGTACAGAAAGATCCCAACCCACAAACATGTCCACAGACCTCTAACAGACCGACAGAATCATAAGACGGGACAGGGCCCCGTCATACCCAGAACAATGTACATATCAAGATAGCAGTGACAGACTGTACCAAAAGTGGGCTCTGAAGAAGAGAGCGCCCCAAAATAGTAGAATGAGGTCCTAAGCGGACGGATCAGCAAACCTGTCGTCGGTACCTGCACGGCATGAAAACGCAGCCCCCGAGGAAAGGGGGTCAGTACGAAATATGTACAGAATATGTAAAGCCTGAGTTGCAGAAACAAAATCATAACTGGTATAGAACGTACAGAAAGTAAACAGAAAATACAAAGTATCAGATATATATTTTCAAAACATGCGGAGTGTGTACAGAAACATATGTCATATCAAATCCGGCCCCTGCCAAGGGACTCGGCAGATAGAACGTGGCCACCCTCCCGACGCTGGTGCCACAACACAGAAGAATCAGAATAGGGGCATAACCCCGTAACATAATATGTCATATCAGATGGCCGTAGTAAATCATATCAGAACAAACGTACATGGCACAACATACTCCATAAACCCATGTACGCGTATACCTGCCCCCTCACGTCGAGGCACGACGAACAATGCAGGGGATTGCGCTTGACAACATATCCTGGCCCGGGCTCAGTGTGGGAATCATTGGGGCATCCACGAATGGAGTAGTGAGAGACTAATGCAATTAAAATGTCATAAATGTTTTCAAGGACTCAATGAGGCATATCAAGGGCAAACAAATCCAATGAAGTCGGACGGGATCATAATAAAAGCATTTCGGACATCATAATAAATTACAGAAGTATAACCTTCCTGAAGTCGTTCCGAGTGTCAAAATAATTTATCAGACTTAATAGAATATTTAAAACCATATTCGTTAGGTAATTAAAAGGGTAGTCGAAACGTTTCTTTCAAAAATCGTTCGAAAAGGAGACTTTAGTACATTAAGGGCAAAATCGGGAATAGCGGGCCCACCTCGGAACAAGCAAGGCGGTGGGCTCAAATTACGCCCTTTAAGCTTATGGGGTCACCTATAAAGGTTCTACGGACATTCTATAGCTTTTCAAGGAGTTTAGAGAAAGTCTACATAATTTCAGGAAAAGCATATCAAAATGGTTCAATTCTACTGAAGGAAAAACTGAGATTTTCTCTTGCGGATTCCGATGGCCAAGAAGGTCTTTTGAGGCCCGAATCCGATCCTATAACACTTAGACATGCCAAAAGAAGGATCAGGGTAGCTTTACATACCTTTCAAGCTCCTTACGCCTTTCCAAACTCACTCTCCGTTTCGTCGAAAATCTGCAAATGGTCACATTTACCAATTGTAAGCTATAGATGCTACGAATTCAATTCAACTCATATTTGTCTACCGAAATTTCGGCAGCACTTCCCCTATACATATAGCACACCCGAGAACTTAACTCGGCTCACAATCATCAACAACAACCCAAACAACAACATCAACATCAACAACAAACATTAGAAACACAATATGGCAACACTAGTTCTACTTGCCGACCTAATGCCATTATCTTCATTTCAACTTCAATTTCCAAACCAATTTCAATGATTTCACATTCATTATCAAACTAGATCATCACAACATAGTTTAGAAGAGTTTCATATCGTTTCCTTAAATTATACACACGATATACATAATATACGAACTTTCCGTCGAAGTCATAACTCATTCAAAACTTCTAATCTTTGGCATACATATTCATGACATGGTTTCATCTTCCAAATTCATCAACAACAATCATGACTTGCAACCTAACAACTTCATTTTCGCAATGTCGTAAGATCGTACTAAAACGACATATGTTTCTACATTCCATTTCAATACTAACTTATATCATTCTATCTTCATTTACATTGTAAACATCACAATAACACACTAACATACTAAACAACTTAATTCATTACCATTCCAAGTCCACATATCCTACGGCCATATGCTCCATTCATCAACTTCAACCAAATTCATTTCACTTCCAATTCCCATATGCATTTCATCACAACCATAACTAGAATATAACATGAATTCAACACATTATAGCTATAGAATTCATACATACACACGGCTACACATCATATTCCAAACCCACTTTACAAACTTCCATTTTTCCATACAATCAACACATTTCTATATGCTACAACACAACCAAGACTTTGTAACACAAGAATAAGGAATAAATTCTCACCTTTTCCTCAAGTCTTCTTCACTTGAACTTGTGTTCACTTTGATGAAATAAGGTCTCCTTTCTCCAAACCAACTACACCAAGTTGAAAAGGGCACCCACTTTAGTAGGAATCCAACAAGAACAAAATTTTAGAAGCAAGATTTTTGGTGGCAAATTTTCTATGGCCAAGCCGAACCCTCCCCTTTTTTTTTTCTCTTGTTTTTGCTTTGTTCTTTAATGAATCTTCTAAGGGATGAAGATGGTATAATATATGATATATACACTATGGTCCCTTAGTTAATTTTTACACGTGGAAAAATTAATAAAACATGGGCTTGGGCCACTAAGTTGGCCCGCCACCCTTCATCATTGGGCCTAATTTTTCTTTCAATTATTTGGGCCCAATGGATTATAATTCCCGTTTTGTAATTCCCAAAACTAATTTTCGAAATCCCAAATTTTCCCTTAGCGTTCCTCGACACTTCCATATTAATATTCTTTCATAACAACTCAAGGGTTACATAAATTCAATTATGACCTTACTTCATACAAGTCCAAATTATTTCCAATTTTCCAAGGGTGTGAAAACACGGGATATAACATACTCCCCCCCTTTAGAACATTCGTCCTCGAATATAAAATTAATCTTATAGGGTTTGAAAACACTTTGGGGGAGTTCATGGTTACAAACAACACATATGACATACGATTGGCATTGAAATGAAATTAAGCCGGGGTTTAAGGTTACCTGTGGACACAGGGAACAGATGAGGATATTTCTTCTTCATTTCTTCCTCGGACTCCCAGGTCATTTCCTCCCTATTATTATTCCGCCACAGCACCTTAACAGAGGCTACATCCTTGTTCCGGAGCTTTCTTACCTGGCGGTCCAAAATGGCTACGGGCTGCTCCTCGTAAGATAACTGCTCCGTCACCTGAATATCATCCGCAGGAAATATCCTGGAGGGATCACCAATGCATTTGCGGAGCATAGACACATGGAATACCGGATGTACCGCTTACAAATCTGATGGCAGATCTAACTCATAGGCGACATTTCCAATTTTTCTAATAATCTGATAAGGCCCAATATAACGCGGACTAAGCTTACCCTTTCTGCCGAACCGCATTACGCCTTTCATAGGCGATACCTTTAGAAATACCCAATCACCAACCTGGAATTCCAAAGGACGACGCCGTTTATCAGCGTATGATTTCTGTCGACTCTGGGCTGCCAATAGTCGCTCCCGGATAAGTTTCACCTTATCAACTGCCTGCTGGATCATATCTGGGCCGATTAATTCTGTCTCGCCAATATCAAACTAGCCAATAGGTGACCTGCATTTCTTACCATATAAAGCCTCGTACGGAGCCATCTGGATGCTGGAATGGTAGCTGTTATTATAAGAAAATTCAATCAATGGCAAGTGATCCTCCCAGCTTCCTCTGAAATCAATAACGCAGGCCCGCAACATATCTTCAAGTGTCTGGATAGTGCGCTCGGCCTGTCCGTCACTCTGAGGATGAAAAGTTTTGCTCAGGCTCAGCTGAGTCCCTAATCCTTCCTGAAAAGATCTCCAGAAGTTCGCTGTGAACTGAACACCTCTGTCAGTGATAATAGATATAGGAACTCCATGAAGCTTCACTATTTCTTTAATATAAAGCCTGGCATAATCCTCGGCGGAATAAGTAGTTCTGACGGGGAGAAAATGGGCTGATTTTGTCAGCCTATCAACAATAACCCAGATGGAATCATACTTCCGTGGAGTGCGAGGCAAACCTATAATGAAGTCCATATTAATAATCTCCCACTTCCATGTCGGAATTTCCATTTCATGCAACAGCCCACCCGGTTTCTGGTGTTCGATTTTGACCTGCTGACAATTTGGGCACTGGGCGACGAATTCTGCGATATCCCGTTTCATGCCATCCCACCAGTATAGGCATCGGAGATCATGGTACATCTTCGTAGACCCAGGATGGACCGAATAGCGAGCATAATGTGCCTCGCTCATACCCTGCTGCCGAAGACCTGCAATATCAGGTACACACAACCTGCCCCTGAATAATAAAGTCCCGTCCGGAGTGAACTCGAACGGAGTCTTCTCCTTATCATAGGCTGTGTCTCTGTATCGAGCCAAAACAGGATCTTCATATTGATGCCGCTTGATATCTTCCTTAATAGATGATTCAGAAACCCCTCGGACAGAAATCCGTGTACCTCCAGATTCGGCCAGACAAACCCCAAGATTAGCCAACTGATGAAGATCACGCACTATCTCTCTCCTGTCTGGTTGTAAATCTGCCAACCTGCCCATAGATTTCCGGCTAAGCGTATCTGCCACAACATTAGCCTTCCCCGGATGATATAGAATATCCACATCATAGTCCTTCAGGAGCTCCAGCCACCTCCGCTGCCGCAAATTAAGCTCTTTCTGCTTGAAAATATACTGGAGACTCTTATGATCTATATAGATATCAAGATGAACGCCATATAAATAATGTCTCCATATCTTCAGGGCATCGATCATCGCTGCAAGCTCCAGATCGTGAGTAGGGTAATTCTTTTCGTGCTTTTTCAATTGCCGGGAAGCATAAGCTATAACTCTGCCGTGCTGCATCAATACACAGCCCAATCCCACGCCAGAAGCGTCACAATAAATAACATATCCATCGGGTCCCTCTGGAAGAGTCAGAACTGGGGCTGTAGTCAGCTTCTCTTTCAGCAACTGGAAGCTTCGTTCACAAGCATCAGTCCACTGGAACTTGGCTCCCTTCTGAGTTAGCCTTGTCAAAGGCGCTGAAATCGAAACAAACTTTTCCACAAATCTTCTGTAATAGCCAGCTAACCCTAGGAAACTACGTACCTCTGTGGGCGTCGTGGGTCTGGGCCAATTTTTCACCGCCTCAATCTTCTGTGTATCCACCCGGACACCATCAGCTGCAATAATATGCCCCAGGAATGCCACTGAAGCCAGCCAGAATTCACATTTAGAAAATTTTGCATATAATTTCTGATGCCGAAGTACCCCTAATACCACTCTCAGATGATCTGCGTGCTCTGCCTCGGATCGAGAATAAACCAGGATATCATCGATAAATACAATTACGAACATGTCTAATAACGGCCTGAATACCCGGTTCATTAAATCCATGAATACTGCAGGATCATTAGTCAGCCCAAAAGACATAACTCTGAATTCATAATGCCCATATCTGGTCCAGAATGTTGTCTTAGGAATATCGGCCTCCCGTACCCGTACCTGATGATAGCCAGACCGAAGATCTATCTTCGAAAAATACTTGGCGCCCTGCAACTGATCAAACAAATCGTCAATTCTGGGGAGGGGGTATTTATTCTTTATGGTTACCTTATTCAGCTGTCGATAATGAATACACATACGCAACGACCCGTCTTTCTTACGCACAAATAATACCGGGGCTCCCCAAGGTGAAGTACTGGGTCTAATGAAGCCTTTTTCTAACAGATCCTTCAACTGCTCTTTCAGTTCTTTCAATTCTGCCGGTGCCATTCTGTACGGGGGAATAGATATCGGCTGAGTATCTGGAAGCAAATCAATAGTAAAATCTATCTCCCGCTCTGGAGGAAGGCCTGGAAGCTCTTCTGGGAACACATCTAGAAATTCATTAACCACGGGAACTGACTGAAAAGTCGGCGTTTCTGCTGTCAAGTCTTGTACCCTAACCAGATGATAAAAATAACCCTTTCTGATAATTTTCTTCGCCTTAAGGTATGAAATAAACTTACCTTTCGGCGATGCTGTATTACCGGCCCATTCTATAACTGCTCCCCGGGAAACTGGAAATGAACTACCTTATTTTGGCAGTCAACATTAGCATAACAGGAGGCTAGCCAGTCCATTCCCATAATAACATCGAACTCGACCATATCTAACTCCACCAGATCTGCCTTAGTGTCACGACCACATACAATTACAGAACAATTCTTATATACCTGTTTTGCTACAATAAAGTCCCCAATCGGTGTGGCTACCTCAAACGGCTCTATAGGTTCAGATGTTATACCAATTTTACAACAAACCAGAGGCGAAATATATGACAAAGTCGAACCTAGATCAATCAATGCATACACAGACCGAGAGAAAACTAATAATGTACCTGTAACGACATTAGGCGATGCCTCCTGATCCTAGCGGCTGGACAGAGCATAGATGCGGTTCGAAGGACCGCTAGTACAAGAAGCTCCACCACGGCGTCTTCCGCGACCCGCTGGTGCTGAAGTACCCGGCCCCGTAGGGCGCATAGCCACTGATGAAGATGAAGACCCGGTGGCTGATCCGGTAGGCTGCGCTGCACCACCCGAACTACCCTTATACGGGCAATCTCTCACAGAATGGCCCTGACGACCACAAGAAAAACATGCACCGGTGGCTCTGTAGCACTCTCCCGGATGGTATCTGCCACAATTACAACACTGAGGCCTGGGTGGCCTCGTTTGACCAGAACCCCTATCTGTCCGCGAACCTGAAGCCCTGGAGCTCTGACCGGCTCCTGAATAACCTGGGCTATCAAATCTGCGACCTGTAGGCTGTGGAGGTGCGCTCTGTGCCGGCTGGGATAGATGTCTGCTAGGCTGCTGCGACTGCTGAGGCTGCTGAGGCTGCCTGCCCCGAAAATCTCCAGAATACCCAGATGATCTGGCCCTCTTGGGCTGTCTCCGATCCTGGCTCCTATCAGGCTGACGCTCCCTATGCCGGTCCTCCATGCCCTGGGCGTGGGCCTGAATCCGGGCAATATCCATGCCGGGCTGAGCAGCCAATACCAAACAGTTGTCGATAAAATAACAGTCCAGCCCCATAATATACCTGTGTATCCTGTCAGCCATAGTAGCTACCACAGCAGGTGCGTATCGGGCCAATGATTCGAACTCCATACTGTACTCTCGAACACTGCGACCCCTCTGTCTCAGCAATAAGAATCTGTCAGCCTTGGCCCGCCGTAACTCCGGAGGCAGAAAATGACTAAGAAAAGCCTGAGAAAAATCATCCCAAACTGCTGGGGGAGCGCCGTCGCCTCTAGATAACTCCCATGACTCGTACCAATTTGCCGCTACATCATACAACCGGTACGAAGCCAATGTGACTGACTCCGTCGCTGAAGCATTAATAAAATGTAAGGTGCGCCGCATCTTCCTGATAAACTCCTCAGGATCCTCCTCGGGCTTTGTCCCGAAGAACTCTGGAGGGCCACAAGTCAAGAACTCACGAGCTCTCGAACTGTCATGCCTATATGCTCGGTCACCTCCCAATCCGTAACCTTGAACCTGTCCCGCCACAAGTCTGGTCAATAGCTGGACTGCCTCTCTCATAGTCTGATCCTCAGTCCCTGGCCGTGGAGCTGGAGGCTCAGGTACTGGAATCTCGGGAGCTGGCGGTGGAGCCGCCCCTCGACCTGCAGCTGCTGCTGCTCCAATCTCCTCTACGTGTGGCGGTGTGGAAGAGCCCTCTGCCGGGGGCAAAACATCAGGAGCAATATGAGCATGGGCCCTGGTAACCCTCTGGGCCCGACTAGTCTCTCCCACAGCTGCTGCCTTGGCCTTTTGGGCTGTTGTCGCCTTTTTTGGAGGCATAACTGCAAATGTAACAATTCGTTAGGGAGGAATCATCCTGATAACACAGCTGTATCGCACGATCTAAGACAGAAAGAAGGGTAGTATCCTAAATGCCCTGTAGCCTCCTGTTTATAGGTGTGGTGCACGACACACCGATAAACAAGACTCTACTAGACACGGTCTGTAGACATTCCGAGGACGAACCGCTCAGATACCACTTTTGTCACGACCCAACCCCGTAGGCCGTGACTAGTGCCCGATCTGGGCACTCAAACGCATTCTAGTATATGGCAGAAGCCGACAAGGCTTTATTCTAAATTTAGATAATTTCCAGAAAAATTTCGGCAGAGTTTCCTTTGTTTTACGGACTATCCCAAATACCCTGCTCGCAGAAAATACCAACAAAGGCCACACAGGGCCAACAGAGCAACATTTAAATATATGCGGACCAGCCGCCGCGGCGAATGGGATCGCCCAAACACAACACATACACATATCTGTACAGAAAGATCCCAACCCACAAACATGTCCACAGACCTCTAACAGACCGACAGAATCAGAATAGGGGCATAACCCCGTAACATAATATGTCATATCAGATGGCCATAGTAAATCATATCAGAACAAATGTACATGGCACAGCATACTCCACAAACCCATGTACGCGTATACCTGCCTCCTCACGTCGAGGCACGGCGAACAATGCAAGGGATTGCGCTTGACAACATATCCTGGCCCGGGCTCAGTGTGGGAATCATTGGGGAATCCACGAATGGAGTACTGAGAGACTAATGCAATTAAAATGTCATAAATGTTTTCAAGGACTCAATGAGGCATATCAAGGGCAAACAAATCCAATGAAGTCGGACGGGATCATAATAAAAGCATTTCGGACATCATAATAAATTACAGAAGTATAACCTTCCTGAAGTTGTTCCGAGTGTCAAAATAATTTATCAGACTTAATAGAATATTTAAAACCATATTCGTTAGGTAATTAAAAGGTTAGTCGAAACGTTTCTTTCAAAAATCGTTCGAAAAGGAGACTTTAGTACATTAAGGGCAAAACCGGGAATAGCGGGCCCACCTCAGAACAAGCAAGGCGGTGGGCTCAAATTACGCCCTTTAAGCTTATGTGGTCACCTATAAAGGTTCTACGGACATTCTATAGCTTTTCAAGGAAAAACTGAGATTTTCTCTTGCGGATTCCGATGGCAAAGAAGGTCTTTTGAGGCCCGAATCCGATCCTATAACACTTAGACATGGCAAAAGAAGGATCGGGGTAGCTTTACATACCTTTCAAGCTCCTTACGCCTTTCCAAACTCACTCTCCGTTTCGTCAAAAATCTGCAAATGGTCACATTTACCAATTGTAAGCTATAGATGCTACGAATTCAATTCAACTCATATTTGTCTACCGAAATTTCGGCAGCACTTCCCCTATACATATAGCACCCCCGAGAACTTAACTCGGCTCACAATCATCAACAACAACCCAAACAACAACATCAACATCAACAACAAACATTAGAAACACAATATGGCAATACTAGTTCTACTTGCCGACCTAATGCCATTATCTTCATTTCAACTTCAATTTCCAAACCAATTTCAATGATTTCACATTCATTATCAAACTAGATCATCACAACATAGTTTAGAAGCTTTTCATATCGTTTCCTTAAATTATACACACGATATACATAATATACGAACTTTCCGCCGAAGTCATAACTCATTCAAAACTTCTAATCTTTGGCATACATATTCATGCCTAACAACTTCATTTTCGCAATGTCGTAAGATCGTACTAAAACGACATAAGCTTCTACATTCCATTTCAATACTAACTTATATCATTCTATCTTCATTTACATTGTAAACATCACAATAACACACTAACATACTAAACAACTTAATTCATTACCATTCCAAGTCCACATATCCTACGGCCATATGCTCCATTCATCAACTTCAACCAAATTCATTTCACTTCCAATTCCCATATGCATTTCATCACAACCATAACTAGAATATAACATGAATTCAACACATTATAGCTATACAATTCATACATACACACGGCTACACATCATATTCCAAACCCACTTTAGAAACTTCCATTTTTCCATACAATCAACACATTTCTATATGCTACAACACAACCAAGACTTTATAACACAAGAATAAGGAATAAATTCTCACCTTTTCCTCAAGTCTTCTTCACTTGAACTTGTGTTCACTTTGATGAAATAAGGTCTCCTTTCTCCAAACCAACTACACCAAGTTGAAAAGGGCACCCACTTTAGTAGGAATCCAACAAGAACAAAATTTTAGAAGCAAGATTTTTGGTGGCAAATTTTCTATGGCCAAGCCGAACCCTCCCTTTTTTTTTCTCTTATTTTTGCTTTGTTCTTTCATGAATCTTCTAAGGGATGAAGATGGTATAACATATGATATATACACTATGGTCCCTTTGTTAATTTTTACACATGGAGAAATTAATAAAACATGGGCTTGGGCCACTAAGTTGGCCGGCCACCCTTCATCATTGGGCCTAATTTTTCTTTCAATTATTTGGGCCCAATGGATTATAATTCCCGTTTTGTAATTCCCGAAACTAATTTTCGAAATCCCAAATTTGCCCTTAGCGTTCCTCGACACTTCCATATTAATATTCTTTCATAACAACCCAAGGGTTACATAAATTCAATTATGACCTTATTTCATACAAGTCCAAATTATTTCCAATTTTTCCAAAGGTGTGAAAACACGGGATATAACATCCTCCCCCCCTTTAGAACATTCGTCCTCGAATACAAAATTAATCTTATAGGGTTTGAAAACACTTTGGGGGAGTTCATGGTTACAAACAACACATATGACATACGATTGGCATTGAAATGAAATTAAGCAGGGGTTTAAGGTTACCTGTGGACATAGGGAACAGATGAGCATATTTCTTCTTCATTTCTTCCTCGGACTCCCAGGTCATTTCCTCCCTATTATTATTCCGCCACAGCACCTTAACAGAGGCTACATCCTTGTTCCGGAGCTTTCTTACCTGGCGGTCCAAAATGGCTACGGGCTGCTCCTCGTAAGATAACTGCTCCGTCACCTGAATATCATCCGCAGGAAATATCCTGGAGGGATCACCAATGCATTTGCGGAGCATAGACACATGGAATACCGGATGTACCGCTTACAAATCTGATGGCAGATCTAACTCATAGGCGACATTTCCAATTTTTCTAATAATCTGATAAGGCCCAATATAACGCGGACTAAGCTTACCCTTTCTGCCGAACCGCATTACGCCTTTCATAGGCGATACCTTTAGAAATACCCAATCACCAACCTGGAATTCCAAAGGACGACGCCGTTTATCAGTGTATGATTTCTGTCGACTCTGGGCTGCCAATAGTCGCTCTCGGATAAGTTTCACCTTATCAACTGCCTGCTGGATCATATCTGGGCCGATTAATTCTGTCTCGCCAATATCAAACTAGCCAATAGGTGACCTGCATTTCCTACCATATAAAGCCTCGTACGGAGCCATCTGGATGCTGGAATGGTAGCTGTTTTTATAAGAAAATTCAATCAATGGCAAGTGATCCTCCCAGCTACCTCTGAAATCAATAACGCAGGCCCGCAACATATCTTCAAGTGTCTGGATAGTGCGCTCGGCCTGTCCGTCACTCTGAGGATGAAAAGCTGTGCTCAGGCTCAGTTGAGTCCCTAATCCTTCCTGAAAAGATCTCCAGAAGTTCGCTGTCACGACCCAACCCCGTAGGCCATGACTAGTGCCCGATCTGGGCACTCAAACGCATTGTAGTATATGGCAGAAGCCGACAAGGCTTAATTTCAAATTTACCTAATTTTTAGAAAAATTTCGGCAGAGTTTCCTTTGTTTTACGGACTATCCCAAATACCCTGCACGCAGAAAATACCAACAAAGGCCTTACAGGGCCAACAAAGCAACATCTAAATATATGCGGACCGGCCGCCGCGGCGAAGGGGATCGCCCAAACACAACACATGCACATATCTGTACAGAAAGATCCCAACCCACAAACATGTCCACACACCTCTAAACAGACCGACAGAATCATATGACGGGACAGGGCCCCGCCGTACCCATGAACGAGAATATACATATATAGAAGTGACAGACTATACCAAAAGATGGCTTGGATAAAAGAGCGCTCCAAAAATAGCCGAATGGGATCCTAAGCGGACGGATCAGCAAACCTGTGGTCGGTACCTGTGCGGCATGAAAACGCAGCCCCCGAGGAAAGGGGGTCAGTACGAAATATGTACTGAATATGTAAAGCCTGAGTTACAGAAACAAAATCATAACTGGTGCAGAACATACAGAAAGTAAACGGAAAATCCAACGTATCAGATACATATTTCCAAAACATGCAGAGTGTGTACAGAACATATGTCATATCAAATCCGGCCCCTGCCAAGGGACTCGGCAGACAGAACGTGGCCACCCTCCCGACGCTGGTGCCACAACATAGAAGAATCAGAATAGTGGCCTAACCCCGTAACATAATATGTCATATCAGATGGCCATAGTAAATCATATCAGAACAAACGTACATGACACAGCATACTCCACAAACCCATGTACGCATATACCTGCCCCCTCACATCGAGGCAAGACGAACAATGCAGGGGGATTACGCTTGACAACATATCCTGGCCCGGGCTCAGTGTGGGAAACATTGGGGCATCCACGAATAGAGTAGTGAGAAACTAAATGCAGTTAAAATGTCATAAATATTTTCAGAGACTCGATGAGGCATATTAATGACAAACAAATCCAATGAAGTCAGACGGAGTTATAATACGTGGGGTTCGGATGTCATGAAGAATTACAGAAGCATAATCTTTCTGAAATCGTTCCGGGTGCCAAAGCAATTTATAAGACTTAATGGAATATTTAAAACGGTTTTTGTTTAGTAATTAAAAGAGTAGTTAGGACATTCTTACAAAAACTGCTCGAAAACAAGCCTTAAGTACAATAAGGGTAAAACCGGGAATAGTGGGCCCACCTCGGGACAAGCAAGGCGGTGGGCTCAAATTACATATTTTAAACTTATGGGGTCGCCTACAAAGGTTCTACGGACGCTCTATAGCTTTCCAAGTAGTTTAGAGAAAGTTTGCATAATTTCCAAGAAAGCGTACCAAAAGAGTTTAATCTTATTGAAAGAAAAAGTGATATTTTCACTTGCGGATTCTGAGGGGCAGAAAGTCTTTCGAGGCCCGAATCCGATTCTAATACCCTTAGGCATGCCAAAAGAAGGATCGGGTAGCTTTACATACCTTTTTGACCTTTGCACGCCTATCCAAGCTCACTCCCCGTTTCGTCGAAAATCTGCAAATGGTCACATTTACCAATTGTGAGTTATTGATGCCACGAATTCAACTTAACTCATATATGTCTACTGAAATTTCGGTAGCACCTCCCCTATACATATAGCACCCCCGAGAATTCAACTCGGTTCAAAACCATCAACCACAACCCAACAACAAACATCAACAACAACAACAATCACTATAAACGCAATATAACTTAGTTAGCCATCTTTTCAATACAATGACATAACCTTCACTTTAACCTTAACTTTCCAACTAATCTCAATGATTTCACATTCATTATCAAACTAGATCATCACAACATAGTTTGGAAGCGTTTCATATCGTTTCCTCAAATTATACACACGATATACATAATATACAAACTTTCCGCCAAAATCCTAACTCGTCCGAAACTTCTAATCTTTGGCATACATATTCATAACATGTTTCCATCTTCCAAATTCATCAACACACATCATACTTTGCAACCTAATAACTTCATTTTCATAATGTCGTAAAATCATACTTAAGCGACATAAGTTTCTACATTCCATTTCAAAGCAAACTCATATCGTTTTACTTTCATTTACATTGCAAGAATCATAATAACACAACTAACACATTACACAAACTTGATCCATTTCATTCCATACAACTCCATACCACACGGCCAAATACTCTCTTTGCCAATTCATCCAATTTTATTCAACTTTCATTCTCAATATGAATTCCATCACATTCACAATTAGAATACAATATAATTTCAATTCATCATTGGCATATCATGCAAGCATACACACGGCCATACATATATACCATACGCCCACTTTGCAAACTTCTATTCCTTCATAAAATCAACACATTTCTACATACTACAACACAAACAAGACTTCATAACACAAGAATAAGGGATAGATTCTTACCTTTTTACTCACTCTTCTTCACTTGAATATATGGTCACTTTGATGAAATAAGGCCTCCTTTCTCCAAACCAACTACACCAAGTTAAAGAGGCTACTAAATTTAGTAGGAAAACCACAAAATAAAATTTTTAGGAGCAAGATTTTTGGTGGTGAAATTTCCACACCAAACCCGAAACCCTCTTCTCTTGTTTTGCTTTGTTTTTTTTTTTTGTTCTTTCTTCAATCTTCTAAAGGATGAAGATGATATATAATAAGTATACTATGGTCCCCTTAGTTAATTTATCACATGGAAAATTTATTTGGGCCTTCGGTTTGAGCCATAGTTGGCCGGCCACCCCATCTCTTCTTGGGCCTCATTTCATTTCCCATTTTGAGTCCAATGACTTGTGAATCAAATTTTTGTAATTCCCGAAACTAATTTCCAAAATTCCAAAGTTGCCCTTAGTCTCCCTCGACACTTCCACATTAATATTCTTTCACAAATAACTCATGTGCTAAATGCAATCAATTATGACTTTATTTCATACAAGTCAAGATTATTTCTAATTTTTCCAAAGGTGTGAAGACACGGGATATAACATCCTCCCCCCCTTTAGAACATTCGTCCTCGAATGTTAAATTAATCTTATAGGATTTGAAAAGGCTCCGGGGGAGTTTCTGTTTATAGACAGCACATTCGTTATTGAAATGGAATTTAACAAATATTCGAGATTACCTGAGGGCATAGGGAACAAATGAGGGTATTTATTCTTCATCTCCTCTTCGGCCTCCCAGGTCATTTCCTCCCTATTATCGTTCCGCCACAGCACCTTAACAGAGGCTACATGTTTGTTCCGGAGCTTTCTTACCTGGCGGTCCAAAATAGCTACGGGCTGCTCCTCATAAGTTAACTGCTCCGTCACCTGAATATAATCCGCAGGAAATATTCTGGAGGGATCACCAATGCATTTGCGGAGCATAGACACATGGAATACCGGATGTACCGCTTCCAAATCAGATAAGGCCCAATATAACGCGGACTAAGTTTTCCCTTTCTGCCGAACCGCATTACGCCTTTCATAGGCGATACCTTCAGAAATACCCAATCACCAACCTGGAATTCCAAAGGACGACGCCGTTTATCAGCGTATGATTTCTGTCGACTCTGGGCTGCCAATAGTCGCTCTCGGATAAGTTTCACCTTATCAACTGCCTGCTGGACCATATCTGGGCCGATTAATTCTGTCTCGCCAATATCAAACCAGCCAATAGGTGACCTGCATTTCCTACCATATAAAGCCTCGTACGGAGCCATCTGGATGCTGGAATGGTAGCTGTTATTATAAGAAAATTCAATCAATGGCAAGTGATCCTCCCAGCTACCTCTGAAATCAATAACACAGGCTCGCAACATATCTTCAAGCGTCTGGATAGTGCGCTCAGCCTGTCCGTCACTCTGAGGATGGAAAGCTGTGCTCAGGCTCAGCTGAGTCCCTAATCCTTCCTGAAAAGATCTCCAGAAGTTCGCCGTGAACTGAGCACCTCTGTCAGTGATAATAGATATAGGAACTCCATGAAGCTTCACTATTTCTTTAATATAAAGCCTGGCATAATCCTCGGCGGAATAAGTAGTCCTGACGGGGAGAAAATGGGCTGATTTTGTCAGCCTATCAACAATAACCCAGATGGAATCATACTTCCGTGGAGTGCGAGGCAACCCTGTAATGAAGTCCATATTAATGATCTCCCACTTCTACGTCAGAATTTCCATTTCCTGCAACAGTCCACCCGGCTTCTGGTGTTCAATCTTGACCTGCTGACAATTGGGACACTGGGCGACGAACTCTGCGATGTCCCGTTTCATGCCATCCCACCAGTATAAGCATCGGAGATCATGGTACATCTTCGTAGACCCAGGATGGACCGAATAGCGAGCATAGTGTGCCTCGCTCATAACCTGCTGCCGAAGACCTGCAATGTCAGGTACACACAACCTGCCCCTGAATAATAAAGTCCCGTCCGGAGTGAACTCGAACGGAGTCTTCTCCTTATCATACGTTGTGTCTCTGTATTGTGCCAAAACAGGATCTTCATATTGATGCCGTTTGATATCTTCCTTAATAGATTATTCAGAAACCCCTCGGACAGAAATCCGTGTACCTCCAGAATCGGCCAGATGAACCCTAAGATTAGCCAACTGATGAATGTCACGTACTATCTCTCTCCTGTCTGGCTGTAAATCTACCAGGCTGCCCATAGATTTTCGGCTAAGCGCATCTGCAACAACATTAGCCTTGCCCGGATGATACAGAATATCCACATCATAGTCTTTCAGGAGCTCCAGCCACCTCCGCTGCCGCAAATTAAGCTCTTTCTGCCTGAAAATATATTGGAGACTCTTATGATATGTATAGATATCAACATGAATGCCATATAAATAATGTCTCCATATCTTCAGGGCATGGATCACAGCCGCAAGCTCCAGATCGTGAGTAGGGTAATTCTTTTCATGCTTTTTCAATTGCCGAGAAGCATAAGTTATAACTCTGCCGTGCTGCATCAATACACAGCCCAATCCCACGCCAGAAGCGTCACAATAAATAACATATCCATCGGGTCCCTCTGGAAGAGTCAGAACAGGGGCTGTGATCAGCTTCTCTTTCAGCAACTGGAAGTTTCGTTCACAAGCATCAGTCCACTAGAACTTGGCTCCCTTCTGAGTTAGCCTTGTCAAAGGCGCTGAAATCGAAGCAAACTTTTCCACAAATCTTCTGTAATAGCCAGCTAACCCCAGGAAACTACGTACCTCTGTGGGCGTCGTGGATCTGGGCCAATTTTTCACGGCATCAATCTTCTGTGTATCCACCCGGGCACCATCAGCTGCAATAATATACCCCAGGAATGCCACTGAAGCCAGCCAGAATTCACATTTAGAAAATTTTGCATATAATTTCTGATGCCGAAGTGCCCCTAATACCGCTCTCAGATGATCTGCGTGCTCTGCCTCGGACCGAGAATAAACCAGGATATCATCGATAAATACAATTACCAACGTGTCTAAGAACGGCCTGAATACCCGGTTCATTAAATCCATGAATACCGCAGGATCATTAGTCAGCCCAAAAGACATAACTCTGAATTCATAATGCCCATATCTGGTCCGGAATGCTGTCTTAGGAATATCGGCCTCCCGTACCCGTACCTGATGATAGCCAGACCGAAGATCTATCTTCGAAAAATACATGGCGCCCTGCAACTGATCAAACAAATCGTCAATTCTGGGGAGGGGGTATTTATTCTTTATGGTTACCTTATTCAGCTGTCGATAATCAATACACATACGCAACGACCCGTCTTTCTTACGCACAAATAATACCGGGGCTCCCCAAGGTGAAGTACTGGGTCTAATGAAGCCTTTTTCTAACAGATCCTTCAACTGCTCTTTCTGTTCTTTCAATTCAGCCGGTGCCATTCTGTACGGGGGAATAGATATCGGCTGAGTATTTGGAAGCAAATCAATAGTAAAATCTATCTCCCGCTCTAGAGGAAGGCCTGGAAGCTCTTCAGGGAACACATCTGGAAATTCATTAACCACGGGAACTGACTGAAAAGTCGGCATTTCTACTGTCAAGTCTTGTACCCGAACCAGATGATAAAAATAACCCTTTCTGATCATTTTCTTCGCCTTAAGGTATGAAATAAACTTACCTTTCGGCGATGCTGTATTACCGGCCCATTCTATAACTGGCTCCCCGGGAAACTGGAAACGAACTACCTTATTTTGGCAGTCAACATTAGCATAACAGGAGGCTAGCCAGTCCATTCCCATAATAACATCGAACTCGACCATATCTAACTCCACCAGATCTGCCTTAGTGTCACGACCACATACAATTACACAACAGTTCTTATATACCTGTTTTGCTACAATAAAGTCCCCAATCGGTGTGGCTACCTCAAATGGCTCTATAGGTTCAGATGTTATACCAATTTTACAAGCAACCATAGGCGAAATATATGACAAAGTCGAACCTGGATCAATCAATGCATACACAGACCGAGAGAAAACTAATAATGTACCTGTAACGACATTAGGCGATGCCTCCTGATCCTGGCGGCTGGACAGAGCATAGATGCGGTTCGAAGGACCGCTAGTACTAGAAGCTCCACCACGGCCTCTGCCGCGACCCGCTGGTGCTGAAGTACCCGGCCCCGTAGAGCGCATAGCCACTGATGAAGATGAAGACCCGGTGGCTGATCCGGTAGGCTGCGCTGCACCACCCGAACTACCCTTATACGGGCAATCTCTCACAGAATGGCCCTGACGGCCACAAGAAAAACATGCACCGGTGGCTCTGTAGCACTCTCCCGGATTGTATCTGCTACAATTAGAACACTGAGGCTTGGGTGGCCTCGTTTGACCAGAACCCCTATCTGTCCGCGAACCTGAAGCCCTGGAGCTCGGACTTGCTCCTGAATAACCTGGGCTATCAAATCTGTGACCTGTAGGCTGTGGAGGTGCGCTCTGTGCCGGCTGGGATAGATGTCTGCTAGGCTGCTGCGGCTGCTGAGGCTGCTGAGGCTGCCTGCCCCGAAAATCTCCAGAATACCCAGATGATCTGGCCCTCTTGGGCTGTCTCCGATCCTGGCTCCTATCAGGCTGACGCTCCCTATGCCGGTCCTCCATGCCCTGGGCGTGGGCCTGAATCCGGGCAATATCCATGCCGGGTTGAGCAGCCAATACCAAACAGTTGTCGATAAAATAACGGTCCAGCCCCATAATATACCTGTGCATCCTGTCAGCCATAGTAGCTACCACAGCAGGTGCGTATCGGGCCAATGCGTCGAACTCCATACTGTACTCTCGAACACTGCGACCCCTCTGTCTCAGCAATAAGAATCTGTCAGCCTTGGCCCGCCGTAACTCCGGAGGCAGAAAGTGGCTAAGAAAAGCCTGAGAAAAATCATCCCAAACTACTGGGGGAGCGCCGTCGCCTCTGGATAACTCCCATGACTCGTACCAATTTGCCGCTACATCATATAATCGGTACGAAGCCAATGTAACTGACTCGGTCTCGGAAGCATTAATAAACTGTAAGGTGCGCCGCATCTTCCTGATGAACTCCTCGGGATCCTCCTCGGGCTTTGTCCCGAAGAACTCTGGAGGGCCACAAGTCAAGAACTCACGGGCTCTCGAACTGTCACGCCTGTAAGCCCGGTCACCTCCCAGTCCGTGCCCCTGAACCTGTCCTGCCACAAGTCTAGTCAATAGCTGGACTGCCTCTCTCATAGTCTGATCCTCAGTCCCTGGCCGTGGAGCTGGAGGCTCAGGTACTGGAATCTCGGGAGCTGGCGGTGGAGCCGCCCCTCGACCTGCAGCTGCTGCTGCTCCAATCTCCTCTACGTGTGGCGGTGTGGAAGAGCCCTCTGCCGGGGGCAAAACATCCGGAGCAATATGAGCATGGGCCCTGGTAACCCTCTGGGCCCGACTAGTCTCTCCCACAGCTGCTGCCTTGGCCTTTCGGGCCGCTGTCGCCTTTTTTGGAGGCATAACTGCAAATGTAACAATTCGTTAGGGAGGAATCATTCTGATAACACAGCTGTATCGCACGATCTAAGACAGAAAGAAGAGTAGTATCCTAAATGCCCTGTAGCCTCCTGTTTATAGGTGTGGTGCACGACACACCGATAAACAAGACTCTACTAGACACGGTCTGTAGACATTCCGAGGACGAACCGCTCTGATACCACTTTTGTCACGACCCAACCCCGTAGGCCGTGACTAGTGCCCGATCTGGGCACTCAAAAGCATTCTAGTATATGGCAGAAGCCGACAAGGCTTTATTCTAAATTTAGATAATTTCCAGAAAAATTTCGGCAGAGTTTCCTTTGTTTTACGGACTATCCCAAATACCCTGCACGCAGAAAATACCAACAAAGGCCACACAGGGCCAACAGAACAACATTTAAATATATGCGGACCGGCCGCCGCGGCGAATGGGATCGCCCAAACACAACACATACACATATCTGTACAGAAAGATCCCAACCCACAAACATGTCCACAGACCTCTAACAGACCGACAGAATCATAAGACGGGACAGGGCCCCGTCATACCCAGAACAATGTACATATCCAGATAGCAGTGACAGACTGTACCAAAAGTGGGCTCTGAAGAAGAGAGCGCCCCAAAATAGCAGAATGAGGTCCTAAGTGGACGGATCAGCAAACCTGTCGTCGGTACCTGCGCGGCATGAAAACGCAGCCCCCGAGGAAAGGGGGTCAGTACGAAATATGTACTGAATATGTAAAGCCTGAGTTGCAGAAACAAAATCATAACTGGTATAGAACGTACAGAAAGTAAACAGAAAATACAAAGTATCAGATATATATTTTCAAAACATGCGGAGTGTGTACAGAAACATATGTCATATCAAATCCGGCCCCTGCCAAGGGACTCGGCAGACAGAACGTGACCACCCTCCCGACGCTGGTGCCACAACACAGAAGAATCAGAATAGGGGCATAACCCCGTAACATAATATGTCATATCAGATGGCCATAGTAAATCATATCAGAACAAACGTACATGGCACAGCATACTCCACAAACCCATGTACGCGTATACCTGCCCTCTCACGTCGAGGCACGGCGAACAATGCAGGGGATTGCGCTTGACAACATATCCTGGCCCGGGCTCAGTGTGAGAATCATTGGGGCATCCACGAATAGAGTAGTGAGAGACTAATGCAATTAAAATGTCATAAATGTTTTCAAGGACTCAATGAGGCATATCAAGGGCAAACAAATCCAATGAAGTCGGACGGGATCATAATAAAAGCATTTCGGACATCATAATAAATTACAGAAGTATGACCTTCCTGAAGTCGTTCCGAGTGTCAAAATAATTTATCAGACTTAATAGAATATTTAAAACCATATTCGTTAGGTAATTAAAAGGGTAGTCGAAACGTTTCTTTTAAAAATCGTTCGAAAAGGAGACTTTAGTACATTAAGGGCAAAACCGGGAATAGCGGGCCCACCTCGGAACAAGCAAGGCGGTGGGCTCAAATTACGCCCTTTAAGCTTATGGGGTCACCTATAAAGGTTCTACGAACATTCTATATCTTTTCAAGGAGTTTAGAGAAAGTCTACATAATTTCAGGAAAAGCATATCAAAATGGTTCAATTCTACTGAAGGAAAAACTGAGATTTTCTCTTGCGTATTCCGATGGCCAAGAAGGTCTTTTGAGGCCCGAATCCGATCCTATAACACTTAGACATGCCAAAAGAAGGATCGGGGTAGCTTTACATACCTTTCAAGCTCCTTACGCCTTTCCAAACTCACTCTCCGTTTCGTCGAAAATCTGCAAATGGTCACATTTACCAATTGTAAGCTATAGATGCTACGAATTCAATTCAACTCATATTTGTCTACCGAAATTTTGGCAGCACTTCCCCTATACATATAGCACCCCCGAGAACTTAACTCGGCTCACAATCATCAACAACAACCCAAACAACAACATCAACATCATCAACAAACATTAGAAACACAATATGGCAACACTAGTTCTACTTGCCGACCTAATGCCATTATCTTCATTTCAACTTCAATTTCCAAACCAATTTCAATGATTTCACATTCATTATCAAACTAGATCATCACAACATAGTTTAGAAGAGTTTCATATCGTTTCCTTAAATTATACACACGATATACATAATATACGAACTTTCCGCCGAAGTCATAACTCATTCAAAACTTCTAATCTTTGGCATACATATTCATGCCTAACAACTTCATTTTCGCAATGTCGTAAGATCGTACTAAAACGACATAAGCCGCTACATTCCATTTCAATACTAACTTATATCATTCTATCTTCATTTACATTGTAAACATCATAATAACACACTAACATACTAAACAACTTAATTCATTACCATTCCAAGTCCACATATCCTACGGCCATATGCTCCATTCATCAACTTCAACCAAATTCATTTCACTTCCAATTCTCATATGCATTTCATCACAACCATAACTAGAATATAACATGAATTCAACACATTATAGCTATACAATTCATACATACACACGGCTACACATCATATTACAAACCCACTTTACAAACTTCCATTTTTCCATACAATCAACACATTTCTATATGCTACAACACAACCAAGACTTTATAACACAAGAATAAGGAATAAATTCTCACCTTTTCCTCAAGTCTTCTTCACTTGAACTTGTGTTCACTTTGATGAAATAAGGTCTCCTTTCTCCAAACCAACTACAGCAAGTTGAAAAGGGCACCCACTTTAGTAGGAATCCAACAAGAACAAAATTTTAGAAGCAAGATTTTTGGTGGAAAATTTTCTATGGCCAAGCCGAACCCTCCCCTTTTTTTTCTCTTGTTTTTGCTTTGTTCTTTCATGAATCTTCTAAGGGATGAAGATGGTATAATATATGATATATACACTATGGTCCCTTAGTTAATTTTTACACATGGAAAAATTAATAAAACATGGGCTTGGGCCACTAAGTTGGCCGGCCACCCTTCATCATTGGGCCTAATTTTTCTTTCAATTATTTGGGCCCAATGGATTATAATACCTGTTTTGTAATTCCCGAAACTAATTTTCGAAATCCCAAATTTGCCCTTAGCGTTCCTCGACACTTCCATATTAATATTCTTTCATAACAACTCAAGGGTTACATAAATTCAATTATGACCTTATTTCATACAAGTCCAAATTATTTCCAATTTTCCAAAGGTGTGAAAACACGGGATATAACACTTGCCTTCTCTTGGAAAACTTTCTCCCCCTATCTCGAACATCTTTGAAATCTTAATTAGGGTCACCGAATGTCATTCCTTACTTATCAAAATACTGTATACTCGTGCTCTTCACTAGTCTATTCACTTGTGCATCAACGGAATTTTTTTTTGACGTGTAACAGTTGTGTTTACAAAGGAAACTCTGCCGAAATTTTTCCAGGAATCTAAGGTAAACTATAGAGACTTTAGGTAGGATTATGGCAAGAAGAAAGAAAGGGGCCCAGCAGCAAGTGATTGAAGATGAAGTTAGTAGTCAAATGCGGGATAAGTGTAGCAACTATGTATTAAGCTGGAAGGAACGATGATTAGGTCAGGATAGAATAAGAAGCGGGAGAAGGGGAAATGATGTGCTTGGGCTAGAAAGAAGTTTTATATACTATGGAGAATTAAAGAGATAGGAATTCCAGCAGAAGTTGCAAGTTAGAAGAATTTGGCTAGTCCTTTTATGGTTTGGAAGAATGAGTTATAAAATGAACTTGATATATACGTATATGCTGATGCATGTAACACTGATTCGGAATACTAAGTTAGACTTCACCCGATGATTATAGAGGGAGAAAAATTTTCATGTCACTATAAGACAGCCTTATTAAACTCGGTGACAGCTCGAGGAGAGAGATCAAAAGAGATTTATTCACAAAAGCTTCCTGCCTGGTAATTGGTTGATAGTATGATCACAGTTGTATTCTGTGTTGTAGTTCAGGTTATTTATCAAGGAATTTACTCAGATGGTTACATGACAGGAGTTTGTTATTATTGATATGAAGGGAAGCTAAACCAACATAAGGTTGATCACCGAAACAAAAGAACGATAAATGACGAATTCCCGGTACGAGTGATGTGTGTAGTAGAAAAGAAAAAGACATGTTGAAAATAGAGAAGGAAGGGAAAAAGTGAGGCAAATAGAAGAAAGGTCTACTAGAGCAGAAACCCAATAAACTGAGGGTGGAATAGAATCAAAACATGTGGATATCCTAACACTAAGTAGGAATGTTAATAGGTGTCATGGAGTGATTGAAATTTTTAATCTTGCTATGAGAACGGTGTGGCTGATTGAATGATGATAAGGAATGTGGAACCATTTGTGGAGTAAGATATTCTATGCATTAAGAGTGACTTTACACAACATCTCTCCAAAGAATTCAAAAAGGAACATGTTTTACCCTATTATCAATATGTTGATATGGCACGGGACAATACTCTTATGGTAGTGTGAACTGATCATAGAAGAATATGAAAGGATTGACGTTAAACCTCAAGTTACAGTAATATGGTTAGAACGATTGTCCTATGAACGGAATCATTTGAGAAAAAGGAATGAGGAGTAAGACGAAAGAAGAAACAAGGTTTGATTGTGAACTATCAATGGACTGACTTCATAGGTATGTCAAGAAAACAACAAATGGAATTGCATACCCGATGGGTTACACAGTAAAGGTCCCAGGGAGAGATGATTGAGAAAAGGTGAGCCAATAGAGGACGATTTTATGGACGATACAGTATAGGGAGTATAGAGCGGTTATAAGCTAGATCGATGGAAATGACTAATATGCAAGACGATCTATGGGTCTTGATGGGATGGAGGAAAGAAGCATAGGGCTAAAGGAAATTACCCCATGGTTTAATAGTTGTAGCAACCAGATGGTAATCAAAAGAGACAATCAAGGAATTAGTCTTCGACATTTTGAGGCAATGTGGCAAGCAGAGGCGTAAGAATGAGATGAAACAAGATATGGGTTGTAGAATGGAAGAGGGGCGGAAAATCCAACATGGTAGTGTATAAAAATTAAGAGGCAGAGTTAAATGATGGGCATATAAGAGGAAAAGGGGTATTAACCTTAAGAAGGTAAAACATGTGAATATCATGGCTTCCGTTCAAGTCTGAGGTAAATAAGAATGAAACAGTATCTCCATACAACATGGGCTCAAGCGAAAGATTTCATAGTGAGGATACACTGGAAATAAGTGTAAGATTAGGATTAGCGGGAGAAGTTAATAATGGACTAAGATGATAAGTCAAGTAAAATAGCCGCCGCAAGCTAGTTATATGGATGCAAAGTTCCAATGTCACATACCGGTTGGGGAAGCATTGTACAAGGAAAGCCTCAAAGGCATGCCTACGTCATAATTTAGTAATGCCTTTGTTAATAGAAGGTTGTGGAGTTAACAATAGAAAAGGTTTAATTACTTTCTTATTGTAGCAACCTACAATAAAAAGAATAGACGTGTCCAATTATTTAGAAGAGGAAGTTTACGAAGGATACAAGAATCTCAATCTTAGGGTAAGCAGAATGTAGAGGAATTAAGGCCGTATCACAATGTAAACTGAGTAAGATGGATCTAGATGAGAAACCGAAGGTGAGAGGTGGTGGTGAAGAAGATAATAAGGAGTAAATTTGTGTAAGACAACCTTGTGATACTAATCAAGAATAAGGGCGGATCTAAAACTGAAATGGATGTTACAATTGTCAGGCTAAGATACTTGGTTCTCTACTGGTGCCTGAAGATCGATATATCCCGAGAGACCTGGAAGATATAAGTCATCCTAAAAAACCCCCCATTTTGTGGTAGATAAGCGGATAGAGTCCATTTTCTAACTTCCTAAGGCACACTATGAATATGTATGTTAGACCTTTAAGATGGATGAAGAGACCTATTAGGGTGGCTTGGAATTGATACATATCCAGATGGTCATATGAAGCTTACAGGAATGGAAGAGTATCAAATTATTGGGAAGTGTAAATTTCATCTTCAAGAGACTATAAGGATTACTAAAAGACTCTATAAGTAGCTCTTACTACCCTCTCAAATAGCTTTGGGGTGGTGAATTAAGAGCTAAAAATGCAAGCTTGATAAATGTATTATGAAAGGACGCGAAAGTAAAAGAGATGAATTGGAAAGCAAAACAAGATATGAAGTCCAACTATCCGTATTTATTTCCATCCTTAGAAGAAGTTCAAGGTGAGACACCATTGCCCTCAGGTATGTAATGCTTTCCTTGATTCTTTATGGTCGTGTGTGGCCATGCTTTCTTGCCATTGTTGTTATAGCCCTGTGAGGCGATGTTATTTTGGACTGCTATGACAGGTAGTAGTATCATGTTATAGGGGAAACTCTAGCGAAATTTTCATAAAATCCCCAAGAGCTTAACATTCAAGGACGAATGTTTCTAAGGGGGGGGGGGGGGCGGGGGGGGGGGGGGGGGGGGAGAGTGTTACACCTTGGAAATTTTGGGTTATTGTGCTGTGAATAGACTAACACAATCTTAAGGTGAACTTGAAGTCCCTACAAGTAGGAAAGGATACTAAATAATTCTAATTAATATTCCAAATAAATTTGAGGCAAAAAAAGAAAACTTTTCCTATAAAGTTAAGATAGAGTCTTGTTTGGGAGAATTTCACATCGTTTGAGTTAAGCCTTGCTTAGCATCACCTTGAGGAAGAGATATAAATACCCTTGGATGGTTAATGAAGTATTATATAAGTGCCAGAAGGTTTCATAACGATGGGAGGTCAAACGAATCAACGAGAGAAGTTCGGGAAAATGTGGATTATACGACCACTTATATGATTCGTATAACTTTATACGGTCCGTATAATGGTTCGTATAATAGTCACAGAAAAGGTACATCTTTGATGGAATTATACGATCACTTATACGGACCTATAAAATTATACGTACCGTATTAGTGTCCGTATAACTCAACCGGGTTAGATTTTTCTCCAATTATAAATATTCGACCCAAGTTCATATTTCTCATTTCCCACATTCTCCACAACTCTTGGAAGTTCTAGAACATTCTCCATGTCATATTAACACAAACCCAAGGGAAATCAAAGATTAATTACCAAGAATTAAGAGAATCAAGTGTGGAGAGGCCCTCTAGGGTTTGTAGAAGTCAAGAAATCTTTTGGTATTTAAGTTGGGGTTTCTCTCAAGTGAAGCATATACATCCAAAGTTCATTTTTATATGACCAAAGGTGATCTTTTTCATCTATTTCATGTTATTATGAGTATTTGGTGGTGGAGTAACTTGAATGAAGGAAGGAAGTAGAATATGAAGCTCAACCATGGATTTAATTATATTCTTGAATAGTAACTTGACTTGAGTCATGGTTCTTGGTATGCATGAGTATAATTTTGCTGTGGATGATACTAAAGATGTTGAGGAAGTATTATATGTAGGTTAATATGGTATTATGTTGTATCTATGGTTATGGATGACTTTGAAAAGAAGTTTAGAGGATTAAACAATGCTTAATTTGAAGAAATCTATGGATTATGCTGTTATGAGTGTTGTTATTGATGTCGGGGAAATTGTTTAGTAGATAGAGAAGTTGTTGAAACAAAGGAAACACTGCTCAGTTTTCGTTAGCCTTTTAGTCGCTTTAGTATAGACTTAAGCATGTTCTCAATAAGCTAACTTAGTACGAATTATTTTGAACGTACAGTCATAAGCTTGGAAGGAGAACATTCAGTTGTTAAGGAGAAGCAAAGGTATGTAAGGCTAATCCCTTTCTTTCAAAGGCATGATTTCTATATTATGATTTCCTTTCTATGCTTCCATGACCTTCTTACATTCCAAAGTTTAAAGCCTGGGATTATTAAGAGTCTCGTATGAGCCAGAAACAAGATATGTTCTATGAGAGTGATGATGCTGATGATCCTATTTTTCAGAGATTCCAAAGCCTGTGAGATGATGCTATTATAAGTTGACAATCTTATTTCATGAATTCATTTCTGTTATTTCTCATTGTAGTCTCACCTCATGATATTAGTTCCTTCAAGGTGAGATATAGTGATGATGAACGCTCCGTAATACAATCAAAGGTCATCGAACTTACGTCACTCCGATATGATTGTGGCTTTAATTGGGCTCACATGCAATTTTAATTTATATATGATTATATAGGGCCTATTTGGCTGGGCAGACACCACTACGCTGGGCGTAAGTGGGAGGCTTATGGATGGTGGTAGTTACATCGGGCCTAATTAGACGAGCAGCCACCACTAGTGGGCGGCGGGAGATGACTATCCCAGACGCGGGCTAGTGATGATATATGACTCAGACAGCTTACTTTTATATGTTTGTTTGTGTGTGTGTGTGTGTGTGTGTTACGATATGGTTTTAAAAGTAAAAGTTAGCATGCATGGTATCTTCCTCGAGAGGCAATCATATGTGCAGGCTATCTCTTTATCTCTTGTTCCTTATCTCTTTATTATATCATTTTTCATGCCTTACATACTAAGTACATTATTAGTACTGACGTCTCTTATTTTGTGGACACTGCGTTCATGCCCGCAGGGAGACGATCCTGATTCCTAAGAGCTTATTCAGCAGATGCATAGGAGAGCTCCACTACTTCGGAGTTGTCGTTCATTGGTATATTCTTTTGTGTTTATATTTGGGGCATGGCGGGGTCGTATCCCGTCTTCATGACTTTCAGTACTCTAGTTAGAGGCTCGTAGACATATATGTGGGTAGCAGCCGTTCTATGATCTCTTTAGTGTATGACTTGCATATCACTATACAGCCTCGTGGGCTTGTACATATATGTATATTTTGAGGGGTAATCGAAGGTCGTTTTATGGTAAGCTTTGCTTGAGAATTGTGTTGAACCAAGTTGAATATGATGATGAACAGGATGGGTGGTGCTTGGTAGGTCAGTTCCGGGTGCCCATCATGGCCCTCTAGCTGGGTCGTGACAATCTTAAGGAAGTGTATTTATGGGATGGTATGAAGAAATATATAGCGGAGTTTGTCGCTCAGTGTCCAAATTGTCAACAAGTCAAGATAGAGCACCAGAAGACCGGAGATTTATTGCAGGCTATGGAGATTCCGACATGGAAATGGGAGGTATACATTATGGATTTCATTACAGGTTTGCCCCGCACTCAGCGGAAGCACGATTCAATATGGGTCACAGTTGATAGGCTTACAAAGTCTGCTCACTTCCTGCCTGTCAGAACTAATTATACTGTTGAGAATTATTCAAAGCTCTACATTAAATAGATTGTTCGTTTTCATGGTGTTCCTACAACCATTGTTTCAGATAGAGCAGCACAGTTCACCGCTAATTTCTGGAAATCTTTTCAGAATGGATTGGGGACTCAGGTGAGTCTTAGTATCGCTTTTCATCCGCAGACCGATGGCCAAGCTGAGCGTACTATACAGACACTTGAGGATATGTTGAGAGCATGTGTACTTGACTTCCAAGGTTGTTGGGATGATCAGTTACCTCTTATTGAGTTTGTCTATAATAATATTCATTATTCTAGTATCCAGATGGCTCCTTGTGAGGATTTATATGAGCGGAGATGTAGATCTCCTATAGGATAGTTTGATGTTGGAGAAAATCAGCTAGTAGGCCCAGAACTAATACAGCAAGCAGTTGACAAAGTGAAAATGATTCAAGAAAGATTGCTAGCAGCGCAGAGCATATAGAAATCCTATGCAGATAATCGGTGGCATAAGTTAGAGTTTGAAGTAGGCGATTGGGTCTTCCTGAATGTTTTGCCTGTGAAGGGAGTAATGAGATTTGATTAGAAGGGTAAGTTGAGCCCTCGGTATATCGGGCCATACAGAATAATTCGTGCAGTAGGTAAGGTGGCATATGAGTCAGAGCTACCTTCGTGAGTTAGAGTCTATGCATCCGGTATTTCATGTGTCCAAGCTCCATAAGTGTATAGAAGATCCTTCGAGATTTGTATTGGTAGACAACATCCAGGTGACCGAGCAGTTATCATACGAGGAGATCCCTGTAGCTATATTGGATAGACAAGTTCATCGATTATCGACTAAGGATGCGGCTTCTGTTAAACGGATTTAGAGAAATAATAATGTTGAAGAAATGACTGGAAAAGCTGAAAAGGAGATGAAGACCAAATACCCGTATTTATTTCCGTCATCTCAGGAGGCTCAGTGTGAGGCATCATCTCCCCTAGGTATTAGTTTTATTTATAGTCGTCGTGATTGATCGTGTGACGCCATAATGTTGTATGTTTTGGTATATGGCCTTGTGTGGCCTTATTTTGGGTTGTTGTGTACATGTTAGATTGAAATATTTACAAGAAAAACTCTGGTAAAATTTTTGTATAATCCCTAAGAGTCTAACATTCGAGGACGAATGTTTCTAAGAGGGGATAATGTTATACCCGTGGTTTTGTACTTTGAGATTCATCGCGCATTAGTGGTTCTAATCTTGGATACGGGGGGTTATCAAGGTTAAATGGGATTAGACAAGTTTATCTCATAGTTATAAAGGGTTAAGATCATATTTAGCAGGTATTGGACGGATTAAGAGTTGAACAATTCGACGAGAAAATATTTTAGGGAAACAGTGGGTTATACGGCTAGACATATGGACCATATAAAAAATACGGGCCGTATATCTGGCAGACTAACTCCATAGATTGATTCCATAAAGGGGTCGATCACTAGCTAGGATTTACGGTCCAATTATACGGACCGTATAAATTGTACGTTCCGTATAGTTAACCGTAAACACCGAGTTGGTCCAGATTTTGTTGGAATTATATATATTCGGCCCTCATTCATTTTATTTCATTTCCAACATTTCCAACTTCTTGAGAGCTCAGAACCTTCTCCCAACTATATTTAACAAAACCTTAGCGAAATCATAGATCAAGAGGCAAAAATCAAGAGAATCAAGTGTGGGGAGGCTCACTAGGGTTTGTAGAACTCAAGATTTTCTTTGGTGTTGAAGTTGGGGTTTCACTCAAGTGGGATAATTGATTCAAAGCTTGCTATTTTGTGATTAAGGTAAGTTTTCATATCTATTTTAATGCTATTAAGAATGTCTAGTTGTTGACTAACTTGATTGATGGAAGAAAGTTAAAAAGGAAGTTCAAATGTGGGTTGATGATATTATGAGTAACAAATTGACTTGAGTAATTGTTAGAATGTTTTGAGTATAATCTTGCAATAAATGGTGGAGGTGATGACGAGAAAGCATGGTATATGAGTGTATATATATATATATATATATATGTATTTGTGTGGAAATTTTTGTTATGTGTTGATCGTGAAAAGGAGTTTTGGGTTAATGAAGTCTCTTGATTATGGAATTGATGATAATGTCATTGTTTTATTGGGAGCTTTTTTATGATATAGTGGAAGTCGATAAAACAAGGGAATTGCTGCCCAAATTTCATTAATTCGTTAATTACGCTAGTTAGAACTTAAGTAGTGTTTTCTAGACCTAACCTTAGTGCAATTCCTCTTGCATGTAGACTTTGCGAACTTGGAAAGAGAATGTTAAGTAGTTAAGGAGACGTTAAGGTATGTTAAGGCTATCCCTTCTTTCATTTTTGGCATGATCTTATGATATCAACCAACAAGCGAGTAAACGAGCTTCCATCTTACTCTACTCTTAGAAGCATTAGGAGTACTTTAGTCAGTGATGTTCCTATACCCCTTTTATGATTGTTCCTTCTGTTCATGGGTCTTGAAAGTTCTTATATTGATGATATTAACTCAAAGATGTATATCAGAAGTAGTACGACCTTATGTCACTCTGAAAGTCCTACGTATTCATTTTATTTATGCATTGCATTCGCTTACAGATATGCACATTGACCTATGACCAGAAAGCATTATATACACGTATATTATATGTATATGGGGTATGGGGAAAGGGATAGGCATTATATACGTATTACCACCTGATCAGCTGGTGCACAATTATGATGATGATGTTATATGGATCGGGTCATACGTTCCTTGGCATTATTATATGATACATGGATCGGGTCATACGTTCCTTGGAACTATTATATGATATATGGATCGGGTCATACGTTTCTCAGCACTAACAGTTATACTATCACCTATGCATATCATGCGCCCTCAGAGGCACTTTCACGTTATACAGAGTTATACAGATGTTACCAGATGTTCAGTCACAGATGCATTCAGATATTGAGATTTACTTTCATGTTTCAGATGTCTCTCATGATTCCTATGCACTTGATGTTCTTATGCCTTACATACTTGGTACATCATCCGTACTGACTCCCCTATTGTTCAGGAGCTGCGTTCATGCCCGCAGGTTCAGGTAGACAGAGAGACGATCCAGCTCACTAGGATATCCCCTCAGTTGTAGTCAGTGTACTCCACTTGATCTAGAGATGCAGTCTAATTTGGTATGCCATTCTTTTGAGATGTATATGCATATGGGTATGACGGGGCCCTGTCCTGTCCTTTCTACAGCTTTTATTCTAGTAGAGGTCTATAGACGGTTGTATGTAGATGATATGTGATGTAGCCTTGTTGGCTTCTATTCTTTTGTGTACAGCATATGTAGCGGCCTAGTCAGCTTGCACTGTTCTTTTAGCATATATACATATATACAAATTGTACAGAGTTCCTCAAGTTATGCTCTCATGAGTCAGTGTAGTTCAGATTGAGTTACTTATGGGCCACCTTGTTGTCTAGTGTTATTCAGTTACGAGTATATGGGTGTTTGGTCACTAGAGATCAGGCACTTGTCATGATTCATCGATTTGGGTCATGACATGGTTTGACGACATGTCGGCTGCGTCTGCAGGCTCTCCTAGGCAGGGCATGGTCCATAGATGAGAGCCTCATTAGAGTTGAGTAATTTTCGCACCTACGAAACGATAACATGCAGGCACACATGCACGGATGCGAGCACTCCACCGATGCAGAGATGCTGAGTGTTTAAAGAGTTCTGCCTTAGGGGACGAGAATCCGCCGAAGAGGAGTCGCGTAGACGAACAGGGATTTGCGTAAGAAGAGATAGCTAAACCGTAATCTTTTTATTCTAACTCTAAACCATTACTTTCCCAATTTAATAAATTGAAACCTAGAGCGATATCTAGGTGATTTGTAAAGCTTTGAGGTGAATTCTCATTTAGGTAGGTCTTTATACTCCATTTATGTTCTTAGTATGGTTTCTAGAGTTGAACTAAAGGGATTAAATTAGGGGAGATGGGTTTACAAACCCTCTTTTTATTATCGAGTCTTAAGCTATGAAAATGTGTTTAATTGATGAATCTTACTTAATATGATCTTGAAACCTTGTGAATGACTAGACTCTAAGCTTGAATCTCTATTTTGATTAAGAATTATATTATGGTAATTTAAGGTTTAATCCTAATTTAAGGGTTTTTGATCTAATGGGGAAATTGATGATTTCTTGAGTCTATTTAGCAATAGGAGAATAATATTGAATTTCTAAAATGTTGGGTTACCGATTTTAATCTCAATATTCCTGTTTTTGCCTTTGTGGGCCTAAGTTTCTTCTTTTAAATAGGTGTTTTCGATTTGATTACTTCTATAGCTTTATGGAAACTGTTAGTCTCCATTTCTTACATAGAATGCATTGTTGAATAGACTTCAATCTGAAAGGGCAAGGCTCAAGTTGGATAGTTCGTGGCACCTGCTCGACATTAAGGTAGGTTACGGCTTACCTTTCGGTTAGACTCCAAATAGTGAAGCATGTGTAGGAGTTTATTATAGATGACGAAAGCATGTTAGGCCTTCAGGTATGAAGTTGGGATAGATTTCAATTAGGTTAGTTTAGTCAACTGTTGTGTGGGTTTGTCGCCATATCATCATGTTGGGCTTGTCGGCTTCTTTCCTATGATTGGGCTTGTTGCATTTTTGATATGTTATGTTGTATTGCACTCATCTCTCTCTTTGATGTTCCACTTATCATCATAAAAAGGAAGGATAATGATAAAAGATTAAACTGTGATGTGTACTTATGATAAGACACGAGTGAGATCCTGATTATGATTGATAGTTGATATTGAACAGTTTCCATGGTTATTGTGACTTATGCAAGACTTGATATGGCTTATGGTGTCATAATTCCCATATCATATTCATTGGCATTGATCATATTTAATTTAGCATTCTTGCATTCATACATGTTGGTAATATTGTGGAAATGGTTGATAAAAGAATTGTGGTACTGATGATAAAAGATTTATGTCAACTATGAAATAAAATATTACATTTTTATTAAAGTATTATGTGAATCAATGATCCAAGGATGTTACTGAAGAGGAAGGTATATGTGCTCGTGATCTGATGGGATATTCTGGAGAGAGCTGTGAATCCGTGATCCGAGGTTGTTGCCGGAGCAAAAGGTATGTGTGCTCGTGATCTGATGGAACAATCTTAAGTGAGTGGTACATGGATGCCATAGGTCCCCTGCGGGTTATGACTGTCGAGACGTTGATATTCCGTTCGGAGAATATGTGTACAGGATCAAGGTATTAGCCAGTGCATTGCAATGCATATCAATATATTTCATCCATGGCATCATATGGCACTTTTATTATTGATTCTTGGTGTTGACTGGCGGATTATTCTGGTGGTAAAGATCTATTATCTGACTTGACAAAATTGTGGTTTAGTGACTCAACTTAAGCTTACGACTTGAATAGTTGTTTTATGTGTGACTTCTTGTTGGTGGAATTCCTTTATTATTGTGATGATCTAACTTGTAAGTATGCTTGATTTTTTAACTGCCTACTTGTTGGTTTCATTCTTCATATATGTTAACTATTTGTTGTCGACGTATGATACCTACCAGTATATAGTGTTTATGCTGATACTACCTAGTTGTACTCTTTTTTGAGCTCAGAGTTTGAGACAAGTTCCACTTCACCAGCTCGTGAGTGATCATTCCGAGGCCCTTAGTCTGAGTTTCCAGGATGGGCCATTTTCCCGATCTGCTACCCGAAAAACTCTTCTATTATGATATATGTCCCTTGCTTCGAGTCAGTATAATTTAGACATTGATGTATTTCTATTATTTAGACTTGTGTACTTGTTTAGTAGATCTTGTACTATGAATTGACAAGACCCTTGGGCAGTTGGTTATATTTCCACCCTTATGAATTTATATGATTTTAAACTGATTTAGTACTTCTAATTTCTTTCGCATTTTTATTTTTTAAGGTTGAGTAAGGTAACGGTTCGCCCACCAGGAGGGATTGTGTGGGTGCCCGCTCAACCCACGAGTTTGATTGTGCAAAGTTGGTATCACAGCCCTAGGTTACAGGTCATACAACTGCAAGAGCATACTTAGTAGAGTCTTCCAAATCGATGCGATGAGCTCCGTACTTATCTGCGAGAGACTATATGACATTTAGGCAACTTTTCAATCTTTAATCCTTCATGCTATATCATTCAAGTTGGTATTTAGTCAATTCTAATTGGTATCTGAACTCTCTTGTCTTATTCTCCCACGGATGGTGGAAATTTTTCCCTAATTTCATATGCGAGGGGTTTGATATGACGTGGCATGGTAAGTTATGAGATGTGTTATTATGATACGGGTGCGTGATCCAAGTTCAATTATTAGTTATGACGTGAAGTTTCAGTCCGGATTTTGGTTAAGACCCTGTTATTTTACGATATTCTTGAAAGAAAATGGATGTGATAGCGCCATTGCTACAGCGGTCAGCCCACCACTATAGCGCCAGAAAATTCTGGTGTCTTCCAAACTTGAAATTGAAACCCGGAACCACCCCGAAACATTCTGACCACAAACCAAATATGCAGATATACATAAGAATAACCTACGAGTGCACTCGTGGCCTCGGAATTCCCAACGAAGGTCTCTTTGTCCCAGTCAACTCCCCAACGGCCTAAAATTAACTTTCTAACACAACTCCCAAAACACACCCAAATGCATTGGGAACCGAATCGAGCCCACCAATCAGTCACAAATGATCATCCGGACCTCTCGGAATCGATGGATATTCGAAAAAGGATTGCTTACCCAAAAGTCGACTGTGAGTCAAATGATTTTCACTTGAAAGCCAAATTTCACAAAAACTACATCAAAGCCCAAACCAAAGCCTAGGGATTGGTGTCGCCTATCTCCTTGGGTCAAAATAGTACTACCAGGCTCGGGGACGGTTCAAAGGGGGAAAATGGTCAATAATGCAATAACGATTGAATAGGTCATTACATCATATACTAATTAAACAATTGCTCGTCTTCGAACAAAGAAAGAGAGTATGAAGACTAATGGCAGCCAAGGAATTATTATCAAAATCAATATGAGGACTCCACGGCACGAAGCATACCACAATCGTCGCTGGCTCACCTTATCAGTCAACACTTCCTTAACTCAGTCAATAACCCTACTTTCTATGTAACCATACTCGAAATGCTATCACAACTGATTCATAAATAAAATAACTGCTTTTACCAGAACACTCTGATTTGACATTGCCATGCTTCTAAAGTGATCAATAGGTCTCACATACATCCCTTGAAACAACATAGACCTTTAGATATAAGAACAATCATAGCCCACTCTTGTCACACCCTAACCTCCCTAAGGTGTGATGGGCACCCGACCCTTACTTAGGGCCGAGCGAACCTGCTGACCCTTAGTGCACACAAATTTTGTTTTTGAACTTTTAAATCAAATAAACATGAAATACATAGTAAAAGTATTCAGAAATATTCTTTTCGCTATTTTCAAATCAAACAAATTCTATAACCATATGAAACTTAACACATAACACAGAATGACATATCGACTGATGGAGCAGCTTACAAAAGTAACTCTCTATACCCCCGACTCTGTCTACAAAGTCTCTAACATCAAATCCAGAAATCGTAACGTACAACCTCTGACTCGGCAGTACTCCAGGAGCAAATGGAGCTTGCCAACTCTGCTGGAACATCCTCTAAAATAACTTCATATCATCTGGGTGTACCTGCGCGACATGAAGCGCAGCCCCCGAAGAAAGGGGGTCAGTACGGAATATGTACTGAGTATGTAAAGCATGAAATACAGAAAACAGACCATAACCGAAACAACGGTACAAAAGTAAATATGTTACCCAGATTATCAAAGCGCTATTTCCTAATCACAAATCGTGTATGCAGATGTCATATGTCAGAAAGGTGCAGACTCAGAATATCAGAATGTCTATCTTCCAAACACCGGTCATATAAGCCGAAGTCATATGTCAAAAGAAGTACAGAGGGTACAGAATGCCAAAGAGCTTATTTCCAAACACGAATTATGCATGTTAGAATCATATATCATATATGCGTATATCAAATAACGTGCCCCGGCCCTCCGTTGAGGGACGCGGTGAATGAAATCATGTATGTCAATATTATGTATCAAATGTGCGTGTAACGTGCCCCGGCCCTTGGTAAGGGACACGGTGAGTCATATATCATGTATGCATATAACGTGCCCCGGCCCTTGATAAGGGACGCGGTGAATCATATATCATGTAAACATATAACCTGCCCCGGCCCTCGGTGAGGGACGCGGTGAATCATGTATCATGTATGCATGTAACGTGCCCCGGCCCTCTTTTGCGGGATGCGGTGAATGTGCCATCCTGGCCACCACCCCGTCATCTATTATACGTAACATGCCCCGGCCCGCAAGTGAGAGGACGCGGTGAACAATGCAGAGAAATACGCACGAGAACATATCCTGGCCCGGGCTCAGTGAAATCTAAACTGAAGCTTGCACGAACAGAGTAGTGCGAAACCATATGCACACAAATCAAGACCCGATAGATACGTATACTTATCGACATTTGACGGCTCAGAAACAAGTTTCGGGTCAATCCGACTTCGTATGAGAAAGTTACAAACGTTTGAAGTACAGAACGTTCTATAAGCATTTTAGAGCACACCTGAGCTCTTTTCCGATGATTAGGGACATTAAGACTTGCAAAAATTCTTTCAGAAACAAAGCTCTTATACTTATCTCGTTACTCAATCGTATAATAAACTGGGTCATATCAAACATACTTATATCAGAAGTGAATCAGAATCGTAGGCAGACTCGGAAACATATTAAATAGAGCTTCAGAAACAAATCTCTTCCGGATATCATATGGATCAAATCAAATATAACCTTTAGAATCGTATGTACATATCAAAATATATTAAAGACTCATACCAGAATACTCATATCAGGATACTCACCTCAGAATACTGTATCAGAATACTTATATCAGAATATTTATATCAAAACACTTATATCAAAATACTTATATCAAAATACTTGTATCAAAATACTTATATAAGAATACTTATATCCATAAGTAAATAAGAATCATGAACTTATATCAAGAAGGGGATTAAGATCATAAAGCATATCACATCATACCTTACTTGACTCTAGGACATGCCAAAGAAAGAAAGGGTAAGCCTTACATACCTGTGCCACGACCAACTAGGTACGCTTATTTGTCCAAACTTGTTAGTCTACATACAAAAGAATTCACATGATCATTAGATTTTATCGTCATTCACTTGTCTTAACTTCTCAAATAAATTCGCTTATATCCTGCCGAAATTTCGGCAGCATCTCCCCTGTAAATGCATCATCCCCGAGAGTCTACTCGGCTAAATCATCAACAACAAACCCGAGAATGGAACTCGTCCAAAATTATCAACAATAATACCAACAATCATATCTCCAACTTCAACAATTTATTCAAAATACAATCCAACATTAGTAGCTCCTTTTACACAATCCAACAACATTTCATTTATATTCAATTCACAATTGTTCACACATTCAAATACTAATCCAAAGCCATTCAAACAATATTCAAGAACGTTTCAAACAATCCGCACAATATTCAAAATAATCTCACCATTATTCCACTCTACCCGAAAGCTTCCATTTGCAACAAGAACAAGAACAACACATTCTCTTTATGCTAGATTCATAAATTATACCACAATCCACCTGTTACAATACCATTCATACAAATGCAAGAAACTATGTTATCAATGTACTAACTTCCACAATAGCTCACAAACGATTTCAACTGCAAAATATTCCATAGAACAACCCACACATTATTCTCCAAATTTTCCAACCAACCAATTCGCGATATAACTATTTAATAATTTTTATTTCCGTAAAGAAGTCGAAATTAATACTAACAACATCAATAACAACATCCTCCACATTCTACAAGCTAACTACATTTATTTTCATCCAAAATTCTCTTCAAATCTCATTCCATAATTCACAATGCCAACGGACGAATTTATATCGCTATTTTCTCGTTCTAATCCGTTATAACTTTAAATAAACTTGTTAGCAATGAAAAGGAATTTTATCCATACCTTAAGCATTCAGCCACCACGTTATCACCCTCCTCCTTTGTTGATTTTTAGCTCAAATTGAAGACAACGCAGCGTACAACACTTTTCCCTTCATGGGCTTCGGGATTCGGGGCTCGGATTTTGATCAAAATTGGTTTTTCTTCTCCAAGGCCTTTTTTTCTCTATCTCTCCAGAATTTTCTGGTTGTTCCAGGTCTTAAAATGAGGAGGGAAGGGCTGAAATATCACTTAAATAACATGGGTCATGGGCCTAACCCGGTTGGGCCCGAGTTGGGCCTAGCCCACTGACCTTTCGACCTTAAAACGTCCATATCTCCTTGTAGCGACGTCACCTGGGAACCGACGACCCATGGTTGGAAAGCTAATTCAATAATATACAACTTCTATTTCTTGGAATGTTTCCAAATTCCAAACTTATAATACCGTTTTTGCCCCTCGAAGTCAGGTCACCCGAAAATGTTTCCTTAAAAATATTCGTTTGGAGGGCTTCCACTTTGATTTGGCCCAAGGGTCCTTCGTGAGTTGTGTTTAACTTTACATATGTGATTCATATAACTTGTCACATGTTCCAAAAAAAAAATTGACGTGTGGGCTGTCACGACCCAACCCCGTAGGCCGTGACTAGTGCCCGATCTGGGCACCCGAACGCATCTATCAAATGCTATCTCAAATGGTATCAAACGCATTCTAGCATATAGCAGAAGCCGACAAGGCTTTATTTCAAATTTAGTTAATTTCCAGAAAATTTTTGGCAGAGTTTCCTTTGTTTTACGGACTATCCCAAATACCCTGCACGCAGAAAATACCAACAAAGGCCACACAGGGCCAACAGAGCAACATTTAAATATATGCGGACTGGCCGCCGTGGCGAATGGGATCGCCCAAACGCAACATATACACACATCTGTACAGAAAGACCCCAACCCACAAACATGTCCACAGACCTCTAAACAGACAGACAGAATCATATGACGGGATAGGGCCTCGCCGTACCCATGAACGAGAATATACATATATAGAAGTGACAGACTATACCAAAAGATGGCTCTGGATAAAAGTGCGCTCTAAAATAGCAGAATAAGATCCGAAGCGGACGGATCAGCAAACCTGTCGTCGGTACCTGCGCGGTATGAAAACGCAGGCCCCGAAGAAAAGGGGTCAGTACGAAATATGTACTGAATATGTAAAGCCTGAATTACAGAAACAAAATCATAACTGGTACAGAACGTACAGAAAGTAACTAGAAGACCTAAAGTATCAGATACATATTTTCAAAACATGCAGAGTGTGTACAGAAATATATGTCATATCAAATCCGGCCCCTACCAAGGGACTCGGCAGACAGAACGTGGCCACCCTCCCGACGCTGGTGCCACAACACAGAAGAATCAGAAAAGGGGCATAACCCCGCATCATAATATGTCATATCAGATGGCTATAGTAAATCATATCAGAACAAGCGTACATGGCACAGCATACTCCACAAACCCATGTACGCGTATACCTGCCCCCTCACATCGAGGCACGGCGAACAATGCAAAGGATCACGCTTGACAACATATCCTGGCCCGGGCTCAGTGTGGGAAACATTGGGGCATCCACGAATGGAGTAGTGAGAGACTAATGCAATTAAAATATCATAAATGTTTCCATAGACTCGATGAGGCATATCAAAGACAAACCGATCCAATGAAGTCGGAAGGAATCATAGTAAATGAGTTTCGAGTATCAAAACAATTTATCAGACTTAATGGAATATTTAAAACAACGTTTGTTAGGTAATTAGAATGGTATTCAAAACATTTCTTTCAAAGACCGCTCGAAAGCAAGACTTGAGTACAATAAGGGCAAAATCGGGAATAGTGGGCCCACCTCGGAACAAGCAAGGCGGTGGGCTCAAATTACATGTTTTAAGCTTATGGGGTCACCTACAAAGGTTCTACGGACGTTCTATATCTTTCCATGGAGTTTAGAGAAAGTTTGCATAATTTCCAAGAAAGCGTACCAAAAGAGTTTAATCTTATTGAAAGAAAAAGTGATATTTTCACTTGCGGATTCCGATGGGCAGAAAGTCTTTCGAGGCCCGAATCCAATTCTAATACACTTAGGCATGCCAAAAGAAGGATCGGGGTAGCTTTACATACCTTTCAAGCTCCTTACGCCTTTCCAGGCTCACTTCCTGTTTCGTTAAAAGTCTGTAAATGGTCATGTTTACCAATTGTGAGTTATAGATTCTACGAATTCAACTTAACTCATATATGTCTACCGAAATTTCGGCAGCACTTCCCCTATACATATAGCACCCCCGAGAATTCGACTCGGCTCAAAATCATCAACAACAGCCCAATCAACAACATCAACAACAACAACAATCATATAAAACGCAATATGACATAACTAGTTCTACTTTGCGACATAATACGATAACCTTCATTTCAACTACAATTTCCAAACCAATTTCAATGATTTCACATTCATTATCAAACTAGATCATCACAACATAGTTTAGAAGCGTTTCATATCGTTTCCTCAAATTATACACACGATATACATAATATACAAACTTTCCGCCAAAACCCTAACTCGTTCGAAACTTCTAATCTTTGGCATACATATTCATAACATGTTTCCATCTTCCAAATTCATCAACACCCATCATAATTTGCAACCTAATAACTTCATTTTCATAATGTCGTAAAATCATACTTAAGCGACATAAGTTTCTACATTCCATTTCAAAGCACACTCATATCGTTTTACTTTCATTTACATTGCAAGAATCATAATAACACAACTAACACATTACACAAACTTGATCCATTTCATTCCATACAACTCCATACCACACGGCCAAATACTCTCTTTGCCAATTCATCCAATTTTATTCAACTTTCATTCTCAATATGAATTCCATCACATTCACAATTAGAATACAACATAATTTCAATTCATCATCGGCATATCATGCAAGCATACACACGGCCATACATATATACCATACACCCACTTTGCAAACTTCTATTCCTTCATACAATCAACACATTTCTACATACTACAACACAAACAAGACTTCATAACACAAGAATAAGGGATAGATTCTTACCTTTTTACTCACTTTTCTTCACTTGAATGTATGGTCACTTTGATGAAATAAGTGCTTCTCTCTCCAAACCAACTACACCAAGTTTAAAAGGGCACTCAATTTAGTAGGAATCCAACAAGAACAAAATTTTAGAAGCAAGATTTTTGGGAGGCAATTTTCTAGGGCCAAACCCGAACCCCTCTTTTTTTTCTCTTCTAGTTTTGCTTTGCTTCTTTCTTCTATTCTTTCTCTTGAATCTTCTACTATATAGCCAATTAATCACATGAGAATTTAATTAATTCCCATGGGCTTGGATCCCCCTATGTGGCCGGACAAGCCTTGGCTTTGGGCCTCACTTTACTTAAATTTTTTTCAAGCCCAATTGGTCAAATTCTTATTTTGTAATCCCCGAAACTAATTTCCAAAATTCCAAAATTGCCGTTAGTCTTGTTCGTCACTCCCACATCAATATTAGTTCATGCACAACTCCTATGTCATATAAAATCAAACTTGACCTTCACTCTCAAAGATCCAAGATATTTCAAATTTTCCAAACGTGTGAAAACACGGGATATAACATCCTCCCCCCCCCCCTTTAGAACATTCGTCCCCGAATGTTAAATTAATCCTATAGGGTCTAAAAAGCTTTTGGGGGAGTTTATGCTTATAGATAACCCATACGACACACATTCATTATAGGACATAGAATTAAGCAAGAATTCGAGATTACCTGAGGGCATAGGGAACAAATGAGGGTATTTCTTCTTCATCTCCTCTTCGGCCTCCCAGGTCATTTCCTCCCTATTATCGTTCCGCCACAGCACCTTAACAGAGGCTACATCTTTGTTCCGGAGCTTTCTTACCTGGCGGTCCAAAATAGCTACGGGCTGCTCCTCATAAGATAACTGCTCCGTCACCTGAATATCGTCCGCAGGAAATATTCTTGAGGGATCACCAATGCATTTGCGGAGCATAGACACATGGAATACCGGATGTACCGCTTCCAAATCAGATGGCAGAACTAACTCATAGGCGACATTTCCAATTTTTCGCACAATCAGATAAGGCCCAATATAACGCGGACTAAGCTTACCCTTTCTGCCAAACCGCATTACGCCTTTCATAGGCGATACCTTTAGAAATACCCAATCACCAACCTGGAATTCCAAAGGACGACGCCGTTTATCAGCGTATGATTTCTGTCGACTCTGGGCTGCCAATAGTCGCTCTCGGATAAGTTTCACCTTATCAACGGCCTGCTGGATCATATCTGGGCCAATTAACTCTGTCTCGCCAATATCAAACCAGCCGATAGGTGACCTGCATTTCCTGCCATACAAAGCCTCGTACGGAGCCATCTGGATGCTGGAATGGTAACTGCTATTATTGTCACACCCCGACCTTACTAGGGTGTGATGGGCACCCGACCCTTACTTAGGGCCGAGCGAACCCTCAGACTCTCGCTGCACATAAATTTACGTCAAACTTTTAAATCAAATCAGATAAAATACATAGTAAATGTTTTTTTCTTTCTTTCAGAAATGTTATTTCTCGAAGCTTCCAAGCGAACAAATCTATAGTCATACAAAATTCAATGCATAACACAGACCGACATATCGACTGAGGAGCCGCTTACAGACTGACATACTATAACCACGACGCTGTATGCAAAGTCTCTAACATATATCAGACATCACAGCACACATACTCTGACTCGGCAGCACTCCAGGAGCAAATGGAGTTTGCCATCTTCGCTGGAACATCTTCTATAATATCTTCAACTCATCTGGGAGTACCTGCGCGGCATGAAACGCAGCCCCCGAAGAACAGGGGGTCAGTACGGAATATGTACTGAGTATGTAAGGCATGAAATACAGAAAGCAGAACCATAATCGCAACAAATAGTACAAAGGGTAAGCATATTATCCAGATTGCCGAATTACTTACTTCTCAGACACTGATCATACAGACCAATACAGATCATACAGGCCGACACAGATCGTACAGACCAATACAGATCATACAGACCGTACAAATCATACAGAGCGTATGGAATGCTGACATACTCACTTTCCAGACACAGATCGTACATACCGTTATTAGATATCAGAAGGAGTGTGGCACGTACAGAACGCACAGATAATGTCATACGTCAGACGGAGTACCGAACGTACCGATTGCTCCGATGATGTCACATATCGGACGGAATACAGAACGTACAGAACACTCGGATGATGCCATATATCGGACGGGATACAGAACGTACAGATTACTCAGAGGGTGTCATATATCAGACGGAATACAGAACGTACAGATTACTCAGATGATGTCATATAGCAAACGGAATACAGAATATACGGAAGGTCAGAATGCTTACTCTCCAACACAAGTCATGCATATCGGGATCGGATATCATATCACATACGCGGTAACCCCGGGGACATATACCACGCCGGGACAAATACCATATCATACATACCGTAACCTTGGGGACAAATAACACGCCGAGGGACCGGTCACATCCTATCATATACATAGTAACCTCGGGGACAGGTAACACGCCAAGGAACCGGTGAACAATGCCAAGGGATGCGCACGATAACATAGGAACGTGGTCACCACTCCAACCTTTGGCGCCACAATACATCATATTTCAGAAAATTTGCTCCGATCTCCGTCACACATCATAACATAACCACGGTACCCGGGGGCGGACAGATAACACGGCACCCCAAGCCCGGACACATCATACTTAATAATATATCCTCGGTAACCGGGGACGGACATATAACACAGTACCCCGGAACCGGACACATCATACTTCGGAATTCATATATGGACCCCGGCCCTCAACAGAGGACTCGGCGAACCATCCGCACGATACATACCGGCCCAGGACTCGGTGAAGGAAACCATAACATATGCACGAGCAGAATAGTGAGAAACCACATGCATAGAAATCAAGACTCGACAGACCAGTGTACTTACCGATACCTGGAGGCTCGGAACAGATTTCAGGTCAATCCGGCATAGTATGAGAAAGTTATGAGCGTTCGAAGTACAGAACACTTTATAAGCATTTCAGAAGCCTTTTTCGGGATGTCAGAATCATAGTCATATCAGACACCTTCAGATGTCCTTACGAATCAGATCAAATAGAGATTTTGGAACCATACTTACGTATAAGGAAATTTTAGACGTCTTGATACAGAAACCTCTTCGAACATTTCAGAGCAATCCGAGATCGTATACGGAAGTTAGGGACATTAAATCTTACAGAAGTTCTCGAACCAGAATAAACATATCAGAATGCTCTTATCAGGATACTGATTTCGGAATTCTCATATCAGGATACTTAAATCGGAATACTTATATCAGCATACTTACATCAGAATACTTATATCAAAATACTCATATCGACACACTTATATCAGAAGACTAATATCAAAATGCTTATATCAAGACACTTATATCAAAATACTTATATCAGAATACCTATATCAAAACACGTATATCAGAATACTTGTACCAAAATACTTGTATCAAAATACTTATATCAAATACTTATATCAAGGGATGAACTAGGATCACAAACTCAGGTCAAGAAGTGAATTAGAATCATAATCAGACTCAGCATCACAGAACAGAGTTAACCCAAGGCAGCATATCACATTATACCTTACTTGGCTCTAAGACATGCCAAAGAAAGAAAGGGTAAGCCTTACATACCTGCGCCGCGACCAACTAGTTACGCTTGTGCCTCCAACTTGTTAATCTACATTTAAGAGGATTCATCCATTCATTAGATTCGTTGTCACATACTTGCCCTAATCTTTCAAACACATTCTCTTATATTCTGCCGGAATTTCGGCAGCATCTCCCCTATAAATGTACCAACCCCGAGAATATGGCTCGGCCCAATTCAACAACAACCCAACCAACAACCAAGCTATGGCATCAATAATCAATTCAAGAATACATTCTAACATTAGTAACTCTTTTCTACATAGTTCATCAACATACCATTCACTACATGTCTCAAGCTAATTCCAATGCTCATACATTCATTACTAACTCAAGATCAACCAAACACCATTCAAAAGCATTTTATATCATTCTACAACATATACAAATTTTCCACCAAGACCACAATCCATCCGAAACCTCCAACTTTTTAGCATATACTTTCACAACACATTTTCATCTTCCAAGTTCATAAACCACATTAGCAACTAGCATGTTAACTACATCATTTGCACAAATACAAGAAATGACACTATAATCTCATCAGCTTCCAAATCAGTCCATAACCATTCCAACATCAATTTAAACCACCAAGTTCCCATTCCCATCATAGAATACATATCAACAACAATCAAATTGCTATATAGAAATTTATTCATTTTTCCTACACAACACACATACCACACGGCCAAGACTCCAACACCTATAACCTAATGAGTTTCATCCACTTTCATTGTCAACATAGAACTTACAACAACTAAAACACCAAACAAAATAATTACACCATTATTTGGCTCTAGGACATGCCAAAGAAAGAAAAGGTAAGCCTTACATACCTGTGCCACGACCAACTAGGTACGCTTATTTGTCCAAACTTGTTAGTCTACATACAAAATAATTCACATGATCATTAGATTTTATCGTCATTCACTTGTTTTAACTTCTCAAATAAATTCGCTTATATCCTGCCGAAATTTCGGAAGCATCTCCCCTGTAAATACATCATCCCCGAGAGTCTACTCGGCTAAATCATCAACAACAAACCCGAGAATGGAACTCGGCCAAAATTATCAACAATAATACCAACAATCATATCTCCAACTTCAACAATTTATTCAAAATACAATCCAACATTAGTTGCTTATTTTACACAATCCAACAACATTTCATTTATATTCAATTCACAATTGTTCACACATTCAAATACTAATCCGAAGCCATTCAAACAATATTCAAGAACGTTTCAAACAATCCGCATAATATTCAAAATAATCTCACCATTATTCCACTCTACCCGAAAGCTTCCATTTGCAACAAGAACAAGAACAACACATTCTCTTTATGCTAGATTCATAAATTATACGACACAATCCACCTGTTACAATACCATTCATACAAATGCAAGAAACTATGTTATCAATGTGCTAACTTCCACAATAGCTCACAAACGATTTCAACTCCAAAATATTCCATAGAACAACCCACACATTATTCTCCAAATTTTCCAACCAACCAATTCGCGATATAACTATTTAATAATTTTTATTTCCGTAAAGAAGTCAAAATTAATACTAACAACATCAATAACAACATCCTCCACATTCTACAAGCTAACTACATTTATTTTCATCCAAAATTCTCTTCAAATCTCATTCCATAATTCACAATGCCAACGGACGAATTTATATCGCTATTTTCTCGTTCTAATCCGTTAAAACTTTAAATAAACTTGTTAGCAATGAAAAGGAATTTTATCCATACCTTACGCATTCAGCCACCACGTTATCACCCTCCTCCTTTGTTGATTTTTAGCTCAAATTGAAGGCAACGCAGCGTACAACACTTTTCCCTTCATGGGCTTTAGGATTCGGGGCTCAGATTTTGATCAAAATTGGTTTTTCTTCTCCAAGGCCTTTTTTTCTCTATCTCTCCAGAATTATCTGGTTGTTCCAGGTCTTAAAATGAGGAGGGAAGGGCTGAAATATCACTTAAATAACATGGGTCATGGGCCTAACCCGGTTGGGCCCGAGTTGGGCCTATCCCACTGACCTTTCGACCTTAAAACGTTCATATCTCCTTGTACCAACGTCACCTGGGAACCCACGACCCATGGTTGGAAAGATAATTCCATAATCTACAACTTCTATTTCTTGGTATTGTTCCAAATTCCAAACTTATAATACCGTTTTTGCCCCTCGAAGTCAGGTCACCCGAAAACGTTTCCTTAAAAATATTCGTTTGGAGGGCTTCCACTTTGATTTGGCCCAAGGGTCCTTCGTGAGTTGTGTTTAACTTTACCTATGTGATTCATATAACTTGTCACATGTTCCAAAAAAAAAAATTGACGTGTGGGCCCCACCTCAGCTTACAAATAATCCGATGTTCAAAAATACGGGATACAACACTATCAACGTGAGTTTAAATTATGTAGCAACAACATGATTGTCAATTTTTTTGAGGAAGCACGTGTCACGCTCATGCTCTGAAAATGCGGGATATAACAACTCTAAACCGGTATAATATTCTGACTCTGTGAACCTTTTCTTCACCCTTCTTAGCCGTTCATCGAACCACAATTTCTTAGAAACATATGAATACACACCACAAGCCCAAAACCATGACTTACTCTTGCTAGAAATGAACCCTTTCTCCATCTGAGAATTCTACGCAATCCTATCAAAACTGATCTTACTCACTGCCAACATGGCTAGTTCCAAGTCTCTTTAACCCTCAAATCACAATACAGGAACATACCACTGATTACCTTACAAAACCAAGTCTGTAGGAAACCATCAGATCACTCTAAAGACAAATTGCAGCCATTGCATCTACTCAATCATTACCAAGCCCATTGTAACCATATACTGCCCGAATAATTGTTCTCAGTAACAACATCATAGAATTCACTTGTAAGCCCTGATAAAACTCGGTAAACCTTTCATGCATCACATCTGAACTGCAACTCATCGAATCCTTATAGGTGATTTTCTGGAAACTCATATATCCTCTTCGGAAGATAACATAGTCTAACAAGCTTTACTTGAACAATTTCGACTTTGAATGAATGCACCACCCTTGTATACCACTAATAGTCACTCGAACAGACTCTAAATTTTCGACACAATCACAGTCCTACTACACAATTGTGGCGGCCAATTATAACTTTTTACTCACGCATAACAATTCTATTTTTTCACCCTCGACTCCGCATGTTGAGTCCTATCCAAGCTGTCAACTTAGTACCAAAGAACTATACCTTATGATTTAAATCTTCGTGTTTCTCAACCTTTACCCGATATGAAAATCCTATACAACCTCAAACTTTTTGACGCAAAACCTGAAGCCTCATATAATAATTATATAACTATCGAATCTCTTATTATATCACCTCGATATACCTATAAATTTTTTGAAAGTTTCCAATCTTAGAATTGTCGCTCTAAATCTCAGGTAATCACTACCAAGTCTTTAATAACCAAAAGCGCTTACCTAAGTTGTCTAATCGATATTACTTTCCATATAATATATTACCATGAGTAGAGTCTCACCTCGAAAATGTAACTCTAGTCCTCACATGATAGGGATTTCACAATCATTTCTCTTAAAGCATGCTAACTCATCCACTGTAGAATGTTATGGCACTTATCCAACGGTGTACCACCAAGCCGCTTCTTATAAACCTCAACATATTGGTTCCTGAAATATGCTTATCCCTAGTTGCCGATCATGAATCTCATGAAATTTCCTCATATCACTTAGTCTATTTCCGTAGACTTTCTTTCTTAAGCTCACACAACTATCACACCTCATCTAAATATACAAGACAATGACTCCACAATCTAAATAGACTCAAGTAATCCCAAGACGTACATTTTTCTTATCGATTCACAATCAACTATGCCTTTTCTTGACTCTTCAATTCCACGATTCTATCAGATCACATACATCGACCCTGTCTGACTATTGCTCAAACCCACTCAGTAGTCTATCACATAACCATAAGTCTCATACACTAGCTGAATCACACCTGGCGTAATAGTAGGCCACACACTTTATTCATTATAGTTTTCCCTTAATTCGCTCAACTTTGTACTGAAAACTCTCTAAATCCAGTGTATCGCATAATCCCATGTCCGTCATATCACATGGCCAGTCTTACTAATATCCCAATGTATCTCACTGAAGAGTCCTTGCCTGAATTGCCTTACTCTATTTTTGAAATGTTATGCCGAACTTACTCAGTTAACCCATCATTGATCTACCATTTCAAGCATCCTTGTTTACTAACCCTTTTCTCAAAATCCTTAACGTTGCTAGCACTCAAAGAATCACCTCTTAACTCATTTGTCAAATCTGAACACCTCTAGCCAGTCGCACGCCAATCGAGTAACAACACCACTAGTAGCAGATTCTAGACAATTTTACACAATGAATACGAGGTTCCCAACCTTAGTCCACCACTGACCTCTATTAATCTATGACATAACCAAACATACCAGCCTATCCATAAACTCTCAAGCCCACTTTACACTGCGCAATCGCAACCAAGCTCTCACATCACTAACTCCTGTTTCCACTATTTTCTTTCTACCTTAACCTCGATAACACCAATCAACCTCATCTATCATACCTTTTACTGAAGGTTATGATATAATTCCACTAATCCAACATGACTCAAGTACCCATATTACCTCACCCCAAGTTTTACGAACCATAATCCTTTGAACCCGATAGCAAGATGCCTCATTGTATTCCTTAAGTTCCCATATATCATTTCAAATCACATTTATCACTATCGACTAACAAACACTCAAATCCACTCGATCCTATAAATTAATCATACCTCTAAGACGAACAAACCATAACCAATATCAATAATTCTTCTCAAATCTAAGTGTAACATCCAGTAACTCCCCAAGTCATTAATTCATCGCATATGCCCATAATTGAGGTCATTTCTATCAGTCGATTACTAGCTCCTCAAAAGTCTAAAACCCAGTCAAACTTACCATTCATACGATGTGCGCATAACATTCACTTAATAACAAAGTAGTCCTTTAACATCAACGAGCTTATATCAATAATGACTTTTAGCACTATATCCCCGAGATATCACATGAACCTGTAAATATGACCTTCACCAAACCATGCTTCATTATTTCCACAAGATTCAATACTATATAATAATCATAGCTCAGAAGACCACTCCCATCGGTACCATTCTGTCATTCGGAACCCTCTTTACCTTTCACAATCGAACACGAAAATCACCCTCATATCAATTGCAATCTTATCTTGACAACTATGTCAGAAACCAATTTTTTTCCTGCCCAATCTCACGAAAAGCACTCATCTCTCAGATATTCTATGAAGTCTCACTCCACTACACACTTTCCACAAAAGTCTTCTTTTATGTCCTTTTGTCAACTTTTTTTCTTTATTACCCGCGATCGGTAAACCAGTGTCACGCACACCATCATAAGGCCTTGAAGAAGCTGAAGTTTTTCCTAAACCGATCATATCACCGAGCAACCCATTATTGTTAAACCATCAATGCACTTTGTGACTTCCGAGTAACCCAACGCTGAAACATGGAGATCATGTAACCCTCTGAACTATCTTTCCCATTTCCCACAGATTCCCACAATAAACGAATCTAATCGCGACTCTACACAACAAGCGAGTCTAATCCCAACTCCACACAATTAAATCTTAGGCCATACTAGAGACTGAACTTGATCACGTGTCCGAATCAGAATAACACATCTCGTAACATACCACAACACGTCATAGATCAACCATTCACATAAGAATTTAAGGATGAGTTTCTACCCTCCGTGGCTGATCAAGATAAGAAAGTCCAGATACCAATTGGAATCGACTAGATACCAATTTGAATGATATCGCACGAGATAATGAAAGAATTGAAAGTTTTCTAAATGTCTTATAGCCTCTATCAGATAAGTACGGAGCTCATCATCCCGATCCACAAGACTCTACTACCACGCTCTTGTATTATAGATCGGGTTACATAGGGCTCTGATACCAACTTGTCATGACTCATTTTCATTAGGTCATGCAGGCACCTATCTTTTCCATCTCGGTAGGCGAACCCTTATCCCAACAATCATAAAAACATAAATAAGGCGGAAGAAGATAGAATAACGTAAGTGTTACCATAATAATATAAGAAAATGGTGAAGTAAAGGAAATACACCCCAGTATATTGTCTGTCCTATAAGAGCATCTAACTAAATACTACAATTTGAATAATAGTGATACATAATTAGTCACAAAATCATGGCTCAGGATGGAAATAAATACATCATAAAGGAAGAGTCTTCGGGCAGCGAGCGTCCTCGTGCTCACCCTGAAAGACTCGAATCAACAACCTTAAAAATCAGCCATGAGGATTAGAAGTTAATCCCACCTAGTACTCTGCATTCATAAAAGAATGCACCAAGTGCAGTTCAGTACAAATAACAAGTACTGGTAGGTATCATAGGCCGACTAAGACTAGCTAACGTATATAAAGATAACAAAGCAAGAATAACACATAAACCAATAAGTACATGCCAACACGAATCAGTATCCATAGTACAAATCATCACCTATGTTATAGCATCTAAACCCAACTCTGCCAAGTCTCAGTAAAGCCAATCCGAACCAGTACATCATAATAGTATCACAACAAGTCATCACCTACGCTATAGCATCTAAGCCCAACTGTGCCAAGTCTTAGCATAATTAAACTGAACCAATATATCACAGTAGTATCACAACAACTCATCAGAATCAAAGGTACAATGTAATACAACAACTTATGTATGATGAATGAAATGCATATGCACCGTACACATGTACTTGGACGATGGAACATCACATCTCGGCAGCACAAACCATGGGGGACCAAGGAAGTCTACTACTCTAAAAATCCCAGCAAAGACCTCGGGCATCGGACACTCTAACGATCCCGACAAAGACCTCGGGCATTGGACACTCTCACGATCCAAGTAAAGACCTCGGGCATCAGACTCTCATCGTTCGTTCACGCTCTCTGGCATAAACCTCGGAGGCTACACTCTCTCACTTATCATCGTCAATACCATAACCATGCAATATCAACCAATCATGGAAATTAGTATGAATACGATGTAATGTAATATCAACAACCAATTCAATATAAAATAGTACCATGTAGGGCACACAAGTAATATCAATAATAAGGCTACACAATGAGCCACAATGAAATCACAATCTCATCTCAATATCAATCATTAGTCTACACAATATGCCACAATGGAGTCACAATTCTCATCTCGATATCAATCACAGGGCTACACAATATGCCACAATGGAGTAACCATTCTCATTTCAATGTTAATCAATTAAAGTACCACAATATCAAAGCCATGATATATCATTAATCACAAATACCATATCTCTCTACTGGCAACGAGCCAACAAGTAAGTTGATCAAGATAAGTCAACAACACAACGGGGTGGCTAGCCCTCAAATCATAAAAAAGGGCCAACCTAAAGTAGTATCAAACCCAACTTCATACCCGAAGGATTATATGCATTCTCCAACAGTATCATCTAAATATACGCTTCGCTAGCCGAAGTCTCACCATAAGATAAACCATAACCTACCTCGAGCCGAATAGCAAGGTCTCCAATAATCAAACCTTAGTTTTTCCCTTCCTTGAGCCTCGAGATAATGGAAGGCTAAACATATCTGAATCATGTAATTAGAATCAAGATGAACATCATTTACCCCGTACTTCTATCAAAGGCCCAAATCACAACCTATGGAATGGGGTTTATGAACTAGAAAGGAGAAATTATGGATTCCAAGCTTAAACATTAAATTCATACTCTAGGTGATCAATTCCAATTAATTAGAAGCTATATTAACTCAAGAAATACTCAAATTTGGATTCTAGGTGGAACCCGCAATTTTGGGTATAAACCCTAACTTTAAATCCCACAAATTATCACTAATAATGAAGGAATAATGTTTGTATAGTTACTACTCAACAATTTCATACTTAATCAATGAACAAATTAAGGTTGTATGATTAACAACTTATTCTAGAAAGATAACAAAACTGTTATACCCCGTATATTTATACGTCAAATTATTCGCAAGCAAGTCGACTCGAGTTAAAGGCGGAGTCATTTGCGGACACGAGATAGAAATCCTTAATTTTCAATTTTAATTAAAAACATAAATTATTTATAAATTTTATTTAGTGTAAAAATATTATTATTGGAGATTGGGAATTAATTAATTGTGATTAGATTGTTAAGTGGGAATTAACTATTAATTAAAATAAATTAAGTTAATTAATTATATCATCTAGGGGGCCCCACCCGATTTTTAAATTAAAAAAAAAAGGGGCAGCAAATGATGAGTCAATATAAAGGAACACGTGTAACCTCTAGGGAGGAAAAATATAAAGCAAGGAGAGTGATTCACAAATGGATTCATTTGAAAAAAAAAACAAGAACAACAAGAAGAAAAAAAAGGAAAGGAAAGGAAAGAAAAATTTCCATGGCTGCTCGGCCAGCCATGTTTGGAGGAAAACAATTTCTTTTGTTGCTCATTGATCAAGTCCCAAGTAATATACAAATTTAAGGAGGTGATAGCAACATTGGACATCAAGTTGGAGAAGAAGAAATTGCGAAATTGGAGCAATTAAGAATAGAAATTCCTCCGAGAAAATTAAGGTAATATTTTCATGTTTTATGGTGTAATTGTGTTAATAGTATTGTAATGGAGTTATTAAAATTGGATTGGATGAAATTTGAAGAAGCAAATTGCATAAAATCGTTGTTATGCGAAATTGTGGGCTGAAATGAATTTAGAGAAGTTGTTGGGTGGTTAGAATTGTTATGGGATGAATTGGGAAAATTTATTATATATATTGTTATTTTTGGTATTTCTGTGTTGACAGGAGGACAATTAGAAATTCGGGTTAGGCGAATGTATAGGGGAAATGCTGCCAGATTTTCATTAAGTCCCTAACTAACAAAAACCCTAAATGAGAATATATAAGTTGAAATATAGGTTCTATAAGAAATGGGATATAGACTTGTGAACTAGAAAATATAGTTACTAACGATAACGTTACTCTTATATTAAATAGGCTAAAAGAGCGACGAGACGAGCGGGTTATGAATAGTTGTCAACAGGTATGTAAAGTTGTCGATCTCTTCCTTCTTTTGGCATGTCTTAGATGTAAGTGATGAATGATATGGACCTTGGGGTAATTCCATTCATAAGCTTGGAGTGGTATTTATGATTCTTATTCACTTCTTGATATTACAATTCCCAAGTGATTGAGCCTCCCTCTTCAGTTTTCTGTACGTTTGTTAATAGTCGATAAATATCCGTTCCTATTCTTAGGAACTCTATGATAACTAGTGACTGGACTTCTATAAGGTGTTTCATACTATAGTGACATATGACTATGATCCTTAAGGCTTTGTGATATACTTATGATGACATTCAAGGGATGTTTGATATGTTCCGAGTGATATTCGAAAGGTATTTGATACGACTATTATCCTGATTTTCAAATGGTAACTCGTGTTGACTATTCTATTGAGTCCTTGAAAATGTTTTTAAATTGTATATAGTTTCTCAGTACTCTGCTCGTGCATGCCTCAATATGTCTTTCAATGAGTCCCGGGCCAGGATATGTTTTCGTGCACAGCTTCACTGCATTGTTCACCGAGTCTCTCACTAGAGGTCCAGGACACGTTATATGTATATGTATATGATGATATGATGACATGATGATATGATGATACGGTGATGGTGGCCAGGATGGCATATGATGACTTTATCCACCGAGCCCCTCACTAGAGGGCCGAGACATGATGATGATATGATTTTATTTACTGAGTCCCTCACTATAGGACCGGGACATGTTATATATACATACGTACAGGATGATTATCTAATTATGTTACTACGTCCCATAACGGGTTGAGTATGATTTATGATATTGACATGCAAGATTTATGTTTCAAAGGCAAGCATTTTGATATTCTGGATATTGTACTCGTGTTCTGTACTCCTCATTTCATATATGATCCTGTTTACTGTATTTCATGCTTTACATGCTCAGTACATATTCCGTACTGACCCCCTTTCTTCGGGGGGATGCGTTTCATGCCCGCAGGTGCAGATACTCGTTTCGGTGATCCGCCAGCTTAGGACTCCCTTTCTGCTATCTGGAGAGCTCCGTTGTTCCAGAGTTCAGATTTTGGTATAGATCCTTTTGATGTATATATGTATATGTTGTTTAAGGGTACGACGGGGCCCTGTCCCGTCATATTTCACTATTGAAACTCTTAAAGGTCTGTAGACATGTATGTGGGTTGTATTCCGATGTGGTCAGTTGTGTATATGATCATTATGTGTGTTCCATCGCTATAGCAGCCTTGTCGGCTTGCGTTTATTGTCATATTGTTGTAGCAGCCTTTTCGGCTTGCTTGTGTTATCGTTTTGTAGTGGCAGCCTTGTCGGCTTGCTTAATGTTTTGATATGTAGTGGCAGCCTCGTCGGCTTGCGTAATGTTTTGATATGTAATGGCAGCCTCGTCGGCTTGCCTATGTGAATATGATGCGATAATGTTGACAGGTACGTGTGGGTGTCTAGCTCGGGCACTAGTCATAGCCCACGGAGCTGGGTCATGACAAAAACCTTCTCTTACTCTCTATATTCTATGGGGCTACTAGCATGGATTCTTACTTAGGAAAGGTAATGGAAGAGATTGAGATTAGAGAACTTACCCTCCAGATAAATCTAACCAAACCTTCCTTAAAACGTCCCCAAGATATTAAGGAAATATAATCTAAGGAATGGAAGGAAATAATGGTTTCCAAAGGCATTTAAATTAGAAAACTGTCCGTCGCCCGCTTTTGCGGTCAACAGGCGGTCAATATGCAGATATATATAAAAATGCTCTACAAATGCACTCGTGGCCTCATAATTCCCAATGGAGGTATCGTTGTCTAAGGTAACTCCCTAATGGCCCAAATCAACTTTCCAACACAAGTACCAAAATAAATCCGAGTGCATTGGGATCCGAAACGAGCCTACCAATTAGTCACAAACGATCATTCAAACTTCTCAAAATTAACAAATGTTTAAAAAAGGTCGCTTACCCATAAGTCAACTGTGAGTCATACAATTTTTTACTTAAGCCAAATTTCCCAAAAGCTACATCCAGGCCTAGGGAATCGTGCCACCTATCCCCTCGAGTCAAAATAGTAATAATAAGGCTCGGGGATGGATCAACACGGGAAAATGGTAAGAAAATGCAATAACGACCGAATCTCTCACTACAGGGTCGGTCTATAAGGACATTGAAAGTAGTGGATGAATGATGGGTTGAACAAATTCAAGTCACACAAACTAGAGATTTATTCAAGGATCAGCAATATCAGTCTAAACCAGGGGAGGTAAGTTCACTTTAAAACATTTGAGCATCGATGTTGGGTCCGTAACTTTGGGAAAAAGTCAGAAGAAGGGTTTTTTAGTTAATAGATCTTACGCCTAGGGTATTTTGGGAAGTTATATGAGGGCATTAGTAAATTTATATGTACGATAATCGAGGATCGCCTACAGGTTATGGGTCAATTCAGTAGTGGTTTAGGGTATTACATCGACGATGAGTGATTCTTGTTGGGATAACTAGGGTTTCTTGGTGTTTTTCTAGCAGAGAGGATTTATGTAGAATTATATATGTGGTGCTATGAGTTTAGAGGAGAAATCAATTTTGGAAATTGAGTAAGATGAGGGATGTAATGACCTATTTTTTTGTTATAGTCTTTCAGACATTTTTGCCCTTTTCCTGAGCATTGATTATCTCACTTTTAACCTGAGGGGACCTTTGACATGCTTCCTAAGGTATCTAGATCGGTTTAGGGCAATATTTTGGTAAAATTGGGCTTAAAGTGAAAAATAGTTAACCCAAAGTTAACTTTTGAGTGAACGGACCTTTTTCAAAAATTCATCGATTTTGAGAGGTCTGAATGATCGTTTAGAAATTGTGTGTGCATTTGATTCGATTCCCAATGCACTCGGATGAATTTTGAGACTTGGATTGGGAAATTAAAATTAAGGTATCAGGGTTAACTTGGTCAACGAGACCTCTATTGGGAATTCCAAGGTCACGGGTACGTTCGTAACGTGTTTTCATATGTCTCTATGTGTATGGTATGTGAGCAGATGGCATCGGGAATTAGTCAAAATATCGAATCGAATTGTGAAACTTAGGTGCATTTTTTGGTGTCTGGTGGCAGCAGTATCGCTGAAGCGGTCACCCTACCGCTGGAGCAGTCCAAGTCATTTAGGCCTTACCGCTGAAGCGGTAAAGGGAACGCTAGAGCGGGTCCGCGGAAGTAGTCTCAGTGTAGCCAAAGCAGGTGACGAGCAATGGGTATAAGTAATAAAGTGTCAAAAGCATTTAGTCACTCATTTATTTCCATTTCAAAAATTAGAGCTTTGGGGATTGTTCTTGGAGATATTTGGAGAAACCTCTTGGAGGTAAATCTTGCTAATCTCTTTACTATTTCATTAATTCTAATCATCATAGATTCCCCCTTCTCTTAATAATCCCTTAGTAATGGAAGATAAAAGTGGGTTTTGATGAACTTTCTCTCGAGGCTTATTAATAGTGAAATCGATGGCGTTTATGCTAGATTTTGATGAATCTAAGGTTATTAATCACTTATCTTCCATTATTAGAGTTGAATTCTTGAATCAAAGAGTTAGGGTTTGTACCCAAATTTGGGAATTTTGCTTGAAATAAGAAATTAGGCCTATCCTTGAGTTAAATTAGCAATTAGTGGTTGGGTTATAATATCCTAGTGCTTAACTTGGTATTTGCTAGCGAATTTCCCGTTATGCCTTGTGGGCCCCATTTCCGAAATTTCTAGGGTTAGAATTGACCTAAATTGAATGATAGTAATTTTAGTGTCATTCTTCATGATTTCTATTCTAGATATCGAATATGCTTTGACTACGTTGGTTCTGAGTCTCAATGGAAAGGCAAGGAAAATGAGTGAGTTTTTAGTGTTCGCGGTTCGACCGTCTAGGCAGGTTTTGGCTTGCCCTTGGCGAGACATCGAATAGCGAAGCATATATTTATATTATGTTGTAGGAGATAGCATGTGAACCTTCGGTTATGAATTTTGGTTGGATATTGCCTTAGGTTGGGCCTTGTTGTGTGTTTGGGGCTAGCCACCTTGTATTGTTGGGATTTGATTGTTCTATTGTGTTGGCTTGATGCCATGAGTTATTGGTAGATATTGGATTCTATTTCACCGTCTTGATTATGATGTTGTTGGCGTACCCACTGTTGGTACTTGTGACTCTAATATATTGTTGGCGTACCCACTGTTGGTATTTATGACTCTGATATATTATTCGCTTACCTACTATTGGTATTCGTGATTGAGATACATTACTGGGGTACCCATTGTTGGTACTTGTGCTATTGCGCATGATTATTGATGATGATGCATGCACTGCAGGCACTCTTATTTTTCGTGATATACTGTTGAGATACTGATGATACTTGATGACACACTTTGATGAGCTTGACTCGATTTTTACTTTAGTGACGTGAGATTTCGATATCTGATGTTCGTTTCAATATCATGGATTGAGTGAGTGCATGGACTCCACGGGTCCCCCATGGTGGTGCCGGTGAGAATCCCCCGTGGGCAAAGATCTGGGGTTCCATCAGTCTGTTAGGTAAAGATCCAGGATGGGTGGGACTTAGACTTCGCGAGTTAACTTGAGTTGTACTACTGAGATGTCGATATTTTCATTCGGAGTACATGTGTACATAGCATTTGCTTGGCATTGCATTGCATTCATACATTATTGCATTGCATTGCACTCACTTGATTTGGAGATAATTTGATGTTGTACTTGTGATATTGGATTTGGACTTGATAAATTGAGACTTGGCACACTTGGGATTAGATGTTCTACTTTGGTGACAACACATACTTGGCTTCTATTATGTTTGACTATACTTGTTGGTTTATCTGTTTATCTACTTTATTATCTGAATTGTGTTAGCTATGGTTAATCGGCCGATGATGCCGACCAGTACCATTGTATTGTACTGACCTACACTTGCTGCATTCCTTTATGAATGCAGATTATCAGGTTCGTTCTGCTTTTATCTCTCGTGGTTGATCGTCTTATTTGGTTTCACTCCAGTCATTAGCCCTGCCTTCAGCATCCCCCTCCTTGCGGTTAAGGTTAGTGTGACGGGCGGTGTGTACAAGGCCCGAGAACGAATTCACCGCCGTATGGGTGACCGGAGACATTGACATTTTATGTATTATTACTCCAGACTTGTATTTATTCCTTTAGATGTGCTTGTATGACTTAGACTAGACCTTGGGGGTATTTTTATTATTTTCGCACTATTTCTATTCTATAATATCGTGAGACTTATGTATTTATTCTAATTCTACTGCTAGAATCTAATTATTCATGTATTTATTTATCGTTGGGTTGAGGGTTCGCTTACCGAGATAGAAAAGGTAAGTGCCCGCACGACTTTGGCAAATTAGGTCGTGACAAGTTAGTATTATAAACCTAGGTTACCTGGTCTATAATACAAGAGCACGTCTAGTAGAGTCTCGTAGATCTGTACGATGAGCTTCATACTTATCTTCAAGAGGCTATAGACATTTAGGAAATCTCACTTTCTTTCATTATTTCGTGCTACTTTATTCTAATTGGTATCTGTAAAGATCGAATCGGTATCTGACTCTTATCTCTTCTCTCACAGATGGTGAGGACTCAAGCTACTATGACTCGCGGTTAAGTGCCAGAGCTTGTAGCTGTGGCTGGCACCCCAGGGCGAGTAATAGCCAGGGGACGCGGTAGAGCGATAGGCCGCGGGGCTGCCCCAGCTAGGGGCAGGGCTCCTGTGGTAGGGTAGCATTGAGAAAGGTGTCCATCTTCTGAGCTCGAGTATCAGCCAGATCGAGGCCAGGCTGCAAAGGATAGTGTAGCCCCAGCATGGACACAGCCTGAGGTTACTTCGAATCAGGCTATGCATGATACTATGGCCAGAGTTTTACTTTATCTGAATGCCGGTGTTACTATTCTCGGCGGGGCTTCACAGACTAGAGTTGGGGCATAAACCCCTGAGCAGGGACCTACGTGGGTAGCGCACCCCGTTGCAGCTATGGCTCCTCACATTAATGCGATACCCGCTTTTGGTGATGATATTAGGCCTATGGAGGGTGCTGCTATGACCGCACTAGATCAGGACCTTATTGGGAGATTCAGGAAGTTAGAGCCGTCGAGGTTTTCTGGTACTTCTTCTAAGGATGTTTATGAGTTTATTCTAGATATACATGAGCTGCTACACCATATGGGGACCTTGGAGACCCACGGGGTTGATTATATATCCTACCAGTTTTGCGGCGACACGAAGATGCGGTGGAGGTATGGCTTGAAGACCTGAGGGTTCCTCTCTTTTGACTTGGACTCACTTTTACCGAGCCTTCATGTAGAAGTATGTGCCCCGATCGTTTTGAGAGGCGTGTAGGGAGAAATTTTTACATCTTGAGCGGAGAGGCATGTCTTTGGGGTCCTATGTTACCCGCTTTCTATATTTGACCCGCTATTCTACTGAGGCCGATAGGGTTAGGCATTTTGTTGGGGGACTAGTGGGCTCTTTACAGATTTCTTGAATTCAAATGGAGTCTATTAGGGCTTCCTTCTAGTCCATTATTGAGCATGCTTCTATGTTTGAGGGCGCTATGGCCCGTGCTTTTTGTGGAAGTGAAAAGAGACCACATCAGATTGGGAGTTACGGTGGTTCTAGTTCTAAGGGCGCCGATCAGTTTTGGAGGCCGCATTAGACATATTCCAGCCGTCCTGTGCATTCGGCGTTACAGGTTTCCCCTAGTGAGCCACCCAGGCGGAGAGCTCCTGAGAGTTCGTTCTTTAGACCAGTGGACAGGGCTGTTTCATTCGGGTCTTCATCTTCTGTGTATCAGCATTTTTCTCCTATTACCTATTTTTCTTGTTGAGAAGTTAGGCTTGTTGCTAGGAGATGTCCCAAACCCAGGCGGGATTATCAGCCACCAAGGACTCCAACATTATCTGGTGGTCGAGGTGGGGCTTCTTAGAGGGGTGGCGCTCAGTCAGGCCGCGGTGCTTCTCATGATTCTAGAGGTGGTTCCCAACCAGCTAGAGGTCGTTCTCAGAATGCGAGAGGGGGATCTCAGGGCGAGCGTGGCGGATCCCATTGTTACTCATTTCCTCATAGGCCCGCGGCAGAGGCCTCAGATGCTGTGATTTCAGGCACCATTTTTGTCCGTCAAAGAGGAGCATCTATGTTATTTGATCCTGGATCCACCTATTCGTATGTATCTGCATTTCATATCATTGGTTGGGATTTGCCTTGTGATAGCATAGATATACCTTTTCATGTGGCTACTCCGGTCGGATAATCTGTGATTGATGATCGAGTCTACTGGTCTTGTTTGGTTACTTTTATGGGGTGTGACACTTAGGTAGATTGGATGATTCTTAATATGGTGGACTTTGATATTATAATTGGGATGTCCTAGCTTTCTCCTTATCACGTGATCTTGGAATGTCACGCCAATATAGTCACCTTAGCCATGCCGGGCATTCCTAGGCTTGAGTGGAGAGGTACTCCTAGTCCCGCTACGAAGAAGATCTTTTCCTTTCATCAGGCGAAGAAGTTAGTAAGTAAGGGGTGTTTATCCTATTTGGCTCATGTTCGTGATACGATTGTTGCATCTCTACCCCTTGAGTCTATTCCTATTATGTGTGAGTTCACGGAGGTATTCCCGTTGGATCTACCGGGTATGCCACCCGATCGAGACATTGATTTCTGTATTGACTTGGATCCAGGCAGTCGTTCTGTTTCTATTTCGCCATATCGGATGGCACTTGCTGACTTGAGAGAGCTTAAGGAAAAGTTAAAGGATTTATTAAACAAGGGTTTCATTAGACCGAGTGTCTCCCCTCTGAGTGCTGCTGTGTTATTTGTGAAGAAGAAAGATGGGACAATAAGGATGTGCAGTGACTATCGGCAGCTAAACAAGGTCACTATTCAGAACAAGTGGCCTATGCCTCGTATTGATGATCTGTTTGACCAGCTTCAGAGTGCTTTGGTGTTTTTGAAGATTGATTTGTGTTCCAGCTATCACCAGTTGAAGAACAGACCTGAGGATATTTTGAAGACAGCCTTTCAAATAAGATGTGGATACTATGTGTTTTGAGTGATGTCTTTTGAGCTTACCAATGCCCCGGCGGCATTTATGATTTTGATGAATGGCATCTTTAGGCCATTTGTTGATTTCTTCGTGATTGTGTTTATTGATGACATCTTGGTGTATTCCAAGAGTATAGAGGAGCATGAGAGCCATTTTCGTTATGTTCTTGGTTTGTTGAAGAAATATAGCCTGTTTGCTAAGTTTTCTAAGTGTGAGTTCTGGTTGGAGTCTGTGGCATTCTTCGGCCATGTTGTGACTAAGGATGGGATTATTTTTGATCCACAGAAGATTGAAGCTGTGAGGGGTTAGGCAAGGCCCACTACTGTTATTGAGATTCGGAGTTTTGTGGGTTTGGCCAGCTATTATCATCGCTTTATGAAGGGTTTGTTGCTATTGCTTCGTCTTTGACCGGATTGACTCAGAAGGATGTTTCCTTCCAGAGGTTAGATGATTGTGAGGAGAGCTTTTAAAAATTCAAGCTTCTTTTGACTACGGCCCCGATCTCAGCATTACCTGTGGAGGGTAAGGATTTTGCTGTCTATTATGATGCCTCCCATATTGGCTTAGGTGTTGTGTTGATGCAGGAGGGTAGAGTGATAGATTATACTTGTCGTCAGTTGAAGATTCATGAGAAGAATTACCCTACCCATAATTTGATGTTGTTGACGGTGGTCTTCGCTTTGAAGATTTGGAGGCATTATTTATACGATGTTCATTGTAAGGTTTTCAGCGATCACCGTAGTCTTCAGCATGTGTTTACCCAGAGAGATCATAAATCCAGGCAGCGCCGATGGATGGATCTCCTGAAGGACTATGACATCTCTATGCTTTATCATCCCGGGAAAGCCAATATAGTGGTTGATGCCTTGAGTCATAAAGCAGGGAGTATGGGGAGTTTAGCTCGATTGATTGTTTCTAAGTGTTTGTTAGCCATTGAGGTTCAATTCTGGCCAACAGTTTCATTCGCCTTGATATTTCAACTCCAGGCAGGATTCTAGCTTGTGTAGAGCCAAGGTCGTCGTTATTGGACCGGATCAGGACTCATCAGTTTGAGGATGCTCAGTTGAGAAAGATTCGAGATAGAGTTTTGAGATGTTAGGCCAAGGAGGCCGTGATTGATTCTAAGGGCATTTTGAGGACTAGAGGACGCGTATGCGTTCCTCGTGTTGGTGATTTGATTCAGTTGATCTTATCTGAGGCTCATAGCTCTCGCTATTCCATTCATCCAAGGGTGACTAAGATGTACCATGATTTAAGACAAACTATTGGCGGCGTTGGATGAAGAGAGATATAGTTGATTTTGTGGCTAAGTGTGGTAATTATCAGCAGGTAAAGTATGAGCACCAGCAACCCGGTGGGGTGCTTCAGAGGATGCCCATTCCCGAGTGAAAGTGGGAGAGGATTACCATGGATTTTGTCACGGGTCATTTGAAGACCCTTGGCAAGTTTGACTCCGTTTGGGTGATAGTTGATCGATTGACTATGTCCGCTCACTTCGTTCCAGTTCAAGTTTCCTATGCCGCGGAGAAGTTAGCCAAGTTGTACATTCGGAATATTAGGAGATTACATGGAGTCCCTATTTCTGTTGTATCAAATCAGGGTACTATTTTCACTTTCGATTTTTGGAGGGCGTTTTGTGAGGAGTTGGGTACCCGATTGGATCTTAGCACAGCTTTCCATCCCCAGATCGATGGCCAGTCTGAGCGGACTATCCAGGTGCTCGAGGACATGGTCAGAGCGTGTGTTATTGATTTTGGTGGTCATTGGGATCAACACTTGCCATTGGTAGAGTTTGCGTATAACAACAATTATCAGTCGATTATTGGCATAGTGCCTTTTGAGGCCTTGCATGATAGGAGGTATAGATCTCCGGTTGGTTAGTTTGATGGATTCGAGGCTTGACCTTGGAGTACGGATCTATTCCTTGATAGAGTGAGAGTTATTCAGGCCAAGCTTTGGCAGCTCAGAGTCAACAAAAGATGTATATGGACCGGAAGGTCCGGTATTTGGAGTTTGCTACTGGTGACCAAGTTCTATTAAAAGTTTCACCCATGAAAGGTGTTCTGAGGTTTGATAAGAGGGGCAAGTTGAGCCCCAAGTATATCGGTCAGTTTGAGATTGTTGACCGTGTGGATGATGTAGCCTATGAGTTGGCATTGCCGCAAGGCTTGGCGGGAGTTCATCCAATTTTTTATGTTTCAATGCTGAAGAAGTACCATGCCGACGGTACCTACATTGTTCATTGGGATTCTATATTTCTTGAGGATAATTTGACTTATGAGGAGGAGGCTATTGCAATCTTGGATAGGCAGTTTCGAAAGTTGAGGTCAAAAGAGATTGCTTTTGTGAAGGTGCAACGGAAGCACCGCCCTGTTGAGGAGACTGCTTGGGAGACCGAGTTCGACCTGCATAACCGATATCCCCACTTGTTTACTGATTCTGGTATTTCACGCTTCTTTTCTTTTCTTCGCTCGAGGATGAGCGACGATTCAATTAGTATCTGAGGTAACGACACGTTTGGTCATTATAGTCTTTCCGGCATTTTTGCTCTTTCTCGAACATTGATTAGGTCACTTTTGACCCAAAGGGACCGTTGACAATCTTCCCGATGTGTCTAGATTGGATTCGGGCAACTTTTTGGTGAAATTTTGCTTAAAGTAAAAAATAGTTGACCCAAAGTTTACTTTTGGGTAAACGGACCTTTTTCAAATATTCGCTGATTCTGAGAGGTCCAAATGATCGTTTAGAACTTGTGTATGTATCTAGTTCATTTCCCAATGCACTCAGATGCAATTTAGGACTTAGGTTGGGAAATTAGAATTAAGGTATTGGGGGTTCACTCAATCAACGAGACCTTCATTGGGAATTCTGAGGCCACGAGCGCGTTCGTAGCGTGTTTTTTATGTGTGTCTATGTATATGATTTGTGAGTAGATGGCCTTGGAAATTAGTTGGAGAATCGGATCGAATTGTGAAACTTGGGTGGATTTTCTAGAGTCTGGTGCCTGCTTTAGCGGCACCTGCACAGTAGTGGCGGTACCGCTTAAGCGGTCACCGTGCCGCTAGAGCGGTCTGAGCCATTTAGGCTTGACCGCTGAAGCGGTCAAGGGATCGCTGAAGCAGCTCCGCTGAAGCCGTCCCAGTGTCACCAAAGCGAGTGACGGCCAGTGGGTATAATTAATGAAGTGTCAAAAGCCTTTAGTCACTCATTTATTTCCATTTCAAAAATTAGAGCTTTGGGGACTGTTCTTGGAGATATTTGGAGAAAACTCTTGGAGGCAAATCTTGCTAATCCCTTTACTATTTCATTAATCCTAATCATCATAGATTCCCCCTTCTCTTAATAATCCCTTAGTAATGGAAGATGAAAATGGGGTTTGACGAACTTTCTCTCTAGGCTTATTAATAGTGAAATTGATGGGGTTTATGCTAGATTTTGATGAATTTATAAATCACTTATCTTCCATTATTAGAGTTGAATTCTTGAATAAAAGAGTTAGGGTTTGTGCCCAAAGTTGGGGATTTTTCTTGAAATGAGAAATTAGGCCTATCCTTGAGTTAAATTAGCAATTAGTGGTTGGGTTATGATATCCTAGTGCTTAATTTGGTAGTTCGCTTTTGAATTTCCCGTTTTGCCTTATGGGCCCCGTTTCCAAAATTTCTAAGGTTAGAATTAACTTAAATTGAATGATAGCCATATTAGTGTCATTCTTCATGATTTCTAATCTAGATTTCGAATATGCTTAGACTACTTTCGTTCTAAGGCTCAGCGGAAAGGAAAGGCAAAAGAGTGAGTTATTGATGTTTCCGGTTCGGCCATCCAGGTAGGTTATGGCTTAACATTGGTGAGACTTCATATAGCGAAGCATATATTTAGATTATATTGTCGGAGACAGCATGTGGACCTTCAGGTATGAAGTTGGGTTGGATATTGCCTTAGGTTGGGCCCTATTGTGTGTTTGGGGCTAGCCACCCCGTTTTGTTGTGATTATTTGCTGAGGCGAAAAAAAAGATATCAAATTTCTAGCAAGATAACTGGAAGTTCCAACTAATAAGAAGCCATCGTTCTATTGTGTTGGCTTGATGCCGTGAGTTAAGATATTGGATTTTGTTTTACCGTCTTGATTACAATGCTGTTCGCGTACCCACTGTTGGTACTTGTGACTCTGATATATTGTTGTCGTACCCACTGTTGGTACTTGTGACTCTGATATATTGTTGGCGTACCCACTGTTGGTACTTGTGATTCGGATACATTATTGGCGTACCCACTGTGGGTACGTGTGATATTGAGCATGATTATTGATGATGATACATGCATTGTACACACTCTTATTCTTTATCATGTACTGTTGAGATACTGATGATACTTGACGAAGCACCGTGATGAGCTGGGCTCAATTTTTACTTGAATGACGTGAGAGTCCGATATCTGTTGCTTGTTTTGGAATTGTGGATTGAGTGAGTGCATGGAATCCGCGGGTCCCACAGGGTGGTGTCGGTGAGAACCCCCTTGGGCAAAGATCCGGGGTCCGGTCAGTTTGTTGGGGAAGGATCCGGGATAGGTGGCACTTAGATTTCATGAGTCACCTCGGGTTTTGCTACCGAGATGTTGATATTTTCATTCGGAGTACATGTGTACACATCATTTGCATAGCATTACATTCATACATTATTGCATTGCTTTGCACTCACTTCTTGATTTAGAGATGATTTGATGTTTCACTTGTGATGTTGGATTTGGACTTGATATATTGAGACTTGGCACACTTTCGATTAGATGTTCTACTTTGGTGTCGATGTATACTTGGCTTCTATTATGTTTGACTTATACTTGTTGGATTATCTGCTTTATTATCTGAATTGTGTCATGTCACACTCTACTCTTGGTAAGGCGTGATTGGCACCCAACACCTTACAGGAACCGAACGAACAAACTAATAATTGTCACACCCTAATTCCACTAGGGTGTGATGGGCACCCGGCCCCACATCCGGAGCCGAGCGAACCCACAGACCTTTAGGGCACACATAATCTTATTAGACTTTTAACTCAAATAAAGATAAATTACATAATAAACTCTCAAAATATTCTTTTTCGATGCTTTCCAAATCAAACAGAATCTGTGATCATATGGAATTTAACACATAATACAGAATGACATATCGGCTGATGAAGCCGCTTACACAACTGACATACTATACCCACGACTCTGTCTGCAAAGTCTCTAACATCAATCCAGAAAAAGCATAACATGCAAACTCTGACTCGACAGCACTCCAGGAGCAAATGGAGCTTGCCAACTCTGCTGGAACATCCTCTATAATAACTTCACATCATCTGGGTGTACCTGCGCGGCATGAAACGCAGCCCCCGAAGTAAGGGGGTCAGTACGGAATAGGTACTGAGTATGTAAAGCATGGAGTGCAGTAAACAGAATCATAACCGGGACAAAAAGTACATAAAATGAGTGCAATGTCCAGAATATCAAAATACATATTTACAAAACATATGCCATGTCCGGCCCCATTATGGGACTCGGTGAACAGAATGTGGTCGCCACCCCGTCACTGTCGCCACAACACATCATACTCCAGAGTAGGGAATAGCTCCGTAACATATCATAATATATCAGATGGCCATATCATATCATATCATCAAATATTAGAGTATATGTACATGGCACATCATACTCCAGAACCCATGTACATGTCATACCTGCCCCCTCACATCGAGGCACGGTGAACAATGCAGTGGATTACGCGTGATAACATATCCTGACCCGGGCTCAGTGAAGGAAGCATTGAGGCATCCACGAGTAGAGTAGTGAGAAACTCTATGCATCATAAAATATTTAGAAAGACTCGATAGAATAGTCCGAACGATAGGTCATTTAGAAAAGAAATCAGACGATAGTCATAGTACGTACCTTTCGGATGTTACGACGGATTATGTCAAAGAAAAACTTCTGAGATCATTTGTACATATCAAAATATATCATAGGATTCAATGGAATAGTTAAAACAACTATCATTTAGTAGTCGGAACAATACAAGAGGGTTTCGGGAATTGTGGGCCCACCTCGGGTTAAGTCAAGGTGGCGTACATAAATTACGAACATTAGGCCTTATGGAGTCATCTACGAACGTTTCAAGGTAATCCGGTTCTATTTTTAAAAGTTACGGACGTGTTATGGCACAAGACTCTTTTAGAAGTAAAAAGTGTTTAAGCTATTTTTCATCAAAGCATAAGGTTCATAATTCAATTACATTGAAATGAATAAGGGTCATAATTATGCTCGGATTTCTAAGCAGTTTTCTTGTTTCAACGATTATGCCACGTTGAAGAGGACCCTTGAATTAGTAGGAATGCTAGGAGAAAATATTTTTTGGGATCAAAATAGAAGACCTCAATTTTCCATGGTAATGGCCGAATGGCCCCTAGTCTTTGCTATTTTTTTTTTTTTTTTGTGTGTTCTCTTGAATGTTCTTGAATTATGGCCCCCTTTTGTGTATTTATCACATGGATTATATTAGCAAATGGGCTTGGGCCCCTTTCTTTTTCCATGGCCGGCCAACCCCTTATGTTGGGCCTCTTTTTTTTTTTTCTAATTTTTCCAAGCCCAACCACTTCATGACAAATTGTAATTCATGAAAACTATTTTTTTTCCAAATTTCGAATTTTTCCCGTAGCCTTCCTCAATATTTCCGCATCCATAACTCTTATAAACAACTTGTGTGCTAATCAAGGTTTAAAAATATAGGCTTGCTCTCAGCCCCCCGCAATTGTCTTGAATTATCCGAATGCGCAAAATGCGGGATATAACAATAACTCTCGTCCTTCATATCTCGAATGGTTAAATAAGGCTAAGGGATAAATATGAACATAATATCATTCATAAATATATGTACAATAGGCTACGATGCTAACATAACTACCGACACCACATAACTAGACTGTTCACAGGAACTGTCTGCAAAGCCTTTATGAGCATGATTGAAGTATATAAGTCAGGACCGGGCCCCCGACATGCCCCGCATATATATACACACACACACACACACACACACATATATATATAAACCCAGACTCGGTAATACTTCAAGAAGAAGGGGAGCTCACCACTAAAAACTGGTACCTGAAGGCAGCCTATAATGATAGATCCTTGTTTCGTCTATCTACACTTGCGGGCATGAAAGCAGTGTCCACAAGAAGGGACGTCAGTACGAACAACGTACTGAGTATTTAAGGCATGAATAGTAGTATGATATCCGAATGAAGATAACATAAGATAAAGTAAGTAATTATACCTCGTACTCTTCTTAAGATCACTGTCATGTAAACTACTCTTCTACAGGAAAAACATTTCATACGCATCCATACACAACATACATACATAGGCATTCACATACATTTACAATACATACATTTGTCATATCCGTACCCGGCCCTGACAGGTCTTAGTGTCATCCGTACCTGGCCCTTTCGGGAATTGGTGTTATCCGTACCCGGCCCTTTCTGTTACGACCTGACTAGGGGCCGTGACGAGTACCCGGGGCTAACCATCGAGCACCACTCATTTCCTTACTCATCATAGTCATTATACACTTCTTTACCTTTCACATACTCATAATCATTAGACAATCATTTTTCATTTGAAAACATAATTAATTTTCATACATATAAGCCTTTCGGCTATCAAAATAATATACATAATAGCAACGTCGTGAGACCATATAATATACACATGAGTATCTACGAGCCTCTACTAGAGTACTAGACATATGGACTGGACAAGACCCCGTCGTGCCCAGAATACATATACATATATATATATATATATATATATATATATATATACACAAAAGAATAAATCCAAATTACACCTCCGGAACAATGGAGTGCTCTCAAGTCAGCTAACAGCTCCTACGAGTCTGGATCAAGCTCACCTCCCTATCTACCTGTGGGCATGAACACAGCGTCCAAAGAAAACGGACGTCAATACGAACATGGTACTGAGTATGTAAGACATGAATGAAATGAGCATAATGAAAGAATCATAAGCCACAGGAGGAGGATATAACCTGTATGAGTTCTATAGGTGAATACATTTCATACATATATTGTATATAAATATAACCATAGTACATGTATCATCATAGCACAAAATACATCATCGCATCATCATCATCATCATCGTTAACCCGCGTACGGGTAACCATCATATGCCGCCCACTAGCGGTGTTATGTCCGGCCCTCTAGGCACGGTGTAATCATAAGCAGCCCGCATTAGCGGTGACATGCCTGGCCATCTAGGAACGGTGTAATCATAAGCAGCCCGCCTTAGCGGGGACATGTCCGGCCATCTAGGCACGGTGTAATCATATCGTCATATACTCATCGTAACTCAACATTTTCATACATGGCATAGGCATATTATAAACTTACTTTATTGATCATCTCATAGACATATCACGACTTAGCATCATTATACATTTATCATTAAAACATACATTAGGACTTGAAGGCAACTATGGCTATGTCGGGGTGACATAAGATCTTGAACCCCCGATTATATTATGGAGTAGTCATCATCGTCATATCTCACCTTGAAGGAACTAATAATTTAAGGTGAGTGTACGCAAAGAGAAACATCATTGAAACCAAACTTAGAATTATTAGCTTCATGAACATTTTATATTACACTAGGATTCCTCATATTAATCGTCATTACCATGCTCGTATCGTATTTTTTTTTAATCATGTGCGTATGTAGCTTTGTATATTCATGGACTCATAGTCTCCATCGTATAGGATGATCATGGAAAATTAGGAATATTCATGCCTTAGAAGGAAAGGATTAGCCTTACATACCTTTTTCGTTTAACTAATCTATCGCTTGTTTATTTTCCTTCGATGTCCACGTTTTAACCTTCAAGAGAAATCGCATGAACATTAGCTAATCGATTTATTAAACGTGCTTACTAAATCAAAAGAAAATTGGGCAGCATTCCCTTTGTTTATACAAATTTTCCCATATTCTATATAAACTCCCAAACATTCATAACAACATTCACAATATAATAGACAACAATCATCATTCATCTACATTATCGACATTTCACAATTCCTCTTCAATTTCTCCATAATTGTGGTTATAGTTCAATATTGCGTTTTCTCATCTATAATATTCATTCCTTGGTCTAAATGTCATTCACAACATACTTACAACCACAACATACCAATATTCATAATTCAATCAAAACCTTCACCCAACAATGTCACTATTCCCACATTTATGACCCACTTTCTATATCCTTCTACAATCCATGTGTTTTTAACTTTCAACATCTTAAACAACCAAGAATGATCACAAAACGCACCTTAGATAATGGATGAATAAGCCTTGAGTGGGAATCCTCTTCTTGCACAAAAACTCTAGTCCACTTCCTTTGAGATTTCTTCGTGTAGATGAACTTTTATTAGGTCTCACACACTTGATTTCGTGGATTTGGTATAGTTGATCATGGTTTTCCCTTGGTTTCTTATGGATGAATAATGGAGAAAGTTCTAGAGGTTTCTTGGTGTGTGGAGAAGTGAAAATGAATTGAATTAAATGAGGGAGAGGTCCTGATATCATTTTAATTTTTGTCCCGACCGAGATATACGGACCAACATACGATCTGTACATTTTATACGGGCCGTATGTTTGGTCCAGTGAGGCGTGACATTCTGGGCTAATTATACGGCCAGACATACGGCCAGTATAATTTATACGGCCAGTATGTTGGGCCGTATAATGACCAACTGTTCCGATTTCGTTCTCGTCGACTCGTTTGATCTCCAATCCTTATGGAACCTTCTTGACACTTGATTAAAACCTCAATACCAATCTAAGGGGCGTTATTACTCGTCTCTGAGACATCATTACGCCATCATTAACTCGTCGCCCATAATTCTTACCCGACACGCAACATATCCTTTACTTTCCTTGACAACTTTCTTCTCTTACGTCAAATGTCTTTGAATCTCGATTAGGATCATCAAATGCTATTTATTTCTTATCACAACATCGTATACGTCGTTCCCTTCGGTAGCCTATTCACTATACGCTAACGGGGAATTTCTCAAGGTGTAACATTCTTCCCTCCTTTTGGAACATTCGTCCTAGAATGTTAAACACTCGGGAATTCTACAAATATTTTGCCAGAGTTTCCCCTGTAATATGGAACTACCATCCTGTCACAACAACCCATAATAATATTTCCTCACAGGGCCACCACACAATAGAACTATAAATCGGCCACACACGACCAAAAGCATGAAAAGAAAGCATACATACCTCATATTGTTAGTGTTTTATCTTGGATCTCTCCTGGGGGTTGGAATAAGTGCGGATATGTGGATTTAATTTTCTCTTTCGCTTCCCAAGTCCTTTCTTCTCAGTTGTTATTTCGCCACAAGACTTTGACTGAAGCTACTTCCTTATTTCGAAGTCTTCGTGCTTGCCTGTCTAAGATGGCAATGGGAACTTCTTCGTAAGCTAGCTTTTCTGTCACTCGAACGTCATCTATCGGAACAATCCTCGTAGGGTCTCCCACACACTTGCGGAGCATCGAGACATGAAAAACAGGGTGAACTGATTCAAGCTCTGAAGGTAAGTCCAATTCATAGGCTACATGACCCACCTTACGGATAATTTTATAGGGTCTAATGTATTGAGGACTTAATTTAACTTTCTTGCCAAATATCATCACTCCCTTCATTGGCGACACTTTCAAAATTACCTAGTCATTGATTTGAAATTTCAAGTCTCGCCGGCGGTTGTCCGCATAAGATTTTTGGCGGCTTTGGGCTGTCAACAATCGATCTCGGATCACCGTAACTTTTTCTACCGCTTGCTGAATCAATTCAGGGCCTATTAGTTGTACTTCTCCTGTTTCAAACCACCCAATTGGAGACCTACAGTTCCTTCCATATAAAGCTTCATACGGAGCCATTTGGATACTAGAATGGTAGTTGTTGTTGTATACGAACTCAATCAAAGGTAAGTGATCATCCCAACTACCACCGAAATCTAGTATACATTCCCGTAGCATATCTTCCAAAGTTTTAATAGTACGTTCGGCTTGTCCATCGGTCTGCGGATGAAATGTAGTGCTACGCTTCACTTGAGTACCTAGACCTTCTTGGAATGATTTCCAGAACTTGGCTGTGAATTGCGCTCCTCTATCTGTGATAATGGATACTGGAATACCATGGAGTCGCAAAATTTCCTTAAGATACAGCCTCGCATAATCTTATGCTGAGTATGTGGTTCGGACTGGAAGAAAATGAGCTGCTTTCGTGAGTCTGTCCACGATCACCCATATGGAATCATACTTGCCTCGAGAACGAGGTAACCCCACAATAAAATCCATGTTGATCACTTCCCATTTCCAAGTAGGGATTTCCATTGCTTGTAATAATCCTCCTGGCTTTTGATGTTCAATTTTTACTTGCTGGAAATTTGGACACGGTGCTACAAATTATGCTATGTCTCTCTTCATGCCATCCCACCAATATATCAACTTTAGATCATGATAAATCTTGGTTGCACTTGGATGAATAGAATACCAAGAGTAATGGGCTTCTTCTAGAATTTTACGACATAGTTTTGCAACATTCGTAACACATAACCTACCTCAGTATCTAAGAATTCCATCCACGGAAACATCCAATGGGGACTTCTATTTTCCATGAGATGTGTCTCTGTAATGGCATAAGTGAGGATCTTCATACTGACGCTCTTTCACTTCTATATTCAGGGATGAAACTGCGGGATCATTAATACCGATTCCGGCACCACCTGAATCAATTAAACGTACTCCAAGATTAGCTAGTTGGTGAAGCTCATGAATCATTTCTTTCTTTTTCAGAGGAACTTCACATAATCTGCTCATTGATCAGCGGCTAAGCGCATCAGCTACTACATTTGCTTTTTCGGGGTGGTATAAAATGTTCACATCATAATGTTTCAATAGTTCTAACCACCACCTCTGCCGCAGATTCAACTCCTTTTGTTTGAAAATGTATTGAAGAATCTTGTGGTCTGTATAGTTATCAACATGCACTCCATACAAGTAATGTCTCAACATTTTTAATGCATGAATGACCGCAGCCAATTCGAGATCATAAATTGGATAGTTCTTTTCATGTTTCCGCAGCTGTCTCGAAGCATAAGCAATGACTCTACCGTGATGCATTAACACACATCCTAACCCAACACCAGAAGCATCACAGTACACAACATAACCATCTGGCCCTTCTGGAAGTGTTAAGACTGGAGTTGAGGTTAATTTGTCCTTCAACTCTCGGAAGCTACGTTCACAAGTATCATTCTATTGAAATTTAACTGACTTCTGGGTTAGCTTCGTCAATGGGGCTGAAATAGAGGAAAATCCATCCACGAACCTTCTATAGGAACCTGCCAATCCTAGAAAACTACGAACTTCTATAGGCGTCGTAGGCCTTGGCCAAGTCTTCAGAACTTCAATTTTCTGAGTGTCGACTCAAATACCATCATCTGAAATAACATGGCCCAGAAATGTTACAGAATTCAGCCAAAGCTCGCACTTTAAATTTTTTGCATACAATTCTCGGGTTCGAAGAATCCCAAGAACAATACGTAAATGATCTGCATGTTCTGATTCTGTGCGAGAGTATACCAGAATATCATCAATGAATACTATCACGAATAAATCCAAGAGTGGCATGAATACATTATTCATCAAATTCATGAACACTGCCGGAGCATTAGTCAACCCAAACGACATTACTCGAAACTTATAGTGGCCATATCTCGTTCTGAAAGCTGTTTTAGGAATATCTTCTTCTCTAACCCTCACTTGATGATAACCCGACCAAAATTCTATTTTAGAAAACCACTTGGCACCCTGTAGTTGATCAAATAAATCATCAATCCTTGGGAGAGGATATTTGTTCTTTATTGTCACCTTGTTCAATTGCCTATAATCGATGCACATTCGTAGGGAACCGTCTTTCTTTCTCACGAACAAGACTGGTGCTCCCCACGGTGATGAACTGGGTCTAATAAACCCCTTCTCAAGCAAATCTTTCAACTGTGCCTTTAGCTCTTTCAATTCTGCCGGAGCCATTCGATAAGGAGGAATAGAAATAGGCTTGGTGTCCGGCATCACATTAATGGCAAAATCAATCTCTCTTTCTGGAGGAAGGCCTGGAAGTTCATCTGGAAATACATCCGGGAATTCATTCACTATCGGAACGGATTGGAAAGTTGGCGACTTTGCTTCGGTGTCATGTACTCGGACTAGATGATAAATATAGCCTTTAGCTATCATCTTTCTTGCCTTAAGGTAGGAAATAAATCTACCTTTTGGAGATCCTGTATTACCCTTCCATTCGAGCACGGGCTCTCTCGGAAATTGAAATCGAACCACTTTCATTCGACAATCAACATTAGCATAACTTGAAGCCAAGCAATCCATACCCTTATCACACCGAAATCTAACATTTCCAGCTCGATTAAATAATCATTGGTCTGGCGATTGCATATCATAAGTACACAATTTTTATACACTTGTCTAGCTATCGCGGGATCACCAACCGGAGTAGATACCTCAAAAGGTTTAATTGGCTCAGGTTTCACCCCAATACAACCAGCAACATACGGAGTAATATAAGAGGGTGTAGAACCCGGATCTATCAATGCATACACATCATGGCAAAATATAGATAATGTACCTGTAACCACATCCGGGGAGGACTCAAGATCCTGTCATCCGGCTAAAGCGTACACACGGGGCTGAGTGGCACCTGAAGTAGATGCTCCCCCTCTGCCTCTACCTCGACCTGCTGAAATCTGGGGAGTCTGTCCTAATGGGCGCACCGAAGAAGAACTAGCTGCTGACCCTGTGGGCTGAACCCCACCTCTACCATACCTCGAGGGACAATCTCGCATCAAATGCCCAGTCTGTCCACAAACATAGCAAACATATATGCCCTGGCGGCATGGCCCCGAGTGTAATTTCTTGCATTAAATTGATGGTTATATTCCCGAGCACTCATATTTCCTTGCTTCAGATTTAAGAACCTATCTGCTCTAGCTCGGCAGACCTCGGGTGGCAAATAGTGACAGATGAAAGCATCTATAAATTCTTGCCACACGGGAAGAGACACATTTTCTTTTCTTGATGCTAGCCAATTGTTGTACCACAATACCGCCACATCTTGGAGTCTATAAGTTGCCAACTCTACAGATTCAGTTTTGGAGGCATGAATAATCCTCAAGATTCTCAGCATCTCATCAATAAAACCTTGCGGGTCTTCATCCGGCTTTGACCCGAAAAACACCGGAGGATTCAGACTCATAAAATCACGGGCTCTGTTACTAGCTGCCCGATCACTTGAACTCACATTCTGCCACTGTGCCTGGGCGGCAACCAACTGTGTCAATAAATGAATGACCTCGGTCACTTGTTGACCCGAAGCAACCGGTGGAGGAACTGGAGCTTAAGCTCCTCCTTGTTCTTCTACATTAGGCGGGGTGGAGGAAGTATTAGATGGGGCCTCGTTATATGACTCGCCCTCTTCTACATTCATTGGCGGCTCTCTTTCTACCCACCTTTTCATCGTAGTCTTGCCCTTCTGGGCAGCTGTAGCCTTTCCCTTTGGCGGCATTTCTGAAATCATAGCACACTATTAGGGAGGAGAAAATCTTATAACACAGCTCTATCGCACGATCCCTTAAGATGAAAGATGGTCATTTTTCCTAAATGCCTGTAGCCTCTTGTTTGTTAGTGTGGCGCGCAACACACGATAAACAAGACACTACTAGACACGGCTCGTAGACACTTCCTAGGACTGAACTGCTCTGATACCACTTTGTCACGACCCGACTAGGGGCCGTGACGGGTACCCGGGGCTAACCACCGAGCACCACTCATTTCCTTACTCGTTATAGTCATTATACACTTCTTTACCTTTCATATACTCATAATCATAAGACAATCATATTTCATTTGAAAGCATAATTAATTTTCATACATATAAGCCCTTCAGCTATCAAAATAATATACATAATAGCAACGTCGTAAGACCATATAACCCACACATGAGTATCTATGAGCCTCTACTAGAGTACTAGATATATGGACAGGACAAGACCCTGTCGTGCCCAAAATACATATACATATATATATATATATACAAATTAGAATAAATCCTAATAGCACCTCTGGAACAATGGAGTGCTCTTAAGTCAGCTAACAGCTCCTACGAGTCTGGATCAAGCTCACCTCCCTGTCTACCTGTGGGCATGAACACAGCGTCCAAAGAAAACAGACGTCAGTACGAACATTGTACTGAGTATGTAAGACATGAATGAAATGAGCATAATGGAAGAATCATAAGCCACAGGAGGAGGATATAACCTGTATGAGTTCTATAGGTGAATACATTTCATACATATATCGTATATTTATATAACCATAGTACATGTATCATCATAGCACAAAATACATCATCGCACCATCATCATCAACATCGTTAACCCGCGTCCGGGTAACCATCACATGCCGCCCACTAGTGGTGTCATGTCCGGCCCTCTAGGCACGGTGTAATCATAAGCAGCCCGCATTAGCAGTGACATACCCGACCATCTAGGCATGGTTTAATCATAAGCAGCCCGCCTTAGCGGTGACATGTCCGGCCATCTACGCACGGTGTAATCATATCGTCATATACTCATCGACTCAACATTTTCATACATGGCATAGGCATATTATAAACTTACTTTATTGATCATCTCATAGACATATCACGACTTAGCATCATTATACATTTATCATTAAAACATACATTAGGACTTGAAGGCAACTATGGCTATGTCGGGGTGACATAAGGTCGTGAACCCCCGATTATATTATGGAGTAGTCATCATCATCATATCTTACCTTGAAGGAACTAACAATTTAAGGTGAGTGTACGCAAAGAGAAACATCATTTAAACCATACTTAGAATTATTAGCTTCATGAACATCTTATATTACACTAGGATTCCTCATACTTATATTCATCGTCATTACCATGCTCATATCGTATTTTTTTTTAATCATGTGCGTATGTAGCTTTGTATATTCATAGACTCATAGTCTCCATCGTATAGGATGATCATGGAAAATTAGGAAGATTCATGCCTTAGAAGGAAAGGATTAGCCTTACATATGTTTTTTGTTTAACTAATCTATCTCTTGCTTGTTTTCCTTCGATGTCCATGTTTCTACCTTCAAGAGAAGTCACATGAACATTAGCTAATCGATTACTTAAATGTGCTTACAAAAGCTAAAAAAAATTGGGCAGCATTTCCTTTGTCTATACAAATTTTCCCATATTCTATATCAACTCCCAAACATTCATAACAACATTCACAATATAATAGACAACAATCATCATTCATCTACATTATCCGCATTTCACAATTCCTCTTCAATTTCTCCATAATTGTTGTTATAGGTCACTATTGCGTTTTCTCATATATAATACTCATTCCATGGTCTAAATGTCATTCACAACATACTTACAACCACAACATACCAATATTCATAATTCAATCCAAACCTTCACCCAACAATGTCACTATTCCCACATTTATGACGTACTTTCTGTAACTTTCTACAATCCATGTGTTTTTAACTTTCAACATCTTAAACAAATAAGAATGATCATAAAACTCACTTTAGATAATGGATGAATAAGCCTTGAGTGGGTATCCTCTTCTTGCACAAAAACCCTAGTCCACTTTCTTTGAGATTTCTTGGTATAGATGAACTTTTATTAGGTCTCATACACTTGATTTCGTGGATTTGGTATAGTTGATCATGGTTTTCCCTTGGTTTCTTATGGATGCATAATGGAGAAAGTTCTAGAGGTTTCTTGGTGTGTGGAGAAGTGAAAATGAATTGAATTAAATGAGGGAGAGGTCCTTATATCATTTTAATTTCTGTCCCGACCGAGATATACGGACCAACATACGGTCCGTAAATTTTATACGGGCCATATGTTTGGCCGTATGTTTGGTCCAGTGAGGTGTGACATTCTGGGCTAATTATACGGCCAGACATACGACCAGTATAATTTATACGGCCAGTATGTTGGGCCGTATAATGCCCAGCTGTTCCGATTTCGTTCTCGTCGGCTCGTTTGATCTCCAATCCTTATTGAACCTTCTTGACACTTGATTAACACCTCAATACCAGTATAAGGGGTGTTATTACTCGTCTCTGAGACATCATTATGCCATCATTAACTCGTCGCCCATAATTCTTACCCGACACGCAAAATATCCTTTACTTTCCTTGACAACCTTCTTTTCTTACGTCAAATGTTTTGGAATCTTGATTAGGATCATCAAATGCTATTTCTTTCTTATCACAACATCATATACGGCGTGCCCTTCGCTAGCCTATTCACTATACGCTAACGGGGAATTTCTCAAGGTCTAACACTTTCGGGACTCGGTGTTATCCGTACCTGACCCTTTCAGGACTTGGTGTTATCCGTACCCAGCCCTTTTAGGACTCGGTGTTATCCGTACCCGGCCCTTTTAGGACTCGGTGTTATCCCCAACTGCTCAGTGGGATGCAATGCATACATACGTATATATACATAAAAATACATAAATGAAATCAACATCATCATTATCATTATCATTAACACTATATACTTCCTTAGAATTGAGGTATGACAGGTTTATTGAGCTTTATCGAGGTTTTCCAGCTGACTTGATGATATTTTGCAGAGGGCAGTTATTTGAACGGTTATAATGGTTCACGTCGGTACTTGGAAATGATTTGAGGAGGTACAAATGGTTATGGAGAGTCTTTAGTGTGATCAGATGGTTTTCTATAGTTTGGCTCGGCAAGGTAATCAGTAGGTATGCATTCAGCTTAGGAAATTGGAAGATTTGAAAGTTTTGGACAATGGGGGTTGACTAAGTTGGTTCAGCTTCGGGATAATGAACTAACGAAATTGGAACTAGCGCAATCGGCTTCGGATAGTATTAGTTTTGATGAAATTGCTTAGAGTTTCTCAGATGGAGCCAGCATTCTTTCATGAGAAGTGTAAGTTATGGTTTGGGGCTTGTAAAGTGTGTCTGTGTGGTTATAAAGGATCTTGATGTGGAGAACGGCCGTGGAAGGTTGCGCAAGAAAGATTAATGAAATAAGAATATTCTATCGGTTCAGAGTGGTATAGTTGGTAGTTATATCTAAGGTTTTTGGCGATTAGAGTGATAATTGGGGAATCAATTGATTGCGTACAGAGGTATGGTTAAATCAGGGAACTCATATGGAGACTGTTCTTATATGCGGGGACGAGTTGTGAACGAATTTTGAAGTTAAAGGAAGTTTTGGCTGACAAGGTGAACCAGTGATACTATCGGCGTATTTCTTGTCTGTAGAGCATCCCATGAGGCTATAGTAGATATTCTTTGGCTTCTCATCAATTTTTGTACTCTTCATTCTTTGTCGTTCGAGGATCAATAGTTGTCTAATTCGTATGTGATGTAATGACCCGTTCGGCCGTTATTGCACTTTGGACCCATTTACCCCCGTTGACCCTTCCCCTAGCTCCATTAGAATGTTTTGACCCACAGGGATTGGCGAGACGAGTACCGAGGTAGTCGGACTAGCCTTGGTGGGTTTTGGAGAATTAAAACCTTAAAGTGAAAAAATTTGACCAGTAGTAGTCTTTTGGGTAAACAGACCTTTTTTGCATTTCCATCAATTCCATGAGGTCCGGAGGGTCAATATTGACTTGGTGGGATGTTTTGTTTGGTTTGCGAGGCATTCGGGAGCGTTTTATACCATTGGTTGGAAACTTAATTTTGACAGTTTGGTTGTTAATGTGGTCAAAATGAACTCCTTTGGAAATTCTGAGGGCACAAGTGAATCCGTAGTATGTTTCTAAATATGTTTGAGTATTTGGTATGTATCCGGGAGGTCTCGAATATATGTTAGAATTTTGGGTTAATCTTGGTGAAACTAGATTTTCTTTTTTTTTGTGTTGGTTGTTTGATGACCGGTCAGTCGCGTCTGCGGGCACACCTAGATGAGGCCTGGTTCTCAGATGAGAACCTCAATGGAGTTGAGTAATTTTCGCACCTACGAAATGTTTCCATGCAGGCGCGCATGCACGGATGCGAGCACTTTGCCGATACGGAGATGCTGATTGTCCAATGAGTTCCGCCTTAGCATACTAGAATCTGTCCAAACGGAGCCGCGTAGGCGAACAAGGTTATGTGTAAGCGGAGATTGCTAAACCTAAACCTTTTTATTCCAACTCTGAACCATTACCTTCCCCATTCACTAAATTGAAACCTAGCGCAATATATGGGCAATTTGTAAAGATTTGAGGTGAATTCTCCTTTGGGTAAGTCACTCCATTTATGTTTATTTACGCTCTTAGTATGGTTTCTAAGGTTGAACTAAAGGGATTAGGTTGGGGAAGATGGGTTTACAAACCCTATTTTTATTATCGATTCTTAAGCTATGAAAATGGGTTTAATTGATGAATCTTGCTTAATATGATCGTAGAACCTTGTGAATGACTAGACTCTAAGCTTGAAGCTCCATTTTGATTAAAAATTAGATTATGGAAAGTTAGGGTTTCGTCCCAATTTGTGTTTTTTTTATCTAATGGGGAAATTTATGATTTCTTGAGTCTCTTTAGCAATTGGAGAATAGTATTGAACTTCTAAAACGTTGGGTTACCGATTTTAATCTCGAAATTCCTACTTTTACCCTTGTGGACATGATTTTCCTCTTTAAAAGGGGTGTTTTCGATTCGATTAGTGCTATAGATTTATGGATATCGTTAGTCCCCATTTCTTACATAGAATGCGTTGTGGAGTAGACTTTGATCTTTGAGAAGCTCTTCGGAAAGGCAGTGCTCTAGTTGTATAGTTCGCGGCACCCGCTCGGCACGAGGTAGGTTACGGTTTACCTTTCGGTTAGACTCCAAATAGTGAAGCATATGTAGGAGTTTGTTATTGATAGGGAAACCATGTTAGGCCTTCGGGTATGAAGTTTGGATATATTTCAGTCACATTGGTTCTTTCAGCTGGTGTGTGGGCTTGTCGCCTTATTTCCAATGATTGGGCTTGTCGCCATTCTTGCTGTGTTATGTTGTATTACACTCATTCTCTCTTTGATGTTCAACTTATCATCATAAAAAGGAAAGATAATGATAAAAGATTGAATTGTGAAGTGTACTTATGATAAGACACGAATGAGATCCTGATTATGATTTATAGTTGATATTGAACCGTTTCCATAGTTGTTGTGACTTATGCAAGACTCGATATGACCTATGGTGTCGTGATTCCCATAGAATATTCATTGGCATTGATTATATTTGATTTAGCATTCTTGCATTTATACATGTTAGTAATGTTGTGGAAACAGTTGATAAAAGAAATGTGGTACTGATGATTAAAGATTTATGGCAATTATGAAAGAAAATGTGACATTTTGATGAAAGTATTATGTGAATCTACGATCCGAGGTTGTTACTGAAGCAGAAGGTATGTGTGTTCGTGATCCGATGGGACATTCTGGAGTGAGCTGGGAATCCATCATCCAAGGTTGTTACCAGAGCGGAAGGTATGTGTGCTCGTGATCCGATGGGACATTACGGAGCGAGGGGTACATGCACGCCATTAGAGCCCCCCCCCCCCCCCACTGATACAAGATTAAGAACGAAAATAACAAGAAAATGCAAGAAATAAAGAGATAGATAATTTGCACAACTTAGACTCAATTTAGCAACTAAAGTTATAGAAAACTAAGACCTCTAAATTTAAGAACAAGAAGCAACCAAATTCTTAGGATGACCAAGAGGGATTAGAATCCCTAATAACCTATCCTCTCAATAAACACCCAATCCATGGCTAAGCAATCACTCCACTCTCAAGAGTTACAATATCCAAATATCAAGTAATAATAATCAAAATAGTCTAAGTCTTCCATGAAGAAGAATAGAACTATTTATACTATGCTAGAAATAAAAGATAGTAAAATGACATAAACACCCTTAATGAGACAAGGGCCTTGTTTGGCTATTCTTCTTTCTTCAAAATCTTGAAATCTCCTTTGCAAGAATAGCCAACTCTTCAACCTTTAGCCATTGTGGTAACTTCCCATTTCCTCTTCTTCTCCCCAAGCAATCTTCATCAACAAATGGACTTGGGATCCTAGGTGCTTATCAAAAGTGTACTCAAGAGCCTCCCGCTTCATGAATAGGCTTTGCAAGTGTTGTAGTTCCCGGGCTTGGCTCCTTGTAAATGGCCTTTAGGCAAGTGGGATTGCATCATTCTCCCCATCTTGAAGAGAATTTGTCCTCAAATTTGATGGCTCATCACTTTCCATTACCATGGGAGATAGGTCACAAATGTTGAAGGTGTTGTGAACTTGATATTCCGGAGGGAGATCAATTTTGTAGGAATTATCATTAAGCCTCTCAAGGACTTCAAAGGGACCATCCCCACGCGGCATCAACTTTGTCTTCCTCTAGTTTGGGAATCTTTCTTTTCGGAAGTGCACCCACATCCAATCTCTCGGTTCAAGGACCACCCTTTTTCTCCCTTGGTTTTCCTTTTTCGCCACCTTTTGATTCTTCTTTTCAAGTTGGACCCTTGCCTTTTCATGGATCTTCTTCAAAGCTTCGGCTCTCTTGTTACCATCTAAACTCAATACCACATCTTGAGACGAAGGCGTTAGATCCAAGGGGGTTAGGGGATTAAAACCATACAACACCTCAAAGGGTGACATGTCAATAGTGCTATGAATAACTCTATTATATGCAAATTCTACTAAAGGCAATTGGTCTTCCCAAGAGGCTAGCTTCCCTTTTACCATCGCTCGAAGCATAGAACCTAAAGTCCTATTAACAACTTCGGTTTGGCCATCGGTTTGTGGGTGGCAAGAGGTGGAAAACAACAACTTCGTTCCAAGCCTACCCCACAATTCTTTTCAAAAGTGGCTAAGGAACTTGGGATCCCTATCGCTCACAATTGTCTTGGGAATGCCATGCAATTTAACCACATTTTCAACAAACAAGGAAGCAATATGGGTAGCATCATCAACCTTATGGCAAGCAATGAAATAGGCCATTTTCGAAAAACGATCAACAACAACAAAGATGTTATCTTTCCCCCTTTTTATCCTAGGAAATCCCATCACAAAGTCCATGGAAATGTCAAACCAAGGTTGTTGAGGGATGGGGAGGGGAGTGTACAAGCCATGGGGTTGAAGCCTAGATTTAGCTTTTCGGCATTCAAGGCGTTGGCCACAAATTCGGGCCACATCCTGCCACATGTGGGGCTAATAGAATTGCTCCTCAAGAATCCCCATTGTCTTGTCAATCCCAAAGTGTCCCATCAATCCCCCAGTGTGTGCCTCCCTCACAAATAACTCCCTCCAAGAGCTCATGGGCACACATAGTTGCTTGTTCTTGAACAAGAAACCATCAAACTTAGAATAGGGAGTAGAAGATCTATCCCTAAGCCACCTTTCCCTTTCCTATTCTTAGCATTCTAGAAAGATTTGTCCAAAGACGGGGTCCTCGGGATACAATATCTTCAAGCTCTCAAAACCAATCAATTTGGAAGACAAAGTGTTGATCAAAACATGTTTCCTTGATAAGGCATCCGTGACTACGTTATCCTTTCCCTTTTTGTATTTGATTACATAAGGGAAGGATTCAAGGAATTAAACCCATTTGGCATGCCTTTTGTTCAACTTACCTTGGGCCTTAAGATGCTTTAAGGACTCATGGTCGGTCCGAATCACAAACTCTTTAGGCCACAAGTAGTGTTGCCAATTTCCCAAAGCACGAATTAAAGCATACAACTCAAGATCATAGGTAGTATAATTCAAAGTCGCTCCCTTAAGTTTTTCACTAAAATAGGCTATGGGCTTTTGGTCTTGCATTAAAACGGCTCCAATACCCACTTTGCTTGCATCCCATTCAATCTTAAATATTTTGTCATAGTCGGGTAATTGCAACAATGGTGCGGAGCTAAGCATTTGTTTTAAAGTTTCAAAGGCATTAGCTTGCTCCGTACCCCAAGAAAAAGATTTGTCCTTTCGGATTACCTCGGTCAAAGGAGCGGCTATGGTACTGAATTGTCACGACCCAGCTAGGGGCCGCGATGGGTACTCGGGGCTAACCACTGAGCACCGCTCGTTTTATTTCTCATCATACTCATTTAATGCTCTTTTATCAATTATATACTCAAGGCATAAGAAAAATAAATCATCTTTTCATTTGAGGACATAAAATACTTTTATATGCATAAGCCTCTCGGCCATCAAAATAAAATAATATATATACGTAGCAGCAATCTCGTGAGACCATCTAACCCACACTGCGTATCTACAAGCCTCTACTGGAGTGCTAGACACAAGGACAGGACAAGACCCCGTCATGCCCAAAAATACATATACATGAGAATACACAAAAGAACAATCAAGCACCTCCGGGACAAAGCAGTTCTTTCAATCAGCTGACAGCTCCTACGAATCTGGATCAAGCTCACCTCCCTGTCTACCTGTAGGCATGAACACAACATCCAAAGAAAACGGACGTCAGTACGAACATTGTACTGAGTATGAGAGGCATAAACAATGAAATAGAACAATGACATAAAGAAAATATCAATATGGAACATCTATATCTGACTGTCAAGTATAAAAGAATTAAGTCATGCTGTTTTACTCATACTCGTCATCATATCATATATGCATAATGTATAAGCTGCCCGCCCGTATAGGTACGGTGTAGTAATATATAAGCTGCCCGTCCATATCAGATCGGTGTGATAATCATAACATTAGCCTGCGTCCAGGCCTCCCGCGTCCGGGGTATCAAATTATGCCGCCCACTAGTGGTGTCTGCCCATGCCGTCTGGCCATGGTGTATACGCTTCCCGCCTTAGCGGTGACTGCCCGGCCATATAGGCACGGTGTATCATCATCATAATATGCTTGTCATAGTACATGCATAAGGCTCAAGATCAACTATACTTTATCGGGGTGACGTAAGGTCGTGATCCCCCGATCTCATTATGGAGCAATCATCGATATTCTGCCTCACCTTGAAGGAATTAGCATATAAGGTGAGTGTAAGTAATAACTGACATCATATCATTCATTTTAGAATCTCTATACTTTAACTCATCATCATCATTATAGGGCTCATAACATGTCTCTTATCTCATATAGCTATTCATAGACATAGGCTTTTAGCTTTCCGAAATATAGGAACTCATGAAGAGGAAAGAAAGTCATGCTATAGGATTCATGCCATTAGAAAGAAAGGACTAGCCTCACATACCTTTCACGTTTAGCTAATCTATAGCTTGCTTGTTCTCCTTCGATATCACGTTTCTACCTTCAAGAGAGAATTCACACTAACGTTAGTTAATCGACCATAAGGACGCGCTACAATTTCTAGGGAAAATTGGGCAGCATTTCCTTTGTTTCTACAACTTTTCCCATATTCTATATCAACTCTCAAACACTCACAACAACATTCACAATATTGCAATCAACAATCATCATTTATATACATTGACCACAATCCACCATTTCTCTTCAATTTCTCCACAATTATGATTATAGCTCACTATCGCGTTTTCTCATATATAATACCTATCCCATGTTCTAAATGTCTTTTATAACGTTTTTACAATCACAATTCATCAATGATCATGACTCAATCCAAACCTTTACTCAACAATGTTACTATTCACACTTTCATGACCCATTTCCTATATCTTTCTACACTCCAAGTGTTTCAACTTTTCCATACCTCAAATAACATGTAAATACCATAAAACTTACCTTAGATGGTGTAGGAATAAGCCTTGAGTGGTATTACTCTTTTTGCACCAAAACCCTAGTTCACTTCACTTGAAATTTCTTGGCTTGGATGAAATTTGATGAATTTCATACACTTGATTCACTTGAATTCTTGATATTGATCTTTGATTTCCTTTGTTTTCTTGTGAATAAAGAGTGGAGAATATTCTAGAGGTTCCTAGAGAGAAGTGGTGTGGAAATGAAATGAATTAATGAACTTGGGTCTTCTTTTTAATGACATAAAATTTGATCCGTCGAGCAATTCTACGCCAATTTTGACGGGCCGTCAAAATTCCTACGGGCCGACAAAATGGCCCGTAGAACTACCCAGTCAAATATGAGTCACTGTGACCATTTGACGCTGGGATGTGTCAATTTGACGGAGCGTAAAAATTCCTACAGGGCGTCAAAATTCCTATGGGCCGTCAAATGGTTCGCGAAAATTTTCTGCTCAGACAGTCTGTCGTAGAATGACCATAACTTTTGATCCCGATATCGTGTGAGGGCCCACGACCTATGGTTGGAAAGCCTTTCAATTATCTACAACTTTCATTCTTAGTGTTTTGCCAAATTCGAAACTTATAATTGCGTTTTGGCCCCTCCAAGTCAGATCATCCGAAAATGTTTCCTTAAATCGCCCTTTTGGATGGCTTATGCCCATATTTGGCTTATGGGTCCTTCTTAGGACTTGCTCAACGTTCCATGTACTACTCATATATCTCTTCATTTGTCCCTTATAAAACTCCGGTGTATGGGCCCCCCTTAGCTTACAGCAACGAGGGCTTTTCGGTAAGTGACATATGACCCAATTCAACCCATATGGTCTCCAAATGTCATATGTATACCATTATTACACCCTTATAATATAATCTTTCTCCTCAATCCTCGCATAACTTTGCTCGTCCTCCTGCCCATACTAAGCTGGCTACGACCTTGGTAGCGCGAAATTTTCCAAGGTGTAACACTCTTCCCCCTTTTGGAGCATTCGTCCTCGAATGTTTAACTATCCGAGAATTTTACAAAAATTTCGCCAGATTTTCCCCTGTAATATGGCACTACCATCCTGTCATAACAACCCGTAATAACATTGCCTAACAGGGCCCTAATATAATAGAAACAGAATTTGGCCACACACGACAAATATGCATAAACAAGAAAGTGTACATACCTCAGAATTTTGGTGTTTCGTCATGAACCTCTTCTGGGGGTTGAAATAAGTGCAGATATGTGGATTTCATTTTCTCTTCCGCTTCCCAAGTCAATTCTTCTTGGTTGTGGTTTCACCATAAGACTTTGATTGAAGGAACCTCCTTGTTTCGAAGTCTTCGCACTTGCCTGTCTAAGATGGCAATAGGCACTTCCTCATATGCTAGCTTTTCTGTCACTTGCACATCATCAATTGGAACAATCCTCGTAGGATCTCCAACACATTTATGGAGCATTGAGACATGGGACGGGATCACCAACCGGAGTAGATACCTCAAAAGGTTTGATTGGCTCAGGTTTCACCCCGATACGACCAACAACATACGGGGTAATATAAGAGAGTGTAGAACCTGGATCTATCAAGGCATATACATCATAGGAAAATATGCATAATGTACCTGTAACCACATCTGGGGAGGATTCAAGATCCTGTCGTCCAGCTAAAGCATACAGGGGTCATGTTCCGTCCATATGTCTAGTACTCTAGTAGAGAGTCGTAGATATGCAGTGTGGGTGGTATGATCTCACGAGGTTGCTACCATGTATATATATATATATATATATTATTTCAATGACCAAAAGGCTTGTGCATAGAAAAGTATTTATGTTTCCGAATGAAAGATGATTTTCTCATAATTTGAGTATAATTTTGATAAAGGAACGTTTAATGAGCATGATAAGCAGTAGAATGAGGGATGCTCGGTGGTTAGCCCCGGGTGCCCGTCACGGCCCCTGGTCGGGTCGTGACACTAAGAAACCCGATGATGGAAAACTGGGCCCGAACAGGGACGGACCGTACAAGATAACCAGAATAACCGACGAAGGGTCATACCAATTAGAAACTGGAGAAGACCAATAGCTGCACAACAACTGGAGCGTAGCACACTTGAAGAAATATTATTGCTAAGGTGCGATCCACTAACCCTTTGCGAATTTGAATAATTCTCACCCTTTTTCTTTGCCGGGTCAAACCGGAGTAGAACTCGAAGATATTAGCACTAGGTCTTAAAGCACGTGTTGCACTCTTTTCCCTAGCCCAATTTTATCCCGAATAGGATGTTCCAGCAAGGTTTTTGACGAGGCAACAAGTACAACATCTTACCTTAGCTTTGAAGAACGAGGGTAACGTTTTGTGAACTCAAAGACCAGCTAAGTACTAGGGACTGGGTATTTAACAACATCGCTTTTCTCTAGTGTTTCTCCTTTCATGCTTCACGAACAAACACTAGAGGACTATGATACCCTCGCCAGGAACAACAAGACTGGAGAAAATCTCAAACAAGTGAAGTAAGAAACGAAGTCAATGTCGAAATAATTTTGTTTTATTTTGTTCTGACCGAGCCTTCTATATTAGGTTTTGTTGTAAGGGCCAGACGGTCGAATGAATCGTGCCTATATAGTGTTGCTACAGTAAAAGCAGAAGGGGTCGGATGAAGTCCTTAGCTTTTGTATGAAACAAATTTTTGAAATACGAAGAAAAATACATTTGAAAAGTACATCTCAAACATGCCCTTTTATGAATGATACCCTGGAATAGGGACTGTCGTCACAAAATAGACGAAAGCACTAAGCTTATAATTAACCGAGCCCAACTTACAAAGAATTTAGGCGGTCGAAAGAAGGTCGAAGAATTAGAGACCCCGACTTGAATGCCCGAGGTGATTCAGAGACGTCCGAATTCACAAAGCATAAAAAAATGCTCACGTGGACAAGCCATCAATAAGTTATCGGTCAAAAAGGAATCGATTAAAGTAAAGCCCAAAACTCAAAAGTTAAGTTTGCTCGATTTTCTAAGAGAAAAATTGTTATGGGCTTTAGGTCAAACCTCAGCCATTTTCTATGAAACAATATCATAAATTATACCCGATCTAAAGATCGAAAAAAAATGCTGGGAAAAGGAAAAATCCCATATGAATTTTATATATATCATAAAGGACTAAAGCTTTACATTCACAAGGATCAAAAACAAAAATAAAGGTCCTATGAGCCTGTTACACCTCAAAAAAAATTCATGTCGTTGCACAGTGAATAGACTAACACAATGTGAGAAGTATATGATGATTATATAGGTAAGAAGTAATATCGAATGGTCCCAATTAAGATTCATAAAGCGTTTGAGACAAGAGATGAAAGTTTATTAAGAAAGGCGAAGTATACGTTGTGTTTTGGAAGAGTTTTGTAAAGTACCGAATTAATGTTGACTTAATGATGCCCCGATGAAGAGTTATGATGCCCTTAGGTTGTTAATGAAGTGATAAACAAGTGCTAAGAAGGTTCCATAAGGATTGGAGATCAAATGAAGCAACGAGAACAAGATCGGAGAAAAGTGGATTATACGACCATTTATGCAGTCCGTATAATATTATACGGTCCGTATAATCGTTACAGTGAAGGTCCATCACTGATGGAGTTATACGGTCATTTATACGGATCGTATAATGTGCCGTATAATGGTTACCGAAACGAGTAGTTGCTAGGATGATTTCATAGTCACTTATACAGACCGTATAAATTTATACGGATGGTATAAGTGTCCTTATAATGCCATCGGGACAGATTTTTATTTTATAAAAGAGAGCCTCAAGTTCATTTAATTTATTTCCCATTCTCTCTAACACATCAAGAAAACTCTAGAACATTCTCCACGCCATTTTAACATAAACCCAAGAGAAATCATGAGTAAAATACCAAAAGTTGATGGAATAAAGAACATGAATGCTCACTAGGGTTGGTACAAGTCAAGAAATCTCCTTGGATTGAAGCTAGGGTTTTTCTCAAGTGAAGTATTTTCGTTCAAAGGCCATTCTTATGGTATGAAAGGTAAGTTTTATGACCAATTCATGTTATTTAGAGTATTGAGAGGTTGAAAGGCTTGGATTATGGAACGAAATAGAAAATGGGTTACAAATATGAAAATAGTGACATTTTTGGATAGTAGCTTAATATGAATCATGATTCTTTATATGCTACGAGTATAGTTATGTTATAAATGATATTAAGAGTATGGGAGAAGTATTATATGAGGATGAAGGTAGTGTTGTATTATGACCATGGTTATGGATGCTCTTGAAATGGAAGTAGGAGAATTGAATAAGGTATGGTTGATTAGAATTGTTGCGTATGATCTTATAAATATTGTTAGTGACGTTTGGGAGTTGATATATGATATGGAGAAAGTGGTATAAACAAAGGAAATGCTGCCAAATTTTCGTTAGCTCTAATTGCTTTAGTTTAAGCTTAAGTATACTTCCGATGATCTAATTTTAGTACGAACCATTTTTGTATGTAGAATTGTGAACCCGGAAGGAGAGCGCTTAGCCGGTATAGTTAAGGAGACATACATGTATGTAAGGCTAGTCCCCCTTCTTTCAAAGGCATGACTTTTATCTTGTGATTTCTTCTCTATATTTCCATGATCTTTTTACATCCCAAAAGAGGAAAGTTAACGAGTTTTCAAGAGCTTCGTATGAAATAGAGATGAAATATGTTCCATGATAATGCTGCTCTGATGAGTTCAATACTCTTATTTTATGAATTCATGATTGTTGTTCCTTGTTGGTAGTTTCACCTCATGTTTTAGATCCTTCAGGGTGAGACATGATGATCATGATGTTCCATAATGTAATCGGAGGTTCACAACCTTACGTCACTCCGATAAAGTTGTAGCTTTTATTTAGGTTCTCATGCATGCCACTTATATTATATATGGGAATGATACATGTATATGCATATGTGGAACATGGGGAAAGGTGAGGCGTTATACACGCATAACCACCAGATCAGTTGGCATATTATGATATCGTCCCGGACGTGGGACATATGGATAAATGGATCGGGCCGTTCGTTCCGCGACAATATATTGGTATGCGCTGAATACATGGATAAATAGATTAGGCTGTACATTCCGCAGCAATATATGTTATGATAAGATGTTGTTTATTATATAAGCTTGCATACATGACTCCGCCTTTAGAAGCAATCAGTCACAGGTTATCTTCTTAACTTTTAGTCTCTTGTTTCTTATTATGTTAGATGCATGCCTTACATACTTAGTACACCATTTCTATTGACATCCTTTTCTTTAATGGATGTTGTTTTCATGCCAACAGGTAGACAGGGGGACGATCCAGATTCCTAGGAGCTGAATCAGCTTGCACAGGAGCACTTCCACATTTCGGAGGTGCAGTCTCTGACATATTCTTTTGTGTACATACTTAGGTATGGCGGGGTCCTGTCCCGTCTTCATGACTCTAGTGTTTAAGTTAGAGGCTCATAGACACGTGTGTGTAGGTAGTAGATGTTATGTGATCCTCATTGTATATTTTGTATATCATTCTTTTGTTGCCGTGAGGGCTTATGTATGTATATGTATACATGTTTTATGGCATAGTTTATGATTTTTTCGTAATGAGTATCATATTGGAGAGTATGTGAGCATAGATGGGGCATGATAGTAGTATGTTGAGAGGTGCTCGGTTGTTGGCTTCGGGTACCCGTCATGGCCCTCTAGGCGAGTCGTGACAAAAGAGGTATCAGAGCAGTTCGTCCTAGGGTGTGTCTACGAGCCGTGTCCAGTAGAGTCTTGTTTATGGGTGTGAAGCACGCCACACTTATAAACAAGAGGCTGCGGGGCATTTAGGAATAATGGTCGTCCATCTTATTTATAGATCGTGCGATAGAGCCATAATGTAAGATCCCCTCTTATCCTAATTGCGCATTATGATTTTAGCGATGCCGCCAAGGAAGAAGCAAACCAGCACCATATTAGACGCTGCTAGAGAAGGCACCAGTCGAGAACCCCCAGCTAAGTTGGGACATAGCGAGGCTAAGAGTGCTACTCCTTCGCATGCCACTCCCACTCCTGTTCCTCCAGCGGCAAAGGAGCATGAAAAGGCCCCAACCCCTTCTCCTATTTCTCTGAATCAGGACTTATGGGATGCAGTCCAGTTGTTGACTTAGTTAATTGCCGCTCAGGCTCAGCGGTAGAGTGCGGGTCCAAGTGATAAGGCGACGAGTGCCCGAGCCTATGACTTTATGAGCTTGAATCCTCCAAAAACATTCGGGTCAAAATAAGATGAAGACCCGCAGGGTTTTACTGATAAGGTGCTGATAACGGTAAGAATAATTCATGCTTCTGATACGGAGTCCATGGAGTTGGCTTCTTATAGACTCCGGGATATAACTGTTTTATGGTATAACAATTGGATTTCTTCAAGAGGGGAAAAAGCACCTCCCCTGAAATGACAAGAGTTTGTGGATGCTTTTATTCGTAATTATTTTCCACCTGAGGTTCATCAGGCCCGCGCCGATAAATTCTTGAATCTAAAGCAAGGGAGTATGAGTGCCGGGAATATAGTCTTCAGTTTAATTCATTGGCTAGATATGCTTCGGCCATGGCTGCGGACATGGGAGACAGGGTATATTGGTTCGTGAGTGGCTTAGGGCCACACTTATTTAAAGATTGTTTGACAGCTTCACTCTTGGAAGGAATGGGCATCTCGCGTATTCAAGCCGTTGCCTAGAATCTAGAAGAGCAACAACAACCGCACAGGGGTGAGCGAGATGTTAATAGGGGACACGGTAAGAGGGCCAAATCTGCCGGTCCTAGCAGTGAACATAGAGGGGGTCAGAGACCACAGCAGTCCAGATATTCAAGTCAGTCCGTAGCTAGTGCACCTCCTCGGTTTGCGAGTTGGAGGTTTGATCGCCCATTTATTCCAGGACGAATCAGAGTTCGAGAGCTTTAGGTTCCCAGTACCGGGGTGGTTCCAACCGGATACGGCTGCCTGCACCACAGTGCACTTAGTGTGGTAGGCCACATTCAGGTCAGTGCTGTTTGGGTTCAGGTGCCTGTTATGCCTGCGGTCGAGTTGGCCATATAATGCGTGATTGTCCCGCGGTGTGTGACAGAGGTGGGGCCCAGCCCAAAGGTTCAGCAACAGGTTCTTCGTCGTCCGTGCGCCCTGGAAGGCAGAGTCCCTAGGTTTCAGCGAGCCGTGGTAGAGGCAGAGGAGGAGCCTCTAGTTCGAGCGGTCCCCAAAACCGTATTTATACATTGGTCTGACGACAGGATCTAGAGACCTTCCGCGATATTGTGACAGGTATAGTGACAGTATATTCTTATGATGTTTATTCATTGATTGATCCGGGTTCTACCTTGTCATATATTTACCCTTATATCACTGGCCGTATTGGAATAAAACCTTAACCAATCTAACCTTTTGAAGTGTCTACTCCGGTTGGTGATCCAGTAATAGCTAGACAAGTGTATAAAAAGTGTGTGATTGGAGTGTGTGGTCGACACACCGTAGCTGATTTAATTGAACTGGAAATGCTGGATTTTGATGTTATTATGGGTATGGATTGGTTCGCTTCCTGCTATGCCAATGTAGATTGTATTGCCAAAGTGGTTCGATTCCAATTTCCGGGAGAACCAGTCCTAAAGTGGAAAGGTAATACCGCATCTCCAAAAGGAAGATTTATTTCCTATCTTAAAGCAAGGAAGAGGATTGCTAAAGGCTATATTTATCATTTAGTTCGAGTTCAGGATATCAAAGCAAAACCGCCGGTTCTTCAAGCGGTTCCGGTAGTAAACGAGTTTCCAGATGTGTTTCTGGATGAGCTTCCAGGTCTTCCACCAGAGCGGGAGATTGAGTTTACTATCAATGTGTTGCCAGATACTGAGCCAATATCTACCCCTCCCTGCTGAATGGTTCCTGCAGAATTGAAGGATTTAAAAGCACAATTGAAAGATTTGCTCGATAAGGGACTTATTAGGCCCAGTTCATCGCCATGGGGAGCACCTGTCTTATTTGTAAGAAAGAAAGATGGATCCTTGCGGATGTGTATCAATTATAGGCAGCTGAACAGGGTGACAATAAATAATAAATACCCGCTTCCGAGGATCGATGATTTATTTGATCAATTGCAGGGAGCCAAATGGCTCTCAAAGATAGATCTGAGGTCAGGATACCACCAAGTGAGGGTCAAAGAAGAAAATATTCCGAAGACGGCTTTCAGAACTAGATATGGTCATTATGAATTTTGGGTGATGTCGTTTGGCTTGACTAATGCTCCAACAGTGTTTATGAACTTGATGAATGATGTGTTCGGGCCTTTTCTAAATTTATTCGTAATTGTGTTCATCGATAACGTCCTGGTATATTCCAAGTCAGAGGTAGAGCATGCAGATCATTTGTGTACTGTCCTTGGAATTCTCTGATTTCGAAAATTATATGCTAAATTTTCAAAATGCGAATTCTGGCTGAATTCTGTAACTTTTCTGGGCCATATCATCTCAGCCGATTGTATTCGGGTCGATACTCAAAAGATTGAGGCTGTGAAGACTTGGCCAAGGCCTACAATGCCCACAGAAGTCCGTGGGGTTGGCAGGTTATTACAGAAGATTTGTGGAAGGGTTTTCCTCTATTTCAGCACCACTGACGAAGCTAACGCAGAAAGCCGCCAAATTTCAGTGGACTGATGCTTGTGAGCGTAGCTTTCAGGAGTTGAAAGACAGGTTGACTTCAGCCCCAGTCCTGACACTTCTAGAAGGATCAAAAGACTATGTTGTGTATCGTGATGCCTCCGATGTCAGGTTAGGCTATGTATTGATGCAGCACGATAAGGTGATTTTGCCTATGCTTCTAGGCAGCTGCGGAAACATTAGAATAATTATCCAACCGATGACCTTGAATTGGCTGCAGTTATTCATGCTCTCAAGATACGGAGACATTATTTGTACGGTGTCCATGTGGATATCTACACAGATCACAAAAGTCTCCAATATATTTTCAAGCAAAAGGAATTGAATCTGCGACAGAGGCGATGGTTAGAGCTATTGAAGGACTACGATGTAAATATTCTATACCATCCTGGAAAAGCAAATGTGGTAGTCGATGATTTTAGCTACAAATCCATGGGCAGTCAGTGTGATGTCCCGCCGGAAAAGAAGGACTTAGCCCGTGAGCTCCACCAACTAGCTAGCCTAGGAGTTCGCCTAATGAATTCGGGCAATGCAGGAGTTACTGTTCGTAACCCAATTGTTTCGTCCCTAGATACGGAAATGAAAAAACGCCAATATGAAGATCCCAAATTGAGCTATTATAGAGATACACTTCCCCAAAAGGAGAATTCACCACTTGAGATCTCTGCAGGTGGGATTCTCAGGTACTGAGGCAGGCTATGTGTTCCGAATATTGCAGGACTACGCCGTCAAATTCTGGAAGAAGTCCATTACTCTCGTTATTCTATTCACCCAGGAGCAACAAAGATGTACCATGATCTCAAATTAATGTATTGGTGGGAAGGAATGAAAAGAGATATAGCGGATTTTGTGGCTCAATGCCCAAATTGTCAATAAGTGAAAATTGAGCATAAAAAACCAGCAAGGCTTTTGCTAGAATGGAAATTCCGACCTGGAAATGGTAGGCGATCAATATGGATTTTGTTGTGGGTTTACCTCGTTCTCGGTGCAAGTATGACTCCATCTGGGTGATTGTTGACAGACTCCCGAAATCAGCACATTTTCTGCCAGTCAGATCCACATATTAAGCAGAGGATTATGCTAGATTGTATCTTAAAGAGATAGTACGGGTTCATGGCATTCCTGTATCTATCATTACGGATAGGGGAGCACAATTCACAGCCAAATTCTGGAGGTCCTTTCAAGAAGGATTAGGTACTCAAGTGAAATTTAGCACCGCATTTCACCCGCAGACTGATGGACAACCGGAATGCACTATTCAAACCGTAGAAGATATGTTACGGGCTTGTGCATTAGACTTTGGAGGTAATTGAAAGGATCACTTGCCACTTATTGAATTTGCATATAATAACAGCTATCATGCCAGTATCCAGATGGCCCTGTAAGAAGCCTTATATGGAAGAAAATGTAGATCGCCCATCGGATGGTTTGAAGTGGGGGAAACACAGTTAATAGGCCCAAAATTGATTCAACAAGCGGTTGAGAAGATTAAGCTTATCTGAGACCGGTTGTTGACAGCTCAAAGCTGCCAAAAATCTTATGCAGATTATCGCCGGCGGAATTTGGAATTTCAGGTCAATGATTGGGTATTTTTGAAAGTGTCGCCAATGAAGGGTATAATGAGATTTGGTAAGAAAGGCAAGCTTAGTCCTCGATATATTGGACCCTACAAGATCGTACGCAAAGTGGGACAAGTGGCTTATGAATTAGACTTACCCCCAGGGCTTAACTCAGTCCGTCCAGTCTTCCATGTATCGATGCTCCGTAAGTGCGTTGGAGATCCTACCAAAATAGTACCCGAAAGTGATATTCAAGTCACTGAAAGATTGTCTTATGAAGAAATATCTATTGCAATACTAGATTGTTAATGAAGTGTTAAACAAGTGCTAAGAAGGTTCCATAAGGATTGGAGATCAAACGAAGCGACGAGAACAAGATCGGAGAAAAATGGATTATACGACCATATATATGATCCGTATAATATTATACGGTCCGTATAATCGTTATAGTTAACATCCATCACGGATGGAGTTATACGGTCACTTATACAGACCATATAAAATTATACGGACCATATAATGTGCCATATAATGGTTACAGAAACGAGTTGTTTCTGGGATGATTTCACGGTCACCTATACGGACCGTATAAATTTATATGGACTGTAAGTGTCTGTATAATACCGTCGGGACAGATTTTTTTTTTATAAAAGAGAGCCTCAAGTTCATTTAATTCATTTCCCATTCTCTCGCCACACATCAAGAAAACTCTAGAACATTCTCCGCACCATTTTAACATAAACCCAAGAAAAATCAAGTGTAAAATACCAAGAGTTGATGGAATCAAGAACATGAATGCTCACTAGGGTTGGTACAAGTCAAGAAATCTCCTTGGATTGAAGCTAGGGTTTTTCTCAAGTGAAGTATTTTCGTTCAAAGGCCATTCTTATATTATCAAAGGTATGTTTTATGACCAATTCATATTATTTAGAGTATTGAGAGGTTGAAAGGCTTGGATTATGGAAAGAAATAGAAAATAGTGACATTTTTGGGTAGTAGCTTAATATGAATCATGATTCTTTATATGCTATGAGTATAGTTATGTTATAAATGATATTAAGAGTATGCGAGAAGCATTATATGAGGATGAAGGTAATTGTCACGACCCGACTAGGGGCCATGACGGGTACCCGGGGCTAACCACCGAGCACCGCTCGTACCATTACCCAACGTACACATCGAGTGTTCATTCATTAATCTTGTACTCAAATCATAGGAAAACCATTTTTCACTTCAAAACATAATTACCTTTATATACATAAGCCGTTCGGCTATCAAAATAATGTACATACAATAAGGACATCGTGAGACCATACTACCCACATATACGTATCTATGAGCCTCTACTAGAGTACTAGACATATAGACCGGACAGGACCCCGTCGTACCCAAAACATATTTGTACACAAAATAGTAAGTCAGTGGCACCTCCAGAATAATGGAGTGCTCTCAAAAGTCTGCTAGTCGGCTCCTATGAATCTTGGTCGCCTCCCTATCTACATGTGGGCATGAACACAGTGTCCAAAGAAAAGGACGTCAGTACGAACATTGTACTGAGTATGTAAGACATGAATGAAATGAACATAATAGAGAAATCATAAGACATAAGATGAAGATAGAACCTGCGTAACTTTTAAGGGTTGATACATTTGATGCCTATATCATATATAATCATAGTACATGTATCATCATAGCGCACACATCATCGTATCATATATATCATAGTACCGTATCTTCTCATAAACATTAAACATTATCCGTATTCGGCCATGTAGTGGCTCAACAATATCCGTATTCGGCCACGTAGTGGCTCGACAGTATCACATACATGTCTTCCGTACCCGGCCATAACAAGGCTCGGTATATCTCATCATCATCATTGCCATCACTACGGGAATCTTTTATCATTACATACATCTCATAAGATTATCATAACTTTCCATAGAGCATGCATTTGAATTTAAAGACAATCTATGAAAATCATATCATATTCGTAGCGTGAACTTCATAAAAATATTGTATGATAGGATTTATAATCTCTAAACTTAGGCTCATCATTACCATTATAGTATCTATGGCATATCTCTTACCTTTATCTCATATGAAACCCCCTATGAACATAGACTCGTAATTTTTCGGAACATTGGTCATAGGACATGCATTAGAGCTTATAGACAATATATAGCAATATCGGGGTGACATAAGGTCGAGAACCCCCGATTACATTATGGAGTGATCATATTCATCATATCTCACCTTGAAGGAACTAACATTTTAAGGTGAGTGTAACACAACGAACAACCTCAAGGGATCGTAAATAGGGTCATTAGATTGCAGAAACATCATATCGTATTCATAGCAAGAACTTTATGGAATTAGCATATCATGAACTTTTAGGATCAACTTATGGTTATCACTATCACACTCGCATCGTATCTCTTTTCTTTATCTTATGAAAGCTCTTTATAATCATAGACTCATAATTTCCGGTGAGTAAGAAAGTCATGGAAATATAAGAGAATTCATGCCATGGAGTCATGCCTTAGAAAGAAAGGATTAGCCTCACATACCTTTTTGCTTAGCTACTCTATCGCTTGATCGTTCTCCTTCAACGCTCACATCTCTACCTTCAAGGGAATTCGCATAACCATTAGCTACTCGATTATATGAACGCACTTACTAATGCTAGAGAAAATTGGGCGGCATTTCCTTTGTTTATACAACTTTTCTCATATTACACATCAACTCGCAAACATCAATAACAATATCCATAATATCATACTCAATAATCTTCATCAACCGTACATTATTCAATTCTCCTACTTCCATTTCAAGGGCATCCATAACCATGGTCATAATACAACATTACCTTCATCCCCATATAATGTTTCTCCTATGTTCTTAATATCATTTATAACATAACTATACTCGTAACATACAAAGAATCATGATTCATATTAAGCTACTACTCAAAAATGTCACTATTCTCATATTTGTAACCCATTGTCCATTTCCTTCTATAATCCAAGTCTTTCAACCCTCAATACTCTAAATAACATGAATTGATCATAAAACTTACCTTTGATAGTGTACGAATGGGTTTTGGATAGCAATACTCCACTTGAATAAAAACCCTAGCTTCAATCCAAGAGATTTCTTGACTTCAAGCAACCCTCAATAGCTTCCTTACACTTGATTTCCTTGGTCTGATGAAGTTGATCCTTAATTTCTCTTGGATTCTTGTAAAAGAAGTGTGGAGAGTGTTTTAGAGAGTTCTTGAGGTGTGGAGAGAAAATGAGAATGAAATAAATGAACTTGGGGTACTCTTTTATAAAATAAAAATCTGTCCCGACATTATTATACGGACACTTATACGGTCCGTATAAATTTATACGGTCCGTATAAGTGACCGTGAAATCATCCCAACCACACTTCACTTCTGTAATCATTATACGGCACATTATACGGTCCGTATAATTTTATAAGGTCCGTATAAGTAACCGTATAATCCCATCAGTGAGGGACCTTCACTGTGACGATTCTGCGGCCCATTATACGGACCATATAATTCGTAGTATAATCTATCTCTCTCAAATTTTGTTCTCGTCACTTTTGATCTCCAATCCTTATGGAACCTTCTTGATACTTGTTTAACACCTTATTAACGATCTAAGGGACGTTATAATTCCTCTCCAAGACACTATTAAATCATCATTAACTTATTACTTGTAAATCCTTTCTGATACACATTGTATGCCTTGCCCTCTCTTGGCAAACTTTCTCTTCTTACTCCGAATGTCTTTGAAAATCTCAATTTCATTTCTCACTTATTGCGATACTGCATACTTCGTGCCTTTCGTTAGTTTATTCATTGTGCATCAACGGCAAATTTTTCGGGATGTAACATTCTTCTCCCCTTTTGAAACATTCGTCCTCGAATGTTAAGCACTCGGGAATTCTATGAAAATTTCACCAGAGTTTCCTCTGTAATGTGGCACTACCATCCTGTCACAACAACCCACAATAACATTGCCACACAGGGCCACAACACAATAGCAATATAAGTTGGCCGCACACGACCCATATGCATAAAAAGAAAATATACATACCTCATAATCTCGATGTTTCATCATGAATCTCTTTCGGGGGCTGAAATAAGTACGGGTACCTAACTGCACATCTTCTTTTGTTTCTCGAGGGGGGGGGGGGGGGCTCTTTCATCTTCGCATTCTTTTATAATACCTTTATCAAGCTTACATTTCAAGTTCTTAACTCACAACCTAGGGCTATTTGGGAGGGCAGTAGGAACTTCTCGTATGATAACTGTCTTGTAATATCATTACTGTCACGACCCGACTAGGGGCCATGATGGGTACCCGGGGCTAGCCACCGAGCACCACTCATACTATTACCCATCGTACTCATTAAGCGTTCATTCATTAATCTTATACTCAAGTCATAGGAAAAATCATTTTTCACTTCGAAACACAATTACCTTTATGTACATAAGCCCTTCGGCTATTAAATTTATGTACATACAATAAGGACATCGTGAAACCATACTACCCACACATATGCATCTACAAGCCTCTACAAGAGTACTAGATGTATGGACGAAACAGGACCCCGTTGTGCCCAAAATACATGAATATACACAAAACAACAAGTCAATCTCACCTCCATAACAACGGAGTGCCCTCGAGTCAGCTGATAGCTTCTATGAGTCTAGATCACCTCCCTATCTACCTATGGGCATGAATACAACGTCCAAAGAAAAGGACGTCAGTACGAACATTGTACTGAGTATGTAAGGCATCAACAATAATAATAATAAATCAATGACATAAGGAAACATCAAATGAGAAGCAATCTGTAACGGACTATCAATTATAAAAGAAATAATGCATGCAGGCTTACTCCATAATCATCATCATATCATGTATGCATCTATGTATATGCTGCCCGACCATATAGGCACGGTGTGATAATTATTAGCCCGCGTCCAGGCCTCCCACGTCTAGGGTACCATCTCATGCCGCCCACTAGTAGTGTTTGCCTATGCCATCTAGACATGGTGTATTCGCTGCCCAGCTTAGCGGTGTCTGCCCGGCCATATAGGCGCGGTGTAATCTCATCATCATGTACTCTTCATAATGCATGCATAGAACTCAAAGACAGCTATACTTTATCGGGGTGACATAAGGTTGTGAACCCCCAATTCCATTATGGAGCATTCATAAGCATTCTGCCTCACCTTGAAGGAATTAGCATATAAGGTGAGTGTATACAATAAAAAACATCAATGGATCGTAGTTAACATCATATCGTGAACTCTAGAATATTTAGACTTAAGCTCATCATCATCATGTTCTTAACATCTCTTATTTTTATTACTCATATGGCTATTCATGAACATAGACTCTTAGTTTTTCCGGAATGTAGGAAATTCACGGAGAAGGAGGAAAGATCATGTCATAAGATTCATGCCTTAGAAAGAAGGGACTAGTCTCACATACCTCTTTCGTTTAGCTATTCTATCGTTTGATCGTACTTCTTCGTTGCTCCCGTTTCTACCTTCAAGAAAGTTCATATTAACATTAGCTAATCTATTATAAGAACATGCTTACTAAGGCTAGAGTAAATTGGGCGGCATTTCATTTGTTTATACAACTTTCCTCATATTGTATATCAACTCCCAAACATCCATAACAACGCTACAGTATCATTATCGATAGCTTTTTCCAAACTATACATTTTCCAATTCTCATAATTCCACTTCAAAGTCATCCATAGCCATGGCCAACATTATACGTCGTATCCGTTTACACACAGTTCTTCTTCAACACTCACAATATTATTTACAAACAAACTATAATCATAGCATGCCAAGAACTATGATTTAATCCAAGTTGTCACTCATGAATACTACTATTTCCACATTTGAACCCCCACTTTCTATCTTCTTCTATAATTCAAGTTTCTCAACCATCCAATACTCCTAATAGCATGAAATAATCATAAAACTCACCTTTGAATGTGTAGGAACGGGTTTTGGTTGGGGTTGCTTCACTTGGAGAAAACCTTTGCTTCAATTCCAAAGGAAATTTCTAACTTCCATAACCCTAGCAAGCTTCCACATGCTTGATTTCCCTTGAATATTAGTGTTTGATCTTTGGTTTCGCTTGATTTTACGTTGAAGAAGTGTATGGAATAGTCTAGAAGTTTGGAGAGAAGTGGAGAGGTGGAAAGAATGAGAAAATAAGAGTGGGAACATGTATTTATACTTACAACTTGTGTAGCCCGTCGGGTACTATACGGACCACTTATACGGTCCGTATAACCATGTACGGTCCGTATAAGTGTCCGTGGTTCACCACCATGGAAAATATTCTTTCTGTTGGGTTATATGGACCCTTATACAGTCCGTATATAGTTCTACGGTCCGTGTAAGGTGGTCGTGTAACTCACAGCTTTTCTGAAGTTATCCTCGTCGTTTCGTTTGATCTCCAATCCTTATACAACCTTCTTAACACTTGTTTAATACTTTATTAATGATCTAAACATCCCTATAACTCGTCCTCAAGGCCTTACCAAACAATTCATAACGCAATAATTTACGAAACCTTTCCTAAACCCCACTTATAGTCCACTTGTCCTTATCAATCCTTATTTAATCAATTCATATGACTTCAAAATCATAGTGTATGCATTCTAAGACTACTAAATATGCATCTTATAGTCTTAATAACTTCCTGTTATCCTTAAGCTCGCATTGGTTCATTCACTACACGACGACATGAAATTTCCAAGGTGTAACACACTTCCCCCCTTTTGGAACATTCGTCCTCGAATGTTAAGCACTCGGGAATTCTACGAAAATGTTGTTAGAGTTTTCCCTGTAATATGGCACTGCCATCCTATCACAACAGCCCACAATAACATTGCCTCACAGGGCCACAACACAATAGGAATATAAGTTGGCCACACACGACCCATATGCATAAAATGAAAACATACATACCTCATAATCTTGGTGTTACATCTTGGCTCTCTTCCGGGGGCTGAAATAAGTGTGAGTATTTGGATTTCATACTCTCTTCTGCTTCCCAAGTCATTTCTTCTCGGTTGTTATTTCTCTATAAGACTTTAACTGAGCCCACTTCCTTATTTCGAAGTCTCCGTACTTGCCTGTCTAATATGGCGATGGGCACTTCTTCATAGACTAGCTTTTCTATCACTTGAACATCATCTATTGGGAAAATCCTCGTACGATCTCCAACACACTTGCGGAGCATTGAGACATGGAAAACTAGATGAACTGATTCAAGTTCTAGAGGCAAGTCCAATTCATAAGCTACTTGACCCACCTTGCGGATAATCTTATAGGGTCCAATGTATCGAGGACTTAACTTCCCTTTCTTACCAAATCTCTTCACTCCTTTCATTGGTGACACCTTCAAAAACACCCAGTCATCAACTTGAAATTCTACGTCTCGCCTGCGGTTGTCCGCATAAGATTTTTAGCGAGTTTGGGCTGTCAACAATCGATATCGGATCACCTTGACTTTTTCTACTAGTTTTTGAACTAACTCAGGGCCTATTAGTTGTACTTCTCCTATTTAAAACCATCCAATTGGGGATATACACTTCCTACCATATAAAGCTTCATACGGAGCCATTTGGATACTGGAATGGTAGCTATTGTTATATGCAAACTCAATAAGAGGTAAGTGGTCATCCCAATTACCATGGAAATCTAGTACACATTCCTGTAGCATATCTTTCAAGGTCTTAATAGTACGTTCGGCTTGCCCATCAGTTTGCGGGTAGAATGTCGTGCTGAGCTTTACTTGAGTACCTAGACCTTCTTGGAAAGCTTTCCAGAACTTGGCTGTCAATTGCGCTCCTCTATCTGTGATAATGGATATCGGAATACCATGGAGTCGCACAATCTCCTTGAGATACAACCTTGCATAATCTTCTACTGAGTATGTAGTTCTGACTGGAAGAAAATGGGCTGCTTTCGTTAATCTATCCACAATCACCTATATAGAATCATACTTGCTTTGGGAACAAGAAAATCCCACAATAAAATCCATGTTGATCACTTCCCATTTCCAAGTAGGGATTTCTATTGCTTGCAATAATCCTCCTAGATTTTGATGTTCGATTTTCACTTGTTGGCAATTTGGACATTGAGCTACAAATTTTGATATGTCTCTCTTCATGCCATCCCACCAATATATCAACTTGAGATCATGATACATCTTCATTGCACCAGGGTGAATAGAATACCGAGAGTAATGAGCTTCTTCTAGAATTCGACGGCGTAATTTTGCAACATTTGGAACACATAGCCTGCCTCGGTATCTAAGAATTTCATCCATAGAAGTTTCAAATGGAGACTTCTCTTTTTCATGAAATGTGTCTCTATAACGGCTCAACTGAGGATCTTCATATTGGCGTTCTTTCACTTTCATATTCAAGGACAAAACTGTGGGATTATTAATACCGATTCTTGCACTACCTGTTACGCCCCAGAAAATTTCATGTTACTAAGACTGCCGACGGCTTAATGTGAGCTCAAGGAGGAGAAAATATTAAAAGTATAAAGGATGAAATTCTACTGTATTAGCATAAGGATAGCATGAGTATGATATTTGGAATTCGCACAATACGATTGGAATGATAAGTTAAAAGATATATAGCCCTCGTAATCGTAAGCTGAGGTGGGGTCCACATGTCGAGATTTTATAAAGGACATATGAAAAGTTATATGGATAATATATGTGAAGTTAAACCCAACTCAAGAAGGACCCTTGAGCCAAATCAAAGTGGAAGCCCTGCAAAAAGATGTTTTTAAGTTACGTTTTCGCGTGATCTGACTTCGGGAGGCCATAACCCCATCATTGTTTGGGAATTTGGGAAAACCCTTAAAATGGAAGTTGTAGATAATTGAAATACCGTTCCAAACGTAGGTCGTGGGCCTGCATGTGGCATAGGGATAAAATATTATGGATGTTTTAAGGCAGAAAGGTCAAGCTGGCAAGTGGGCTCGGCCCAACCCGATTCCAAGTCGGGTCAGGCCCACTTCCCTTGCTATTTAAGGGATATTTTCAGCCTTATCTGCCTAATTTTCATACCAAAGGTCCAGAATATTTTATATATAGAGAGAGGATAGTTGGAGAGACAAAGTGAAGAATCGATCAAGTTCGAGGCCCCGAATCCCGAGGCCCGTGAAGGATAAAGTGTAGTACAAGTTGTTGCAGTCGTTTTAAGCTAAAAGTCGAACTTGGGGGATATTGGTTTCGTGGTGGCTGCTCATATAAGGTATGTTTAAGATGTTCTTACCATGATCATTGATAGATTTGATGGGTTAGAATAGAGAAAATGACGTTGAAAGTTCGGTTATAATTTTTGGATATCAAATGACTTGGGGGCTATTTTGGTATGATTAAATGGATAGAATTAGCTGGATATTGATATAGAATGATTGTTGATATGTTGTTTATAAGTTGGTGTTCTTTAATTTGGGAGAATAAAGTGTATGAAGATATCGTATACAAAGCGCATATTGGGTTGTTTTGGTGTATATCTTTGGGAAATGATGCTTTGAGTTTAAAGAGACTTATATGAGATGGTTGTTGTTGTTGTTGTTGGTTTCTGATTGTGTTGTTAAATTGAATTGGAATTAGAGGGAAGCGAAGATTACAGGGAAAATGCTGCCCGAATTTACGGAAATTAATTACGAACTTAGAGAAGTATATGAACCTTTATCAAGTTGTCTACGGGGTTTCCTTTACCTTGATTGTGGATTGGCCAGTGTTTGGAAGCATAAGTTAAGCTAATCACGTAAGCGACAAGGTATTTAAGGCAAACCTTTCTTCCTTTGGCATGATTCTCGCTGTTATTCATTCTATATGTACTCCATATGATTCCATTCTTAGACGAGTAAGGTCTAAATGTTTCTTGTGATGGCTTATTGATATTGTACTCCTATTATGTTCAAAAGGGAACACCCATAAGGTGCCAAGTTGAGTTGTGTATATGGTTTTACTAATGATTTCGAGGAAATGAGTTTTATACTAAAGGAAACATAAAGTTTGATTTTCAAAACCATTCCGAAGGGGTGCGAGATTTTACTACTTCATTTCGTTTACGATTTATGTCTACGTTCCATAGTATCGTCCTTTTGTACTGATATGATCACTTATTATTTGGGAAGGACAATAAGATGAAATTGAGTAGAATATAAGTAGTAAGAATTTGATAACAATTCTACCCTCAAACCTGAAAGTATGTCCTCCCAAGTCTAGTGAGATACAAATTTGATAACTTCTTATGAAAGACTAAGGCTAATAACTGGATTGTGATGACTTGATTAGTGACTTATGATATGAATTGAAATTGATATTTGTGGATTGTGTTTGTGTTGATATGATGGTGATATTAAGCCGGAAGCGGCTGCTCGAAGGGGCCATCATTATTAAGCCGGATGCGGCTGCCCGAAGGGGCCATCATTATTAAGCCGGAAGTGGTTGCCCGAAGAGACCATCATTATTATGCTGGAAGCGGCCGTCCGAAGGGACTAGTGTGATACAAGCCGGAAGCGGCTGTCCAAATGGACTATTCTGTTAAGATGTCGGAAGCAGCATATGTGTGGGATTGCATTATTTACTTAAAGATTATTTTGAGACTTCGTGTGCACATTTATGTTTCTTCCAGCGAAGGCTACAGGTATTGAGTTAGGTTGCGATTTCTTCTCTTCTAAGCCAAATTATGATTATGACTTGTTACCATCTTACATACTCAGTACATTGTCCGTACTGACGACCTTTTGCCTGGGGATGCTGCGTTCATGCCCGCAGCCCCAGATCGTAGGATTTATATAAAAATAGTCATATCATGATCAGAATAATAGTCCAGATGTTACTTTTGAAAAAAAACGGACAGGAATAAGGCAATTTAGGTCATACAAGAGGTATCGGGACTCCGTGGGCCCACCTCGAACAAAGTGATGTCAGTTGAGTCATTTGTGCATTTTAAAAGAATTTGTATTTTAGATGATTTCAATTGGTTTAAAGTACTTATTTGATTGAAAGATTTCATAATCGTTATAAAGATAGTGATTTCTATTGCGAAAAGTTTTATGTTCTTAAAAGTTTTTAAAATGACAGGTTTTGATAGAGCGTATGTCTAATGGTTCGCTCAACTCTGATGAGAGTCCGGTGCCCGTCATACCCTACCATTGCTAGGGTGTGACAAAGTTGTATCAGAGCAGTTCGTTATAGGGGTTGTCTGCGAAGTCGTGTCAGGTAGAGTCTTTTTCATGGGTGTGTTGTCGACCACACTTATAAACAGGAGGCTACAGGGCATCTAGGATGGTTTCCCTTCATTCAGATCATAGATTGTGCTATAGAGCTGTGTTATAGGCCTTGAATCCTTGCCGCTAACTTTAAGATTCGAATTTCAATTAAGTGATTGTAAAGTACAGCTATGATTGCGAAATTGGAATTGCTCGTAAGAAAGGTAAGTTCTCTGATGATTAATGATTGCTATTTGAGATAAGTGTTGCAGGTTAAGGATTTCAGTAAGAAAGGTATGCTTCTTATCGAATTGTGAATGCTATTGTGAAGAGAATTTGCACAGGTATGTATAGGATGTTGTAATATGATTGTGGCCCTGTGAGGCATATTGATATATTTTGATTATTGCCCTATGAGGCTTGTTGGTTAGCTGTGTACAGGTGGGTAGTACAAATTACAGAGGAGGTTTTGCCAAAATTTTGTTAAAATTGATTGTGATCAGTATATATATGTGTGCTATGATTAGTAAGATACACAAGTGTAAACTGAAGAATGAAAGGTTAATAATAGTTGTAAATCAACTGAAAGGAAGGTTATAAGATGGGTTCAGAATGAGTTTGCGAGTTAGGCTAAAATTACTCGAGGATATAGAAGTGAGTCGAGGGGTAAGTTAAGTTCTCTTAGGGATTAGAAGTAAGGTTGATGAACTAAGATTAATGTGATTCGAATAATGTGATAAGATTATGAGAGGAAACTTAAGAGGGGAAGCAATGATATGTACAGAGTCATTCGAGAGGTGAGTTAGTATACAAAAGAGTAAGCTTAAGCTAGTAAAGACTGAAACAAGGAAGAGAAAGAAACATGATTATATGTCTTTGAGGAAAGGGAGTAATGTGTCCCTCGTAGAAATCAATATAACTGAAAGCATCAATGAGGTTAAGGGAAGTTGAAGCTTATAGAGGAAAGATAAGTATTGAAAAGTACTTTAGGAATTGTGAAAGGTTGAGTGATATTAATAAGAATAGGAATTGGATACGAGTATTAGTCTTTATTTAACATTCGAGGACGAATGTTTCGAAGAGGGGAAGGATGTTACGCCCCAGAAAATTTCATGTTACAAAGGATGCAGACGGCTTAATGTGAGCTCAAGGAGGAGCAAATATTACAAGTATAAAGGATGAAATTCTACTATATTAGTGTCACGAACCAACCCCGTGGGCCGCGACTGGTATCCTAACTGGATACCCATCCGTACCTACCTGACAGAATCGGCATACCAGACAGATAATTCACACTAGCCGTACACAGACTTAAGCCAATACAAATGCCGCGCGCGCTATGACATACACATACCCGAACATACTGAAATTACATATAAGCCGATGAGGCCAACATAACGGACAAAGTCACGAAAACGTACGTACCTACCCGAATCGTAGCAACCCGTAACCCACATACATATCTACAGGCCTCTAACAGACATACAAAATCATATGACGGGACAGGGCCCTGCCGTACCCAGAATTACCTTACGTACAGAATATACAGATGTCAGAAGATATATAACAAAAGTACACGCTCCGGACCAAAGGAGCTCTCCAAAATAGCAGAATCGGTGCCCTAGACTGGCGGCGTATCACCGGGTGTGTCTGTACCTGCGGGCATGTAACGCAGCCCCCGAAGAACCGGGGGTCAGTACGAAAAATGTACCGAGTATGTAAAGCGAAAATATAACAACATAATCATAGTCTGAATCAGAAGCACAGAAATATAGCGAACGGAATCATAATCCAACAGACAGACAGAGGTATACCGGACAGAGTAATAATTCAGACAGACAGACGGAAGTATACCGGACAGAATCATAATCCAAACGGACAAACAGAATCACAAGTCATACAGACAGAAATAATCAGAATCCATACGGACAGACAGAATCAGAATTCAGACGGACAAACAGAATCATACATAGGGTACAGAAACGTGGTCGCCACTCCTGCCTTTGGCGCCACAGCACATCGTATTTCAGAAGATTTCATATCTTCGAACATCTCCATCACATAACACATCATATCATAACCACGGTAACCCCGGGGACAGATCACACGCCGGGAAACCGGACACATCATACTTCGTAATTCATATACACGGTAACCGGGGACGGACATATACCACAGTACCCCGGAACCGGACACATCATACTTCGGGATTCATACATGGGACCCGGCCCCCGACAAAGGGACTCGGCGGCCCATCCGCACGATATAAACCGGCCCGGGATCCGGTGAAAGGAATCGTAGCACATGCACGAACTGATTAATGAGAAACCACATACATACAGATCATTATACAGACCCAATCAAATTGAGGTAGGCCATATAGCGAGTCAAATCAGAGTATTCGGATAGTGTTCATAATCCGCGCCTATATCCTACTTGGGAAGGCACGACAGATTATTGCCGAAATCAGATTTCCAGATATCAAAACCATTTCGTAGGATTTATATAAAAATAGTCATATCATGATCAGAATAATAGTCCAGATGTTACTTTTGAAAAAAAAACGGACAGGAATAAGGCAATTTAGGTCATACAAGAGGTATCGGGACTCCGTGGGCCCACCTCGGACCAACCCGAGGCGACATACGTAAATTACTGATAATAGACCTTATGAGGTCATCCATAATTATTTGGAAGTATTCCGACTCCGTTTAGAAAAGTTTCGTACAAAAGTTCTCTTTAAAGGCATGTTATAAGGAAACTGTTTCAATCGTACTGAAGGAATTGGAGCGGATTTCCATCTCGAATTCCGAGGAACGGAGTCGTATTCAAGGCTCTCGGCCGAGCCTATTACATTCAGAACATGCCTAAGAATAAAGGGGAAGGCTTTACATACCTCAATTGCACCTTCTGCTCGCTTAGCTTCACTTTCAATTCCGTCCAGAATCTACAAATGGTCATGTTTACCAATTGTCAAATTCAAGCCTTTAAGAATCAAAATTTTATTAAATACTTGCCTACCGAAATTTCGGCAGCATTTCCCCTATATATATAACATCCCCGAGACTTAGCTCGGCTTAATATATCAACACAGCAACCCAGCAACAACATCAATAACAACAACAAGTATTACAAAATATGCAATATGGCATTACTAGCCATCTTTCCGACATAACATGACATCTTTCATCCCGACCTTACATTTCCAAATCAATCTTACCATTTTCATATTCATCACTTGCAACATACTTCGGAGGCATATCATACCATTTTCACAAAATATTCACAAGGTATACACAATATACAAGCTTACTACCAAAGTCATATTTTACCCACAACTTCCAATCTTTAGCATATATGTTCGTGACATATTTCTATCTTCCAACTTCATCAATGACAATCATAATTTGCCTCTTACTATTTCCATTTCCATATTTACATAAGTTACAATAAACTTGCATGTTTTCCTACAACAACTTAACAACCATTTTTCCATAACAACAAGGACCATTATCCTTTCATTCACTTCACAATAACACACTTAACATACTAAAGAAATTTAATTCATCTTCCATCCTACACATAGCACCACACGGCCATACATTAAAATTTCCAACTTTCACTAATTCATTCAACTTTCACTTCCAATACAATTTCTACTATAACAACAACTAGATTCCAACATGAATTCAAGTCATCATAGACATGCAATATATATACATACATACGGCCAACATGCCTACAATCCCAACACAAAAAATTTTCATGGTTTTCATTCATTTCCACTTACTACATCATACATACACCTCCCATAACATAACAAAAGCATAAAATTCTTACCTTTCCTTCAAGTTCTTCACTTGCCACCAAGTCACTTTCTTGCCAAGATACTTATATCACTTTGTAGAGAATCTTGCACTTAGTAATAATCCCACAAGAAATTGGATTTTTGAACCAAGAATTTAGCTCCACGAATTTTTCTTTTCTTTTTCTCTTTCTCTTCCTCTTTGGCCGATTGCCCCTCTGTTTTTTAGTTCTTGTTTTTGCTTGAATTTTCTTGAAGTTTCTTGAAGCCTTATCTCTTAATATAATTAATCACATGACTAATTGGTGGGCTTGGGCCAAAGGCCTCTTGGCCGGCCACCCTATCTCAAATTGGGCCTTATTTTCATTTTTTTAGCCCAATTGTTGGCTAAATTTTGTAATTTTCGAAACCAATTTCCAAAATTCCTATTTTGCCCTCGGCCTCCTTTCGTAATTCGACACCAATGTATTCTTAGCCTACACATTCATACCAAGTAAGGTCCAAATATGGCCTCATTCATTAGAAGCCAAGTTATCTCGAATTTTTTGAATATGCAAAAATGCCGGATGTAACATCCTTCCCCCCTTTAAAACATTCGTCCTCGAATGTTAAATTGACCTCATGGGGCGTCATACTACTTCAGGAGGGTTCTTTTTATAATTATCCTTTGTTGACTTTCTGATATGGAATCTTCACCAATATGATGGAGTAATTCTTCGCATTACTGACTCATATGATTTCATAACGTATTTTCTCATATTCCACACCGTCACTGGGCCATGAACTATATTCTAGTAACATATGAATGCTTTTCGCTCTTTCACGGACGTTATGTCCCTTCATCCTTTCCTTCAAATCTTTTCAAACATTATCATTAATACCACTTCTTGTCACACTCCTCGGTTCCTTACAACATTATCATAATCCCACGTCATACCAAACAGATTCATAACTGGGATCGGACGCATAGAAGCGTATCGGACAGATTCGTAATTGGAGGCAAAGGTATTAAACTGTAGCGGACAGATTCGTAGTCAAAGTCAGATGTATGGGAGTATGTCAGACAGATCCGTGATCAGAGTTAGATGTATAGAGATGTACCAGACAGATTCGTATTCAGAGTCAATCGTACAGAGGTATATCAGACAGAAGCGTAATCGGATTCAGAAGTACGGAGGCGTAATAGGAAGAGCCTCATCAAAGTCAGAAGTGCAGAAGTATAACAGATAGAGTTTTGATTAGCATCAGACCACTCCTATTAAGGCTCCAGTGATTTACGAAAATTTCCCTTTGTCGACATTTCATTGTTCACCCTAACAATTATACCACGGATTAACTCGTCGAAATCTGTTCACTCATTCACAAACTTGTTCGTCAAATTGTCATACAAATCGTCTTACGTGTCGCTTATCGACTCTTTCAAAAGTTTTGCTTAATTACATCTCTTATCCTTCATCTTTCCTACTATCTATGCTCATTTTCTTTTTCAGATATCGTCGCACTAGACTAAGTTATAATGTAATCGGGGTTTTTCTATTCTTTGACAACATTCGTGTCCTCACCTCCGCTTCGTTTCATGTATTCCGTTTAGTAAAACCTTTCGTCTATCACAACATTAGTCGCCGGGACTAGGCTCTTGATCCATATGATCACCAGACGAAAATCATACACATTCCTATACATTTACTAATATCTTATTTGCGAACGTCTCTGACCGCTATTCAAATTCGCTCAATTTCCCGAGCGGTATTGTGCTTCTTCCTTTCGCCCATTTAGTTCGCCTCGATCTGCGCGACTCCTTTAAGGGACTCCACACATTCTCTTTCCTTTTAGGTTACCCCACATTTCCATTTACATCTTATACTTACACTTGTAAAAATTTTAGTATCCTTCCCAGGGGGTCACCCATCCCAAAATTGCTCTAGCCTTAGCACGCTTAACCTCGAAACTTTCATGCGTTTGGACCCATTAAGGCCAGTATAATTTCGTCGACTGCCCCGCACGACCTTCGTCACATAATTTAGGGCAGATCGGGATCTTAGTAAGTTTTCGGAAAATTCTCATAGTGGGTTCCACCCCGGGCTAAAGCATACAATTGTTATATCGCCCTTTCGAATCCTTAGTATCTATTAGGTCGAAAATTACCTTACTCTTACTAATACCCAGAAGAAGAAAGTCACATAATGTAATAGAGTATATACCCATCCATACACATATCCCTCAAGAAAAGATCACTAACATACCTGGGTGTGCACTTGAAGACGCTCCTGGGTCCTGCCGGCCGGTCAAAGCAAATATGCGGTTCGTAGGACCGCTGTAACCAGAAGCTGCACCTCGACCTCTGCCACGACTCGCTGGCGCTGGTGCTGGTGCTCCTCGCCCTGTGGGGCGTATGGCTGCCGAATGAGAAGATGAGCCAGCAACGGACCCAGTAGGCTGGACTGAGCCTGAACCACCCTTATGCGGGCACTCTCTCACACGATGATCTGGGTTGCCACAAAAATAACAAGCGCCCGTAGCGCGATAACACTCCCCCGGGTGGGGCCTCCCACAGTAGGAACATGGGGGTATGGGTGGCCTCGACTGACCGGGACCTCTGCTCACCTGTGAGCCTGGAACTCTGGAGCTTTGTCCCGAGAACTGTAGGGGCGTACTGTGTGCTGGCTGAGACGAATACCTGTTATCCTGCCGTTGAGAAAACTCACTCTGAAATCCCCCTGAATACCCGGCAGATCTGGCTCTCTTAGGCCGGCTCCTGTCGTGACCCCTATCAGGCCGACGTTCCCTACTTCGGTCTTCTATGCCCTGGGCGTATGCCTGTACCCGGGCAACATGCATCCCAGGCTGAGAAGCCATCGCCAAGCAACCATCGATCAAATAAGGGTCTAGCCCCATCACATACCGGTGCACCCTGTCGGCCATCTCCGCTACTATAGCGGGTGCATTCCTAGCCAGTGAGTCGAACTCTAGGCTATACTCTCGGACACTTCTACCGTTCTGCTTCAGGTGCAAGAATCGGTCAACCCTAGCTCTCCGCAGCTCTGGAGGTAGAAAATGATCAAGAAAGGCCTTATTAAACTCGGCCCATACTGCTGGGGCAGCATCGACACCCCTAGATAGCTGCCAGGACTCATACCAGTTCGCCGCTACCTCATATAAACGATACGAGGCCAACTCGACGGACTCAGTCGGCGAAGCCTTAATCAACCGTATCGTGCTCTCCATCTTTCTGATAAACTCCTGGGGGTCCTCTTCGGGTTTTGTCCCGGAGAATTCTGGAGGATTACATGTCAAGAACTCACGAGCCCTGGAGCTTTCATATCTGTCCGCACGACCACCCCCAAATCCATGCCTGTGAACCTGCTCTGTCATCAGTGTGCTCAATAACTGAACCGCATCTCGCATGGCCCTGTCCTCCGCCCCGGACTGGGGGGCTGGAGGTACATGTACTGGTGCTGCTGGAGCTGGCGGTGGAGCCGCCCCCTGTGCTGCAGCTGTGGCTGTTCCAAATCCCGCCGATACTGGTGGCGTAACAGAACTAGCCGTCGAAGGCACAACATTTGGCTCAATCTGGGCACGAGCCCTAGTAGTCACCTGAGCTCGACTGGTCTCCCCTGCCGCTGTAGACTTGTCCTTCTGAGCGGCTGTTGCCTTCTTTGGAGGCATCGCTGAAAACATAACAAATCGTTAGGAGGGGATCATCCTACTAATACAGTTCTATCGCACGATCTAAGATCCAAAGAAGGGTAGCATCCTAGATGTCCTGTAGCCTCCTGTTTATAGATGTGGTGCACAACACACCGATAATCAAGACTCTACTAGACACGGCCTGTAGACATTCTGAGGACAAACCGATCTGATACCACTTCTGTCACGACCCAACCCCGTGGGCCGCGACTGGTATCCTAACTGGATACCCATCCGTACCTATCTGACCGAATCGGCATACCAGACAGATAATTCACACTAGCCGTACACAGACTTAAGCCAATACAAATGCCGCGCGCGCTATGACATACACATACCCGAACATACTGAAATTACATATAAGCCGATGAGGCCAACATAACGGACAGAGTCACGAAAACGTACGTACCTACCCGAATCGTAGCAACCCGTAACCCACATACATATCTACAGGCCTCTAACAGACATACAGAATCATATGACGGGACAGGGCCCCGCCGTACCCAGAATTACCATACGTACAGAATATACAGATGTCAGAAGATATATACCAAAATTACACGCTCCGGACCAAAGGAGCTCTCCAAAATAGCAGAATCGGTGCCCTAGACTGGCGGCGTATCACCGAGTGCGTTTGTACCTGCGGGCATGTAACGCAGCCCCCGAAGAACCGGGGGTCAGTACGAAAAATGTACCGAGTATGTAAAGTGAAAATATAACAACATAATCATAGTCTGAATCAGAAGCACAGAAATATAGCGAACGGAATCATAATCCAACAGACAGACAGAGGTATACCGGACAAAGTCATAATTTAGACAGACAGACGGAAGTATACCGGACAGAATCATAATCCGAACGGACAAACAGAATCATAAGTCATACAGACAGACAGAATCACAATCCACACGGACAGACAGAATCAGAATCCAGACGGACAAATAGAATCATACATAGGGTACAGAAACGTGGTCGCCACTCCTGCCTTTGGCGCCACAGCACATCGTATTTCAGAAGATTTCATATCTTCGAACATCTCCATCACATAACACATCATATCATAACCACGGTAACCCCGGGGACAGATCACACGCCGGGAAACCGGACACATCATACTTCGTAATTCATATACACGGTAACCGGGGACGGACATATACCACAGTACCCCGGAACCGGACACATCATACTTTGGGATTCATACATGGGACCCGGCCCCCGACAAAGGGACTCGGCGGCCCATCCGCACGATATAAACCGGCCCGGGATCCGGTGAAAGGAATCGTAGCACATGCACGAACTGATTAATGAGAAACCACATACATATAGATCATTATACAGACCCAATCAAATTGAGGTACGCCATATGGCGAGTCGAATCAGAGTATTCATATAGTGTTCATAATACGCGCCTATATCCTACTTGGGAAGGCACGACAGATTGTTGCCGAAATAAGATTTCCAGATATCAAAACCATTTCGTAGGATTTATATAAAAATAGTCATATCATGATCAGAATAATAGTCCAGATGTTACTTTTGAAAAAAAACGGACAGGAATAAGGAAATTTAGGTCATAAAAGAGGTATCGGGACTCCGTGGGCCCACCTCGGACCAACCCGAGGCGACATACGTAAATTGCTGATAATAGACCTTATGAGGTCATCCATAATCATTTAGAAGTATTCCGACTCCGTTTAGAAAAGTTTCGTACAAAAGTTCATGTTATAAGGAAATGGTTTCAATCGTACTGAAGGAATTGGAGCGGATTTCCATCTCGAATTCCGAGGAACGGAGTCGTATTCAAGGCTCGCTGCCGAGCCTATTACATTCAGAACATGCCTAAAAATAAAGGGGAAGGCTTTACATACCTCAATTGCGCCTTCTGCTCGCTTAGCTTCACTTTCAATTCCGTCCAGAATCTACAAATGGTCATGTTTACCAATTGTCAAATTCAAGCTTTTAAGAATCCAAATTTTATTACATACTTGCCTACCGAAATTTCGGCAGCATTTCCCCTATATATATAACATCCCCGAGACTTAGCTCGGCTTAATATATCAACACAACAACCCAGCAACAACATCAATAACAACAACAAGTATTACAAAATAAGCAATATGGCATTACTAGCCATCTTTCCGACATAACATGACATCTTTCATCCCGACCTTACATTTCCAAATCAATCTTACCATTTTCATATTCATCACTTACAACATACTTCGGAGGCATATCATACCATTTTCACAAAATATTCACAAGGTATACACAATATACAAGCTTACTACCAAAGTCATATTTTACCCACAACTTCCAATCTTTAGCATATATGTTCGTGACATATTTCTATCTTCCAACTTCATCAATGACAATCATAATTTGCCTCTTACTATTTCCATTTCCATATTTACATAAGTTACAATAAACTTGCATGTTTTCCTACAACAACTTAACAACCATTTTTCCATAACAACAAGGACCATTATCCTTTCATTCACTTCACAATAACACACTTAACATACTAAAGAAATTTAATTCATCTTCCATCCTACACATAGCACCACACGGCCATACATTAAAATTTCCAACTTTCACTAATTCATTCAACTTTCACTTCCAATACAATTTCTACTATAACTACAACTAGATTCCAACATGAATTCAAGTCATCATAGACATGCAATATATATACATACATACGGCCAACATGCCTACAATCCCAACACACAAAATTTTCATGTTTTTCATTCATTTCCACTTACTACATCATACATACACCTCCCATAACATAACAAAAGCATAAAATTCTTACCTTTCCTTCATGTTCTTCACTTGCCACCAAGTCACTTTCTTGCCAAGATACTTATATCACTTTGTAGAGAATCTTGCACTTAGTAATAATCCCACAAGAAATTGGATTTTTGAACCAAGAATTTAGCTCCACGAATTTTTCTTTTCTTTTTCTCTTTCTCTTCCTCTTTGGCCGATTGCCCCTCTCTTTTTTTGTTCTTGTTTTTGCTTGAATTTTCTTGAAGTTTCTTGAAGCCTTATCTCTTAATATAATTAGTCACATGACTAATTGGTGGGCTTGGGCCAAAGGCCTCTTGGCCGGCCACCCTATCTCAAATTGGGCCTTATTTTTATTTTTTTTAGCCCAATTGTTGGCTAAATTTTGTAATTTTCGAAACCAATTTCCAAAATTCCTATTTTGCCCTCGGCCTCCTTTCGCAATTCCACACCAATGTATTCTTAGCCAACACATTCATACCAAGTAAGGTCCAAATATGGCCTCATTCATTACAAGCCAAGTTATCTCGAATTTTTTGAATATGCAAAAATGCCGGATGTAACAATTAGCATGAGGATAGCATGAGTATGATATTTGGAATGATACGTTAAAAGATATATAGCCCTCGTAATCGTAAGCTGAGGCGGGGTCCACATGTCGAGATTTTATAAAAGACATATGACAAGTTATATGGATAATATATGTAAAGTTAAACACAACACAAGAAGGACCCTTGAGCCAAATCAAAGTGGAAGCCCTCCAAAAAGATGTTTTTAAGTTACGTTTTCGGGTGATCTGACTTCGGGAGGCCATAACCCCATCATTGTTTGGGAATTTTGGAAAACTCTTAAAATGGAAGTTGTAGATAATTGACATACCGTTCCAACCGTAGGTCGTGGGCCTGCATGTGGCATAGGGATAAAAAGTTATGGACGTTTTAAGGCAGAAAGGTCAAGGTGGACAGTGGGCTCGGCCCAACCCGATTCCAAGTCGGGTCAGGCCCACTTCCCTTGCTATTTAAGGGAAATTTTCAGCCTTTTCTGCCTCATTATCATACCAAAGGTCCAGAATATTTTATATAGAGAGTGAGTAGAGTTAGAGAGAGAAAGTGAAGAATCGATCAAGTTTGAGGCCCCGAATCCCGAGGCCCGTGAAGGATAAAGTGTAGTACAAGTTGTTGCCGTCGTTTTAAGCTAAAAGTCGAACTTGGGGGATGTTGGTTTCGTGGTGGATGCTCATATAAGGTATGTTTATGTCACACCCTAACCTTACTAGGGTGTGATGGGAACCCGACCCCATATTCGGAGCCGAGCGAACCCGCTGACTCTTGTCACATACATAATCATTTGGACTTTTTAAAACAAATAAAGATGAAATGCGTAGTACAACTTTCAGAAATATTCTTTTTCGTTGCTTTCAAATCAACAAAATCCGTAATCACATAAGACTTATATCATAACACAAAATGACACATCGGCTGATGGAGCCGCTTACAAAACCGACAGTCTATACCCACGACTCTGTCTGCAAAGTCTCTAACATTAATCAGACTTCATAGCATACATATACTCTGACTCGGCAACACTCCAGGAGTAAGTGGAGCTCGCCAATCCCGCGGGACCATCTTCTGACAAAATCTTCTACTCATCTGGGTGTACCTGCGTGACATGAAACGCAGCCCCTGAAGAACAGGGGGTCAGTACGGAATATGTACTGAGCATGTAAGGCGTGAAATACAGAGAACAGAACCAGAATCGAAACAAACAGTACAAGAGTAAGTTCATTATATAAATTACCAAACACTTATTTTCCAATCACAAATCGTGTATGTAGAGGTCATATGTCAGGAAAAGTGCAGATCCAGAATATCAGAATGTTTATTTCCCAAACACAGATCATATATGCCGGAGTCATATGTCAGAAGGAGTACAGATCCAGAATGTCAGATTGTTTCTTTTCCAGACATAGATCATGTATGTCGATGTCATAGGTCAGAAGAAGTACAGAAGGTACAGAATGCAAAAATGTATACTTTCCAAACACAAATCATGCATATCCGAATCATATGTCACATATATGCATATAACAGATCCCGGCCCTTTCGTGAGGGACGCGGTGAACAGAATCATGTAACAGATCCAGGCCCTCTAGTAAGGGACGCGGTGAATAGAGTCATCAAGTATGCGGACATCATATATCATATACACATATAACAGATCCCGGCCCTTTAAGGAGGGACGCGGTGGACGGAGTCATATATCATGTATGCTTATAACAAAACCCGACCCTTTAGTGAGGGACGCGGTGAATCAGAATCATGCATGTCAAAATCATGTATCATATATGCACATAACAGATCCCGACCCTCTATTGCGGGACGCGGTGGACAGAATCATCATATGCCATCCTGGCCGCCATCCCCATATCATCACATACAGATGTACATATAACAGAACCCGGCCCGCAAGGGAGAGGGATGCGGTGAACAATGCAGAGCAGACGCACGATAACAGAACCTGGCCCCGGGCGCAGTGAAGTACATACTGAGGCTTGCACGAACAGAGTAGTGCGGAATCATATGCACACAAATCAAGTCTCGATAGATACGTACACTTACCGACATCTGAAGGCTCAGAAACAATTTTCGGATCAATCGGATTTATCATAAGAAAGTTATGAACGTTTGAAGTACAGAACGCTCTACAAGTGTTTCAGAAGCTATTTTTGGAAAATCAAAGCAACAATCATATCAAGTACCTTTCGGATATCGTATGGATCAAATCAAATATAACTTTTGGAACCGTAAGTACGTGAAAGTTACGGACATTTTTACCACAGAACTTTTACGAACATTTCAAAGCAAATCCGAGATCTTTTACGAAAGATGGGGGCATTAAAACTTACAGAACTCTTTTAGAAACACAATTCTTTATGCTTATCTTGTTATTCAATCATATAATAAGCTCGATCATATCAGACATACTTGTATCAGAAGTGAGTCAGAGTCATAGACAACCTCGGAAACATATTAGACAGAGCTTCGGACATCATAGATACGCATCAAAACCATATGAAATAGCTTATGGAAATCAAGAACGTTAGCCATCCTAGTGGCTCTAAGAATAGGAATTTCTTTGAAATCATACATATACTTTATCATGTTGTCTTCACAAAGATCATGCCAAAAGAAAGAAAGGGTAAGCCTTACATACCTGTGCCACGCCTTATTAGCTACGCTTATTTATCCAAGCTTGCTATTCTACATTCAAGAAGATTTTACATAATCATTAGATTCATTGTCATACACTTGCCTTAGCTTCTCAAATAAATTTATTCATAACCTGCCGAAATTTCGGCAGCATTTCCCCTGTAAATACATCATCCCCGAGAATCTAACTCGGCCAATTTATGAACAACAAACCCGAGAATGCAACTCGGCCAAATTATCAATAACAATACCAACAATCATATCTTCCAACTTCAACAATTATTTCAAAATACATTCTAACATTAATAATTCTTTCTACACAATCCGACGGCATTCCATTTATACTCAATTCAATCACATGAAATCAAACCAATACCAATGATCTCACATTCAAATATTAATCCGAAGTCATTCTAACATTATTTAAGAATATTTCAAACAATTCACATAATATTTAATAAACAACCCAATCGACATACTACTTCACCCGAAACCTTCCAAACTCAACCAGAACAATAACGACATATTCCTTCTCTTCCAATTTCATGAATTACACCAACAATTCACATACTAACAACATTGTCTTCCATAAATGCAAGAAGACTATATTCAAAGCACATTAACATCTAAAACAACTCTCCAACCATTACAACCTCAGTAGAATCATTTAACTTTCATTTTCATCATAGAATTCATTACGACAACAACCAAAATACTAGATAAAATTAATTCATCATCCCTATACAACACAACACACACACGACAAAACTCCACACCACACGACCACCACACCAACACACTAAATTCATGGTTTTCATTCATTTCACATTATGGAATCCACAACTATAACAATCAAAATACTAAATGAGATCAAGTCATCACATCTTATCATCACACCCCTATTCGGCCACACTCCAACATACATATTTTCATGTATTTCATTTATTTCTACATACTACAACACTCAACAACATGCATAGACCATCCATAACATATGAAAGAGAGTTAAACCTTACCTTTTCCTCTTAGCTCTTCAACTTGGCTAGAGTTGTGCCTTGCACAAAGGAATGGTTTTATTGCTCCAACAACCACTCCATGTTGTTAAGGACCTTCCAATTAGTAGAAAAGCTAGAAGAAAATAATTTTTCTTGGTTAAGTTTCCATGGCTCAATTTTGGGAGCCATGGCCGAATTCCCTCTCTTTCTTTCTTCTTCTTATTTTTTTTTCTCCAAGGTTCTAGAATTGGAAAAGATGACCAATTTTTTTTGTCTTACTTTGTAAGCTTTGCCCATATATATAATTGTTGGCCAAGCCTTGGGGTGGGTCCCACATAGCCACATACACACACCCACACGGCCAAAGATGGTCCATTCAAGAACTTTCAAGACTTTTGTGAAATTCCCATTTTGCACCTAACCTTCCACAATTTTTCCATGAACCCTTTTGTGAATTTCCCTTTTTACCCTTTTCCTTTCTCAATATTTTTGTACTAATAATGTTCATAAATAATATTCATAACCAACTTCTACATAAAAATAATGTTTGAAAATGGTCTTGCCCTTAACTTGCCACAACTATCTCGAAATATCCGAACGTACAAAATACGGGCTATAACAGTTTAAGATGTTCTTACCATGATCATTGATAGATTTGACGGGTTAGAATAGAGAAAATGACGTTGAAAGTTCGGTTATAATTTTTTGATATCAAATGACTTGGGGGCTATTTTGGTATGATTAAATGGATAGAATTAGCTTGATATTGATATAGAATGATTGTTGATATGTTGTTGATAAGTTGGTGTTGTTGAATTTGGGAGAATAAAGTGTATGAAGATATCGTATACAAAGCGTATACTGGGTTGTTTTGGTGTATATCTTTGGGAGTTTATGCTTTTAGTTTAAAGAGACTTATATGAGATGGTTGTTGCTGTTGTTGGTTGCTGATATTGTTGTTAAATTGAATTGTAATTAGAGGGAAGCGAAGATTACAGGGAAAAGGCTGCCCGAATTTACGGAAGTTAATTACGAGCTTAGAGAAGTATATGAACCTTTATCAAGTTGTCTACGGCATTTCTTTTACATTGATTGTGGATTGGCCAGTGTTTGGAAGCATAAGTTAAGCTAATCACGTAAGCGAGAAGGTATGTAAGTCAAACCTTTCTTCCTTTGGCATGATTCTCGCTGTTATTCATTCTATATGTACTCCATATGATTCCATTCTTAGACGAGTAAGGTCTAAATGTTTCTTGTGATGGCTTATTGATATTGTACTCCTATTATGTTCCAAAGGGAACACCCATAAGGTGCCAAGTTGAGTTGTGTATATGGTTTTACTAATGATTTCGAGGAAATGAGTTTTATACTAAAGGAAACATAAAGTTTGATTTTCAAAACCATTCCGAAGGGGTGCGAGATTTTACTACTTCATTTCGTTTACGATTTATGTCTACGTTCCATAGTATCGTCCCTTTGTACTGATATGATCACTTATTATTTGGGAAGGGCAATAAGATGAAATTGAGTAGAATATAAGTATTAAGAATTTGATAACAATTCTACCCTCAAACCTGAAAGTATGTCCTCCCAAGTCTAGTGAGATACAAATTTGATAACTTCTTATGAAAGACTAAGGCTAATAACTGGATTGTGATGACTTGATTAGTGACTTATGATATGAATTGAAATTGATATTTGTGGATTGTGTTTGTGTTAATATGATGGTGATATTAAGCCGGAAGCGGCTGCCCGAAGGGGCCATCATTATTAAGCCGGAAGCGGCTGCCCGAAGGGGCCATCATTATTAAGCCGGCAGCGGCTGCCCGAAGAGGCCATCATTATTATGCCGGAAGCGGTCGTTCGAAGGGACTATTGTGATACTAGCCGGAAGCGGCTGTCTGAAGGGACTATTCTGTTAAGATGTCGGAAGCGGCATATGTGTTGGATTTTATTATTTACTTAAAGATTATTTTGAGACTTCGTGTGCACATTTATGTTTCTTCCAGCGAAGGCTGCAGGTATTGAGTTCGGTTGCGATTTCTTCTCTCCTAAGCCAAATTATGATTATGACTTGTTACCATCTTACATACTCAGTATGTTGTCCATACTGACGTCCTTTTGCCTGGGGACGCTACGTTCATGTCACACCCTAGAAATGGTAGGGCATGACGGGCACCCGACTCTCATCAGAGTCGAGCGAACCCTTAGACATTCGCTCTATTAAAACCTGTCATTTCAAAAACATGTAATAACATAAAATTTTTCCAAATAGAAATAATTATCCCTATAACGATTATGAAAACTTTCAATCAATAAGTACTTTAGACCAATCTAAATTATCTGAAATACATACTCTTTTAAAATCCATAAGTGACTCAACTGATATCACTTTATCGACATCTCAACAAACATACCACATGACACTGTCTGCAGAAGTCTCTAAGAAGTGAACTGGACACTATGAGTCAGGACAGGGCCCTGTCATCCCCATAATCATACATATTTATACATGACTCAGCACAGCTCCAGAATGAGGTGGAACTTGCCAATCCCAGCTGACGTCCAAGCATCCTAGCTATACACTTAACCTGCCAAACAATCTGGGGCTGCGGGCATGAACGCAGCGTCCCCAGGCAAAAGGACATCAGTACGAACAATGTATTGAGTATGTAAGGTGGTAACAAATCATAACCATAATTTGATTTAGGAGAGAAGAAATCACAATCTAACTCAATACCTGCAACCTTCGCTGGAAGAAACATAAATATATACACGAAGTCTCCAAAACAATCTTTAAGTAAATAATCCAATCCAACACACATTCTTTAAGTAAATAATGCAATCTAACACACATTCTTTAAGTAAATAATGCAATCTCACACACATGCCGCTTCCGACATGTTAACAAAATGGTTCCTTCGGACAGCCGCTTCCGGCTAGTATCACAATAGTCCCTTCGGACGGCCGCTTCCGGCATAATAATGATGGCCCCTTCGGGCAGCCGCTTCCGGCTTAATAATGATGGCCCCTTCGGGCAGCTGCTTCCGGCTTAATAATGATGGCCCCTTCGGGCAGCCGCTTCCGGCTCATTAATAATGATGGCCCCTTCGGGCAGCCGCTTCCGGCTTAATAATGATAGCCCCTGCGAGCAGCCGCTTCCGTCTCAATATTAATGATGGCCCCTTCGGGCAGCCACTTCCGGCTTAATAATGATGATGGCCCCTTCGGGTAGCCGCTTCCGGCTTAATATCACAATCATGTTAACACAAACTTAATCCACAAATATTAATACAAAGAGATTATGCTATGGAATGTAAACATAAGTCGTAAATGAAATAGTAAAACCTCGCACCCCTTTCGGAGTAGTTTTGAAAATCTAAATAGTAAAATCTCGCACCCCTTTCGGAGTGGTTTTGAAAATCTAAATAGTAAAATCTCGCACCCCCTTCGGAGTGGTTTTGAAAGTCTAACTTTATGTTTCCTTTAGTATAAAACTAATTTCCTCGAAATCGTTAGTAAAACCATATACACAACTCAACTGACACCTTATGGGTGTTCCCTTTAGAACAGAATAGGAGTACAATATCAATAAACCATCACAAGAAACATTTAGACCTTACTCGTCTAAGAATGGAATCATATGGAGTACACATAGAATGAATAGCACAAGAATCATGAATCACATTCGAAACCTATGAATAGAGTTACCCCTAAAGTTCAAATCATTCATCACTTACATCTAAGACATGCCAAAAGAAAGAAGGGTTAGCCTTACATACCTGTTAGCGACTATTCGCAAACCCGTTCGCCTTGTCGCTCTTTTAGCCTATTTAATATAAGAGTAACGTTATCGTCGGTAACTATATTTTCTAGTTCGTAAATCTGTAGCCCATTTCGTTATAGAACTTATCCTTTAGCTTATACATTCTTGATTAAGGTTTTCTATTAGCTACAGACTTAATGAAAATCAGGCAGCATTTCCCCTATATATTCGCCTAACCCGAATTTTAAATTACCCTCCTGTTAACACAGTGATACCAACAACTGAGATATACATACGAAATTTTTACAATTCTGCCCGTAACAATTCTAACAACCCAACAACTACTCTTAATCCATTTCAACCCACAATTTCCTATAACATCGATTTCATGCATTTTCTTAATTCTAATTTCGTCCAATTCAATTTTAATAACTCCATTACAATACTATTAACATAATTACACCATAAAACAAGAAAATCTTACCTTAATTTTCTCGGGGGAATTTCTACTCTTAATTGCTCCAATTTCGTAATTTCTTCTTCCCCGATTCAATATCCAACGTTGCTATCACCTCCTTTAAATTGTAAATCACCTTGGAATTGATTAAAAGTAAGAAAACATTTTTTTATATGATCTGCCATGGCCGTAGCAGCCATGGCCATAAGCTTCATATTTTCTTTCCTTTCAATTAATATTCAAAGTGAAGATGAAATGATTTACATTTTGGTCATACATTTCATTCTTATGAATTGCCTCCCTTGTGGACACGTTGCTGCCACTAATTCATGTTCAATTGGTGCCACGTGGAAGCCCTTTAATTATTATTTTTTTCGGGTGGGGCCCAATTAATTTAATTAATCACTAATTCCTACTTAATAAATTAATCATAATTAATTAGTTCCTAATCCCCAATAATATTTTTACACTAAATAAAATTTATAAACAATTTATGTTCTAATAAAAATTTAATATTAAAGATTTCTATTTCGTGTCCGGAAATGATTCTGCTTTTAATCTGAGTCGATTTGCTCGCGAATAATTCGACGTATAAATATACGGGGTATAACAGTTCATGTCTGCAGCCCCAGATTGTTTGGTAGGTTAAGTGTATAGCTAGGATGCTTAGACGTCAGCTGGGATTGGCAAGTTCCACCTCATTCTGGAGCTGTGCTGAGTCATGTATCGATATGTATGATTATGGGTATGTCAGGGCCCTGTCCTGACTCATAATGTTCAGTTTACTTTTTAGAGACTTCTGCAGACAGTGTCCTGTGGTATATTTGTCAAGATGTCGACAAAGTGATGTCAGTTGAGTCATTTGTGCATTTTAAAAGAATATGTATTTTAGATGATTTAAATTGGTTTAAAGTACTTACTTGATTGAAAGTTTTCATAATCGTTATAAAGATAATGATTTCTATTGGGAAAAGTTTTATGTTCTTAACAGTTTTTTAAATGATAGAGCGTATGTCTAATGGTTCGCTCGACTCTGATGAGAGTCGGGTACCCGTCATGCCCTACCATTTCTATGGTGTGACACTACCTGAATCAATTAGACGTAGTCCAAGATTAGCTAGTTGGTAGAGTTCATGAATTAATTCTTTCTTCTCCGGAGGAACTTCACAGCTGCCCATCGATCGGTGGCTAAGCGCATTAGCTACTACATTTTCCATTTCGGGGTGGCATAAAATACTCACATCATAGCTTCAACTGCTTCTCTTTGAAAATGTATTGAAGACTCTTGTGATCTGTATAGATATCAACATGCACACCATACAAGTAATGTCTCCACATCTTTAATGCATGAATAACTGCCGCCAATTCGAGATCATGAGTCGGGTAGTTCTTTTCATGTTTCCGCAGCTGTCTCGAAGCATAAGCGATGAATTTACTGTGCTACATTAACACACATCCTAATCCAACACCGGAAGCATCACAATATACAATATAGCCATCTGGACCTTCTGGGAGTGTCAAGACTGGGGCTGAGGTTAATCTGTCCTTCAACTCTTGGAAGCTGCGTTCACAAGCATCATTCCACTGAAATTTAGCTGACTTCTGGGTTAGCTTCATCAATCGGGCTGAAATAGAGGAAAATCCTTCTACGAACCTTCTACAGTAACCTGCCAATCCCAGAAAACTACGTACTTCTGTAGGCATCGTAGGACTTGGCCAAGTCTTTACAGCTTCAATTTTCTGAGTATCAACTCGAATGCCATCATCCGAAATAACATGACCCAAAAATGTCACAGAATTCAGCCAAAACTCGCACTTTGAAAATTTGGCATACAATTCTCGGGTCCGAAGAATTCCAAAAACAATACGTAAATGGTCAGCATGTTCTGATTCTGTATGAGAGTATACCAGAATATCGTCAATGAATACTATTACGAATAAATCTAAGAGAGGTCTGAATACATTATTCATCAAATTCATGAACACTGCCGGAGCATTAGTTAACCCAAACGACATCACCGGAGCATTAGTTAACCCAAACAACATCACCCGAAATTCATAATGGCCATATCTCGTTATGAAAGCTGTTTTGGGAATGTCTTCTTCTTTAACTCTCACTTGGTGATAACCTGACCTCAAGTCTAATTTGGAAAATCACTTGGCACCTTATAATTTATCAAACAAATCATCAATTCTTGGGAGAGGATATTTTCTCTTTATCGTCACCTTATTCAACTGCCTATAATCGATGCACATTCATAGGGAGCCATCATTTTTTCTTACAAATAGGACTGGTGCTCCCCACAGTGATTAACTGGGTCTAATAAACCCCTTCTCAAGCAAATCTTTCAACTGTGCATTTAGCTCTTTCAATTCTGCCGGAGCCATTTGATAAGGAGGAATAGAGATAGGCCTGATATCCGGCAACACATCAATGGAAAAATCAATCTATCTTTCCGGTGAAAGACCTGGAAGTTCATCTGGAAATACATCAGGAAATTTGCTCACTACTGGAACGGATTGGAACATTGGCGACTTTGCTTTGGTGTCATAAACTCGGACTAAGTGATAAATATTGCCCTTAGTTATCATCTTTCTTGCCTTAAGATAGGAAATAAACCTACCTCTTGGAGATGCTGTATTACCCTTCCATTCAAGCACGGGCTCTCCCGGAAACTGAAATCGAACTACTTTCATTCGGCAGTCAACATTAGCATAACATTAGGCCAACCAATCCATACCCATAATCACATCGAAATCTAACATTTCCAGCTCAACTAAATCAACTTTAGTCTGGCGGTCGCATATCACAATTACATAATTTTTATACACTTGTCTAGCTATCACCGGATCACCAATCGGAGTAGATACCTCAAAAGGTTTAATTGGCTCAGGTTTCACCTCAATACAACCAGCAATATACAGAGTGATATAAGATAGGGTAGAACCCGGATCTATCGATGCATACACATCATGGGAAAATACGGATAATGTACCTGTAACCACATCCGAGGATGACTCAAGATCCTGTCGTCTGGCTAAAGCATACATACGGGGCTGAATGACACCTGAAGTAGATGCTCCCCTTCTGCCTCTACCTCGACCTGCTGGAATCTGGGGAGTATGCCCTACCGGGCGCACCGAAGAGGAACTAGCTGCTGATCCGGTGGACTGAACCCCACCTCTACCACTTATTGACGGGCAATCTCGCATCATGTGCCCAACCTAGCCACAGGCATAGTAAGCATCTGAACCTTGGCGACACTGTCCAGAATGTAATCTACCGCACTGGCTGCATCGCGGTACTGGGGGTCTCCTCTGGCTATAATCTTCCCTAAACTGAGAACCTAAGGCCCTCGAACTTTGACCCTGTCCAAAATGAAAGGAGCGATCAAATCTGCTACCTGCAAATCATAGAGGCGCACTAGTCGCAGACTGGCCCGAGTGTCTAGAATATGCTTGCCTTGATCCCCCCCCTATAATCACTACCTGCCCCTATAGATCTGGCTCTCTTGCTTTGCCCTCTATCAATATCACGATCACCCCTTTGCGGATGTTGTTGTCCTTCTAAATTCTTGGCATGGGCTTGAATGCGGGAAATATCCATCCCATCTTATAACGAAGCCGTCAAGTAGTCCTTGGACAAATGTGGCCCTAATCCACTCACGAATCCGTGCACTCTATCTCCCATGTCGGCCACCATAGTCGGGGCATATCTAGCCAATGAATTAAACTGAAGGCTATACTCCCGGGCACTCATATTTCCTTGTTTCAAATTTAAGAACCTATCCGCTCTAGCTCGGCGGACCTCGGGTGGAAAATAGTGGCGGATGAACGCATCTACGAATTCTTGCCAAACGGGAGGAAGCGCATTCTCTATTCTTGATGTTATCCAATTACTGTATCATAATATCGCCACATCTCTGAGTCTATAAGAAGCCAACTCCCCGAATTCAGTTTCGGAGGCATGAATAATCTTCAATGTTCTCAACATTTCATCAATAAAACTTTGCGGGTCTTCATCCGGCTTTGACCCGAAAAACTTTGGAGGATTCAAACTCATGAAATCATGGGCTCTGGTACTAACTGCCCGATCATTTGGACCCGCATTATGCCGCTGTGCCTGGGCGGTAACTAAGTGCGTCAATAGATGAATAGCCTTGGTCACTTGTTGACCCGAAGTATTCGGTAGAGGAACTGGAGGCATAGGAGCTGGAGCTGAAGCCCCTTTTTGTTCTGCTATACTAGGCGGAGTGGGAGAAGTATTAGATGGAGCCTCATTATGTGATTCGCCCTCTTCTACATTCATTGGCAGCTCTCTTTCTACCCGTCTTTTCATCGTAATCTTGCCCTTCTGGGCGGCTGTAGCTTTTCCCTTTGGCGGCATTTTTGAAATCATAGCACACTATTAGGGAGGAGAAAATCTTATAACACAGCTCTATTGCACGATCTCTTAAGATGAAGAATGGTCATTTTTCCTAAATACCCTGTAGCCTCAGGTTTATTAGTGTGGCGCGCAATACACCATAAACAAGACTTTACTAGTCATGGCTCGTAGACACTTTTTAGGACTGAACTGCTTTGATACCACTTTTGTCACGACCCGACTAAGGGCCATGATGGGTACCCGGAGCTAACTACCGAGCACCGCTCATACCATTACCCATCGTACTCATTAAGCGTTCATTCATTAATCTTATACTCAAGTCATAGTAAAAACCATTTTTCACTTCGAAACATAATTACCTTTATATACATACGCCCTTCGGCTATTAAATTTATGTACATACAATAAGGACATCGCGAAACCATACTACCCACACATACGCATCTATGAACCTCTACTAGAGTACTAGACATATGGATAGGATAGAACCCCGTTGTGCCCAAAATACATGAATATACACAAAAGAACAACTCAATGGCACTTCCGGAACAATGGAGTTCCCTCGAGTCAGCTGATAGCTTCTATGAGTCTGGATCACATCTCTGTCTACCTGTGGGCATGAACACAGCATCCAAAGAAAAGAACGTCAGTACGAACATTGTACTGAGTATGTAAGGCATCAATAATAATAATACATCGATGACATAAGGAAGCATCAAATGAGGAGCAACCTGTAACTGACTATCAATTATAAAAGAAATAATGCATGCTGGCTTATCATGTATGCATGTATGTATAAGCTGCCCAACCATATAGGTACGGCGTGATAATTATTATCCCGCGTCCATGTCACGACCCAACCCCGTGGGCCGTAACTAGTGCCCGAGCTGGGCACCCGTACACACTCACTAACCAGAGTCGGCATACAAATGGCTTATCCAGATACGAAGGTCAGACATTGTCTCAAGCGGTCGCATATAAACAAATATATCACACAAAAGCCGGCAAGGTTGTCATAAAACACATCGCCCTAGAAATACATATACGTACCGGTATACATATAAGCTGTTAAGGTTGTCATAGCAAATGGGACCGCTTAAGACATAAAGCACACAAACATAACCGAACAATAGCTATCCACAACCCACATGTATGACTACAGGCCTCTAAGACAGACAACAGAATTATATGACGGGACAGGGCCCCACCGTACCCCTGAATATATACATACGTACATATATGCAATGAAAGAGTCTATACCAGAATGAGGGCTCCAGGACAAAAGGAGCGCTCCAAAAATAGCAGAATAGGTGTACTAAGCTGTCGGGTCACCAGAACGAGCGTCTGTACCTGCGGGCATGAAACGCAGCCCCCGAAGAAAAAGGGTCAGTACGAAATATGTACTGAGTATATAAAGCATGAAAGACAAAACTCAGAACCATAACTGAAATAAGAAGGATGGAAAAACAGGTACAAAATCAATATACCAAATGCTTACTTTTAAAACACAAATAATGCATATCAAAATCATGTATAGGGCTCAGGAACGTGGTCGCCACTCTGACGCTGGCGCCACAACACATCGTACTCCAGAAGATTTCGTATCTCCGTACAACCCTGAAACACATCATAACATCATAGCACATCATACGCCATAACACATCATAACGCCGTATATAAGCGGCACCCGGCCCTGTAGCGAGGGACTCGGGAAACCGTAACACATCATACTGCCGAATATAACATAGTGCGCACGAAGATAAACCGGCCCGGGACTCGGCGAAAGATGTAAATATAGTATGCACGAGCAGAGTAGTGAGAAACGATATGCAATTTAAAACACTATTATTTTAGACTCAACAAATAAGTAAACTAACCGACGCTTGAGGTTAAGACGATAATCATGTAAAATCCTTTCAAAAGTCGTTAGAGTTATACGAAGGTATGTCTCGGGGACCACGGATGAGTAGCAACCCAATCCGAGCCCGCCTACGAAAGTTACAACCATAATACGCTTTAAAACTCTCTAAGAATGTTTTGGAGCGATCCGAGCTCGTCTAAGAAAGTTAGAGGCATAATTCGACATAAGACTTTTAAGAATAAAATTCTTTACACACATTTATTATCCAATCATACAAAGGGCACAAAAAAACCATAGCTCGACTATATTAGGAATACTAACATCAAGAAGTGAATAAAAATCATCAGCATGCTCGGATCTTAAGAATGGAGTTACCCCGAGGCTCGTATCATAGCTTACTTGCAACTAGGACATGCCAAAAGAAAGAAAGGTTAGGCTTTACATACCTTGCTCGCTTCCTAAGCTAATCTCCACTAAATTCTCGGGCTCCCCATGATCTACAATAACGTCATTACATACCAAACGTTAGCTACAAGTACTTAGGTATTCAATCCTAAGCTAGCACTTGTCTACAGAAATTTCGGCAGCATTTCCCCTGTAAATACAACCACCCCGAGAATTCAACTTGGCCAAATTTATCAACAACCATACCAACAATTATTCCAACAATATCAACAATCAATTTAAAATATATTCTAACATTAGTAACCCGCTTTAACATAATTCAACGGCATTCCGTTTACATTCACTTCAACTACATACAATCAAACCAACACCAACGCTCGCATACTCAAATACTAATCCGAAGTCATTTAAACAAGATTCAAGAACATTTCAAATAATCCGCACAATATTCAAAACAATCCAACCAAAAATCCATTCCACCCGAAACCTTCCAAATGCAACAAAACAACAACAACACCTTTCCTTCTTTCAAATTCATGAACTATACCAACAATTCACATGCTAGCAACATTATTTCCATAAATACAAGAAGTGATATTATAGTCACATTAGCTTCTAAAACAACTCTCCAACACTTACAACTTCAACTAGAATCATCAAACTTTCATTATCAACATAGAATCCACAACAACAACAACCAAAACACTAGATAAAATAATTGATTCATCATTCCTACACAACACAAATATACACGGCCACAACATACATCCATATTTTCATGAATTTCACCCATTTCTACATACTACAACATACATAACCATCCATAACATATGAAAAGAAGATTAAATCTTACCTTTTTCCCTTAACTTCTCACTTGGCTAGGTTTATGATCTTGCAACAAAGAGTGGTCTACTTGCTCCAACAATTATCCCACGTTAAAGAGGACCTTCAAATTGGTAGAAATGCTAGAAGAAATTATTTTTTTTTTGTGATCAAGATTGAGGGCTCAATTTTTCTCTACTATGGCCGAATGGCCCTTTTGTTTTGGTCTTCTCCAAGTTTCTTGAATGCTCTAAGGATAAAGATGAAAAAAATGGGCTCTCTTAATCATCTTTTATGTATTAATATTAAGCTCCCATGTGCGCCAAGGCCCACCCCACTTGGCCCATTATATTCAAGCCCTTTTTTTTTTTTTTGTAATTCATGAAAAATTATTTTCCTAATTCCAAATTTTCCCTTAGCCTTCCCCAATATTTCCATGAACCACCTTGTGAATTTCCCTTTTTACCCCTAGCTTTACTTAATATTTCCACATCAATAATTTCATAAACAACTTGTGTGTTAAACAAGATCAAAATATAGCCTTGCCTTTAACTTCCCGCACTTATCTTGAATTATCCGAATGTACAAAATACGGGATATAACAGTCTAGGCCTCCCGCGTCCGGGGTACCATCTCATGCCGCCCACTAGTGGTGTCTGCCCGTGCCATCTTGACATGGTGTATACGCTGCCCGCCTTAACGGTGTCTGCCCGGCCATATAGGCACCGTGTAATCTCATCATCATGTACTTGTCATAATGCATGCATAGAACTCAAAGGCAGCTATACTTTATCGGGGTGACATAAGGTCGTGAACCCCCAATTCCATTATGGAGCATTCTTAAGCATTGTGCCTCACCTTGAAGGAATTAGCATATAAGGTGAGTGTATACAATAAACAACATCAATGGATCGTAGTTAACATCATTAGCTTTGTACAAACATCATATCGTGAACTCTAGAATCTTTGGACTTAAGCTCATCATCATCATGTTCATAACATCTCTTATTTTTATTACTCATATGGCTATTCATGAACATAGACTCTTAGTTTTTCCGGAATGTAGGAAATTCTTGGAGAAGGAGGAAAGATCATGTCATAAGATTCATGCCTTAGAAAGAAGGGACTAGCCTCACAAACCTCTTTAGTTTAGTTGTTCTATCGTTTGATCGTTCTTCTTCATTGCTCGCGTTTCTACCTTCAAGAAAGTTCGTATTAACATTAGATAATTGATTATAAGAACATGCTTACTAAGGCTAGAGAAAATTGGGCGACATTTCATTCGTTTATACAACTTTCCTCATATTACATATCAACTCCCAAACATCCATAACAACGCTACAATATCATTATCGGTAGAGTTTTCCAAACTATACGTTTTCCAAACTATACGTTTTCCAATTCTCATAATTCCACTTAAAAGTCATCCATAGCCATGGCCAACATTATACTTTGTATCCGTTTACACACAGTGCTTCTTCAACACTCACAACATTATTTACAAACAAACTATAATCATAGCATGCCAAGAACTATGATTCAATCCAAGTTGTCACTCATGAATACTACTATTTCCACATTTGAACCCCCACTTTCTATCTTCTTCTATAATTCAAGTTTCTCAACCATCCAATACTCTTAATAGCAGGAAATAATCATAAAACTCACCTTTGAATGTGTAGGAATGGGTTTTAGTTTGGGTTGCTTCACTTGGAGAAAACCCTTACTTCAATTCCAAAGGAAATTTCTAACTTCCATAACCCTAGCAAGCTTCCATATGCTTGATTTCCCTTGAATATTAGTGTTTGATCTTTGGTTTCCCTTGATTTTACATTGAAGAAGTGGAAAGAATGAGACAATAAGAGTGGGAGCATGTATTTATACTTACAACTTGTCCAGCCTGTCGGGTACTGTACAAACAACTTATATGGTCTGTGTAACCATGTAAGGTCCGTATAAGTGTCCGTGGTTCAGCACCATGGAAAATATTCTTTCTGTTGGGTTATACGGACCCTTATACTATCCGTGTAAGGTGGTCGTGTAACTCACAGCTTTTCCGAAGTTGTCCTTGTTGTTTTGTTTGATCTCCAATCCTTATACAACCTTCTTAACACTTATTTAATACTTCATTAATGATCTAAACTTCCCTATAACTCATCCTCAAGGCCTTACCAAACAATTCTTATCGCAATAATTTACGAAATCTTTCCTAAACCCCACTTATACTCCACTTGTCCTTATCAATCCTTATTTCATCAATTCATATGATTTCAAAATCTTAACGTATGCATTCTAAGACTACTAAATATGCATCTTATGGTATTAAGAACTTCCTGTTATCCTTAAGCTCGCATTGGTTCATTCACTACACGACGACATGAAATTTCCAAGGTGTAACAATTACTCAACACAACTATTGGAAATTATCAGTGCACTTGCAATGCATAAACATATGAGAGTCTGAATTTACCAATTTCAATTCTGGAGATATGTTAACTGAGCTCTCTAAATCACCTTGCGTCTATTCTCAGGAAATCTCTTAATAATTATCATGACCCTTTCAAAAAGAATTTTTTTGCATCTCAAAAATGTGATACCGAGGGTCACTGTCGTCAAACTTTCATATTCTTTCAAAATGGTTTATCCTCATTTCAATTAACTTGCGGCAGCTATTCCACTTATCCTCCTATCTTAGTTCATTATTTCCTTCAAGTATCTCCCTATTCAATCCTTCTCTACTACTTCCTTGTTGGCCTCTTCACTACCCCCTTCCTGTCATTCGTATTCCCATTCATCACCTTAGTATTTAGTACCCAACTCTATTTTCTAAAACAAATTTGTCTGGTTATTAATACCCTCTCTCTTTTCCATTACCTGAACACTCTTTCTTTAGGTAGGTCTCTCTTAAACTACAAGTTTATCTCGTCAATTAAGGATGAATTTTTATATCTGCCTATACCTTTCCCATTCCCTTTCTACCATACAGTTAATTCTTCTAGGACATCTCTCATTTCCTTCATTGATTATGCAGCCTTGTACTACTAGCTCAATAATCCTGTAACGGTAAACTTCTAAAGTGCTATAACTCATGTCTCGTATATTTTCTTTACACTCACATCTTTATAAAACATATTGACAATATAGTCTACGCGATAAGGAAGCTTTCATTAATAACTAACTTACTCGATAGCATACATCACTCTCTTACTTTTTCTAACTGACCCTATCTTTTCTCTATCATTCAGCAACTACTGTCTTCGAAGTTCTACTCTTCATACCTTACTTCCTTAAAACTTGAGTACCATCATCCTTACAAACCATTTTTTTTCTAAGTCTCATCGGTAGTACTTTAAAAGGTATTTCGTGAAGATTACAGGTGGTGGATAAATATTGTCCTCAAGGATGTATAAACATTGTTAATACCACATATCATACTTTACCGATTACCGTCGCTACATAGCATAAAACCCCTCAATTCATACTTGGTTAATAATACAAATATTTATTCCTCCTTTAACATATTATCAATGGTTCAGATATACCTATGACTGCATCGGGGAGTGACTCTAGATCCTGTCGCTTAGCTAATGCATACGTACGATGCTGAGGACCACTCAAACTAAGCGCTCTCCCCCTGCCCCTACCCTGACCTGCTAGTGTCTGAGAGTCTTGCCCCGGAAGGCGCATGGATGATGAAGAACCGGATGCGGACCCTGTGGGCTGAACTGCACACGTACCGTCTCGAAATGGGCACTCTCTCATAATATGACCTGACTGGCCATAAACATAGCAAACATCCAAACCCAATCGGCACGGTCCCCAATGTAGCTTACCGCACTGGGTACATTGTAGTATAGATGATCTCATCTTGCCTGAATCACTCCTATACTGAGAGCCCGACTCTCTGAAACTCAGATTTGGTCCGGAATGAATAGAGTAATGGGTCCTATGGCCTGCAACTCGTGGAGGTACACTAGTCGCTGACTAGCCTGAGTGTCTAGAATATGACTGCCTCGATCCTCCTCTATTGTTGCTATCGTCACCTATGGATCTTGCCGTCTTACTTTGCCCCTTATCAATATCACGCTCACCCTTTTGCGGATGTTGTTGCTCTTCTAAATTCTAGGCACGGGCTTGAATGCGGAAATATCCATCCCGTCTTGCAATGAAGCCGTTAAACAATCTTTAAACAAATATGGCCCTAAGCCATTCACAAACCTGTGCAGCCTATCTCCCATGTTGGTCACCATGGTTGGAGCATATCTAGCCAATGAATTAAACTGAAGGCTATACTCTCGGGCACTCATATTTCCTTGTTTCAAATTTAAGAAGCTATCCGCTTTAGCTCGGCAGACCTCGGGTGGTAAATAGTGGTGGATGAAAGCATCTACAAATTCTTGCAAAACCGGAGAAGGCGCATTCTCTTTTCTTAATGATATCCAGTTATTATACTATAAGACCGCCACATCCCGGAGTCTATAAGATGCTAACTCCACAGATTCGGTTTCGGAGGCATGAATAATCTTCAATGTCCTCAACATTTCATCAATAAAACCTTGAGGGTCATCATCCGACTTTGACCTGAAAACTCCAGAGGATTCAAACTCATGAAATCACGGGCTCTAGTACTAACGGCCCTCTCACTTGAACCCGAACCCTGTCGCTGTGCCTGGGCAGCAACTAACTGTGTCAGTAAGTGGATAGCCTCGGTCACTTGTTGACCCGAAGTAGCCGATGGAGGAACTGGAGGCATATGAGCTGGATCTGAAGCCCCTTCTTGTTCTTCTATAATAGGCGGAGTGGGAGAAGTATTAGATGGAGCCTCATTATGTGATTCGCCCTCTTCTACATTCATTGGCAGCTCTCTTTCTACCCGTCTTTTCATCGTAATCTTGCCCTTCTGGGCGGCTGTAGCTTTTCCCTTTGGCGGCATTTTTGAAATCATAGCACACTATTAGGGAGGAGAAAATCTTATAACACAGCTCTATTGCACGATCTCTTAAGATGAAGAATGGTCATTTTTCCTAAATACCCTGTAGCCTCAGGTTTATTAGTGTGGCGCGCAATACACCATAAACAAGACTCTACTAGACACGGCTCTATACACTTCCTAGGACTGAACTGCTCTGATACCACTTTTGTCACGACCCGACTAGGGGCCATGACGGGTACTCGGGGCTAACCACCGAGCACCGTTCGTACCATTACCTAACGTACACATCGAGCGTTCATTCATTAATCTTGTACTCAAATCATAGGAAAAACCATTTTTCACTTCGAAACATAATTACCTTTATATACATAAGCCCTTCGGCTATCAAAATAATGTATATACAATAAGGACATCGTGAGACCATACTACCCACACATACGTATCTACGAGCCTCTATTAGAGAACTAGACATATGGACGGGACAGGACCCCGTCGTGCCCAAAACATATATACACACAAAATAGTAAATCAATGGAACCTCCAAAATAATGGAGTGCTCTCAAAAGTCTGCTAATCGGTTCCTATGAATCTGGGTCGCCTCCCTGTCTACCTGTGGGCATGAACACAACTTCCAATGAAAAGGACGTCAGCACGAACATTGTACTGAGTATGTAAGGCATGAATGAAATGAACATAATAGAGAAATCAAAAGACATAAGATGAACATATAACCTGCGTAACTTTTAAGGGTGGATACATTTCATGCCTATATCATATACAATCATAGTACATGTATCATTATAGCGCACACATCATCGTATCATATATATCATAGTACCGTATCTGCTCATACACATTAAAAATTATCCATATTCGGCCACGTAGTGGTTCAACAATATCCGTATTTGGCCACGTAGTGGCTCGACAATATCCGTATTCAGCCATATAGTGGCTCGACAGTATCACATACATGTCTTCCATACCCGGCCATAACAAGGCTCGGTATATCTCATCATCATCATTGCCATCACTACAGGAATCTTTTATCATCACATACATCTCATAAGCTTATCATAACTTTCCATAGAGCATGCATTTGAATTTAAAGACAATCTATGAAAATCATATCATATTCGTAGCGTGAACTTCATAAAAATATCGTATGATAGGCTTTATAATCTCTAAACTTAGGCTCATCATTACCATTATCGTATCTGTGGCATATCTCTTACCTTTATCTCATAAGAAACCCCCAATGAACATAGACTTGTAATTTTTCGGAACATTGGTCATAGGACATGCATTAGAGCTTATAGACAATCCATAGCAATATCGGGGTGACATAAGGTCGAGGACCCCCCATTATATTATGGAGTGATAATATTCATCATATCTCACCTTGAAGGAACTAACATTTTACGGTGAGTGAAACACAACGAGCAACCTCAAGGGATCGTAACTAGGGTCATTAGATTGAAGAAACATCATATCGTATTTATAGCAAGAACTTTATGGAATTAGCATATCATGAGCTTTTAGGATCAACTTATGGTTATCACTATCACACTCGCATCGTATCTCTTTTCTTTATCTTATGAAAGCTTTTTATAATCATAGACTCATAATTTCCGGTGAGTAGGAAAGTCATGGAAATATAGAAGAATTCATGCCATGGAGTCATGCTTAGCCTCACATACCTTTTTGCTTAGCTACTCTATCGCTTGATCGTTCTCATTCAACGCTCACGTCTCTACCTTCAAGGGAATTCGAATCAACATTAGCTACTCGATTATATGAACGCACTTACTAATGCTAGAGAAAATTGGGCAGCATTTCCTTTTTTTATACAACTTTTCTCATATTACACATCAACTCCCAAACGTCAATTACAATATCCATAATATCATACTCAATAATCTTCATCAACCATACATTATTCAATTCTTCTACTTCTATTTCAAGGGCATCCATAACCATGGTCATAATACAACATTACCTTCATCCCCATATAAAGTTTCTCCTATGTTCTTAATATCATTTATAACATAACTAAACTCGTAACATACAAAGAATCATGATTCATATTAAGCTACTACTCAAAAATGACACTATTCTCATATTTGTAACCCATTTTCTATTTCCTTCTATAATCCAAGTCTTTCAACCCCTCAATACTCTAATTAACATTAATTGATCATAAAACTTACCTTTGATAGTGTAAGAATGGGTTTTGGATAGCAATACTCCACTTGAAAAAAAACCCTAGCTTCAATCCAAGAGATTTCTTGACTTAAAGCAACCCTTAATAGCTTCCTTACACTTGATTTCCTTGGTATGATGAAGTTTATCCTTAATTTCTCTTGGATTCTTGTAGAATAAGTGTGGAGAGTGTTCTAGAGAGTTCTTGAGGTGTGGAGAGAAAATGAGAATGAAATATATGAACTGGGGGTGCTCTTTTATAAAATAAAAATCTGTCCCGACATTATTATACGGACACTTATACGGTCCGTATAAGTGACCGTGAAATCATCCCAACCACACTTCGCTTCTGTAATAATTATACGACACATTATACGGTCCGTATAATTTTATACGGTCCGTATAAGTGACCGTATAATCCCATCAGCGAGGGACCCTTACTGTGACGATTCTGCGGACCATTATATGGACCGTATAATATTATACGGACCGTATAATTGGTCGTATAATCTATCTCTCTCCGATATTGTTCTCGTCATTTCGTTTGATCTCCAAACCTTATGGAACCCTCTAGATACTTGTTTAACACCTCATTAACGATCTAAGGGACGTTATAATTATTCTCCAAGACACTATTAAATCATCATTAACTTATTACTTGTAAATCTTTTTCGATACACATCGTATGCTTTGCCCTCTCTTGGCAAACTTTCTCCTCTTACTTCGAATGTCTTTGAAATTCTTAATTAGGGTCATCAAATGTCATTTCTCACTTATTGCGATACCGTATACTTCGTGCCTTTCGTTAGTTTATTCATTGTGCATCAACGGGGAATTTTATGGGGTGTAACAGTAGTGTTGTATTATGACCATGGTTATGGATGCTCTTGAAATAGAAGTAGGAGAATTGAATAATGTATGGTTGATGAATATTATTGCATATGATCTTATGAATAGAGTTAGTGACATTTGGGAGTTGATAAATGATATGGAGAAAGTGGTATCAACAAAATCAATGCTGCCCAATTTTCGTTAGCTCTAATCGCTTTAGTTTAAGCTTAAGTATACTTCCGATGATCTAATTTTATTATGAACCCTTTTGTATGTAGAATTATGAACCCGGAAGGAGAGCGCTTAGCCGGTATAGTTAAGGAGACATTGTTACACCTCGGAAAACTTTCCGTTGGTACGCAAGTGAATGAACTAGTGATGGGTACGAGTGTGGGATGTTCATGAGGAAGAAATGACGTGATGACCTTAGGCTAGATTTCAAAGGTATCCGATGTAAGACGAGAAAGTTGGATAAGATATGGCAAGCTATGGGATGAACAATGCATGTAAATGGGTGTGGGTGATTAGAATGAAAAGTCTAAGAAATGAGAAAAATTGCAGAATTGCAAACTGGACAGTGGTCGTAAAAGTGTAATACGGACCGTAAAATGGTATACGGTCCGTAAACTGGCAGGTCGTAAATTGGAATGCAAAACTTCAACTTTCTGCCAGTCGAGCAAATGGTAAAATACGACCTGGAAATAGGGACCGTAAAGTGATTTACGGCCCGTAAACCATGGTCATAAATCACCCTGCAACAGCCTAAGTTTCTGGTTCTGAAAATGGTAAAAGACGACCACGAAGGACGGTCTATAAACTGGAGGACGAGTCGTAAACCATGTTTACGACCACTGAGCACTTAAACACAGATTTTCGAGTCATTAAATAAGGGGACCAAGACTTATTTTATTTCACTTCTACATCACACCCCTTCTCTCTAAAACCTCTCTCTACATATATTCCACAAGAATTCAAGGATATTTGGTGATCAACAACATAAATCAAGTGAATCAAGAGTAAGGAAACCATCAAAGATCATCCAAGGTCAAGGAATCCCAAAGGAGATAAACTAGGGTTTTGCTCAAAGTGAAGTATTATCAACTAAGGCTTGTTCCAACAATATCTAAGGTAAGATTCATGATATTTATGTAATGTCTAAGGTATTGGAGAGTTGAATACTTGGAGTGTAGAATAACATGATAAAATAGGTCATGCATGATAAATAGTGCCATGTAGAGGATTAATTGGAATCGAATTATGATTATTGTTATATTGTGACGTGAATGGGTTATAAATGACATTGAAGGACCATGAATTATACATTGTATCAATAAAGGAAATACTGTCCGATTTTTCCTAGCCTTAACCATGTGTACTAATTATCGATTCTAATGATAGTATGACCTTAATGAAGGTAGAAACGCTAGCGTTGGAAAGGAACACGCAAGTGTAGAATAGTGCGACGAAAAGGTATGTAAGGTTAACCTTTCTTTAGTAAGGCATGGTTCTTTGGCCAAGTTTCTAAATCCTTTATATGAGTATGTTATCTTCAAATGATTGATCTTCCAAGCTCGTAAGCTCACGATCCTTGATATGTACTACGATTGTACTACGTTCCTCATATGACGAGTAAGCCTATAATATAGACGTAACGATAATGATGATGATAGTAATGATGATGATAATAATAATGATGCTAAAGGTGCCTACGGGCTATTAGATGTATGTGTGCCTATGAAGGGCTATAATGAAACCCCGAGCCTATGGTGCCGGGTAGAGTAATGAAACACCGAACCTTATGGTCGGGTACGCTATGGATGTATATATGGGTATGTGCTATGTATATAATATGAATATGAATGTGATAAGACTACGTATATGAATACGAATAAGGGCATGTATACGAATACGAGCACAAATATGGTACGAGTACTATTATGGAACACGGATGAGGATGTATGTATACAAATACGTATGAGGAATGGAAAGTTCCTATGAAGGGAAAGTAAGTGTCATGATGATGATGTTATTGTCTCTCCCTCCTATGCTATTTCATATGTTGTTCATTATGCTTATACATCGATGTTGATCATGCTTTACATACTCACTACATTCTTCGTAGTGCCGTCCTTTTGTTTGTGGACTCTGTATGATGCCCGCAGGTGCACAAGGAGACAGACTTGATCCATAGCAGCTCTTTCAAGAGATTACATAGCAGAGCTCCATTTTCTTCGGAGCCATAGCTTTTGGGTACATATTCTTTTCTGTATATAATTATGGGCATAGCGGGGTCCTGTCCCGCTCATGTGTTATGTCACACTCTTCTTAGAGGCTCGTAGTCACGTGTATATGGTTAGATATGTCTGGCCCTGTCTGCCTATGTTTTGTATATCATTTTGTTAGCCTTGTCGGCCCATGTACATTGATGTGGCATAAATGCCTATGATGATATAAAGGTGTTGTTGTCCAAATGGGACTAGCTTGACGAATGAACGGAAATGTATGTCTAATTATGTGGCTCACCTAAATGTAAGCATAAGTGTAAGTAAAAGGGGGTGGTGGGCTAGCACCGGGTACTCGTCGCGGCCCCCTAGTCGGGCCGTGACAAAAGTGGTATCAGAGCAGTTCAGTCCTAGGGTGTGTCTACGAGCCGTGTCTAGTAGAGTCTTGGTTATGGGTGTGTTGCGCGCCACACTTATAAGCAAGAAACTGCGAACATTTTAGGAATAAATGACCTTCTTTCTTCATAAGAATCATGCGATAGAGCTATGATGTAAGAAATTCTTGTTCCTTAATCATGTGTTGTATATTTCAGAGATGCCTAAAAAGAAAAAGGCTACAGCAGCCCAAAAGGGCAAGACGGTGGCAGAAAAGCGGGCTGAAAGAGCACCGCCACCGGTAGTAGAGGCAAGTGAGTCCCAGAGTGCGGCTCAATCTCAGTCCTCCCAGACAGTGCCTATTACTGAGGAGCGTGAGAGAGCCTCAGCCTCAGCCCCAGCTCCAGCACCTCCAGCTCCTCCACCGGATGCTTCTGGCCAAGATGTGAAAGAGGCCATTAATCTGTTGACTCAATTAGTTGCGGCCCAGACTCAGAGGCAAAGTTCAGGGCATGGTGATAGGGCTGTTAGTGCAAGGGCTCGTGATTTTATTACTTTAAACCCTCCGGAATTCTTTGGGTCAAAGTTGGAGGAGGATCCTCAGGATTTTATTGATGGTATATTGAGGACGCTTCGGTTGATGCATGCTTCAGACACCGAGTCGGTGGAGCTAGTGTCATATAGATTGAGAGATGTCTCGATCCAGTGGTATACGGTATGGATGGCTTCACGGGGGGCCAACACACCTCCCCCGGTATGGCAAGAGTTTGTTGATGCTTTTCTCTGTCATTATATGCCTCTAGAAGTTAGGCGAGCTAGAGCCGATACATTCTTGAACTTGAGGCAAGGTAGTATGAGTGCCCTAGAGTATAGCCTCCGCTTCAATTACTTGGCGAGGTATGCTTCTGCCATGGTAGCGGATATGGGTTGCCGGGTACACCGATTCGTAAAGGGCCTAGGGCCACACTTGATGGATAAATGCTTGACTGCGTCCCTTCAGGACGGTATGGACATTGCACGCATTCAGGCACATGGACAAAACCTAGAAGAAAGCCTACAGCAGCGGAGAAGTGAATTTGAGCAAGATCGGGGACATAGAAAGAAGGCAAGATCTTCGGGTCCGACAAGCGAGTTTAGGGGTGGGCATGGCAGCAGTTTCCCAGGCACTCAGGCTATTCTATGACCAGTGCACCTCCACGGTTTCCAGGCCAGAGATTTGATAGATCTACTCATTCCGGGCCGAGTCAGAGTTATTCGGGGTCCCAGTTTAGAGGTGATTCGGGTCAGGCGAGGCCACCCGTGCCACGATGTTCCCATTGTGGAAAGTTGCATTGGGTTTAGTGCCGATTAGGTTCAGATGGTTGCTATTCATGTGGTCGACCAGGCCATATCATGCGTGATTGCTCCTCAGTACACGGTAGAGGCAGGACCCAGCCATCAGGGTCGGTAGCTGGATCTTCGGCATCTGTACGCCCTACGGGGCCAGGTCCATATGCGCCAGTTGGCCATGGTAGAGGCAGAGGGAGAGCTCCCAGTTCTAGCGGTCCTCAGCACCGTATTTATGCTTTGGCTGGACGCCAAGATCTTGAGTCTTCTCCAGACGTGGTCACAGGTATATTATCGGTATTCTCTCATGATGTATATGCTTTGATTGATTCGGGCTCCACATTATCATATGTTACTCCATATATTGCGGGTCGATTTACAGTCGAGCCGGAGTCGATCAAACCTTTTGAGGTGTCTACACCCATGGGTGAATCGGTAATAGCTAGCTGAGTAGAGATTGTGTAGTTATGATTTGTGACTGTCGTACCATGATTGATTTGCATGAGCTAGAAATGGTAGACTTTGATGTCATTATGGGCATGGATTGGTTGGCTTCTAGTTATGCCAATGTTGATTGCCGAATGAAAGTGGTTCGTTTCTAATTTCCGGGAGAACCAGTCCTAGAATGGTAAGGGAATACGGCTTCACCAAAATTTAGGTTTATTTCCTATCTAAAAGCGAGGAAGATGATCACGGAAGGTTGTATTTATCATCTAGTTCGGGTTCAAGATGTAGAAGCTGAGTCACCGACTCTTCAGTCAGTTCCCGTAGTGAATGAATTTCCGGATGTGTTCCTGGAGGAGCTTTCAGGCCTTCCTCCCGAGCGGGAGATTGATTTTGCCGTTGATATGTTGCCAAACACTAAACCTATATCTATTCCTCCTTATAGAATGTCTCCCGCAGAATTGAAAGAGTTGATGGAGCAATTGAAAGACTTGCTTGATAAAGGCTTCATTAGGCCTAGTTCATCCCCGTGGGGAGCACCCGTATTGTTTGTCCGAAAGAAAGATGGTTCCTTGAGAATGTGCATTGATTATAGGCAATTGAATAAGGTGACGATTAAGAACAAATATCCTCTTCCGAGGATCTATGATTTATTCGATCAATTGCAAGGTGCCAAATGGTTTTCGAAGATCGATTTGAGGTCCGGGTATCATCAAGTGAGAGTCAGGGAGAAAGATATCCCTAAGACAGATTTTAGAACAAGATATGGTCATTTTGAATTCCGGGTGATGTCATTTGGGCAAACGAACGCGCCAGCAGTATTTATGGATTTGATGAATAATATGTTTAGGCCCTTCCTTGATTTATTTGTGATAGTATTTATCAATGACATCTTGGTGTATTCTAGATCCGAGGCAGAACATGCGGATCATTTGCGTATTGTCCTTGGAGTTCTTCAAACTCGAGAGTTATTTGCAAAGTTTTCCAAATGCGAGTTTTGGTTGAACTCGGTGGCATTTTTAGGACATATCGTTGCAGCCGATGGTATTCGAGTGGATAGTCAAAAGATTGAGGCCGTGAAAACTTGGCCAAGGCTAACAACTCCTACAGAGGTTCGTAGCTTTTTGGGCTTAGCAGGTTATTACAGGAGGTTTGTTGAAGGTTTTTCTTCTATTTCTGCACCACTTACAAAGTTGACCCAGAAATCGGCAAAGTTCTTCTATTTCTTCTATTTGGGTATTGTCCTTGGAGTTCTTCGAACTCGAGAATTGTTTGCAAAGTTTTCCCAATGTGAGTTCTGGTTGAACTCAGTGGCATTTTTAGGGCATATTGTGGCAGCCGATGGTATTCGAGTGGATAGTCAAAAGATTGAGGCCGTGAAAACTTGGGCAAGACCCACAACTCCTACAGAGGTTCGTAGCTTTCTGGGCTTAGCAGGTTATTACAGGAGATTCGTTGAAGGTTTTTCCTCTATTTCTGCACCACTCACAAAGTTGACACAGAAATCAGCCAAGTTTCAGTGGACAGATGCTTGCGAATGTAGTTTCCAAGAGTTAAAGGGTCGATTGACTTCTGCCCCAGTTTTGACACTTCCAGAGGGATTGGAAGGATATGTTGTTTATTGTGATGCTTCAGGTGTTGGCATAGGCTATGTATTGATGCAACATGGCAATGTGATTGCGTATGCTTCAAGGCAATTGCAGAAACATGAGCAGAATTATCCTACCCATGATCTAGAATTGTCCGCGGTGGTTCATGCATTAAAGATATGGAGACATTACTTATATGGTGTCCACGTGGATATTTATACAGATCATAAGAGTCTTCAATACATCTTCAAGCAGAAAGAGTTGAATTTGCGGCAACGACGATGGTTGGAATTGCTGAAAGACTATGATGTTGATATTTTGTATCATCCCGGAAAGGCAAATGTTGTGGCTGATGCTCTTAGTCGTAGATCGATGGGAAGTCTATGTGGTGTACGACCAGAGAAGAGAGAAATGGCCCGTGAGCTCCAGCAGTTAGCTAGACTAGGAGTCGGAGTAGTGGACTCAGGTAGCAGCGGAGCTATTATTCAGAATTTTGCAGTCTCGTCGCTAGTAGCAGAAGTGAAGGAGTGGCAATATGAGGATCCCATGCTAATGCAGTTCAGAGATACACTCCCTCAGAAGGAGGAGTCATCATTTGACATTTCGGGAGACGGAGTTCTCCGATGCCTAGGCAGATTATGTGTCCCTAATGTGGCAAGTTTACGCCACCATATTTTGAAAGAAGCTCATTGTTCTCGTTATTCTGTTCACCCCAGAGCGACGAAAATGTAGCACGACCTTAAGTCTATATATTGGTGGAATGGGATGAAGAAAGATATAGCGGAGTTTGTAGCTCAATGTCCTAATTGTGAACAAGTGAAAATGGAGCACCAAAAGCCGGGTGGATTGTTGCAAGCAATAGAAATCCCAACTTGGAAGTGGGAAGTGATTAATATGGACTTCATTTCAGGGTTGCCCCGTTCTCGACGTAAGTATGATTCCATATGGGTAATCGTGGATAGACTCACAAAGTCAGCTCATTTCTTACCGGTCAGGACGACCTATATGGCAGAAGATTATGCCAAGCTTTATCTTAAAGAGATAGTGAGACTTCACGGTGTTCCAGTATCTATTATCTCTGATAGAGGGACTCAGTTTACAGCTAATTTCTGGAAGTCATTCCAAGAGGGTTTGGGGACCCAAGTGCGCCTTAGCACGACATTTCATCCACAGACCGATGGACAAGCTGAACGTACTATTCAGACTCTTGCAGATATGTTACGGGCATGTATGATAGATTTTGGAGGAAATTGGGAAGACCATTTGCCACTCATTGAGTCTGCTTACAATAACAGTTATCATTCTAGTATTCAAATGGCACCGTATGAAGCTTTATATGGGCGAAAGTGTAGATCCCAAATTAGGTGGTTTGGAACTGGAGAGACTAAGTTGATAGGGCCGGACTTGGTCCAGCAAGCTATAGAGAAAGTCAAGCTCATACAAGATCGGTTGTTAGCAGCCCAAAGTCGTCAAAAGTCCTATGCGGATAATCGTCGCAGAGAATTGGAGTTCAAGGTGAAAGATTGGGTTTTCTTGAAAATGTCGCCAATGAAGGGCGTTATGAGATTTGGCAAAAAGGGGAAGCTTAGTCCCCGGTATATTGGGCCATATGAAATTGTACGAAAGATAGACAAAGTGGCCTACGAGTTAGATCTACCTCCGGAATTGGAGTCAGTCCATCTAGTATTTCACGTCTCGATGCTCCGGAAATGTATTGGAGATCCCACTAGGATCGTCCCAGTAGATGATGTGCAAGTGACAGAGAAATTGGCTTATGAAGAGATACCCATTTCCATACTAGATAGGCAAGTACGAAGGCATAGAAACAAAGAAGTATCCTCAGTTAAGGTTCTATGGAGAGGCAGTAAACGAGAGGAAATGACGTGGGAAGAGGAAGAAAGTATGCAATCCAAATACCCTCGTTTATTTCAACCCTTGGAGGAAGTCCAAGATGAGACGTCAAGATCCTAAGGTATGTATGTTTTCCTTTTATGTTTTTGGGTCGTGTGTGGCCAAATTTTTATGCTATTATGTTGTGGCCCTGTGAGGCATCGATATTATGGGTTGTTGTGGCAGGATGGTAGTGCCATATTATGAAGGAAACTCTGGCGAAAGTTTTATAGAACCCCCAAAGACTTTAACATTCGAGGACGAATGTTCTTAAGGGGGGAAGAATGTTACACCTCGAAAATTTTTCCGTTGGTACGCAAGTGAATGAACTAGTGATGGGTACGAGTGTGGGATGTTCATGAGCAAGAAACGACGTGATGACCTTAGGCGAGATTTCAAAGGTATCCGATGTAAGACGAGAAAGTTAGCTAAGATATGGCAAGCTATGGGATGAACAATGCATGTAAATGGGTGTGGGTGATTAGAATGAAAAGTCTAAGAAATGAGAAAAATTGCAGAATTGCAAACTTTCCAGTGGTCGTAAAAGTGTAATACGGACCGTAAAATGGTATACGGTCCGTAAACTGGCAGGTCGTAAATTGGCATGCAAAACTTCAACTTTCTGCCAGTCGAGCAAATGGTAAAATACGACCTGGAAATACGGACCGTAAAGTGATTTACGGCCCGTAAACCATGGTCGTAAATCACCATGCAATAGCCTAAGTTTCTGGTTCTGAAAATGGTTAAAGACGACCACAAAGGACGGTCCGTAAACTGGAGGACGGGTCGTAAACCTTGGTTACGACCACTGTGCACTTCAACACAGATTTTCAAGTCATTAAATAAGGGGACCAAGACTTATTTTATTTCACTTCTACATCACACCCCTTCTCTCTAAAACCTCTCTCTACATATATTCCACAAGAATTCAAGGATATTTGGTGATCAACAACATAAATCAAGTGAATCAAGAGTAAGGAAACCATCAAAGATCATCCAAGGTCAAGGAATCCTAATGGAGATAAACTAGGGTTTACCGGACCAGGCCGGAATAGGGTTATATACATTCTCATTATGAGAAGGGGTCATTCGGGCCTATCTAAATAGATACTATGTTGCTCAAAGTGGAGTATTATCAACTAAGGCTTGTTCCTACAATATGTAAGGTAAGATTCATGATATTTATGTGATGTCTAAGGTATTGGAGAGTTGAATACTTGGAGTGTAGAAGAACATGATAAAATGGGTCATGCATGATGAATAGTGCCATGTAGAGGATTAATTGGAATCGAATCATGATTATTGTTATATTGTGACGTGAAGGGGTTATAAATGTCATTGAAGGACCATGAATTAGACATTGTATCAATAAAGGAAATACAATCCGATTTTTCCTAGCCTTAACCATGTGTACTAATTATCGATTCTAATGATAGTATGACCTTAATGAAGGTAGAAACGCTAGCGTTGGAAAGGAACACGCAAGTGTAGAATAGTGCGACGAAAAGGTATGTAAGGTTAACCTTTCTTTCATAAGGCATGGTTCTTTGGCCAAGTTTCTAAATCCTCTATACGAGTATGTTATCTTCAAATGATTGATCTTCCAAGCTCGTAAGCTCACGATCCTTGATATGTACTACGATTGTACTACGTTCCTCATATGACGAGTAAGCCTATAATATAGACATAACGATAATGATGATGATAGTAATGATGATGATAATAATAATGATGCTAAAGGTGCCTACGGGCTATTAGATGTATGTGTGCCTATGAAGGGCTATAATGAAACCCCGAGCCTATGGTGCGGGTAGAGTATATGTTTATATATATATATATATATATATATATATATATATATATATATATATATATATATATATATATATATATGTATATGATTACGTAACGCGTGCACACATCTGCAGATGGTACGGATAACCCTGAAGCCTTGGTAGGGCCAGGTAGATATAACCTTGAGCCTTGGTTGGCCAAGTATGTGTCACGACCCGCCTCGGGGCCGCGACGAGCACCCGGTGCTAGCCCACCCGAGCACCCTCTTAGCTTACTCTTATGCGTACATCTAGGTGAGCCACATAATTATACATGCATTTCCATTCATTCATCAACTAGTCCCATTTGGGACAACAACACATTTATATCATCATAGGCATCTGTGCCACAATAATGTACATGGGCCGACGAGGCCAACAAAATGATATACAAAACATAGGCCGACAAGGCCAAACACATCTACCCACACACACACATGTCTACGAGCCTCTAAGAGTATAACATATCACATTAGCGGGACAGGACCCCGCTATGCCCACAATTATATACACAAAAGAATGAGTACCCAAAAGATATGGCTCCGAAGGAAATGGAGCTCTCTATGTAATCTCCGAATAGGTAGCTATGGATCAAGTCTGTCTCCCTGTGCACCTGCGGGCATGACGCAGCGTCCACAAACAAAAGGACGTCAGTACGAAGAATGTACTGAGTATGTAAAGCATGAGCAACATCAATAAATAAGCATCATGAACAACATATGAAATAGCATAGGAAGGGGGGGGGGGGGGGGGGGGGGGGGGAGAACAATAATATCATCGTCATAGCGCTTACCGGCCTTTCGTAAGACTTTCCATTTTTCATACATATTTGTACACCTACGTCATCATCCGTATTCCATAATAGTACTCGTACCATACCTGTGCTCATATTCGTATACATGTCCTTATTTGTATTCTTATACATAGTCTTATCACATTCATATTCATATTATATATTTAGTCATTTCATATACATAGCATTTTACATAGCATACCGGACCTCATAGGATCGGTGTTTCATACATACTTGGCCAACCAAGGCTCAGGGTTACTCATACCTGGCCCTACCAAGGCTTCAGGGTTATCCGTACCATCTGCAGAGGTGTGCGCGCGTTTCGTAATCGTATACATACTTTATACATATTCATATACATATATCCTACCCGGCGTTATAAGCTCGGGGTGTCATTATAGCCCTTCATAGGCACATGTAAGTATAAGAGCCCGTAGGCACCTTTAGCATCATTATTATTATCATCGTCATCACTATCATCATCATTTTCGCTACGTCTATATCTTATGCTTACTCGTCATATGGGGTGCGTAGTACAGTCAAAAGGTTTGATAGACTCCGGCTCAATTATAAATCGACCCGCAATATATGGAGTAACATATGATAATGTGGAGCCCGGATCAATCAAAGCATATAAATCATGAGAGAATACCGATAATATACCTGTGACCACGTTAGGAGAAGACTCAAGATCTTGGCGTCCAGCCAAATCATAAATACGGTGCTTAAGACCGCTAGTACTGGGAGCTCTGCCTCTACCTCTACCATGGCCGACTGGCGCATGTGTACCTAGCCCCATAGGGCGCACAGATGCCGAAGATCTGGCTACCGACCCTGATGGTTGGGTCCTACCTCTACCATGTACTAAGGGGCAATCACGCATAATATGGCCTGGTCGACCACATGAATAGCAAACATATGAACCCAATCGGCATTGACCCCAATGCGACTTCCCACACTGGGAACATTGTGGTATAGGTGGTCTTGACTGGCCTGAATCACCTCTAAACTGGGACCCCGAATAACTCAAACTCGGCCCGGGATGAGTAGATCTATCAAGGCTCTGGCCTGAAAACCGTGGAGGTGCACTGGTCGTAGAATAGCCTGAATGTCTAGGGAACTGTTGCCTGTGTCCGCCTCTGGACTCACTTATTGGGCCCGAAGACCTGGCCCTCTTGCTATGTCCCCTATCCTGTTCACGTTCACTTCTCCGCTGCTGTAGGCTTTCCTCTAAGTTCTGAGCATGTGCCTGAATGCGTGCAATATCCATACCTTCCTGAAGGGACGCAGTCAAGCATTTATCCATCAGATGGGGCCCTAGGCCCTTTACAAATCGATGTACCCTGTCGCCCATATCTGCTACCATGGCCGAAGCATACCTGTCCAAGGAGTTAAAACGGAGGCTATACTCTAGGGCACTCATGCTTCCTTGCCTCAAGTTCAAGAATTTATCGGCCCTTGCTCGCCGAACTTCTGGAGGCATATAATGACGGAGAAAAGCATCAACAAACTCTTACCATACCGGGAGAGGTGCATTGGCTCCCCGTGAAGCCATCCATACTGTATACCACTGGATCGAGACATCTCTCAATCTATATGACGCTAGCTCTACCGACTCGGTGTCTGAAGCATGTATCAATCGGAGCGTCCTTAGCATACCATCGATGGAATTTTGAGGATCCTCCTCCGTCTTTGACCCAAAGAATTCCGGAGGGTTCAAAGTAATGAAATCACGGGCTCTTGCACTAAAAACCCTATCACCATACCCTGAACTGTGCCTCTGAGCCTGGGCCGCAACCAATTGAGTCAATAAAGTACTGGCCTCTTTTACATCTTGGCCCGAAGCATTTGGTGGAGGAGCTGGAGCTGCTGGAGCTGGGGCTAAGGCTCCCTCACGCTCCTCATAGACGGGCACTGTCTGGGAGGACTGAGATTGAGCCGCACCTTGGGACTCACTTTCCTCTACTACCGGTGGCGGTGCTTTCTTAGCCTACTTCTCTGCCACCGTCTTGCCCTTTTGGGCTGCCGTAGTCTTTCCCTTTTTAGGAATCTCTGAAATACACAACACACGATTTAGGAGCAAGAAAATCCTACATCATAGCACTATCGCACGATTCTTATGAAGAAGGAAGGCCATTTATTCTTAAAATGTCTGCAGCTTCTGGTTTATAAGTGTGGCGCGCAACACACCCATAACCAAGACTCTACTAGACACAGCTCGTAGACACACCCTAGGACTGAACTGCTCTGATACCACTTTTGTCACGACCCGCCTCGGGGCCGCGACGAGCACCCGGTGCTAGCCCACCCGGGAACCTTCTTAGCTTACTCTTATGCGTACATCTAGGTGAGCCACATAATTATACATGTATTTCCATTCATTCGTCAACTAGTCCCATTTGGGACAACAACACATTTATATCATCATAGGCATCTGTGCCACAACAATGTACATAGGCCGACGAGGCCAACAAAATTATATAAAAAACATAGGCCGACAAGGCCAAACACATCTACCCATACACACACATGTCTACGAGCCTCTAAGGGTATAACATATCACATTAGCGGGACAGGACCCCGCTATTCCCACAATTATATACACAAAAGAATGAGTACCCAAAAGATACGGCTCCGAAGGAAATGGAGCTCTCTATGTAATCTCCGAATAGGCAGCTATGGATCAAGTCTGTCTCCCTGTGCACCTGCGGGCATGACACAGTGTCCACAAACAAAAAGACGTCAGTACGAATAATGTACTGAGTATGTAAAGCATGAGCAACATCAATAAATAAGCATCATGAACAACATATGAAATAGCATAGGAGGGGGGGGGGGGGGGGGGGGGAGAACAATAATATCATCGTCATAGCGCTTACCTGCCTTTCGTAAGACTTTTCATTTTTCATACGTATTTGTACACCTACGTCATTATCCGTATTCCATAATAGTACTCGTACCATACCTGTGCTCATATTCGTATACATGTCCTTATTCGTATTCTTATACATAGTCTTATCACATTCATATTCATATTATATATTTAGTCATTTCATATACATAGCATTTTACATAGCATACCCGACCTCATAGGATCGGTGTTTCATACATACTTGGCCAACCAAGGCTCAAGGTTACTCATACCTGGCCCTACCAAGGCTTCAAGGTTATCCGTACCATCTGCAGAGGTGTGCGCGCGTTTCGTAATCGTATACATACTTTATAGCCCTTCATAGGCACATGTAAGTATAATAGCCCGTAGGCACCTTTAGCATCATTATTATTATCATCGTCATCACTATCATCATCATTTTTGCTACGTCTATATCTTATGCTTACTCGTCATATGGGGTGCGTAGTACAATCGTAGCACATATCGAGGATCGTGAGCTTATGAGCTCAGAGTGTCAATCGTTTGAATACAACATACTCATATAGAGGATTTAAGAGTTTGGCCAAGGAACCATGCCTTATGAAAGAAGGGTTAGCCTTACATACCTTTTCGTCGGACTATTCTACATTTGCACGCTTCCTCCTAATGCTAGCGTCTATACCTTCATTAATATCATAACAATGGTCATTAGTCATTCACATTATCCACATTATCTAGATTCCTTAATTTGCCTCTAATTCACCCATATTCATGGTCATAACATCCAACTTTGTCCATTCGTCTAAAGTGTCTAGTTCATGATCTTAGTACCATTTATAATACACTCATATCACAACACAACAACATTCATGATTCAATTCAAACTATTCCTCAAAATATCACTATTCATCATTCATGACCTACTTGACCATATTTTCTACAATCCATGTATTTCAACTCTTCAATACCTTAAACATCATGTAAAAATCATGAATCTTACCTTAAAAGTTGTAGGAACAAGCTTTGGTTAATAATACTCCACTTTGAGCAAAACCCTAGTCTTTCTCCATTTGGATTTCTTGACCAAGATGATCTTTGATGATGTTCTTACTCTTGATTCACCTTGTTTTATGTTGTTGATCCTCAAATATCCTTGAAAACTTGTATAATAAATGTAGAGAGAGGTTTTAGAGAGTAGTGGTGTAATGTAGAAATGAAACAAAACAAGTCTTGGTCCTCATATTTAATGAATTGAAAATCTGTGCTGAGGTGAACAGGGGTCGTCCATGGAGGTTTACGGTCCGTATTCCAGTTTACAGACCGTCCATCGTGGTCGTCTTTAACCCTAAGCAGAACCAGAAACTTTGGCTGCATGCATGGTGATTTACGACCATGGTTTACGGGTCGTAAATCACTTTACGGTCCGTCCATCAGGTCATTTTTAACCATTTGCTCGACTGGCAGAAAGTTGAAGTTTTTGCATGCCAATTTACGACTGCCAGTTTACGGACCGTATTTCATTTTACGGTCCGTATTTTGCACTTTACGACCACTGGGCAGTTTTGCCAACTTTTAACTTTTCACATTTCTCGACTTTTCATTCTAATCATTCTCGTCCATATACGCACATTGCCCATGAAACATTGTACACTCGCACTTCTCGGACACATCACTAGTTCGTTTACTTGCGTACCAACGGAAAATTTTCCGAGGTGTAACAGTATGTATGAAACACCGAACCTTATGGTCGGGTACGCTATGTATGTATATATAGGTATGTGCTATGTATATAATATGAATATGAATGTGATAAGACTATGTATATGAATACGAATAAGGGCATGTATACGAATACGAGCACAAATATGGTACGAGTACTATTATTGAACACTGATGAGGATGTATGTATACAAATACGTATGAGAAATGAAAAGTTCCTATGAAGGGCAAGTAACTGTCATGATGATGATATTATTGTCTCCCCCTCCTATGCTATTTCATATGTTGTTCATTATGCTTATACATCGATGTTGATCATGCTTTACATACTCAGTACATTTTTCGTACTGACGTCCTTTTGTTTGTGGACGCTGCGTCATGCCCGCAGGTGCACAAGGAGACAGACTTGATCCATAGCAGCTTTTTCAAGAGATTACATAGCAGAGCTCCATTTCCTTCGGAGCCAAAGCTTTTGGGTACTTATTCTTTTGTGTATATAATTATGGGCATAGCGGGGTCCTGTCCCGCTCATGTGTTATGTCACACTCTTTTTAGAGGCTTGTAGTCACGTGTATATGGTTAGATATGTTTGGCCCTGTCGGCCTATGTTTTGTATATCATTTTGTTAGCCTTGTCGGCCCATGTACATTGATGTGGCATAAATGCCTGTGATGATATAAATGTGTTGTTGTCCAAATGGGACAAGCTTGACGAATGAATGAAAATGTATGTCTAATTATGTGGCTCACCTAAATGTAAGCATAAGTGTAAGTAAAAGGGGGTGCCCGGGTGGGCTAGTACCGGGTGCTCGTCGCGGCCCCCTAGTCGGGTCGTGACAGACATACAGTTATGTAAGGCTAGTCCCCCTTCTTTCAAAGGCATGACTCTTATCTTGCGATTTCTTCTCTATATTTCCATGATCTCCTTACATCCCAAAAGAGGAAAGTTAACGAGTTTTGAAGAGTTTCTTATGAAATAGAGATGAAATATGTTCCATGATAATGATGCTCTGACGAGTTCGTTACTCTTATTTTATGAGTTCATGAATGTTTTTCATTGTTTTTAGTTTCACCACATGTTTTAGCTCATTCGGGGTGAGATATGATGATCATGATGTTCCATAAAGTAATTGGAGGTTCATGACCTTACGTCACTCCGATAAAGTTGTAGCTTTTATTTGGGTTCTCATGCATGCCACTTATATTATATATGGGAATGATAAATGTATATGCATATAGGGAACATGGGGAAAGGTGAGGCGTTATATATACATAACCACCTGATCAGTTGGCATATTCTGATATCGTCCCGGACGCGGTATGCCCGGATGCTGGATTTATGGATAAATGGATCGGGCCGTTCGTTTCGCGACAATATATTGGTATGCGATGAATACATGGATAAATGGATTGAGCTGCATGTTCCGCAACAATATATGGTATGATAAGATGTTGTTTATTATATAAGCTTGCATACATTACTCTGCCTTTTGAAGCAATCAGTCACTGGTTATTTCTTTAACTTTTAGTCTTTTTTCCTTATTATAATATGATGCATGCCTTACATACTCAGTAAACCATTCGTACTGACATCCTTTTCTTTCATGGTTGCTGTGTTCATGCCCACAGGTAGACAGGGGGACGACCCAAAGTCCTAGGAGCTGGATCAGCTTACACAGGATCACTTCCACATTTTGGAGGTGCAGTCTCTGACATATTCTTTTGTGTACATGCTTAGGTATGGCGGGGTGCTGTCCCATCTCCATGACTCCAGTGTTTCAGTTAGAGGCTCGTAGACACGTGTATATGGGTAGTAGATGTTATGTGATCTTCATTGTATATTTTGTATATCATTCTTTTGTTGTCGTGAAGGCTTATGTATGTATATATACACATGTTTTACGGCATAGTTTATGATTTTTTTGTAATGAGTATCATATTGGAGAGTATGTGAGCACACATGGGGCATGATAGTAGTATGTTGAGAAGTGCTCGATTGTTAGCTCCGGGTACCCATCATGGCCCTCTAGGCAGGTCGTGACAGAGCCTTATTTACTCTATCGAAGAAGAACCCGAGTCATTAGAGTCGGACCATTCAGGGTCTTCGGCAGAGCTATCCTCGAGTGCTTTCCTGGCCCTGCCCTCTATCATCTTTGCCTTGACTATACGAGCAGGAATATCTTCCATACCTCGTTGAGGCCCCTCAAGTGTTTTTACACCTCGAAAAATTTCCCGTTAATGTACAATGGATAGACTAACGAAGGGCACGAAGTATACGATGTTTCAATAGGTAATAAATAGCATTTGAGGATCCTAATTGAGATTTCAAAGACATTCTAGGAAAGAGAAAAGAAGTTCACCAAGAAAGGCAAGGTATACGTTATGTATCGGAAGAAATTTACAAACAACAAGTTAATGATGACATAATATTGCCTTGGAGAAGAGTTATAACGTCCCTTAGATTGTTAATAAGGTGTTAGACAAGTGTTAAGATGGTTCCATAATAATTGGAGATCAAATGAGTCAACGAAAAAAAGTTCGGAAAAGCTGGGCATCACAAGGCCCAACATACTGGCCGTATAAAACATACTGGCCGTATGTTAGGCCGTATGTTCTGCCCAGAATGGGACTCCCACTGGACCAAATCTACGGCCAGACATATGGCCAGTATAAAAGATACGGACCGTATGTTGGTCGGTAGAATGGTGTTGGGACAACTTCAAAAATTAATATAAGGGACCAACATCATTTAATTCATTTCATTCTTTCTCTCCATACTTCAAGAACTCTCTAGAAAGCTCTCCATCTTTCTTCCACAAGAACTCAAAAGAAAGTTATGATCAACTTCATCAAACCAAGAAAATCAAGTGTAAGAAACTCATTAGAATTCATCCAAGTCGAGAAATCCCATTGGAAGTGAACTAGGATTTTGGCTCAGGTGAAGTATTTCCACTCAAAGCTCATTCCTACACCATATAAGGTAATCTTTATGGTCATTCCATGTTGTTTAAGATATTGAGAGGTCGAAAGACTTAGATTATGAAAGGACATAGGAAATGGGTCACAAAGATGAGAATAATGAGATTTTAAGGAGTAGCTTGGAATGAGTCATAATTCTTGATGTATTGTGGTTATGATTATGTTATAAATGATATTAAGGACATGGGATAAGATATATGTGAGTAAAGGTAATAGTGAACTATGACCATGATTATGGAGAAATTGAAGTGAAATTGTGAAATGCGACTAATGTAAAGTGAATGAAGATTGTTGGTTATAATATTGTGAATGTTATTATAGATGTTTCGGAGTTGATATATGATATGAGGAAAGTAGTATAAACAAAGTAAATGCTGCCCAATTTTCTCTAGCATTAGTAAGCACGTTAATATAATCGATTAGCTAATGTTAATACGAACTCTCTTGAAGGTAGAGACGTGAGCATTGAAGGAGAACGATCAGGCGATAGAATAGCTAAACGAAAAGTTATGTAACGCTAGTCCTTTCCTTCTAAGGGATAAGTCCTATGGCATGAATCTTCTTATATTTCCATGATTTTCTTATATAATGGAAATTATAAGTCTATGACTATAAAGAGCTATATATGTATAAGATAACGAAAAGAGATACGACACGAGCATGACAATGACGATGATGAGTTTAAGTATAATGAATCCTAAAGTAAGATACGATGTCCATGAGGTTAATGACCCTAAGTATGGTTCCCTTGATGTTGTTCCTTGTCTACACTCACCTTAAATGTTAGTCCCTTCAAGGTGAAATATGATGAATATGATCACTCCATAATGCAATCGAGGGTTCACGACCTTATGTCATCCCGACATAGCTATAGTTGCCTTTATGTTCTAATGCATATTCTATGATAAATGTATGATAATGATAAGTCTACGATGAGCACATGATGATACGATCCCACCGTGCCAAAATGGTCGAACATGTCACCGCTAAGGCGGGCTGCTTGTGATTCCACTGTGCCTAAATGACCGGACATATCGCTGCGAAGGCGGGCTACTTATGATTCCACCGCACCTAGAATGCCGGACATGATCACCGCTCGTGGGCGGCGTATGATGATTACTCAGACGTGGGTTAACAACGAGGGTGTATGTGATATGATAAACGTTATATGATGATATATGTGATTTCATGATATATATGATATGATTGAAATGCTCACACTCTTAAAAATCAAGCAGGTTATCACCTTATGTCTTATGATTTCTCTGTTATTTTCATTTCATTCATGCCTTACATACTTAGTACAATGCGTACTAACGTCATTTTTATTTGGACGCTGTGTTCATGCCCACAGGTAGACAGAGAGGTGATCCAGACTCGTACGAGCTATCAGCAGGCCTTGAGAGTACTCCATTGTTCCGGAGGTGCCATTGATTTATTCTTTTGTGTATATATTTTTTTGGCACGACGGGGTCCTATCCCGTCCATATGTCTAGTACTCTAGTAGAGGCTCGTAGATACGCATATGTGGGTAGTATGGTCTCGCGGTTTCCAATTATATATATATGAATTATTTTGATAGCCAAAGGGCTTATGTATATAAAGGTAATTATGTTTCCAATGAAAATGGTTTTCCTACGATTATAAACATGAGAATAATGAATGAATGCCAGATGAGTAATAGAATGAGTGGTGCTCTGTGGTTAGCTTCGAGTACCGTCATGGTCCCTAGCCGGGTCATGACAAAAGTGGTATCAGAGCAGTTCAGTCGTAGGAAGTGTCTACGAGCCGTGTCTAGTAGAGTCTTGTTTAAGGTGTGTTGCGAGCCACGCTAATAAACAGGAAGTTACAGGGCATTTATGAAAAATGACCATTCTTCTTCTTATGAGATCGTGCGATAGAGCCGTATTATAAGATTTCCTCCTCCCTAATAGTGTGTTATGATTTCAGAGATGCCACCAAAGAAAAAAGCTACAGCCGCCCAGAAGCGCAAGAGTACAATAGAAAGACGGGTAGAAAGGGAGCCACCAATGAATGTAGAAGAGGGTGAATCACACAATGAGGCTCCATCTAATACTTCTCCCACTTCACCTAATCTAAAAGAACAAGAAGGGGCTTCAGCTCCAACTCATATGCCTCCGGTTCCTCCCCCGGCTACTTCGGGTCAACAAATGACCGAGGTTATTCATCTATTGATGCAGTTAGTTGCCGCCCAGGCACAACGGCGGGGTACAGGTTCAAGTGACAGGGCAGTTAGTACTAGAGCCCGTGATTTCATGAGTTTGAATCCTCTAGAGTTTTTTGGGTCAAAGTCGGATGAAGACCCGCAAGGTTTTATTGATGAAATGTTAAGAACATTGAAGATTATTCATGCCTTCGAAACTGAATCTATGGAGCTAGAATCTTATAGACTCCAGGATGTGGCGGTCTTATGGTATAATAATTAGATATCATCAAGAAAAGAGAATGCGCCTCCTCCGGCTTGACAATAATTTGTAGATGCCTTCATCCACCACTATTTGCCACCCGAGGTCCGCCAAGCTAGAGCGGATAGATTTTTTAATGTGAAGCAAGGAAATATGAGTGCCCGGGATTATAGCCTCCAGTTTAATTCATTGGCTAGATATGCTCCGACTATGGTGGCCGACATGGGAGATAGAGTGCACCGATTTGTGAGTGGCCTAGGGCCACATTTATTTAAAGATTATTTAATGGCTTTATTGAATAATGGGATGGATATTTCCCGTATTCAGGCCCATGCCCAGAACCTAAAAGAGCAGCTGCATCCACAAAGGGGTGAGCGTGATATTAAGAGAGGGCAAAGTAAGAGGGCCAGATATATAGGTGCCGGTAGCGACTATAGAGGGGCGGATCGAGACAGTTATATTCTAGACACTCAAGCCAGTCGGCGACTAGTGCGCCTCCACAATTTGCAGGTAGGAGGTTTGATAGCTCCATTCATTCAGGTCAGGGCAAGAGCTCGAGAGCTTCAGGCTCCCAGTTTGGGGGTGATTATAGCCAGAGGAGACCACCAGGCCCACGATGTAGTCAGTACAAAAAGTTACATTCGGGGCCATGTCGCCAGGGCACAGATGCTTGTTATGTTTGTGGACAAACTGGGCACATGATGCATGATTGTCCCTCGAGGTACGGTAGAGATGGGGTTCAGCCCACAGGATCAGCGACTGGTTCTTCATCTATGCACCCGGTAGGGCAGACTCCCCAGATTTCAGCAGGCCGAGGTAGAGGGGGAGGGGGAGCGTCCAGTTCAGGTGGTATCCAGCCCCGTATCTATGCTTTAGCAGGATGACAGAATCTTGAGTCCTCCCCAGATGTGGTTACAGGTATATTATCCATATTTTCCCATGACGTATATGCATTGATAGATCCAGGTTCTACACTGTCTTATATTACTCCGTATATTGCTGCTCGTTTGGGGTGAAACCCGAGCCAATTAAACCTTTTGAGGTATCTACTCCGGTTGGTGATATCGTGATAGCTAGACAAGTGTACAAAAATTGTGCAATTGTGATATGTGAATGCCAGACTAAAGTTGATTTAGTTGAGCTAGGAATGCTAGATTTCGATATAATTATGGGTATGGATTTGTTGGCCTCATGCTATGCTAATGTTGATTGCCGAATGAAAGTAGTTCGATTTCAATTTCCGGGAGAGCCTGTGCTCGAATGGATGGGTAATACAGCATCCCTAAGAGGTAGGTTTGTTTCCTACCTTAAGGCAAGAAAGATGATAGCAAAAGGCTATATTTATCACCTAGTCCGAGTTCATGACACCGAAGCAAAGCCACCAATTTTCCAATCCGTTCTGGTAGTGAATTAATTTCCGGATGTATTTCCAGATGAACTTCCAGGTCTTCCTCCGGAAAGAGAGATTGATTTCGCTATTGATGTGTTGCCGGACACCAAGCCTATTTCTATTCCTCCTTACCGAATGGCTCTGGCAGAATTGAAAGAGCTAAAGGCACAATTGAAGGATTTGCTTGAGAAGGGGTTTATTAGACCCAGTTCATCACCGTAGGGAGTACCAGTTCTATTTGTGAGAAATAAAGATGGTCCCCTATGGATATGCATCGATTTTAGGCAATTGAATAAGGTGACGATAAATAATAAATATCCTCTTCCGAAAATTGATGATTTGTTTGATCAATTACAAGGTGCCAAGTGGTTTTCCAAAATAGACCTAAGGTCAGGTTATCATCAAGTAAGAGTTAAAGAAGAAGATATTCCCAAAAGAATTTTCAAAACGAGATATGGCCATTATGAATTCCGAGTGATGTCATTCGGGTGAACTAATGCTCCGGCAGTGTTCATGAATTTGATGAATAATGTATTCAGGCCTCTCTTAGATCTGTTCATGATAGTATTTATCGATGATATTCTAATATATTCTCGGACCGAATCAGAACATGCAGACCATTTACGTATTGTTCTTGGAATCCTTCGAATTCGAGAATTGTATGCAAAATTTTCAAAGACTGAGTTTTGGCTAAATTCCGTAACATTTTTTGGTCATGTTATTTCAGATGATGGCATTCAAGTGGATACTCAGAAAATTGAAGCTGTGAAGACTTGGCCGAGGCCTACAATGCCCACGGAAGTTCGTAGCTTTCTGGGATTGGCAGGTTACTATAGAAGGTTCGTGGAAGGATTTTCCTTTATTTCAGCCCCATTGACAAAGCTAACCCCAGAAGTCAGCTAAACGTCAATGGAATGATTCTTGTGAACGCAGCTTCCAAGAGTTGAAGAACCAATTAACTTCAGCCCCTGGCTTGACACTCCCACAAGGGCCAGATGGTTATGTTGTATATTGTGATGCTTGTGGCGTTGGGTTAGGATGTGAATTGATGCAGCATGGTAAAGTCATTGCTTATGCTTCGAGACATTCGCGGAAACATGAAAAGAACTACCCAACTCATGATCTCGAATTGGCTGCACTTATTCATGCATTAAAGATGTGGAGACATTACTTGTATGGTGTTCATGTTGATATCTATACAGATCACAAGAGTCTTCCATACATTTTCAAACAGAAGGAGTTAAATCTACGGCAGAGGCGGTGGTTAGAATTATTGAAAAATTATAATGTGAGTATTTTATACCACACCGCGAAGGAAAATGTAGTAGTTGATGTGCTTAGTCGCCGATCAATGGGCAGCCTATGTAAAGTTGCTCCGGATAAGAAAGAATTAATTCATGACCTTCACCAACTAGCTAATCTTGGAATTCATCTAATTGATTTAGGCAGTACAGGATTTGATTTCAATAATCCCACTGTTTCATCCTTGGACATGGAGGTAAAAGAGCGTCAATATGAAGATCTTCAGTTGAGCCACTATAGAGACACATTTCACGAAAAAGGGAAGTCTCCATTTGAAACTTCTATAGATGGAGTTCTTAGATACCGAAGCAGGCTATGTGTTTCGAATTTTGCAGAATTATGTCATCGAATTCTAGAAGAAGCTCATTATTCTAGATATTCTATTCATCCAGGTGCAACAAATATGTATCATGATCTCAAGATAATGTATTGGTGGGATAGAATGAAGAAAGACATAGCAGAATTTGTAGCTCAATGTCCAAACTGTCAGCAAGTGAAAATCGAGCATTAAAAGCCAGGAGGATTATTGCAAGTAATGAAAATCCCTACTTGGAAATGGGAAGTGATCAACATGGATTTTATTGTGGGATTACCCCGTTCCCAAAGTAAATATGACTCCATATGTGTGATCGTGGACAGACTCACGAAATCGGCCCATTTTCTTCCAGTTAGGACTACGTACTCAGCAGAAGATTATGCTAGGCTGTATCTCAAAGAGATTGTGCGACTCCATGGTATTCTGATGTCCATTATTACTGACAGAGAGGCACAATTAAAGGCTAAGTTCTGGAAATCTTTCTAAGAAGGTTTGGGTACTCAAGTAAAGCTTAGCACGACATTTCATCCGCACACTGATGGGCAAGCCGAACATACCATTCAGACCTTGGAAGATATGCTACGGGCATGTGTACTAGATTTTGGTGGTAGTTGGGATGACCACCTACCCCTTATTGAGTATGCATACAACAACAGGTACCATTCCAGTATCCAAATGGCTCTGTATAAAGCTCTGTATGGAAGGAAGTGTAGATCCCCAATTGGATAGTTTGAATTAGGAGAAGAACGACTAATGAGCCCTGAATTGATCCAACATGCTATGGAAAAGGTCAAGGTTATTCGAGATCAATTGGTGACAGTCCAAAGTCACCAGAAATCATATGTGGACAACCAGCGGCGAGACTTAGAATTTCAAGTTGTTAACTGGGTATTCTTAAAGGTGTCGCCAATGAAAGGAGTGATGAGATTTAGCAAGAAAGGGAAGTTGAGTCCTTGATACATAGGGCCTTATAAGATTTTCTGCAAGGTGGGTCAAGTAGCTTACGAATTGAACTTACCCTCGGAACATGAATCAGTCCATCCGATTTTTCATGTCTCAATGCTCCGTAAAAGTGTTGGAGATCCTATGAGGATTGTTCTGATAAATGATGTTCAAGTGACAAAAAGGTTAGCTTATGAAGAAGTACCCGTTACCATACTAGATCGGCAAGTACGGATACTTAGAAATAAAGAAGTAGCCTCCTTTAAGGTCTTATGAAGAAACAACAACCGAGAAGAAATGACTTGGGAAGTGGAAGAGAATATGAAATCCTAGTACCCGCACTTATCCCAGCCCCCGGAAGAGATCCAAGATGAAACATCAAGATTACGAGGTATGTATGTTTTCTTTTTATACTTTCGGGTCGTGTGGCCAAACTTTATTGCTATTATGTTTGGGCCCTGTGAGGCATTATTTTTATGGGCTGTTGTGACAGGATGGTAGTTCCATATCACAGGGGAAACTCTGGCAAAATTTTTGTAGAATTCCCAAGAACTTAACATTCGAGGATGAATGTTCTAAAAGGGGAGAAGAATGTTATACCTCAGAAAATTCCCCGTTAATGTATAGTGGATAGACTAATGAAGGGTACGAAGTATAAGATGTTTCAATAGGTAATAAATAGCATTTGAGGATCCTAATTGAGATTTCAATGACATTCGAGGCAAGAGAAAAGAAGTTCGCCAAGACGGGCAAGGTATACGTTATGTATCGGAAGAAATTTATGAATAACAAGTTAATGATGACCAAATAATGCCTTGGAAAAGAGTTATAACATCCCTTAGATTGTTAATGAGGTGTTAGACAAGTGTTAAGAAGGTTCCATAAGGATTGGAGATCAAACGAGTCAACGAAAAAGAGTTCGGAAAAGCTGGGTATTATACGGCCCAACATACTGGCTGTATAAAACATACTAGCCGTATGTTACGCCGTATGTTCTTCCCAGAATGTGTTACACCTCAGAAAATTTCCCGTTGGAACGCAAGTAAACGAACTAGTGATGCATGCAAAAGGATGCGGATAATTGGAATGAGAAGCCTAAGAAATATGAAAACGTGCAGATTTGAAATCTGCCCAGTGGTCGTAAACTGCAAATACGGACCGTAAATTGATATACGGTCCGTAAACTAGCAGGTCGTAAATTGTCATGCAAGACATCAACTTAATGAATTACGATGTGAAGGAATAGTTGTCCGATTTTCCCTAGCTCTAGCCATGTGTGCTAATTATCAATGCTAATGATAAGTATGACCTTAATGAAGGTAGAAATGTGAGCATCAGAGGAGTACGTGCAAGTGTAGATTAGTCCGACGGAAAGGTATGTAAGGCTAACCCTTCTTTCATAAGGCATGGTTCTTTGGCCAAATTCCTAATTCCTCTCTATGAGTATGTTGTCTCCAAATGATTGATATTCCGAGCTCATAAGCTCACGATCCTTGATATGTACTATGATTGTACTACGCACCTCATGTGACGAGTAAGCCTATGATATAGAAGTAACGATAATGATGATAATAGTAATGATGATGATAATAATAATGATGTTAAAGGTGCCTATGGGCTAGTATACTTATATGTGCCTATGAAGGGCTATAATGAAACCCCGAGCTTATAACGTCGGGTAGAATATATATATGTATATGAATATGTATAGAGTATGTATACGATTACGAAATGCGCGCACACCTCTGCAGATGGTACGGATACCCTGAAGCCTTGGTAGGTCCAGGTATAAGTAACCTTGAGCCTTGGTTGGCCAAGTATGTATGAAACACCGATCCTACGAGGTCGGGTATGTTATGTAAATGCTATGTATATGATATGACTATGTATATAATATGAATATGAATGTGATAAGACTTTGTAAATGAATGTAAATAAGGGCATGTATACGAATACGAGCACATATGTGGTACGGTTACTATTATGGAATACGGATGACGATGTATGTATACAAGTGCGTATGAGAAATGGAAAGTTCCTATGAAATGCAAGTAAGTGCCATGATGGTGATATTATTGTCTCCCCTCCTATGCTATTTCATATGTTGTTCATTATGCTTATATATATCGATTTTGATCATGCTTTACATACTCAGTACATTCTTCATACTGACGTCCTTTTGTTTGTGGACGCTGCGTCATGCCCGCAGGTGCACAGGGAGACAGACTTGATCCATAGCTGCCAAATCAGAGATTCATAGCAGAGCTCCATTTCATTCGGAGCCATAGCTTTTGGGTACTTATTCTTTTGTGTATATAATTATGGGCATAGCGGGGTCCTGTCCCGCTCATGTGTTATGTCATACTCTCTTTAGAGGCTCGTAGTCACGTGTATATGGTAAGATATGTCTGGCCTTGTCGGCCTATGTTTTGTATATCATTTTGCTGGCCTCGTCGGCCCATGTACATTGATGTGGCATAGATGCCTATGATGATTAAAGATTTTGTCGTCCAATGGGACTAGTGTGATTGATGAATAGAAATGAATGTTTCTTTATGTGGCTCACCTAGATGAAAGAATAAGTGCAAGCTAAGGGGTGCCCGGGTGGGCTAGCACCGGGTGCTCGTCGCGGCCCCTAGTCGGGTCGTGACGGAATGGGACTCCCACTGGACCAAATCTACGGCCAGACATACGGCCAGTATAAAAGATACGGACCGTATGTTGGTCGGTAGAATGGTGTTGGGACAGCTTCAAAAATTAATATAAGGGACCAACATCATTTAATTCATTTCATTCTTTCTCTCCATACTTCAAGAACTCTCTAGAAAGCTCTCCATCTTTCTTCCACAAGAACTCAAAAGAAATTTATGATCAACTTTATCAAACCAAGAAAATCAAGTGTAAGAAACTCATTAGAATTCATCCAAGTCGAGAAATCCCATTGGAAGTGAACTAGGATTTTGGCTCAGGTGAAGTATTTCCACTCAAAGCTCATTCCTACACCATATAAGGTAATTTTTATGATCATTCCATGTTGTTTAAGATATTGAGAGGTTGAAAGACTTAGATTATGAAAGGACATAGGAAATGGGTCACAAAGATGAGAATAATGAGATTTTAAGGAGTAGCTTGGAATGAGTCATAATTCTTGATGTATTGTGGTTATGATTATGTTATAAATGATATTAAGGACATGGGATAAGCATTATATGTCAGTAAAGGTAATAGTGAACTATGACCATGATTATGGAGAAATTGAAGTGAAATTGTGAAATGCGACTAATGTAAAGTGAATGAAGATTGTTGGTTATAATATTGTGAATGTTATTATAGATGTTTCGGAGTTGATATATGATATGAGGAAAGTAGTATAAACAAAGTAAATGCTGCCCAATTTTCTCTAGCATTAGTAAGCACGTTCATATAATCGATTAGCTAATGTTAATACGAACTCTCTTGAAGGTAGAGACGTGAGCATTGAAGGAGAACGATCAGGCGATAGAATAGCTAAACGAAAAGTTATGTAACACTCGTCCTTTCCTTCTAAGGCATCAGTCCTATGGCATGAATCTTCTTACATTTCCATGATTTTCTTATATAATGGAAATTATAAGTCTATGACTATAAAGAGCTATATATGTGTAAGATAAAGAAAAGAGATACGACACGAGCACAGCAATGACGATGATGAGTTTAAGTATAATGAATCCTAAAGTAAGATACGATGTCCATGAGGTTAATGAACCTATGTATGGTTCCCTTGATATTGTTCCTTGTGTACACTCACCTTAAATGTTAGTCCCTTCAAGGTGAAATATGATGCATATGATCACTCCATAATGAAATCGGGGGTTCATGACCTTATGTCACCCCGACATAGCCATAGTTGCCTTTAAGTTCTAATGCATATTCTATGATAAATTGTCATGACCCGAAAAGCATAAAAGGAAAACATACATACCTTAAAATCTTGGCGTCTCATCTTAGACTTCTTCCAAAGGCTGAAATAATGTGGGTATCTGGATCGTATACTCTCTTCTACTTCCCATGTCATCTCTTCTCGTTTACTGCTTCTCCATAGAACCTTAACCGATGCCACTTCTTTGTTTCTAAGCCTCCGTACTTGCCTATCTAATATGGCTATAGGTACCTCTTCGTAAGATAGCTTTTCTGTCACTTGAACATCATTTACTGGGACGATCTTAGTGGGATCTCCAACACATTTTCGAAGCATCGAGACATGAATTACTGGATGGACTGACTCCAATTCCGTAGATAGGTCTAACTCGTAGGCCACTTTTCCTATCTTTCGTACAATTTCATATGGCCCAATATACAGGGGACTAAGCTTCCCCTTTTTGCCAAATCTCATTACACCCTTCATAGGAGACACTTTCAAAAATACCCAATCTCTCACTTTGAACTCCAAGTCTCTTCGACGATTATCCGCATAGGACTTTTGATGACTTTGGGCTGCTAACAACCGATCTTGTATGAGCTTGACTTTCTCTATAGCTTGCTGGACCAAGTCTGGCCCTATCAATTTGGTTTCTCCAGTTTCGAACCACCCAATTGGGGACCTACACTTTTGCCCATATCAAGGTTCATACGGTGCCATTCGAATACTAGAATGATAACTGTTATTGTAAGCAAACTCAATGAGTGGCAATTGGTCATCCCAGTTTCCTCCAAAATCTATCATACATGCCCGTAACATATCTTCAAAAGTCTGAATGGTGCGTTCAGCTTGTCCATCGGTCTGTGGCTGAAATGTCGTGCTGAGGCGCACCTGGGTCCCTAGATCCTCTTGGAAAGACTTCCAAAAGTTAGCCGTAAACTGAGTCCCTCTATCAGAGATAATAGATACCAAAACGCCATGGATCCTCACTATCTCTTTAAGGTAAAGCCTTGCATAATCTTCTGCCACATAGGTCGTTCTGACCGGTAAGAAATGAGCTGACTTTGTGAGCCTATCCACAATCACCCATATGGAATCATACTTAGGTCGAGAACGGGGTAACCCTGAAATGAAGTCCATATTAATCACTTCCCACTTCCAAGTGGGGATTTCTATAGCTTGCAACAATCCACCCGACTTTTGATGCTCGATTTTCACTTGTTGACAATTAGAACATTGAGCTATTAACTCCGCTATATCTTTCTTCATTCCGTTCCACCAGTATATGGACTTAAGATCATGATACATCTTCGTCGCTCCGGGGTGAACAGAATAACGAGAACAATGAGCTTCTCTCAATATTTGGTGGCGTAAATCTGCCACATCGGGAACACATAATCGGCCTCTACATCGGAGAACTCCGTCTCCTGAAATATCAAATGGTGACTCCTCCTTCTGAGGGAGTGTATCTCGGAGCTGGATTAGCATGGGATCCTCATATTGTCGCTCTTTCACTTCTGCTACTAGCGACGAGACTGCTGTATTCTGAATGGTAGCTCCGCTGCTCCCTGAGTCCACTACTCGGACTCCTAGGCCAGCTAACTTTTGGAGCTCACGGGTCATTTCTCTCTTCTCTGGTCGTACATCACATAGACTTCCCATCGATCTACAACTAAGAGCATCAGCCATAATATTTGCCTTTCCGGGGTGATACAAAATATCATCATAGTCTTTTAGCAATTCTAACCATCGTCGTTGCCGTAGATTCAACTCTCTCTGCTTGAAGATATACTGAAGGCTCTTATGATCTGTGTAAATATCCACATGGACACCATATAAATAATGTCTCCATATTTTTAAAGCATGAACCACCGCGGCCAGTTCTAGATCATGGGTCGGATAATTCTGCTCATGTTTCCGCAGTTGCCTTGAAGCATATGCAATCACCTTATCATGTTGCATCAATACACAGCCTAGCCCAACACCTGAAGCATCACAATAAACAACATACCCTTCCAATCCCTCTTGAAGTGTCAAGACTGGGGCGGAAGTCAATCTACCCTTTAACTCTTGGAAGCTACGTTCACAAGCATCTGTCCATTGAAACTTTGCCGATTTCTGGGTCAACTTTGTGAGCGGGGCGAAAATAGAAGAAAAACCTTCAACGAACCTCCTGTAATAACCTGCTAATCCCAGAAAGCTACGAACCTCCGTAGGAGTTGTGGGCCTTGGCCACGTCTTCACAGCCTCAATCTTTTGACTATCCACTCGAATACCATCGTCTGCAACAATATGCCCTAAAAATGCCACCGAGTTCAACCAAAACTCGCATTTGGAAAACTTTGCAAATAGCTCTCGAGTTCGAAGAACTCCAAGGACAATACGCAAATGATCCGCATGTTCTGCTTCGGATTTAGAATACACCAAGATGTCGTCAATAAACACGATCAAAAATAAATCCAGGAAGGTCCTGAACACATTATACGTCAAATCCATAATTACCGCCGGTGCATTAGTTAGCCCAAATGACATTACCCGGAATTCAGAATGACCATATCTTATTCTGAAGGCTGTCTTAGGGATGTCTTTCTCCCTAACTCTCACTTGGTGATACCCGGACCTCAAATCAATCTTTGAAAACCATTTGGCACCTTGCAATTGATCAAATAAGTCATCAATCCTCGGAAGAGGATACTTGTTTTTAATCGTCACCTTATTCAATTGCCGGTAATCAATGCACATTCTCAAGGAGCCGTCTTTCTTTCGGATGAACAATACGGGTGCTCCCCAAGGGGATGAACTAGGCCTAATGAAGCCTTTATCAAGCAGATCCTTCAACTACTCCTTCAACTCTTTCAATTCTGCGGGTGCCATTCTATAAGGAGGGATAGATATAGGTTTAGTGCCAGGAAAAACATCAATAGAAAAATCAATCTCCCGTTCGGGAGGAAGGCCTGGAAGTTCTTCCGGGAACACATCCGGAAATTCATTTACTACGGGAACTGACTAAAAATTCGGCGATTCAGCTTCTAAATCTTGAACCCGGACTAGATGATAGATACATCCCTTTGTGATCATCTTCCTTGCTTTCAGATAGGAAATAAACCTACCTTTTGGCGACGCCGTATTCCCTTTCCATTCTAAAACTGGTTCTCCCGGAAATTGGAAGCGAACCATTTTCATTCTACAATCAACATTGGCATAACAAGAAGCCAACCAATCCATGCCCATAATAACGTCAAAATCCACCATATCTAGCTCATGCAAGTCAATCATGGTTCGACGATCGCAAATTACAATCACACAATTTCTATATACTCGGCTAGCTATTACCGATTCACCCACGGGTGTAGACACCTCAAAAGATTTGATCGACTCCGGCTCGACTCTAAATCGACTAGCAATATATGGAGTAACATATGACAATGTGGAGCCCGGATCAATCAAAGCATATACATCATGAGAAGATACCGATAATATACCTGTGACCACGTCAAGAGAAGACTCAAGATATTGGTGTCCAGCCAAAGCATAAATACGGTGCTGAGGACCGCTAGAACTGGGAGATCTCCCTCTGCCTCTACCATGGCCGACTGGCGCATGTGAACCTGGCCTCGTAGGGCGTACAGATGCTGAAGATTCGGATACCGACCCTGATGGCGGGGTCCTACCTCTACCATGTACTAAGGGGCAATCACGCATGATATGGCTGGTCGACCACATGAATAGAAACCATCCGAACCCAATCGGCATCGACCACAATATAACTTCCCACACTGGGAACATCATGGTACAGGTGGCCTTGACTGGCCTAAATCATCTCTGAACTGAGGTCCTGAATAACTCGGACTCTGCCCCGAACGAGCAGATCTATCAAGGTTCTGGCCTGAAAACCGTGGAGGTGCACTGGTCATAGAATAACCAGAATGCCTGGGGAACTGTTGCCTGTGTCCGCCTCTGGACTCACTCATCGGGCCTGAAGATCTGGCCTTCTTGCTATGACCCCTATCCTGCTCGCGTTCACTTCTCCATTGTTTTAGGCTTTCTTCTAAGTTCTAGGCATGTGCCTGAATGCGTGCAATATCCATACCGTCCTAAAGGGACGCTGTCAAGCATCTATCCATCAAGTGTGGCCCTAGGCCCTTCACAAATCGGTGCACTCGATCACCCATGTCCGCTACCATGGCCGAAGCATACCTGTCCAAGGAGTTAAAACGGAGGCTATACTCTAGGGCACTCATGCTTCCTTGCCTCAAGTTCAAGAATTTATCGGCCCTTGCTCGCCGAACTTCTGGAGGCATATAATGACGGAGAAAAGCATCAACAAACTCTTACCATACCGGGAGAGGTGCATTGGCTCCCCGTGAAGCCATCTATACTGTATACCACTGGATCGAGACATCTCTCAATCTATATGACGCTAGCTCTACCGACTCGGTGTCTGAAGCATGTATCAATCGGAGCGTCCTCAACATACCATCTATGAAATCCTGAGGTTCCTCTTCCAGCTGTTGTAGCCTTTCGCTTTTTAGGCATTCTCTGAAATACACAACACACAATTAAGGAACAAGAATTTCTTACATCATAGCTCTATCGTACGATTCTTATGAAGAAAGAAGGTCATTTATTCCTAAAATGTCTGCAGCTTCTTGTTTATAAGTGTGGCGCGCAACACACCCATAACCAAGACTCTACTAGACACAGCTCGTAGACACACCCTAGGACTGAACTGCTCTGATACCACTTTTGTCACGACCCGACTAGGGCCGCGACGAGCACCGAGTGTTACCCCCAACCGGGCACCCCTTTAACATACTTTCCCATAACGTCTAGGTGAGCCATAAATCAAATCATGCATGCTAGTCATCAATCATACTAGTCCCAATTGGACGACAACATTTCTTATATCCTCATAGGCATCTATGCCACATCAAGGTACATGGGCCGACAAGGCCAATAAAATGACATACAAAAATATAGGCCGTCAAGGCCAAACACATCTAACCACATACACATGTCTACAAGCCTCTAAGAAGAGTATAACATATCACATGAGCGGGACAGGACCCCGCTATGCCCATAATTATGTACACAAAAGAATGAGAACCCAAAAGCTATGGCTCCGAATGAAATAGAGCTCTGCTATGCAATCTCTGAGAAAGCTACTATGGATCAGGCCTGTCTCCGTGCGCACCTGCGGGCATGACGCAGCGTCCACAAACAAAAGGACGTTAGTACGAAGAATGTTCTGAGTATGTAAAGCATGATCAACATCGATATAGAAGCATAATAGACAACATATGAAGTAGCGTAGGAGGGGAGACAATAATATCATCATCATGGTACTTACTTGCTTTCCATAGGGATATTCCGTTTCTATTGCGTATCCGTACTTAATTACCCTCATAATCATTTACATCTCATATACATAACATATTCGTACTCTTAATGATGTCATATACATAGCATATATACACACACACACATACACATATATATATATATATATATATATATATATACATAGCATGCCCGACCATGAAGGTTCGGTGTTTCATACTACTTGGCCAACCGAGGCTCAAGGTTATATCTACCTGGCCCTACTAAGGCATCAGGGTTATCCATACCATCTGCAGACGTGCGCGCGCGTTACGTAATCATATACATACATATACATATGTTCTACTCGGCATTATAAGCTCGGGGTTTCATTATAGCCCTTCATAGGCACACATACACATAATAGCTCATACGCATCTCTAGCGTCATTTTACTCTTGTCATCATTATTATCATCATCATTACTATCATCATCATTATCGTTACGTCTACATCATTGGCTCACTCGTCATATGAGGAACATAGTACAATCGTAGTACTCATCAAGGATCATAGGCTCAGTAGCTTTTGAGAATAGAATCATATGGAACACATCATGAGCTCATAAAAGGATAAATGATTGGCCAACGAACCATGCCTTATGAAAGAAGGGTTAGCCTTACATACCTTTCCGTTGAACTATTCTACACCTGCACGTACTCCTCCGATGCTCACGTTTCTACCTTCATTAAGGTCATACTATCATTAGAATCGATAACTAGCGCATATGGATAAAGCTAGAGAATATCGGGCAACATCTCCTTTATTTATACAACATTTTCCCATATCGTAATTCAACTCCCAAATGTCAACAATACATTCACAATGTCATAACAATAGCCATTAATCATCTACATTATCTAGATTTCTCAAATTGGCTCCTAATTTACCCCTATTCATGGTCATAACCCCCAAACTCGTTCATTCATATACAATGTCTTTTTCATGATCTTAACGTCACTTATAACACATTCATACCACAATACAACAAAAATCATGATTCAATTCAAACTATTTCTCAAAACGTCACTATTCATCATTCATGACCCATTTTGCTATACTCTTCTAATGTCCAAGCATTTTAACTCTCAAATACCTTAAACAACACATAAATATCATGTATCTTACCTTAGATGTTGTAGGAACGAGCCTTAGTTGATAATACTCCACTTGAGCAAAAACCCTAGTTTTCCTCCATTTGGATTTCTTGACCTTGGATGATCTTTGATGGTTTTCTTACTCTTGATTCACTTGTTTTATGTTGTTGATCACAAAATATCTTTAAACTCTTGTGAAATAAATATAGAGAGATGTTTTAGAGAGAAGGGGTGTGATGTAGAAGTGAAATGAAATAAGCCTTGGTCCCCTTATTTAATGACTTGAAAATCTGAGTTGAAGTGCACAGTGGTCGTAAACATGGTTTACGGTCCGTATTCCAATTTACGGACCGTCCTTCCTTGTCGTATTTAACCTTAGCAGAATCAGAAACTGAGGATACAACATGGTGATTTACGACCATGGTTTACGAGCCGTAAATCACTTTACGGTCCGTATTCCAGGTCGTATCTAACCATTTGATCAACTGGCAGAAAGTTGAAGTTTTGAATGCAAAAATACGACATGCCAGTTTACGGACAGTATACCATTTTACGGTCCGTATTTCACTTTACGACCACTGTCCAGATTGCAAACCTGCAACTTTTCACATTTCTCGATTTTTCATTCTAATCATCCACGTCCATGTACATACATTGTTCATCTCACACCTTGCCTTATCTTAGCCAACTTTCTCGTCTTACGTCGGATGCCTTTGAAATCTCACCTAAGGTCATCAAACGTCATTTCTTACTCATGGAACATCATACACTCGTACTCATCACTAGTTCACTCACTTGCGTACCAACGAAAAATTTTCCGAGGTGTAACATAAATGTATGATTATGATAATGATAACTCTATGATGAGCAATGATGATACGATTCCACTGTGCCAAAATGGCCGGACATGTCACCGCTAAGGCGGCCTGCTTATGATTCCACCGTACCTAAATGGCTGGATGTCACGACCCGATTAGGGGCCATGATGGGTACCCGAGGGCTAACCACCGAGCACCGCTCATACTATTACTCATCGTACTCGTCCAACTTTCATTCATTAATTTTATACTCAAATCATAGGAAGACCATTTTCATTTGGAAACATAATTACTTTTATATACATAAGCCATTCGAATATCAAAATGATATATATACAATAAGGACATCATGAGACCACACTACCCACACATGCGTATCTACGAGTCTCTACTAGAGTACTAGACATATAAACGGCACAGGACCCCGTCATGCCCAAAATACATATATATATATATATATATGCACAAAAGAATAAGTCAATGGCACCTCCGGAACAATGCAGTGCTCTCAAGTCTGCTAGTAGCTCGTACGAGTCTGGATCACCTCCCTATCAACCGGTGGGCATGAACACAGCGTCCAAAGAAAATGGACGTCAGTACGAAAATTGTACTGAGTATGTAAGGCATGAATGAAATGAACATAATAATAGAGAAATCACAAGTCATAAGATGAAGATATAACCTGCGTAACTTCTTAAGGGTGGATACATTTCATACATATATCATATATACAATCATAGTGCATGTATCATCATAGCGCATACATCATCGTATCATATAAATCATCATCGTTAACCCGCATCCGGGTAACCATCATATGCCGCTCACTAGGGGTGTCATGCCCGGCCCTCTAGGCTCGGTGTAAACATAGCATCACGCCTTAGCGGTGACATGCCCGGCCATATCATAATCTTTTCGTAACTTAACATCATCATACATTCATCATTAATCTTACATTAAAACTTGAAGGTAACCGTGGCTGTGTTGGGGTGACATGAGGTCGTGAACCCCCCGACTACGTTATGGAGTGACATTAATCTTTATGTCTCACCTTGGAAGGACTAGCATTTTAAGGTGAGTGTGCGCAAGGAAAATCATCAATGGAACTATGCTTAGCATCATTAGCTTCATGGACATCTTATATTACTCTAGGATTATTCATATTTAAACTCATCATCATCATTAACATGCTCGCATCGTATCTCCTTTCTTTATCATGTGCGTAAGTAGCTTTTTATAGTCGTGGACTCATAATTTCCGTTATTTAGGAAGGTTATGGAAAATTTAGGAAGACTCATGCCTTAGAAGGAAAGGATTAGCCTTACATACCTTTTTGTTTAGCTACTCTATCACTTGAACGTTCCTCTCCAATATTCACTTTTGTACCTTCAAGAGAGTTCATATTCATATTAGGTAATCGATAACATAAGCGTGTTTGAACTAAAGATAGAGAAAATTGAGCAACATCTCCTTTGTGTCTACGACTTTCTCCATATCATATATCAACTCCCAAACGTCAATAATAACATTCATAATATCATTATCAATAACTTCTATCAAATTCATCATTATCCAATCCCTACAATTTCCTCTCAAGGTCATCCATAATCATAATCATAATACGACATTACATTCATTCCCATATAATGTTTCTATCATGCTCTTATCATCATTCATGTCGTAATTACAATGACAATATATCAATATTCATGATTCACTCCAAACTACTACTCAAAAATTACACTATTCTTACATTCATAACCCATTTTCTATCTCCTTCTACAATCCAAGTGTTTCAACTTTTCAATACCTTAAACAACATGAAGATACCATAAAACTTACCTTAGATAGTGTAGGAATAAGCCTTGAGTTGAAATATTTCTCTTGCACCAAAACCCTAGTTCACTTCCATTGATATTCCTTGGCTTGGATTGACTTTAATGTGTTTCTTACATTTACTTTTGTTGGTTTGATGAAATTGATCATTAATTTCTCTTGGATTCTTGTATATGAGGAGTATGGAAGGTTCTAGAGAATTCTTGAGTTGTGGAGAAGAAATGGGAATGAAATAAATGAACTTGGGGTACTCTTATTTAAAACTTAATATCTTTCCCGACGAAATTATACGGACACTTATACGGTCTGTATAAATTTATACGGTCCGTATAAGCAACCGTAAAATCACCCCAATCAACAACTCATTCTGTGACTATTATACGACACATTACACAGTTTGTATAATTTTATACAGTCCGTATAAGTGACCGTATAATCCTATCAGTGAGGGACCTTCACTGTGACAATTCTGCAGACCATTATACGGACCGTATAATATTATACGGACCATATAATTGGTCGTATAATAGGTCTCTACTCCGATTTTGTTCTTGTCATTTCGTTTGATCTCAAATCCATATAGAACCTTCTTGATACTTGTTTAACACCTCGTTAACAATCTAAGGGACATTATAACTCTTCTCCAAAACATCATTAAGCCATCATTAATTCGATACTCGTAAATTCTGCTCGACACACAACATATACCTTGCTTTCCTTAACAACTTTCGTCTCCTACCTCATATGTCTTGGAAATGTCGTTTAGAGTCATCAAAGGTTATTTCTTGCTTATTAAAACCTCGTATACATCGTATCCTTTGTTAATCTATTCACTGTACGTTAACAAAAAAAATTCGGGGTGTGACATTCTTCCCCCCTTTTTGGAACATTCGTCCTCGAATGTTAAGCACTCGGGAATTCTACGAAAATTTTGCCAGAGTTTCTCCTGTAATATGGCACTACCATCCTATCACAACAGCCCATAATAACATTGCCTCACAGGGCCACAACACAATAACAATATAAGTTGGCCACACACGACCCATAAGCATAAAAGAAAACATTCATACCTCATAATTTTTGTATTTCATCGTGAATCTCTTCTGGGGCTGAAATAAATGCGGGTATTTGGATTTCATACTCTCTTCTGCTTTCCAAGTCATTTCTTTTCGATTTTTATTTCGCCATAAGACTTTAACTGAGGCCACTTCCTTATTTCGAAGTCTCCGCACTTGCCTGTCTAATATGGTAATGGGCATTTCTTCATAGAATAGCTTTTCTGTCAGTTGAACATCATCTATTGGGACAATCCTCGTAGGATCTCCAACACACTTGCGGAGCATTGAGACATGGAAAACTAGATGGACTGATTCAAGTTCAGGAAGTAAGTCCAATTCATAAGCTGCTTGACCCACCTTGTGGATAATCTTATATGGTCCAATGTATCGAGGACTTAACTTTCCTTTGTTACCAAATCTCATCACGCCTTTCATTGGTGACACCTTTAAAAATACCCAATCGTCAACTTGAAATTCTAAGTCTCGCCGGCAATTGTCCACATAAGATTTTTGGCAACTTTGGGCTGTTAGTAATCGGTCTCGGATCACCTTGAATTTTTCTACTATTTGTTGAATTAACTCAGGGCCTATTAGCTGTACTTCTCTTATTTCAAACCATCCATTTGGAGACCTGCACTTCCTTCCATATAGAGCTTCATACGGAGCCATTTGGATACTGGAATGATAGCTATTGTTATATGCAAACTCAATCAGAGGTAAGTGGTCATCCTAACTACCACCAAAATCTAATACACATGCTCGTAGCATATCTCCCAAGGTCTAAATAGTACGTTCGGCTTGCCCATCAGTCTGTGGATGAAATGTCGTGCTAAGATTCACTTGAGTACCTAGACCTTCTTGGAAAGATTTCCAGAACTTGGCTGTAAATTGCGATCCTCTATCTGTGATAATGGATATCGGAATATCATGGAGTCGCACAATCTCCTTGAGATACAACCTTGAATAATCTTCTGCTGAGTACGTGGTCCCGACTGGAAGAAAATGAGCTGCTTTCGTTAATCTATCCACAATCACCCATATAGAATCATACTTGCTTCGGGAACGAGGTAATCCCACAATAAAATCCATATTGATCACTTCCCATTTCTAAGTAGGGATTTCCATTGCCTGCAATAATCCTCCTGGCTTTTGATGTTCGATTTTCAGTTGCTGGCAATTTGGACATTGAGCTACAAATTCTGCTATGTCTCCCTTCATGCCATCCTACTAATATATCAACTTGAGATCGTGATACATCTTCGTTGCACCTGGGTTGTTACACCTCGGAACTTTGGGCTGCTAAGCAATGGAGGGACTAACGAAGGTTAAGGCAAACATGATGTCCCTACAAGTAAGAGGGGATACTTAGGAATTCCAACGTAAATTTTCAGAGAAGTTAAAGGAAAGGGAGAAAAGTATGTTAAATGAGACTTCGCCCCAGCACTGAAAGAGGGGGTTCGACGGTCGTCCTTTGTACCGTCGAACAGGTCGACGCCCCGTCGATGGCACCATAAAACTGAGCTGGAACGAAGACCACTCGACGAACAGGTCGACGCTCCGTCGATCAGTTCGACGGAACATCCTTCTCGTCGTCGAATGAGGAGAAATGACAGATTGTTCACTGGAAATTTGATGATATCGACGATCAGATTGACGCCCATCGATCCAATCGACGCTCCGTCGATGGTACCGTACATCGCGGACGAGACTAATTTCATGAATTAATATAAGAACCTCCTCCATTTTTCATTTCATTTCATCTTCCACTCCCTTCTCTCTAAAAACTCTCTAGAAACTTCTTCACCATTCTTCGACAAGAAATCAAAGGAAAACCGTGGTCAACTACACCAAATACATGAAATCAAGTTTGTGAAACCCATTAGAAGTTCATCTAAGCCAAGGAAACTCAAGAAGAGTGAGTTAGGGTTTTGGGGTAAGAAGAGGAATTCCCCTCAAAAGTTTTTCATCCATCATTAGAGAGTTTTATGACTCTTTTTATGTGGTTTGAGTGGTTGGAAGTTGAAACACTTGAATTGTGGAAAATACATAACAATTGGGTCATGAATGTGTGAATAGTAATTGGAGTGAATTATGAATGTTGGTATGTTGTTATTGTGAAAATGTTATAAGTGACATTTAGACCATGAAATAGGTATTATATATGACAAAACGCGATAATGAGTTATAGTCATAATTGTGGGGAAATCTAAGAGATATGGTGAATTGTGGTAAAAGTAGATAAGTGTTGATTGTGGATGCTATATTGTGGATGTTGTTATTAACGTTTGGAGTTGACGTAGAATGTGGGGAAAAGTAGTTATACAAAGGAAGTGCTGCCCAATTTTCCCTAGAAATAGTGAAATGTTCTTATAGCCGAGTAACTAATGTTAATGCGATTCCTCTCGAAGGTTGAAACGCGAGCATCGAAGGAGGACGATCAAGCGATAAGATAGTTAAACGACAAAAGTATGTGAGGCTAGTCCTTTCTTTCCATGGCATGAATCCTATAATGTGACTTTCTTTCTTCTACATGAATCTCTTAAGTTCTGAAAAGATACAAGCTGATGTCCCTAATTCGCTACACAAGGTAATGAGTTAGAGTACAGGAGTTCTAAATGTTTATAAAATGATGTTTTTATTGCTCACACTCACCTCGTATACTCTTCCCTTCAGGGTGAGGCAGGATGTTAATGAATGCCCCTAATGGAATCAGGGTCACGACCTTACGTCACCCCGATATAGTGTAGTTTTTCTTGAGTCCTATGCATGTACTATGATAAGAATACTATGATAAGCATACTATGATGGGCATGTATGATGATGATAACATAACACCGCGCCTATTTGGCCGGGCAGTCACCGCTAAGGCGGGCAGCTATACTACACACCATGGCCAACTGGCATGGGCAGACACCATTAGTGGGCGGCAGGAGATGATACCCCGGACGCGGGAGGCCTGGACGCAGGCTAATGCTACTGATTATCACACCGATCCAATATGGACGGGCAACTTATATTTACATATATATTTATGCATTTACGATATGATGATAATTATGAGTAAGTCAGCATGCATCACTTCTTTTTCTATGTGACAGACAGATACAAATGTTTGTCATTGATGTTTCCCTTGTTTCATTGATGTGATATTACTACTTATGCCTCTCATACTCAGTACAATGTTCGTACTGACGTCCTTTTTCTTTAGACGCTGTGTTCATGCCCACAGGTAGACAGGGAGGCGATCTTGCCCCAGATTCGTAGGAGCTGTCAGCTGTTGAGAGCACTCCATTGTTCCGGAGGTGCTTATGGTATTCCTTTTCTGTACATATATGTTTTGGGCACGACGGGGTCCTATCCCGTCCATGTGTATGTTTTATGTTAATGACCAAAAGACTTGTGCATATTAAAGTATTTATATTTTTGAAGAAAAGATGATTTCTTGTAACTGGAGTATAGTATTGATAAAGGCATTAGACGAGAGTATTAAGCAGTAGAATAAGGGGTGCTCGGTGGTTAGCCCCGGTGTCACGACCCAGCCCCGTGGGCCGCGACTGGTGTCCTTCTGGGACACCCCAACGAACTCACACCCAGACCATCGTAATCAGGCTCGTCCAAACTCCACGTACGTTATTCGAACTCATCATCGTAATCAGACATCTACCGAACACTTATCCTAAGCAGTCGCCCGTACAGATCAGACAAATCACAAATCAGAAGGAAGGCGGAATGTACATCACCAAATTTCACACACACACATCAGAAGGGTGGCGGAATGCACATCGCCCCCAAATGCATACACACACATACAAAGTCAGAGGCCGACTTGGCCATAGTAGCGTACGGGCCACTTAAGATCGTAAAACAGACTCACATGCAAACACACCGGACCCACGACCCACAAATCTGACTACAGGCCTCTAGACAAAACAGAACATAAGAACATAGGACGGGACAGGGCCCCGCCGTACCCACTCATCCAAATATACAGAATACAGACACAACAAAAGAAATGTACCAAAAGTAGGCTCCGGATCAAGGGGAGCTTTCCAACACAGCAGAATGAGTAGCCTAAACTGGAGGACCACCCAAACGAGCTTCTGTACCTGCGGGCATGAAACACAGCCCCCGAAGAAACGGGGGTCAGTACGGGAGAAGTACTGGGTATGTAAAGCAGAAGGTACAGAAATCACAAACACAGCTGGAGTCAGAAAGAACAAACACACCAACATCGCAAACAAAGCAAGCCTGTGCGGGAGGCGAACGTACAAATGCAAATCAAATCATGTATAGGGTTTAGGAACGTGGTCACCCCCCGACGCTGGTGCCACAACACATCATAACTCCAGAAGTTTTCAAATCTCCGTACAGTCTCCAGACACATCATATCACACACACATCATATCATCAGAACATATCAAATGCCATATCACATCATAACTCCATAAACGGTAACCGGCCCTATGGCGAGGCCTCGGAAACCGTAACACATCATAACTCCCGAATATATTATAGCGCGCACGATCACAAAGTCGGCCCGGGTACCGACGAACGAAATCATAGCAGACAGCACGAACAGAGTAGTGCAGAAACCATATGCATATCCAAAATAATTTACCGGACTCAACGTATAGTTTACATATAGGTATATACCGACGCCAGAAGGCTCGGAGTAGGAATCAGATTAAGCAAAATTTGCGGGGAAAAAGGTACGAAGTTCCAAACTGCCAAATCTTTTAGAGAAAAATTGTTTATAGGTCATTTTCCGAAAATCTCACATTATTCACAGTACAAACGTTCACTAATGGCATAGGAAGTTTCAAACGCAGCATTGGGTCATAAACAAACGATCGCTGATCATAGCGGACGCAAACGAACCAAACAAACCGAATAAGGGAAGCCTCGGGGCTTGCGGGCCCACCTAGAGTCAAATTGAGGCGGCGGACACAAATCACAGACTTTAGGCTCCCTAGAGCCATCTACGAAGGTTTCGGAGAGTTTCGGACACAACAACAAAAGTTATGACGATTCGAACATTCTTTGGACCAAATGCAACAAAAGGGTTCAGTTGCGCTGGATGAATAGTACCCAAACTTGAACCTAAATTTCCAAGAGCAGAGTTACCCCCGAGATTCCGATCTTAACCTAGTATGACTAGGACATGCCAAAAGAAGGATAGGTAGGCTTTACATACCTGGTTGGCGCCTTACGCTCCTCAAATCGCAATTCCCGTTTCGTCCAGAAACTGCAAATGGTCACTTTTACCAGTTACTATTCATGAGAGTTGACATTTTCATTTTTGGGGCTATACTTGGCTACCGAAATTTCGGCAGCATTTCCCCTATAAATCTAACACCCCCGAGACTTAGCTCGGCTCAAAATACAACAACGACAACAACCCAAACATCATTACACAATACGAATCACAATCAAACGCATTAACTTCACAATTGCACCTTATTGCATAAGTTGGTAATCCTATTTCCAAACTTCGCAATTTCAACTCATATCCACATTATTGTATTCATTCATTCAAGATTCTTCCATTACATAACAAACAAGTTCCAAACCATATACAAACATCCCCAAGGTTCACTACTTTCCAATTTTTATTCAAAACACCAAAAGTTACGACGAACGTTCTAACTTGCGTCGTTTCATTCCAAATTCGTCATCATCAACCATAAGTCTTATTTAAGGTCTTTAGTATCATAAATATACTATGATATACACAAATATACCGAATGTATACACTTTCCGATAACGTTCGAAATTATTTTCTAACACCAACTCAATTCCTTAATCAATCCTTTACAACATAATGACCACAACAACACATCATTCAAGCTAAATAAGATCAAATTCCTATGCCTTAAACCTTATAAAACCCACGGCCAAACACACTCTCTTTGCACACACACGCCATGCACAAACACAACACCATTCCAAAATCTTCATACTAATCCAATCACTAACACATACATATCCATTTCATAACATTAAAACATAAAAATCTTACCTTGTTCTTGAATTTCCGACTTGTCGCGAACGTCGATCTTTCTCCAAACTACTTGTATCACGTCGGAGAGCGTCTTGAGCACTTTACAACTATGTGAAAATCAAGATTTTTGGAGCAAGCACAAGGCTTGGGAATTTTTTTCTCTCCTCTCCACTATTCTCGGCCGAAACCCTCTTGTTGGTGTTCTTGAATTTTTTTTTTTTTTTTCTTTGAAGATTCTAAGTGGAAGAATGATATATATCCACTAATAGTCATGTGCATAGCACATGACATAAAAATGGGTTTGGGCCAAAAGCTATGGCCGGCCACCCTCCAATCCTTGGGCCTCAATTTTGTTATATTTTCCTTGGCCCAATTCACTAAGATGTCCCGTTTTGTAATTCCCGAAACTAATTTCTAAAATTCCGAATTTACCCTCGGCCTTCCCCGAGGTCTTGACATCAATGATTTCATGATCAATATGAGCATACCAACTTGAATCAAATTATTTCCTCAACACACACAAGTCTTATTTATTTCTCGATTTCCCGTTATACGAAAATGCGGGACATAACATTCTCCCCCCCTTAAGAACATTCGTCCTCGAATGTTGAATCGACCTTATGGGTGCCGTACTACTCCGGGAGGGTTCTCTTGATAGTTGCCCTTCATTGATTTCTCCGACATGTCTTCTTTACCAATACTAGGGTAGATTTTTCACATCACTGATTCAAATACCCTCATAATACATTTTCTCATACTCTACGTAACCACCGAACTCTGCATTCTATTCTTGTAATAGACGAACGCTTCCCAGACATCATAATCAATATCATTTTCTTTTCACACTCCTGAGTTTCCTTACCACATTGTCGTAATCTCTCTTTACTTCATATCAGACACTTCATGCCAAACAGATTCAGAACTAAAGCCGGACGGATTCATAATCGGAGGCAGACATACTCAACTATGGCGGACGGATTCGTAGTCAACATCGAAGGTACGGGGGCATATCAGACACATCTGAGATCGGAGTCAGACGTACAAAGGCGTATCGGACGAATTCGTAAGCAGAATCAAACACACGAAGGTATACCAAACAGATTCACAATCAAAGTCAGACGTACGGACTCAGATCGGACAGATCCGAAATCAGAATCAAATATACAGGATTGTTTCATACAAAGTCGTGACCAGTCAAACCGAAGTGTATCGAACACACACGCGGTCAAAATCAAACGCACCGAAGCATATCAGACGGATTTATGTCCAGAGTCAGACATACAGAGGTGTGCCAGACAGAAACGGATTCAGAATCAGACGCACAAAAGGTTCACCAGACGGGAACATAGTCGAACTCAGAATTACAGAGGCGTACTAGGTAGAGCCTCATCGGAATCGGAAGTGCAAAAGCACCACAGATAGATTGTCAATTTAGAATCAAATCATTCATATTAAAGCTCCAATAATTCATGAGAATGCCCCTTGATTTGCAAACTCATTCACCAAGTCGTCACACAATTTACCTTGCGTCTTACGTATCGATTCCTTCAAATTTCCAATTACTCACACTGCTTATCTTTTCTTTATCACAACATTCGTCGCCGAACTCAGCTCTTAGCCCTCCTAGGCACCAAATGAGAATCATACACACACATACACATACATATACACCTACACACGTTTACTCATACCTTACCGGCGAACATTTCTGGCTGTTATTCAAATTCGTTCAATTTCCCAAGAGGTGTTGTATCCTTTCCTTTTCGCCCATTTAGTCCGCCTCGTTCCGCGCGACTCTCGAAAGGGCACTAATTATTCTCCACACATTCTATTCACCTTTGGTTACCCCAAATTCCCATTTACGTTAATCATACTTACACTTATGAAAAACTTTGCATTACTTCCCAGGGGGTCACCCATCCCAGAATTGCTCTGGCTTGAGCACGCTTAACCCCGAAACTTTCACGCATTTTGATGCGTTAGGGCTGACATAATTGCGCCAATTGCCTCGCACGACCTTTGTCACGTAATTTTAGGCCAAACGGGGTCTTAGCAAATTTTTCGGAAATTTTCCGTAGCGGGTCCCACTCTGACCCAAAGAGGTCGTTTGCTTTTCTGGCTGTGAGGTCTATCGTTCTAGTCTTCCAAATGCCATATTTTTTTTTTACCCCCACATGTACAGATAACTGCCTCGGATATTTTCATTAATTCGGATTCTTACCTTACCTTTACTGACACACACAAAAGTATATCGCATAATACTGAGGTACAAACCTACCATGGCACATATTCATTAAACAAAAGGTTAATAATATACTTGGGTCTGTGTCTAGGGGTGCCTCTGGGTCCCGACGACCAGTCAAAGCGTAGATGCGGTTCGAGGGACCGCTAGAATCTGAACCCCCACCACGGCCTCTACCGCGGCCCGCTGGTGCTGGCATACCTCGCCCTGTAGAGCGCGTGGCCGAAGGGGTAGATGACGAACCCGCAACAGATCTCATCGGCGGTGCTGCGCTACCGGAACCGCCTGCCCACGGACAATCCCGCATGATATGGCCCTGGCGGCCGCAAGCAAAACAGGCCCCTGTGGCCCTGAAGCACTCACCTGGGTGCGATCTTCCACAATACGAACACTGGGGTATGGGTGGCCTAGACTGACTGGGACCCCTGCTCGACTGAGGACCTGGGGCTCTGGAACTCTGGTCTGCCCTGGACGGTCCTGCTCCATCAAACTTCTTACCAACAGACTGTGCGTCCCGGCCTAACGGAGGAAAGTACCCGCTGGACTGATACTGAGGCTGCCCGCTCCGGGAATCTCCAGAATACCCCGCTGATCTGGCCCTCTTGGGCCGTCTCCCATCATACTCTCGGCTGGGCCGATCTGCTCGGTGCCGGTTCTCCATCCCCTGGGCGTAGGCCTGTAGACGGGCAATGTCCATATCTGTCTGTAATGACACCGCCATACAGCCGTCAATCAAGTAACGATCCAGCCCCATAACATATCTATGCATCCGATCTGTCATATCTGCCACCACGGCAGGGGCGTACCGGGCCAGGGAATCAAACTCCAAATTGTATTCACGGACGCTCCGACCCCTCTGCTGCAGATGCAAAAACCGATCAGCTCGCTCCCGTCGTAACTCTGGGGGCAGGAAGTGGCGGGTGAAAGCAGTCACAAACTGATCCCACATGGCTGGAGGAGCACCCTCACCCCGGGATAGCTCCCAAGTCTCATACCAATGCGCGGCAACATCCCGAAGTCTATGCGAAGCTAGCTCAACCGACTCGGTCTCTAACGCCCTGACCAAGTCTAATGCACGCCGCATCCCCCGAATGAAGTCATGGGGGTCCTCGTCGGGCTTAGACCCGAAAAACTCTGGAGGGCCGCATAACAAGAACTCCCGAACTCTCAGGCTGTCCCGCCTGTCCTCATCATCATCGTCCCTCCGCCCGCGCCTGCGAGCCTGTCCGGCTACAATCGTGGTCAACAACTGTACAGCCTCCCTCAGGGTCCTATCCTCCGCCCCTGGCTGAGAAGCTGGAGTCTCAGGAGCGGGTACACGGACCTCTGGAGCTGCTGAAGGTCCCACTCTAGGCTGTACTAATGGGGGTATAGCAGACCCCTCAGAATGAGGTGTAACCTCAGGTAAATCATAAACACGAGCCCGAGTAGCCCATTGTGCCTGACTGGTCTCTCCCACCTTCGCCTTGCCCTTCTGGGCCGCCGTTGCCTTCTTCGGAGGCATCACTGCAAACACAACAACGGGTCAGATCAGAATGACCCTAATAACACAGCTCTATCGCACGATCTAAGATTCCAAAGAAAGGGCAACACAACATCCTAGATGTCCTGTAGCTTCCTGTTTATAGATGTGGTGCACAACACATCGATAAACAAGACTCTACTAGACACGGCCTGTAGACATTCCGAGGACAAACCGCTCTGATACCACTTTTGTCACGACCCAGCGCCGTGGGCCGCGACTGGTGTCCTTCTGGGACACCCCAACGAACTCACACCCAGACCATCGTAATCAGGCTCGTCCAAACTCCACGTACGTTATTCGAACTCATCATCGTAATCAGACATCTACCGAACACTTATCCTAAGCAGTCGCCCGTACAGATCAGACAAATCACAAATCAGAAGGAAGGCGGAATGTACATCGCCAAATTTCACACACACACATCAGAAGGGTGGCGGAATGCACATCGCCCCCAAATGCATACACACACATACAAAGTCAGAGGCCGACTTGGCCATAGTAGCGTACGGGCCACTTAAGATCGTAAAACAGACTCACATGCAAACACACCGGACCCACGACCCACAAATCTGACTACAGGCCTCTAGACAAAATAGAACATAAGAACATAGGACGGGACAGGGCCCCGCCGTACCCACTCATCCAAATATACAGAATACAGACACAACAAAAGAAATGTACCAAAAGTAGGCTCCAGATCAAGGGGAGCTTTCCAACACAGCAGAATGAGTAGCCTAAACTGGAGGACCACCCAAACGAGCTTCTGTACCTGCGGGCATGAAACACAGCCCCCGAAGAAACGGGGGTCAGTACGGGAGAAGTACTGGGTATGTAAAGCAGAAGGTACAGAAATCACAAACACAGCTGGAGCCAGAAAGAACAAACACACCAACATCGCAAACAAAGCAAACCTGTGCGGGAGGCGAACGTACAAATGCAAATCAAATCATGTATAGGGTTTAGGAACGTGGTCACCCCCCGACGCTGGTGCCACAACACATCATAACTCCAGAAGTTTTCAAATCTCCGTACAGTCTCCAGACACATCATATCACACACACATCATATCATCAGAACATATCAAATGCCATATCACATCATAACTCCATAAACGGTAACCGGCCCTATGGCGAGGCCTCGGAAACCGTAACACATCATAACTCCCGAATATATTATAGCGCGCACGATCACAAAGTCGGCTCGGGTACCGACGAACGAAATCATAGCAGACAGCACGAACAGAGTAGTGCAGAAACCATATGCATATCCAAAATAATTTACCGGACTCAACGTATAGTTTACATATAGGTATATACCGACGCCAGAAGGCTCGGAGTAGGAATCAGATTAAGCAAAATTTGCGGGGAAAAAGGTACGAAGTTCCAAACTGCCAAATCTTTTAGAGAAAAATTGTTTATAGGTCATTTTCCGAAAATCTCACATTATTCACAGTACAAACGTTCACTAATGGCATAGGAAGTTTCAAACGCAGCATTGGGTCATAAACAAACGATCGCTGATCATAGCGGACGCAAACGAACCAAACAAACCGAATAAGGGAAGCCTCGGGGCTTGCGGGCCCACCTAGAGTCAAATTGAGGCGGCGGACACAAATCACAGACTTTAGGCTCCCTAGAGCCATCTACGAAGGTTTCGGAGAGTTTCGGACACAACAACAAAAGTTATGACGATTCGAACATTCTTTGGACCAAATGCAACAAAAGGGTTCAGTTGCGCTGGATGAATAGTACCCAAACTTGAACCTAAATTTCCAAGAGCAGAGTTACCCCCGAGATTCCGATCTTAACCTAGTATGACTAGGACATGCCAAAAGAAGGATAGGTAGGCTTTACATACCTGGTTGGCGCCTTACGCTCCTCAAATCGCAATTCCCGTTTCGTCCAGAACCTGCAAATGGTCACTTTTACCAGTTACTATTCATGAGAGTTGACATTTTCATTTTTGGGGCTATACTTGGCTACCGAAATTTCGGCAGCATTTCCCCTATAAATCTAACACCCCCGAGACTTAGCTCGGCTCAAAATACAACAACGACAACAACCCAAACATCATTACACAATACGAATCACAATCAAACGCATTAACTTCACAATTGCACCTTATTGCATAAGTTGGTAATCCTATTTCCAAACTTCGCAATTTCAACTCATATCCACATTATTGTATTCATTCATTCAAGATTCTTCCATTACATAACAAACAAGTTCCAAACCATATACAAACATCCCCAAGGTTCACTACTTTCCAATTTTTATTCAAAACACCAAAAGTTACGACGAACGTTCTAACTTGCGTCGTTTCATTCCAAATTCGTCATCATCAACCATAAGTCTTATTTAAGTTCTTTAGTATCATAAATATACTATGATATACACAAATATACCGAATGTATACACTTTCCGATAACGTTCGAAATTATTTTCTAACACCAACTCAATTCCTTAATCAATCCTTTACAACATAATGACCACAACAACACATCATTCAAGCTAAATAAGATCAAATTCCTATGCCTTAAACCTTATAAAACCCACGGCCAAACACACTCTCTTTGCACACACACGCCATGCACAAACACAACACCATTCCAAAATCTTCATACTAATCCAATCACTAACACATACATATCCATTTCATAACATTAAAACATAAAAATCTTACCTTGTTCTTGAATTTCCGACTTGTCGCGAACGTCGATCTTTCTCCAAACTACTTGTATCACGTCGGAGAGCGTCTTGAGCACTTTACAACTATGTGAAAATCAAGATTTTTGGAGCAAGCACAAGGCTTGGGAATTTTTTTCTCTCCTCTCCACTATTCTCGGCCGAAACCCTCTTGTTGGTGTTCTTGAATTTTTTTTTTTTTTTCTTTGAAGATTCTAAGTGGAAGAATGATATATATCCACTAATAGTCATGTGCATAGCACATGACATAAAAATGGGTTTGGGCCAAAAGCTATGGCCGGCCACCCTCCAATCCTTGGGCCTCAATTTTGTTATATTTTCCTTGGCCCAATTCACTAAGATGTCCCGTTTTGTAATTCCCGAAACTAATTTCTAAAATTCCGAATTTACCCTCGGCCTTCCCCGAGGTCTTGACATCAATGATTTCATGATCAATATGAGCATACCAACTTGAATCAAATTATTTCCTCAACACACACAAGTCTTATTTATTTCTCGATTTCCCGTTATACGAAAATGCGGGACATAACACCCGGGTACTCGTCGCGGCCCTTGGTCAGGTCGTGATAGAAGTGGTATGTGAGCAGTTCAATCCTAGGAAGTGTCTACGAGCTGTGTCTAGTAGAGTATTGTTTATGGTGTGTTGCGCGCCACATCAATAAACAAGGCGCTACAAGGTATTTAGGAAAAATGACCATCTTTCTTCTTATCAGATCGTGCGATAGAGCCGTGTATAAGATTTATCCCTCCCTAATAGTGTGTTGTGATTTCAGAATGCCGCCAAAGGTAAAAGCTACAGCTGTCCAGAAGGGCAAGACTACGACGAACATGCGAGTAGTAAGAGAGCCGCCAACGGATATAGAAGGGGGCGAATCACATAATGAGACTCCATCTAGCACTTTCTCCACCCCGCCTAATGTGGAAGAGCAAAGAGGAGCTCCAGCTCCAATCCCTCCTCTAGCTACTTCAGGTCAACAAATGACCGAGGCCATTTAGTTATTGACACAGTTGGTCACCGCCCAGGCACATCGGCAAAATGCGGGACCAAGTGATCATATGCCAGTACCAGAGCCCGTGACTTTATGACTTTAAATCCTCCAGAGTTCTTCGGGTCGAAGCCGGAGAAAGATCCGCAGGGCTTTATTGATGAGATGTTAAGGATCCTAAAGATTATTCATGCCTCGGAGACTGAGTCCGTGGAGTTGGCATCTTATAGGCTCCGGGATGTGGCGGTCTTATGGTATAACAACTGGGTATCATCAAAAGGAGAGAATGCACCTCCTTCGATTTGGCAAGAGTTCGTCGATGCCTTCATCCGCCATTATTTGCCACCCGAGGTCCGCCGAACTAGAAAGGACATATTTCTAAATTTGAACTAAGGGAGTATGAGTGCCCGGGAGTATAGCCTACAATTTAATTCTCTGGCTAGATATGCCCCAGCTATGGTGGCCGACATGGGAGATCGGGTGCACAGGTTCGTGAGTGGCTTAGGGCCACATATATTCAAAGATTGCTTGATAGCTTCGCTACAAGAGGGGATGGATATTTCTCGGATACAAGCCCATGCCCAAAATTTAGAGGGGCGACAACAACCGCAAATAAGTGATCGTGATGTTGATAGGCGCCAAGGCAAGATGGCTAGGTGTATGGTAGCAGGCAGTGATTATAGAGGGGAACCAATGCAGACATCTTCTGGACATTCAGGCCAGTCGTTGACTAGTGCACCTCCTCGTTTTACAGGTAGGAGATTTGATCGCTCCTTTCATTCAGGACAGGGTCAAAGTTCGAGGGCCTCAGATTCTCAGTTCAGGGAAGATTATAGTCAGAGGAGACCCTCAGTACCGCGATGCAGCCAATGCAGTAGACTACATTCCGGACAATGTCGCCAAGGTTCGGATGCTTGTTATACTTGTAGTCAGGTGGGGCATATGATGAGAGATTTCCCGTCGACGAGTGGCAGAGTTGGGGTTCAGCCCACAGGCTCAGCAGCTGGTTCTTCCTCATTGCGCCCGGTAGGTCAGGCTCCTCAGATGTCAGCGGGCCGAGGCAGAGGCAGAGGGGCAGCATCTACTTCAGGTGCTACTCAGCCCCGTATATATGCTCTAGCCGGACGACAGGATCTTAAGTCCTCCCCCGATGTGGTTACAGGTACATTATGCATATTTTCTTATGATGTGTATGCCTTGATAGATCCGGGTTCCACTTTTTCTTACATTACCCCGTATGTTGGTGGTCGCATTGGGGTGAAACCTGAGCCAATCAAACCTTTCGAGGTATCTACTCCGGTTGGTGATCCCGTGATAGCTAGACAAGTGTATAGAAACTGTGTGAAGTGAAGTGAGATCGTCAAACTAAAGCTGATTTAGTTGAGCTTGAGATGTTTGAATTCGATGTGATCATGGGTATGGATTGGTTGGCCTCATGCTATGCTAATGTTGATTGTCGAACAAAAGTAGTTTGGTTCCAATTTCTGGGGGAACCCGTGTTGGAGTAGAAGGGTAATACAGTGTCTCCAAGAGGTAGGTTTATTTCCTATCTCAAGGATAGAAAGATGATAGCAAAAGGCTACATTTATCATCTAATTCGAGTCCAGGATACCGAAGCTAAGCCGCCAACTTTCCAATCAGTTCCGGTAGTAAATGAATTCCCGGACGTATTTCCAGATAAACTTCCAGGCCTTTCTCCAGAAAGAGAAATTGACTTCACCATTGATGTGTTGCCAGACACCAAGCCTATTTCTATTCCTCCTTATCGAACGACTCCGGCAGAATTGAAAGAGCTAAAGGCGCAATTAAGAGATTTACTCGAAAAGGGGTTTATTAGACCTAGTTCGTCGCCGTGGGGAGCACCAGTCCTGTTTGTGAGGAAGAAGGACGGTTCCCTACGAATATGTATCGACTACAGGCAATTGAACAAAGGAACGATAAAGAACAAATACCCTCTCCCAAGAATTGACGATTTATTTGATCATATGCAGGGTGCGAAGTGGTTTTCAAAAATAGATTTGAGATCGGGTTATCATCAAGTGAGACTTAGAGAAGCGGATATTCCCAAGATGGCCTTCAGAACGAGATATGGCCCTTATGAGTTTCGAGTGATGTCGTTTGGGTTGACTAACGCTCCAGCCGTATTTATGAACTTGATGAATAATATATTGAGGCCACTCTTGGATTTGTTTGTGATAGTATTTATCGATGATATTTTGGTATATTCTCGCATAGAATCGGAGCATGCCGATCATTTGCGTATCGTGCATGGAATTCTTCGAGCAAGAGAGCTATATGCAAAATTTTCAAAATGTGAGTTTTGGCTGAATTCTGTAACATTTCTGGGCCATGTCATTTCAGATGATGGTATTCGAGTTGATACTCAGAAAATTGAAGCAGTGCAGAATTGGCCGAGGCCTAGGACACCTACGGAGGTTCGTAGTTTTCTGGGATTGGCAGGTTATTACAGAAGATTCGTAGAGGGTTTCTCATCTATTTCAGCGTCATTGACGAAGCTAACCCAGAAGTCACCTAAATTCTAATGGAATGATGCTTGTGAACGCAGTTTTCAAACGTTGAAGGACAGATTAACCTCAGCCCCAGTCTTAACACTTCCAGAAGGGTCCGATGGTTATGTAGTATAAAGCGATGCTTCCGGTGTTGGGTTAGGGTGCGTGCTAATGCAGCGTGGTAGAGTTATTGCTTATGCCTCGAGACAACTGCGGAAGCATGAGAAGAACTATCGAACTCATGATCTTGAATTGGCTGCTATTATTCATGCGTTGAAGATATGGAGGCATTATTTGTATGGCGTGCACGTTGATATCTATACAGATCACAAAAGTCTTCAATATATTTTCAACCAGAAGGAGTTGAATTTACGACAGAGGAGGTGGTTAGAATTGCTGAAAGATTATGAAGTGAATATTTTATACCACCCCGGAAAGGCAAATGTGGTAGATAATGCGCTTAGCCGCCGATCCATGGGTAGTTTATGTGATGTTTCTCCGGAAAAGAAGGAGATGGTTCATGAGCTTTACCAACTAGCTAATCTTGGAGTGCGGGTAATCGATACAGGTAGTGCAGGGATTGGTATTAATGATCCCATGATCTCGTCTCTGAATACGGAAGTGAAAGAGCGTCAATATGAAGATCTGCAATTGAGCCAATACAGGGACACATTTTATGAAAAGGAGAGATCTCCATTTCAAACATCGGTGGATGGTATCCTTAAATACCATGACAGACTTTGTGTTCCGAATGTTGCAGAATTGCGCCGACAAATTCTGTAAGAAGCTTATTACTCTTTGTATTCTATCCACCCAGGCGCAATGAAGATGTACCACGACCTCAAATTGATAAATTAGTGGGATGGCATGAAACGAGACATAGCAGAGTTCGTAGCCCAATGTCCAAATTGCCAATAAGTAAAGGTCGAACACCAGAAGCCAAGAGGGCTATTGCAAGCAATGGAAATCCATACTTGGAAGTGGGAAATCATCAATATGGATTTCATTGTGGGATTTCCCCGTTCCCGAGGCAAATATGACTCTATATGGGTAATTGTGGACAGGTTAATGAAGGCATCTCATTTTCTTCTCGTCAGGACCACATACTCCGCAGAAGATTATGCGAGGTTGTACCTCAAAGAAATTGTGCGGCTCCATGGTATTCCACTATCCATTATCACAGATAGGGGAGCACAGTTTACGGCCAAGTCCTGAAAATCCTTTCAGGAAGGTCTAGGCACCCAGGTGAAACTTAGCACAACATTTTATCCCCAGACTGATGGGCAAGCCGAGCATACTATTCAGACCTTGGAAGATATGCTCCGAGCATGTGTGCTAGACTTCGGTGGTAGTTGGGATGATCACCTACCCCTTATTGAGTTCGCTTACAACAATAGCTACCATTCCAGTATCCAGATGGCTCCGTATGAAGCCTTATATGGAAGGAAGTGCAGGTCTCCAATTGGATGGTTTGAAATAGGAGAGGTACAACTATTAGGGCCGGAATTGATTCAGCAAGCAGTAGAAAAAGTTAAAGTAATCCAGGATCGATTGTTGACAGCTGAAAGCCGCCAAAAATCTTACGCGGACAACCGCCGACGAGATTTGAAGTTTCAAGTTGATAATTGGGTATTTTTGAAGGTGTTGCCAATGAAAGGAGTAATGAGATTTGGCAGAAAAGGGAAGCTAAGTCCTCGATACATCGGACCCTACAAAATTATCCGTAAGGTCGGCCAAGTAGCATATGAATTGGATTTGCCTTCAGAACTTGAATTAGTTCATCCAGTCTTTCATGTCTCAATGCTCCGCAAGTGTGTTGGAGATTCCAAGAGAATTGTTCCTATAGAAAATATACGAGTGACAGAAAAGTTGGCGTATGAAGAGGCGCCCATTGCCATCTTAGATAGGCAAGTACGAAGACTTCGAAACAAAGAAGTGGCTTCAGTTAAAGTTTTATGGCGGAATAACAATCGAGAAGAAATGACTTGGGAAGCAGAGGAGAAAATGAAATCCAGGTATCCGTGCTTATTCCAAACCCCAGAAGAGGCTCGAGATGAAGCGCCGGTAGTGTAAGGTATGTATGCATTAAATGAAGTGTAATAATTATAGTATCTGAATACCCCTATTTCCATCATTACCCAGAAATTATGTCCCCTATTTTCCTTGGCACCTTTCGTAAGCCTTTCTTAGAGTTTTATTGTGTTGTGGCTCTGTGAGGCAAATTATTATGGGTTGTTGTGACAAGATGGTAGCGCCACATTATAGGGGAAACTCTTGCAAAATTTTTGCAGAATTCTCGAGTACCTAACATTCGAGGATGAATGTTCCAAAAGGGGGGGAGAATGTTACACCCCGGAACTTTGGGCTGCTAAGCGATGGTGGGACTAACGAAGGTTAAGGAAAACATGATGTCCCTACAAGTAAGAGGGGATACTTAGGAATTCCAACGTAAATTTTCAGAGAAGTTAAAGGCAAGGGAGAAAAGTCCGTTAAATGAGACTTCGCCCCAGCCTTGAAAAAGGGGGTTCGACGGTCGTCCTTTGTACCGTCGAACAGGTCGACGCCCCGTCGATGGAGCCGTAAAACTAAGCTGGAACGAAGACCACTCGACTAACAGGTCGACTCTCCGTCGATCAGTTCGACGGAACGTCCTTCTCACCGTCGAATGAGGAGAAATGACAGATTTTTCATTGGAAATTTGATGATATCGACGATCAGTTCGACGCCCCGTCGATCCAATCGACGCTCCGTCGATCGTACCGTACATCGCGGACGGAACTGATTTCATGAATTAATATAAGACCCTCCTCCATTTTTCATTTCATTTCATCTTCCACCCCCTTCTCTCTAAAAACTCTCTAGAAAGTTCTTCACCATTCTTCCACAAGAAATCAAAGGAAAACCATGGCCAACTACACCAAATACATGAAATCATGTTTGTGAAACCCATTAAAAGTTCATCTACGCCAAGAAAACTCAAGAAGAGTAAGTTAGGGTTTTGGGGTAAGAAGAGAATTCCCCTCAAAAGCTGTTCATCCATCATTAGGTGAATTTTATGACTCTTTTTATATGGTTTGAGTGGTTGAAAGTTGAAACACTTGAATTGTGGAAAACACATAACAATTGGGTCATGAATGTGTGAATAGTAATTGGAGTGAATTATGAATGTTGGTATGTTGTGATTGTGAAAATGTTATAAGTGACATTTAGACCATGAAATAGGTATTATATATGAGAAAACGCGATAACGAGTAATTGTCATAATTGTGGGGAAATCTAAGAGAAATGGTGAATTGTGGTAAAAGTAGATAAGTGTTGATTGTGGATACTATATTGTGGATGTTGTTATTAACGTTGGGAGTTGATGTAGAATGTGGGGAAAAGTAGTATAAACAAAGGAAGTGCTGCCCAATTTTTCCTAGAAATAGTGAAATGTTCTTATAGCCGAGTAACTAATGTTAATGCGATTCCTCTCGAAGGTTGAAACGCGAGCATCGAAGGAGGACGATCAAGCGATAAGATAGTTAAACGACAAAAGGTATGTGAGGATAGTCCTTTCTTTCCATGGCATGAATCCTATAATGTGACTTTCTTTCTTCTCCATGAATCTCTTAAGTTCCGAAAAGATACAAGCTGATGTCCCTAATTTGCTACACAAGCTAATGAGTTAGAGTACAGGAGTTCTAAATGTTCATAAAATGATGTCGTTATTTCTCACACTCACCTCGTATACTCTTCCCTTTAGGGTGAGGCAGGATGTTAATGAATGCCCCTAATGGAATCGGGGGATCACGACCTTACATCACCCCGATATAGTGTAGTTGTTCTTGAGTCCTATGCATGTACTATGATAAGCATACTATGATAAGCATACTATGATGGGCATGTATGATGATGATAACATAACACCGCGCCTATTTGGCCGGGTAGTCACCGCTAAGGCGGGCAGCTATACTACACACCATGGCCAACTGGTATGGGCAGACACCATTAGTGGGCGGCAGGAGATGATACCCCAAACACGGGAGGCCTGGACCTAGGCTAATGCTACTGATTATCAAATCGATCCAATATGGACGGGCAACTTATATGTACATATATATTTATGCATTTACGATATGATGATAATTATGGGTAAGTCAGCATGCATCACTTCCTTTTCTCTGTGACAGACAGATACAGATGTTCCTCATTGATGTTTCCCTTATTTCATTGATGTGATATTACTGCTTATGCCTCTCATACTCAGTACAATGTTTGTACTGACGTCCTTTTTCTTTGGACGATGTGTTCATGCCCACAAGTAGACAGGGAGGCGATCTTGCCCAAGATTCGTAGGAGCTGTCAGCTGTTGAGAGCACTCCATTGTTCCGGGGGTGCTTATGGTCTTCCTTTTCTGTACATATATGTTTTGGGCACGACGGGGTCCTGTCCTGTCCATATGTCTAGTACTCTAGTAGAGGCTCGTAAGTACGTAGTGTGGGTGCTATGGTCTCACAAGGTTGCTACTACGTGTATATATATATATATATATATATATATATATATATATATACATGTGTATGTTTTATGTTAATGACCAAAAGGCTTGTGCATATTACAGTATTTATATTTTCGAAGAAAAGATGATTTCTTGTAACTTGAGTATAGTATTGATAAAGGCATTAGACGAGAGTATTAAAAAGTAGAATGAGGGGTGCTCGGTGGTTAGCCCCGGGTACTCGTCGCGGCCCTTGGTCGGGTCGTGACATGGGTGAATCGAATACCGAGATTAATGAGCTTCTTCTAGAATTCGACGGCGCAATTCTGCAACATTCAGAACACATAGCCTGCCTCGGTGTCTAAGAATTCCATCCATAGAAGTTTCAAATGGAGATTTCTCTTTTCATGAAGTGTATCTCTATAATGGCTCAACTGAGAATCTTTATATTGACGTTCTTTTACTTCTATATTCAGGGACGAAACTGTGGGATCATTAATACCAATCCCTGCACTACTTGAATCAATTAAACGTACTCCAACATTAGCTAGTCGGTGGAGCTCATGAATTAATTCTTTCTTCTCCGAAGGAGCTTCGTACAGGCTGCCCATCGATCGGCGGCTAAGCGCATCTGCTACTACATTTGCTTTTCCGGGGTGGTTGTCACGACCCAGCCCCGTGGGCCGCGACTAGCACCCTACCTGGGTACCCAGACCGAATCACATATTCATTATCAAATCCAAACTTATTTCCGAATTTTACGAAATCATATCAAACGTAATTTATATCAAAATATGTCTTAAGCGGTCGCACCAAATCAAAATGCCATATCAAATACAAACTGAGTGGCGGAATAGACATCGCCGGTCAAAAGTGCAAACGTAAGCATAAGGGCCATTTGGGGCCATCATAATGAACAGACCGCTTTAAGACTAGAAAACGAAATCAAACCAACACATACAGGACCCTCATCCCACATATATGACAACAGGCCTCTACGAATTCAAAACAAAGACATATGGCGAGACAGGGCCCCGCCGTACCCAAATAGTCAAATGTACAGAATATATACAAAGCAAAAGGAGTCTGTACCAAAAGTGGACTCCGGATCAAAGAGGAGTACTCCGGAACGGCAAAGAGTGAAGCCTACTGTGGAGGATCACCAGTGTCTATACCTGCGGGCATAAAACGCAGCCCCCGAAGAAAGGGGGTCAGTACGAAATATGTACTGAGTATGTAGAGCACGGAGTACAGAAATATGGATCAAAACCGAAAGCAAACCGAATGACAAAGTGGAGTACAAATTGGTATGTCAAAATCCGTATCAAAATCATATATGTATACATAATGCAAACGAAATCATGCAAACGCTTAGGAACGTGGTCGCCACTCCGACGCTGGCGCCACACACAGCATAACACCAGAAGGTTTCAAATCTCCGTACATCCCCGAACACAACCATAATCATAGGTGAGCGTATCGCATCACGAGCCATATCACAGCATAACTCCAAACGGAATCCGGCCCTATGGCGAAGCCTCGGGAACTGTAACACAGCATACGGCCGAATTATCATAAAGCGCACGAATCAAAACCGGCCCGGGAACCGGTGACCGAATTCATAATAAAGCACGAGCGGAGTCGTGAGCAAACAAATGCAAATCATACTTCAAAATAGTCTTTCAAAACAGAGTAATCCTATAAGTCATTTCATAATACAAAATAATCGAATACTTAGTCGATATAAGGTTTCATTTCACAAGATGTTTCCAAAATAGTACGTATAGCTCAAAACGTAACTTAGCGCATCGTAATATTCAAAACATATCCCGTAGGAGGAAGTTCCAAAATCGAAAGTAGCATGTCAAACTTTATTTACAAAGATAGCCCAATAAGACAAATAGGGCGTTTCGGGGTAGCGGGCCCACCTCGAGTCAAATTGAGGTGGCGAACATATTTATCGAACGTTTATAGGCCAAAGGTCATACATAATCATTTCTAAGTTGCCCGACCACATTTCGATAGGTTTCGGACGAGTGGTGGCATTCTAGCCAAAATAGAGCCCTTAGGCTTCAATTGAATTGAATGAATAGTAACTTTTCTGTGGATCGGGTTTCGAGGAGCAGAAATGCTCCGGAAGTTCTCATATTCGCCTATCATACTAAGATATGCCAAACGAAGGAGTGGGAAGCTTTACATACCTTACAGACGTCGTATGCTCTCCCAAAAGTCAAGTCCCGTTTCGTCCGAAATCTGCAAATGGTCAAAGTTACCAATTGAGATTCTTAGGCTTAAAAATGCCTTTAACTTCATTTTTGCCTACCGAAATTTCGGCAGCATTTCCCCTATAAATCTAACATCCCCGAGACTTAGCTCGGCTCAAAATACATCAACAACAACAACCCAAACATCATCAAACAATATAAACCATATTCAAACTTCAAAAGCCTACTTTACTACACAAGTTGGGAATCTTTCATTCAAACTTCAAAATTCCAAATCTATATCCATATTATTATATTCATTCACACATTCAAGATTATGCCATCACATTCCAAATGCATTCCAAGCCATACACGAAATTGCCCAAAATCCCTTACTTTCCATAATTCTCCCAAAACACCAAAACTTACAACGAACGTTCTAACTTGCGTCGTTTCATTCTGAATTCATTAACATCAACCATAAATCATATTTAAAGTCCTTAGCATCAAAGATATACAATGATATACGTAAATATACAAAAGGCATACACTTTCCGATAATGTCAGAAATCATTTTCCAACGCCAATTTAATTCATTAATCAATCATTTACGTCCTAAATGTTATAACGACGCCACAAACCAACTAAACAAGATAAAATTCCTATGCCTTTGCACTTCATGAAATTCACGGCTACAACACCAACACACACACACCCACGGCTTTCTATAAGCATCAAAGTTACGGGATTCTTGTCTATTCTCAATCCTTAACATATTCATATAAATTCTCTAACATTAAAGGGGCAAAATTCTTACCTTTTCTTGAAAACCCGACTTGTCGTAAACGTAGTTCTTGTGCCAAACTAATTATACCCCGTTGAAGAGGGTCTTGAGCACTTCACAACTATGTAGAAAGTAAGATTTTTGGATCAACAACAAAGCTTGGGAAATTTTTTTCTCTTCTTTTCTTGCCTTCGGCCGAACCCTTGTTTTGTGGTGTTCTTTGATTTTTTTTGTTCTTGTTCTTGATAATTACCACCCAAGACTTGATATATATCATAATATAGGTCATGTGATAATCACATGACCATTTAAAGTGGGCTTAGACCATGTCATGGCCGGCCACTTCACCTCTTTGGGCCCAAGTTTTTGGTTGTCCAATTCTTGGCCCAATTCACAAAAGTCCCGTTTTGTAATTCCCGAAACTAATTTCCGAAATTCCAAATTTACCCTCGGCCTTCCCCGAGGTCTTGACATTTATGATTCCATAACCAACATAGTCATATTCACTAAAATCAAATTATGTCCTTATAACACACAAGTCGTAATTATTTCTCGATTTCCAATTATACGAAACACGGGACATAACATTCTCCCCCCCCCCCCCCCCTTAAGAACATTCGACCCCGAATGTTAAATTAATCTTATAAGGTCTTGTGATCAAGGCAGGAGTGTCCCTTTTTTTAATAATGACATACATAATTCATTTTATCAATCAACACAACAAACTAAAAAAAAAAATTAGATTACCTGTGGACGTCGGGAACAAGTGAGGGTATTTCCTTTTCATCTCGTCCTCCGCCTCCCAAGTCATCTCCTCCCGATTATTGTTGCGCCACAGGACTTTGACGGAGGGCACTTCTTTAGTGCGTAGTCTCCGCACCTGTTGATCCAGAATAGATACAGGCTGCTCGTCATAAGATAACTGCTCCGTCACCTGAATGTCATCAACTGGGAATATCCTGGAAGGATCACCAATACATTTCTGCAACATAGACACATGAAACACCGGGTGTACGGCCTCCACATCGGATGGTAAGTCTAGCTCATAGGCGACCTCGCCTATCTTTCGAACGATCTGATACGGCCCAATGTACCGGGGGCTCAACTTACCCTTTCTACCGAATCTCATGACACCCTTCATGGGCGACACCTTCAGGAATTCCCAGTCACCAATCTGGAACTCTAACGGTCGATGTCGTCTATCTGCATAAGCTTTCTGTCGACTCTGAGCAGCCAATAATCGTTCTCGAATAAGCTTTACCTTATCTACAGCTTGCTGGATCACATCTGGCCCAATCAGCTTAGTCTCGCCCACGTCAAACCAACCAATAGGAGATCTGCATTTCCTGCCATACAGGGCTTCAAACGGTGCCATCTGAATGCTAGAGTGATAACTATTATTATAGGCAAACTCAATAAGCGGCAAATGATCATCCCAGCTGCCCCTGAAATTAATAACGTAGGCCCGCAACATATCTTCGAGCGTCTGAATAATGCGCTCGGCCTGCCCGTCGGACTGAGGGTGAAAAGCTGTACTAAGGCTTACCTGAGTCCCTAATCCCTCCTGAAATGACCTCCAGAAATTAGCTGTAAACTGGGCACCTCGGTCAGTAATAATAGATATAGGGACTCCGTGAAGTCTGACTATCTCTCTGATATACAATCTGGCATAGTCCTCAGCCGAATAAGTAGTCCGAACCGGAAGGAAATGGGCTGATTTCGTCAGCCTGTCAATGATAACCCAGATAGAGTCGTACCTGCGTGGAGTGCGCGGTAACCCAACAACGAAATCCATATTAATCACCTCCTATTTCCAGGCTGGAATTTCCATCTCCTGTAATAATCCACCGGGCTTCTGATGCTCGATCTTAACTTGCTGGCAGTTCGGGCACTAACTAACAAACTCAGCAATATCTTTCTTCGTGCCGTCCCACCAATACAAACACCTGAGATCCCGATACATTTTAGTGGAACCAGGATGAACAGAATACCGTGCATTATGGGCCTCGCCCATAATCTGCCGCCGTAAGCCCGCAACGTCCGGTACACAGAATCTGCCGTCATATAATAATACTCCATCAGGCGAGATCTCAAACTGAGTCTTTACTTTATTAAGGGCCACATCTCTGTACTGAATCAAAAGAGGATCCTCAAACTGGCGCTGCTTTACCTCCTGAATAATAGATGACTCAGCAACTGAACGAACAGAAATCCAAGAATCTCCAGAATCTATCAAACGAACTCCGAGGCTAGCCAGCTGATGAATATCACGAACCAAATCTCTCTTATCAAAGGGAACATCAGCCAGACTACCCACGGACTTGCGGCTAAGCGCATCAGCTACCACATTGTCTTTCCCCGGATGGTACAGAATATCAACGTCGTAATCCTTTAGTAGCTCAAGCCATCTCCGCTGCCGCAGATTTAGTTCCTTCTGCCTAAAAATATACTGGAGACTCTTATGGTCCGTATAGATATCAACATGGACCCCATATAAATAATGCCGCCAAATCTTCAAAGCATGAATCACCGCGGCCAACTCAAGATCATGAGTGGGATAGTTCTTCTCGTGCGGTCTGAGCTGCCGGGAAGCATAGGCTATGACTCGACCGTGCTGCATTAATACACATCCTATCCCAATACTAGAGGCGTCACAATAAACAACATACCCGTCAGATCCCTCTGGAAGAGCCAAAACTGGTGTTGTAATCAATTTCTCGTTCAGCATCTGAAAGCTGCGCTCGCAGGCGTCTGTCCACTGGAATTTTGCTGCTTTCTAAGTAAGCCTCGTTAGTGGTGCTGCAATAGAAGAAAAATCCTCCACGAACCTGCGATAATACCCAGCCAATCCCAGAAAACTGCGCACCTCTGTCGGAGTAGTAGGCCTGGGCCAATTCTGCACAGCCTCAATCTTCTGCGTATCGACCCGAATACCGTCTGCGCCGATAATATGGCCCAAGAATGCCACAGAAGTTAACCAAAATTCACATTTAGAGAATTTAGCATATAACTTCTGCTGACGGAGAACGCCAAGTACCGTCCTCAAATGATCTGAATGCTACTCGGCTGATCACGAGTAAATCAAGATATCATCAATAAACACAATAACAAACATATCCAGAAAAGGCCGAAATACCCGATTCATCAGATCCATAAATACCGCTGGAGCATTAGTCAGCCCGAAAGACATAACTCTGAACTCATAATGCCCGTACCGGGTCCTGAAAGCAGTCTTCGGGATATCTGACTCCCGAACTCGCACCTGGTGATAACCTGAGCGCAGATCTATCTTCGAAAAATATTTAGCACCCTGCAGCTGATCAAACAAGTCATCAATCCGGGGGAGGGGATATTTATTCTTAATAGTCACCTTATTCAGCTGTCGGTAGTCGATACACATCCGCAGTGACCCGTCTTTCTTTCTGACAAACAATACCGGCGCTCCCCAGGGTGATGTGCTGGGTCTGATAAAACCCTTATCCAGCAAATCTTTCAGCTGCTCCTTCAACTCAGCTGGTGCCATCCTGTACGGAGGAATAGATATAGGCTGCGTATCCGGCATCAACTCGATAGTAAAATCAATCTCCCGCTCAGGCGGAAGGCCAGGAAGCTCGTCAGGAAATACATCTGGAAACGCATTGACGACCGGAACAGACTGAAGGGTAGGTATCTCCGCTGCAGTATCGTGCACACGAACCAAATGACAGATATAACCCTTCTGGATCATCTTCTTAGCCTTGAGGTATGAAATAAACTTACCCCTCGGCGATGCTGTGGATCTGAACCACTCTATAACTGGTTCCCCTGGAAACTAGAAATGGACTACCTTTTTCTGGCAGTAAACATTAGCATAACAAGAAGACAACCAGTCCATACCCATAATGACGTCAAATTCAAGCATGTCTAACTCTATCAAATCAGCCTTAGTGCTACGATCATAAATGGTCACAGAACAATCTCTACAGATCTGTCTCGCTATAACAAAATCCCCAACTGGCGTAGCTACCTCAAATGGCTCTATAGGCTCAGACACTATCCCAATCTTACTAGCAACAAGCAGGGAGATATATGATAAAGTAGAGCCAGGGTCAATCAATGCATATACAGATCTGGAGAAAACCAGTAATGTACCTGTGACGACGTTTGGCGAAGCCTCCTGATCCTGGCGGCTGGCCAAAGCATATATGCGGTTCGAGGGATCGCTAGAACCTGAAGCGCCACCGCGGCCTCGACCGCGTCCTGCCGGTGCTGGCATACCTCGCCCTCCAGGGCGTGCAATAGATGGAGCAGAAGAAGAACCGGCGGCTGACCCTGTCGGCTGAGCCACACTACCAGAACCGCTGGCCAACGGACAATCTCTCATAAAATGGCCCTGACCACCGCACGAAAAACAAGTTCCAGTAGCTCGATAACACTCCCCAGAATGAGACCTCCCGCAATGAGCACAACGGGGCCTGGGTGGTCTGGCTTGGCTGGGGCCTCTGGATACCTGTGAACCTGCCGCTCTGGAGCTCTGACCGGCCCCAGACGGTCCCGCACTATCAAATCTCCGGCTGCCTGACTGAGTACTCCGGCCGGACGGAGGTAGCTGTCTGCCTGACTGCTGCTGCTGAGGCTGTCCGCCTCGAGAATCCCCGGAATAACCTGCGGACCTAGCCCTCTTGGGCGGCCTCCTGTCCCGATCTCTACCAGAATGATCAGACCTGTGACGATCCTCCATACCCATCGCATAGGCCTGAAGTCGGGCAATGTCCATATCTATCTGCAATGACACTGCCATGCAGCCGTCGATCAAATACCGATCCAATCCCATGACATATCTGTGCATCCGATCAGACATGTCTGCTACCACGGCCGGTGCGTATCGGGCTAGAGAATCAAACTCAAGATTATACTCGCGCACACTCCGACCCCTCTACTGCAAATGTAAGAATCGGTCGGCCCGTGCCCGCCGCAACTCTGGGGGTAGAAAGTGGCGGGTGAAAGCAGTCACAAACTGGTCCCACGTAGCTGGGGGAGCACCCTCACCCCTGGATAACTCCCAAGTCTCATACTAGTGAGCGGCAACATCTCGAAGCCTATGCGAAGCCAGCTCGACTGACTCGGTCTCTGAAGCCCTGTCCAAGTTCAGTGAGCGCCGCATCCCCCGAATAAAGTCGTGGGGGTCCTCGTCGGGCTTAGACCCGAAAAACTCTGGAGGGCCACATAATAAGAACTCCCGAACTCTCAGGCTGTCCCGCCTGTCATCATCATCATCGTCCCTCCGCCCGCGTCTGCGAGCCTGTCCTGCTACCAGTGTAGTCAGCAACTGTACCATCTCTCTCAGGGTCCTGTCCTCCGCCCCTGGCTGAGGAGCTGGAGTGTGAGGAGTGGGTACTCGGGCCTCTGGAGCTGCTGAAGGTCCTGCTCCAGGCTGTACTAGTGGGGGTGTAGCGGACCCCTCAGAACGAGGCACAACCTCAGGCAAATCATAGACACAAGCTCGGGTAGATCGCTGTGCCTGACTAGTCTCTCCCATCCTCGCTTTGCCCTTCTGGGCCGCCGTTGCCTTCTTCGGAGGCATCACTGCAAACACAATAGCGAGTCAGCTCAAAATCACCCTAACAGCACAGCTCTATCGCACGATCTAAGATTCCAAAGAAAGTAACATCCTAAATGCCCTGTAGCTTCCTGTTTATAGAGGTGGTGCACAACACATCGATAAACAAGACTCTACGAGACACGGCCTGTAGACATTCCGAGGACAAACTGCTCTGATACCACTTTTGTCACGACCCAGCCCCGTGGGCCGCGACTAGCACCCTACCTGGGTACCCAGACCGAATCACATATTCATTATCAAATCCAAACTTATTTCCGAATTTTACGAAATCATATCAAACGTAATTTATATCAAATATGTCTTAAGCGGTCGCACCAAATCAAAATGCCATATCAAATACAAACTGAGTGGCGGAATAGACATCGCCGGTCAAAAGTGCAAACGTAATCATAAGGGCCATTTGGGGCCATCATAATGAACAGACCGCTTTAAGACCAGAAAACGAAATCAAACCAACACATACAGGACCCTCATCCCACATATATGACAACAGACCTCTACGAATTCAAAACAAAGACATATGGCGAGACAGGGCCCCGCCGTACCCAAATAGTCAAATGTACAGAATATATACAAAGCAAAAGGAGTCTGTACCAAAAGTGGACTCCGGATCAAAGAGGACTACTCCGGAACGGCAAAGAGTGAAGCCTACTGTGGAGGATCACCAGTGTCTGTACCTGCGGGCATAAAACGCAGCCCTCGAAGAAAGGGGGTCAGTACGAAATATGTACTGAGTATGTAGAGCACGGAGTACAGAAATATGGATCAAAACCGAAAGCAAACCGAATGACAAAGTGGAGTACAAATCGGTATGTCAAAATCCGTATCAAAATCATATATGTATACATAATGCAAACGAAATCATGCAAACGCTTAGGAACGTGGTCGCCACTCCGACGCTGGCGCCACACACAGCATAACACCAGAAGGTTTCAAATCTCCGTACATCCCCGAACACAACCATAATCATAGGTGAGCGTATCGCATCACGAGCCATATCACAGCATAACTCCAAACGGAACCCGGCCCTATGGTGAAGCCTCGGGAACCGTAACACAGCATACGGCCGAATTATCATAAAGCGCACGAATCAAAACTGGCCCGGGAACCGGTGACCGAAATCATAATAAAGCACGAGCGGAGTCGTGAGCAAACAAATGCAAATCATACTTCAAAATAGTCTTTCAAAACAGAGTAATCCTATAAGTCATTTCATAATACAAAATAATCGAATACTTAGTCGATATAAGGTTTCATTTCACAAGATGTTTCCAAAATAGTACGTATAGCTCAAAACGTAACTTAGCGCATCGTAATATTCAAAACATATCCCGTAGGAGGAAGTTCCAAAATCGAAAGTAGCATGTCAAACTTTATTTACAAAGGTAGCCCAATAAGACAAATAGGGCGTTTCGGGGTAGCGGGCCCACCTCGAGTCAAATTGAGGTGGCGAACATATTTATCGAACGTTTATAGGCCAAAGGTCATACATAATCATTTCTAAGTTACCCGACCACATTTCGATAGGTTTCGGACGAGTGGTGGCATTCTAGCCAAAATAGAGCCCTTAGGCTTCAATTGAATTGAATGAATAGTAACTTTTCTGTGGATCAGGTTTCGAGGAGCAGAAATGCTCCGGAAGTTCTCATATTCGCCTATCATACTAAGATATGCCAAACGAAGGAGTGGGAAGCTTTACATACCTTACAGACGTCGTATGCTCTCCCAAAAGTCATGTCCCGTTTCGTCCGAAATCTGCAAATGGTCAAAGTTACCAATTGAGATTCTTAGGCTTAAAAATGCCTTTAACTTCATTTTTGCCTACCGAAATTTCGGCAGCATTTCCCCTATAAATCTAACATCCCCGAGACTTAGCTCGGCTCAAAATACATCAACAACAACAACCCAAACATCATCAAACAATATAAACCATATTCAAACTTCAAAAGCCTACTTTACTACACAAGTTGGGAATCTTTCATTCAAACTTCAAAATTCCAAATCTATATCCATATTATTGTATTCATTCACTCATTCAAGATTATGCCATCACATTCCAAATGCATTCCAAGCCATACACGAAATTGCCCAAAATCCCTTACTTTCCATAATTCTCCCAAAACACCAAAACTTACAACGAACGTTCTAACTTGCGTCGTTTCATTCCGAATTCATTAACATCAACCATAAATCATATTTAAAGTCCTTAGCATCAAAGATATACAATGATATACGTAAATATACAAAAGGCATACACTTTCCGATAATGTCCGAAATCATTTTCCAACGCCAATTTAATTCATTAATCAATCATTTACGTCCTAAATGTTATAACGACGCCACAAACCAACTAAACAAGATAAAATTCCTATGCCTTTGCACTTCATGAAATTCACGGCTACAACACCAACACACACACACCCACGGCTTTCTATAAGCATCAAAGTTACGGGATTCTCGTCTATTCTCAATCCTTAACATATTCATATAAATTCTCTAACATTAAAGGGGCAAAATTCTTACCTTTTCTTTAAAACCCGACTTGTCGTAAACGTAGTTCTTGTGCCAAACTAATTATACCCCGTTGAAGAGGGTCTTGAGCACTTCACAACTATGTAGAAAGTAAGATTTTTGGATCAACAACAAAGCTTGGGAAATTTTTTTCTCTTCTTTTCTTGCCTTCGGCCGAACCCTTGTTTTGTGGTGTTCTTTGATTTTTTTTGTTCTTGTTCTTGATAATTACCACCCAAGACTTGATATATATCACAATATAGGTCATGTGATAATCACATGACCATTTAAAGTGGGCTTAGACCATGTCATGGCCGGCCACTTCACCTCTTTGGGCCCAAGTTTTTGGTTGTCCAATTCTTGGCCCAATTCACAAAAGTCCCGTTTTGTAATTCCCGAAACTAATTTCCGAAATTCCAAATTTACCCTCGGCCTTCCCCGAGGTCTTGACATTTATGATTCCATAACCAACATAGTCATATTCACTAAAATCAAATTATGTCCTTATAACACACAAGTCGTAATTATTTCTCGATTTCCAATTATACGAAACACGGGACATAACAGTGGTATAAAATACTCACATCATAATCTTTTAATAATTCTAACCACCTCCTCTGCCACAGATTCAACTCCTTCTGTTTGAAAATGTATTGAAGACTCTTGTGATCTGTATAGATATCAACATGCACACCGTACAAGTAATGTCTCCACATCTTTAATGCATGAATAACTGCAGCCAATTCGAGATCATGAGTTGGCTAGTTCTTTTCATGTTTCCGCAGTTGTCTCGAAGCATAAGCGATGACTTTACCGTGCTGCATTAACACACATCCTAACCCAACACCTGAAGTATCACAATATACAACATAGCCATCTGGCCCTTCTGGGAATGTCAAGACTAGAGCTGAAGTAAACCTATCCTTCAACTCTTGGAAGCTGTGTTCACAAGCATCATTCCACTGAAACTTAGCTGACTTCTGGGTTAGCTTCGTCAATCGGGCTAAAATATAGGAAAATCCTTCTACGAACTTTCTATAGTAACCTGCCAATCCCAAAAAATCTACGGGCTTATGTGGGCGTCGTAGGCCTTGGCCAAGTCTTCACAGCTTCAATTTTCTGAGTATCAACTCAAATGCCATCATGTGAAATAACATGGCCCAAAAATGTTACAGAATTCAGCCAAAACTCGCACTTTGAAAATTTTGCATACAATTTTCGAGTTCGAAGAATTCCAAGAACAATACGTAAATGATCTACATGTTCTGATTCTATGCGAGAGTATACAAGAATATCGTCAATAAATACTATTACGAATAAATTCAAGAGAGGCCTGAATACATTATTCATTAAATTCATGAACACTGCTGGAGCATTAGTTAACCCAAACGACATCACCCAGAATTCATAATGGTCGCACCTCATTCTGAAAGTTGTTTTGGGAATATCTTCTTCTTTAATTCTCACTTGGTGATAACCTGACCTCAAGTCTCTTTTGGAAAACCACTTGGCACCCTGTAGTTGATCAAACAAATCATCAATCCTTGGGAGAGGATAGTTGTTCTTTATCATCAACTTATTCAACTACCTATAATCGATGCACATTCGTAGGGAACCATCTTTCTTTCTCACGAATAGGACTGGTGCTCCCCACGGTGATGAACTGGGTCTAATAAACCCCTTCTCAAGCAAATCTTTCAACTGTGCCATTAATTCTTTCAATTCTGCCGGAGCCATTCGGTAAGGAGGAATAAAAATAGGCTTGGTGTCCGGTAACACATCAATGGAAAAATTAATCTCTCTTTCTGGTGGAAGACCTGGAAGTTCATCTGGAAATACGTCCAAAAATTCATTCACTACCGGAACGGATTGGAAAGTTGGCGACCTTGCTTCGGTATCATGAACTCGGACTAAGTGATAAATATAGCCCTTAACTATCATCTTTCTTGCCTTAAGGAAGGAAATAAACCTACCCTTTGGAGATGCTGTATTACCCTTCCATTCAAGTACGAGCTCTCCCGGAAATTGAAATCGAACTACTTTCATCCGGCAATCAACATTAGCATAACATGAGGCCAACCAATCCATACCTATGATCACATCGAAATCTAACGTTTCCAGCTCAACTAAATCAGCTTTAGTCTGGTGGTCGCATATCACAATTACACAATTATTATACACTTGTCTAGCTATCACGGGATCACCAACCGGAGTAGATACCTCAAAGGGTTTAATTGACTCGGGTTTCACCCCAATACGACCAGCAACATACGGAGTAATATAAGATAGGGTAGAACCTGGATCTATCAATGCATACACATCATGGGAAAATACGGATAATATACCTGTAACCACATCCGAAAGGACTCAAGATCCTATCGTCCGGCTAAAGCATACATACAGGGCTGAGTGGCACCTGAAGTAGATGCTCCCCCCTGCCTCTACCTCGACATACTGGAATCTGGGAAGTCTACCCTACCGGGCACACTGAAGAGGAACCAGCTGCTGATCGTGTGGGCTGAACCCCACCTCTACCGTATCTCGAGGGACAATCTCGCATCAAGTGCCTAGTCTGTCCACAAACATAGCAAGCATCTGTGCCTTGGCAACATGGCCCTAAATGTAATTTACCGCACTGACTACATCGAGGCACTGGGGTTCTCCTCTGACTATGATCACCCCCAAACGGAGAACCTGAAGCTCTCGAACTCTGACCCTGTCCTGAAGGAAAGGAGCGATCAAATCTCCTACCTGCAAATCGTGGAGGCGCACTAGTCACCGATTGGCCCGAGTGTCTAGAATATGCCTGCATTGATCCCCCTCTATAATAACTTCTAGCCCCCATAGATCTGGTCCTCTTTCTTTGCCTTCTATCAGTATCACGATCACCCCTTTGTGGATGTTGTTATCCTTCTAAATTCTGGGCATGGGCTTGAATGCGGGAAATATCCATCCCATCTTGCAACGAAGCCGTCAAACAATCCAAGAATAAATGCGGCCCTAATCCACTCACGAATCTGGGCACCCTATCCCCCATGTCAGCCACCATAGTCGGGGCATATCTAGACAATGAATTAAACTGAAGGCTATACTCCCGGGCACTCATATTTTCTTGTTTGAAATTTAAAAATCTATCCGCTCTAGCTCGGCGGACCTCGGGTGGCAAGTAGTGGCGGATGAAGGCATCTACAAATTCTTGCCAAACGAGAGGAGGTGCATTCTCTTTTCTTGATGATAGCCAATTATTGTACCATAATATCGCCACATCTCGGAGTCTATAGGATGCCAACTCCACATATTCAGTTTTGGAGGCATGAATAATCTTCAACGTTCTCAACATTTCATCAATAAAATTTTGCGGGTGTTCATTCGGCTTTGACCCGAAAAACTCTGGAGGATTGAAACTCATGAAATAACGGGCCCTAGTACTAGCCGCCCGATCACTTGGACCCACATTCTGCCGCTGTGCCTGGGCAGCAACTAACTGCGTCAATAAATGAATAGCCTCAGTCACTTGTTGACCCGAGCAGCCGGCGGAGGAACTGGAGGCATAGGAGCTGGAACTGAAGCTCCTTCTTGTTCTTCTACATTGGGCGGGGTGGAAGAAGTATTAGATGGATTCATTGGCGGCTCTCTTTCTACCTGTCTTTTCATCGTAGTCTTTCCCTTTTGGGCAGCTGTAGCTTTTCCTTTAGGCGGCATTTCTGAAATCATGGCACACTATTAGGAAGGAGAAAATCTTATAACACAGCTCTATCGCACGATCTCTTAAGATGAAAGATGGTCATTTTTCCTAAATGCCCTGTAGCCTCCTGTTTATTAGTGTGGCGTGCAACACACCATAAACAAGACTCTACTAGACACGGCTCGTACACACTCCCTAGGACTGAACTGCTCTAATGCCACTTTTGTCACGACCCGATTAGTGGCCATGACGGGTAACCGGGGGCTAACCACCGAGCACCGCTCATACCATTACCCATCGTACTCGTCCAATGTTTATTCATTAATTTTATACTCAAATCATAGGAAGGCCATTTTTATTTGGAAACATAATTACTTTTATATACATAAGCCCTTCGACTATCAAAATGATATATATACAATAAGGACATTGTGAGACCATACTACCCACACATGCGTATCTACGAGCCTCTACTAGAGTACTAGACATATGAACGGGACAGGACCCCGGCATGCCCAAAATACATATACATATATATATACACACAAAATAATAAGTCAATGGCACCTTCGGAACAATAGAGTGCTCTCAAGTCTGCTAGTAGCTCCAACGAGTCTGGATCACCTCCCTGTCTACCTGTGGGCATGAACACAACGTCCAAAGAAAACGGACGTCAGTGCGAACATTGTACTGAGTATGTAAGGCATGAATGAAATGAACATAATAATAGAGAAATCATAAGTCATAAAATGAAGATATAACCTGCGTAACTTTTTAAAGGTGGATACATTTCATACATATATCATATATACAAACATAGTGCATGCATCATCATAGCACATACATCATCGTATCATATAAATCATCATCGTTAACCCACGTTCAAGTAACCATCTTATGCCCCCCACAAGTGGTGTCATGCCCGGCCCTTTAGGCTCGGTGTAAACATAGCATCCCGCCTTAGCGGTGACATGCCCGGCCATTTAGGCACGGTGGAATCGTATGCAGCCCGCCTTCGTGGTGACATGCCCGGCCAACTAGGCGCGGTGGAATCGTATTGTCATATAGTTAACATAACTTATCATTATTACACCTCCCATAGGCATATCATAATCTTATCATAACTTAACATCATCATACATTCATCATTAATCTTACATTAAAACTTGAAGGTAACCATGGCTGTGTCGGGGTGACATGAGGTCGTGAACCCCTGACTACGTTATGGAGTGATCATAATAGTCATGTCTCACCTTGGAGGGACAAGCATTTTAAGGTGAGTGTACGCAAGGAAACTTATCAATGGAACTATGCTTAGCATCATTAGCTTCATGCACATCTTATATTACTCTAGGATTCTTCATACTTAAATTCATCATCATCATTAATATGCTCGTATCGTATCTCCTTTCCTTATCATGTGCGTAAGTAGCTTTTTATAGTCATGGACTCATAATTTCCGTTATTTAGGAAGGTTATGGAAAATTTAGTGTTATACCCAGCGTTTTCAGAGCATGAGCGTGACACGTGCTTCCTCAAAAAAATTGACAATCATGTTGTTGCTACATAATTTAAACTCACGTTGATAGTATTATATCTCGTATTTTTGTACATCGGATTATTCGTAAGCCGAGGTGGGGTCCACATGTCGAATTTTTTTAGGGACATGTGACAAGTTATATGAATCACATATGTGAAGTTAAACACAACTCAAGAAGGACCCTCGAGCCAAATCAAAGTGGAAGCCCTCCAAAAAAATAATTTTAAGTTACGTTTTTGGGTGATCTGACTTCGGGAGGCCATAACCTCATCGGTATTTGGGAATTTTGGAAAACTCCCAGAATTAAAGTTGTAGATAATTGAATTATCTTTCCAAACATAGGTTGTGGGTCCATAGTTGATGTCGGGATAATGAGATACGGACGTTTTAAGGCAGAAAGGTCAGTGGGCTAGGCCCAATTCGGGCCCAACCGGGTTAGGCCCATGACCCATGCCTATTTAAGTGACATTTCAGCCCTTTCTCCTCATTTTTCAGACCAATAACACCAGAAAATTCTGGAAAGTGAGAGAGAAGAGCCTTGGAGAGAAGAAAAACCAATTTTGACCAAAATCTGAGCCTCGAATCCCGAAGCCCATGAAGAGAAATATGTTGTACGCTGCGTTGTCTTCAATTTGAGCTAAAAATCAACCAAGGAGAAGAGTTATAACGTGGTGGCCCCATGCTTAAGGTATGAATAAGGTTCCTTTTCATTGTTAACGAGTTTATTCAGAGTTTTAACGGATTAGAACGGAGGGAATAGCCTGACAAATTCGTTTGTTGGTGCTGTGAGTTATGGAACGAGATTTGAAGAAAACTTTGGATGAAAATAAATGTATTTAACTTGTAAAAGGTGGAGGATGTGGTTATTGATGTTGTTAGTGTTAATTTCAGTTTCTTTATGGAAATAACATTATTAAATAGTTATATCGCAAATTTGGTTGGTTGAGAAATTTAGAAAACAGTGCACGGGAAGTTTTATGGCATACGTCGGTATTGGAAATGATGTTAATACTATTGGTATTGTTGTTGATGTTGTTGGTTGTCGAATTGGAATTTCGGGCTAGGCATATAAACAGGGGAAATGCTGCCCGAATTTCGGCAGAATTTAAAAGGGTTTTAATTAAAGTTTCGAGACGAATGTACGACGATGATCCTAATGATATTATGAACGATTCCATATGTAGAGTACGAGGCTACGAATAATTCTTACGCGAGTTGCAAGACGGAAAGTAAGTTGAAAGTCGAGAATCATCTTCCAGGTATGTAAGGCTTACCATTTCTTTCTTTTGGCATGTCCTAGAGCCAAATAAGGTATGATATGCACCTTGGGGTAACTCTATTCTTTAATCCGAGCTTGTTTACGATTCTTATTCACTTCTCGTCATGAGCATGCTTGTTATAGTCGAGTTTATTGTGTGATTAATTAACGAATAAGCATAAAGAGTTTCTGTTCCTAAAAAGGATTTTAAGTATTAATGTCCCTAAATTTCATAGACGGTCTCAGATTGCTTTGGAACGTTCGTAGAGGTTTCTGTCCTAAAATGTCCATAACATTCTTATACTAACTCGGATTGACTCGAAACGTGTTTGTGATCCTTCAAGTGTCGGCTAGCGTACCTATCTATTGAGTCTTAAAAATTGATTTATGTGCATACAGTTTCTCACTACTCTGCTCGTGCATGCCTCAATGTATCTTTCACCGAGTCCCGGGCCAGGATCTGTTATCGTGCGCCTTCCACTGCATTGTTCACCGCATCCCTTATTAGAGGGCCGGGATCTGTTATATGTATATATGTATATGATGATATGATGATATGGGGGTGGCGGCAAGGATGGCATGTGATGATCCTATTCACCGCGTCCCTCACTAGAGGGTCGGGATATGTTATATGCATATATGATATATGATGTTGACATGCATGATTTGTGTTTTAAAAGTAAGCATTTTGGTATTCTAAATAGTGTACTTACTTTCTGTACTTTTTATTCTGTTTGTGGTTCTGTTGTTGTATTTCATGCCTTACATGCTCAGTACATATTCCGTACTGACCCCCTTTCTTCGGGGGCTGCATTTCATGCCACGCAGGTGCATACAGATGAGTAGAAGACATTGCTAAAAGACGTTCCAACGGGATTGGCGAGCTCCATTTCCTTCCGGAGTGTTGCCGAGTCTGAGTATATATGTTATGATTCCTGATTGATTTTAGAGACTGTCACGACCCAACTAGCGGCCGCGACGGGTACCCGGGGCTGACCGCCGAGCACCGCTTGCTATATTACTCGTCTCACTCGATTAATGCCCTTTTTATCATATTTGTACTGAAAGCATGGAAAAATCTTAACTTATAAGAAAACATACATACTTTTATATATACAAGGATCTTTAGTATATCAAAATAAGAAGTGCACATATACATGCAGACTGTGAGACCATACTACCCACACTGCGCATCTACGAGCCTCTACTGACATACTATACAATGGACGGAACAAGACTCCGTCATGCCCAATATATATATATACATATATGCCCAAAAGAGAGATCATAAGCACCTCCAAACGATGGAGTGCTCTCAACAGCTGACAGATCCTAAGTGTCTGGATCAAGCTCGCCTCCTTGCCTACCTGTGGGCATGAACACAGCGTCTAAGGAAAAGGACATCCGTACGAATATTGTACTGAGTAGGAGAGGCATAAACAGTGAAGAAGAGCTACAACAATATAGTGATAGCATCAATAAGAACATCTGAATCTGAATAAATATCATAAGAGAAGTAATGCATGCTATCTTACTCGTATTTATCATAATATCATAAATGCATGACATGCAAGCTGCCCGTCCATGTCATAACGGTGTGATAATCAATAATCTGAGCCTGCGTCCAGGCCTCCCGCGTCCGGGGTACCATCTCATGCCGCCCACTAGTGGTGTCTGCCCACGCCCGAAGGCCGTGGTCTATCCGTATAGCTGCCCGCCGTAGCGGTGACTGCCCGGCCAAATAGGCGCGGTGTGATGCAATTATGACATGCTCTTTATAAAATACATATAATAATAAGTTCGTCAAAATATGTTTATCTTAACATGATGCATGCATAGGCTCAAGATTATCTATACTCTACCAGGGTGACGTAAGGTCGTGATCTCCCAATTTCATTATGGAGCAATTATCGACATTCTGCCTCACCTTGAAGGGATTAGTACATAAGGTGAGTGTAAGCAATAAAGGACATCATAGTCAATATGGTATCATCATATCATTTTTCTCATCTTATGTAGACATGTAAGAATATAGGCTTAAGCTTCTCGGGATACATGAACTTATGAAGAGGAGAGGGACTCATACTATAAGATTAATGCCATTAGAAAGAAAGGACTAGCCTCACATACCTGGTCATTCAGCTATGCTATCGCTCACTTGTCTTCCTTCGAAGTTACGTTGTTACCTTCACGAGAGAATCGTATTAACATTAGTTAATCCATCCTAAGAAAGCGTCGTTATTCCTAGAGAAAACTAGGCGGCATTTCCTTTGTTTCTACTACTTTTTCCCCGTTCTATTTCAACTCCTAATCATATACAACCACACTCATGATATTGCAAGAAACAACCATCATTTATATACCTTAAGCAAAATCCACAATTTTTCTCCAATTTCCCTACATTTTATGGTTTTTGCTTATCATCATAATTTTACTCACTTCACACTTATTCCATGGTCTATACGTCATTTACAACGTATTTATAATCATTGCATATTAACTTCCATGGTTCTATTCATCTATCATTCCATAGTGACACTATTCACTCAGTAATGGTACACTCCCTCTGTCTTACTACAATTCAAGTGTCATAGTCTTCCAATACCGTAAACAACGTGATAAAGTCATGAAACTTACCTTAGATGATAGTTGAACAAGACTTGAGTTGCAATACTTCACTTAGACAAAACCCTAGTTCCACCTTCTTGGGAATTTCTTGACTAAGATGATCCTTTGATGTGTTCTTACACTTGATTTCATGAATTTAGTGTTGTTGATCTTGATGTTTCTTTGGTTATCTTGGATGAAGTGTTGTGACGAATGTTCTAGAGTGCTCTTGAATGGTGTAGGTGAGAAATGAGAAAATATGAGGTTTAGGTCCCTTTAATAATTCAAAATCTGGTCTTTAATGAATATTTGACGGGATGAACAGTGGTCGTAAACCACAGTTTACGGACCGTATACTGGTTTACTGTCTGTCCTCCATGGTCGTGTTTAAGCATCTCAGAAGCATAAAGTTTGGTTGAGGGTCAAGGCAATTTACGACTGAGGTTTACGGTTCGTAAACCAGTTTACGGGACGTCCTCCAAGTCGTTTTTAACCATTTCAACAGCGACAGAAAGTTGAAGTTTGGAGAGCTGGAGGACGATGGTGGTTTACGGTCCGTAAATCACTTTACGGTCCGTAAATCACTTTACGGGCCGTGAACCACTTTACGACCACTGGGCTGCATGAATTTCTACAACTTTCCCATTTCCAACAATTCATGAAATATCACCGCTTACTTAATAAAACACCACACACTCATCCCCTTTGTTGTTATGTTCGTTGTACATGCATGGGGACTTTTTCGGGGTGTAACAGAGACTTTGCAGACAGAGTCACGTATGTGGGTCATCAGTCTTGTAAGCGGCTCTGCAAGCTGATGTATCATTTTGCATTATGTTACAAGTTTCATATGATTACAGATTTTTCATAATCTGAGAACGATGAAAAGAATGATTCTGCAAGCCCTTATTATGTATTTCACTTTTATTTGATTTAAGAGTCCAAAGAGATTATGTGTGTAGTAAGAGTCAACGGGTTCGCTCGGCCCTAAGTAAGGGTCGGGTGCCCATCAAACCCTAGCGAGGTTAGGGTGTGACAAAGTGGTATCAGAGCAAGTCGTCCTAGGGGTTATCTGCAAAGTCGTGTCCAGTAGAGTCCTGTTTATGGGTGTGAAGCCGGCCACATTTATAAACAGGAGGCTGCAGGGCATCTAGGGATTGTTGACCTTCCTTCTATCTTAGATCGTGCGATAGAGCCAAGTCATAGGAAATGAGATTCCTGGCACTAACCTTTGATCTCAGTAGGAGCACAATATCGACGGAAGAGGGTGAGTGACGATACGGGAAGTCACAGAGGTGAGTTTTGATATTTTTGTTCTTTTATCTGGAATTGGAAGCTCTGGATGGCTGGAATGTGTCATATAATTGTATGCCCTGTGAGGCATTGTTGGTATTTGCTGCATGCAGATTTTGAATAGTAAGGATTGTAAAGAAGACTCTACCAGAAATCTTTCAAAAATCAGGTCATTTAGTTTGGTACACCTAACAGGAAGAAGAGTGAAAAGGAAATACCATAAACAGACGATAAGTGGGATGCGTTGTTTCAGAAGGGTTATGGACTTGGCTTGGCAGGAAGAATAATTGCGAGAAAGACGATTAGCAGTCCGAAGGATTAAAATGGATAACATTCGAGGTTTAGTAGGAGCAAGGTCTGTTGGAGGATTCAGGTAAAGTCGACAATCAGTTTTGCCGTAGATTATTATATAAGAGTGGCGAGCGGAAGTCCAAAAAGGTTGATAATCGAGTATTTATAAGTAACGGCGATGAAGGTGTGTTCACTACCATCGAGAATCTAGGAATCCAGGACGAAAGGTAGTCATATACACAGGTGACAGGTGAATATTGGAAATTGAAAAGGCTAAAATAGAAATTGTAAAGGAGAAAGACGTGTTACGAGAATGTCTCGGAAACTGTAAGACTTCGACTTGCTCCAGACCATGTAATGAAGGTCATGCGATGAGGTGGATGCGATTATATCAGCACTAATGCACTGGATTTCATCGAAGTTTCAAGGTTAAGCGTGCTAAGGTGAGAGAAATCTTAGGATGGGTGACCTCCTGGGAAGTGTGCGAGAAATCCTATAAATCCAGACATGAGAGACAAATGAGAAGCTAGAGTATCCTAAAGGAAGATAGAGTATGCGGAGTGGTTAGAAACCTTAAGGAGGTCGCGTAGGACGAGGCGGACTAGATCGGTGAAGAGAAGGAAGGTGCATCACGGCTCTAGAACTAGGATGAGTTTGAATAGCATTTGGAAATATTTTATAGACAAGATGGTAGTAATTATATATACATATATATGAATGCGTATGATATCCCATATGTGATTGTATCAATGGGTATGGGTACCCCAGCAACCGGGGTAGTGGTATATTGAAGGCATTAATCGAACAGGGTAACAGAGTTCAAGGGACAAAACAAAAGATATGGTACAAGTGTTACAAGGTAAGCTGATGCTGTTTCCACTACTGGTTAAGATTGGAAAGTCCTAATACAATGATATTCAGAAAAGAAAGAAAGTGAGTAAATGGAAGGCAAGGAGATCAAAATGTCGAAAAGAGTGAAAAGTAAGAAACATGATTGAGCAAAGCCTCCAAAAGAAGCGACGGGCAAAGCACGCGACTATTTGGGTAAAAGAATTCAAAGGTAGGCATGTGAAAGGGATAGAGTATGGTAATATGGAACAAAAGAGGAATGTGTGAGGTTCGAGAACCAATTTCAATAAGTGGGGCTAAAGGAATAATGATTATGACAAGGGATGTGAAGCAAGAAAAAGAATGATTAAGCCTTGTGATGATGATAGAAGATTTCGGCCCTTGAAAAGTATATAGAGGAATAAATGTTTAGCCATATTAATGTGGTTGCCTCGGACATGGAAGAGCTTTCCTGAAAGAATGACTTAAGAATAGAACGGATCTGCGCATTTGAAGGAATGTTTTACGAACTTTAGAGCCGATGCCACAAATAACAAGAGAAGAAAAAGTGTTCGAGGAGGAAGAAACCCAATGAGGGTTAAGGATGAAAGTAGGAGAGGTATACTAACGGGTTAGTCGAAGGGAGAGGAGAATATTTGGGAGCAAAATAATTGGAAATCTTTAACCATAAGAGTAAAAAGGATACCTTAACGAGTTAGCGGTAGGAACCCGATTACGTATCGAGGAGAGAACAAGGATGGTGGGTCGACACTGTTGATTGGGAAATTAATAGTATGGAATGAGAATTCATGTGAGGTCTAAGAGATTCGATTTTAGAGGAAATGGAATGATATGCAAGGAATGTGCAGGGGAGACCGCTCGATCATAGCATCATAAATATAGTTAAAGGTTCGATGAGCAAGGATAGAGAGAGTGTAAACTGTAAGGATTCTATGCTAAGAGCAAAAGTAGCAGGGCGCTCGAGACAACATGGATGCACGGCTGCAACACAAACGCGTAGTTAAAAAGAAATTACGAGTAAGTGAGCTAAATGGGCGAAAGGACTAATAGAGGATGGAAGAGTATGGAAATGTTGACAAAGTGATGACATAGACATAATATGAAAGAAAAACTTAGGGTAAGAAGTTTTCGATATGTTATGCACAGAGTTGGAAAGAAAGACGAGGAGTAAGGTATAATCGAAGACTCCATAAAAGGACATAGTGAATCTCGACGTCCCCGTGAACTTGTGAGTCCAGGACACCGTTAGACACAAAAGACAGAGAGATGGAAAGACGAAAAAGAAGGCATCGGAATTGGATACCCTTATAAGTATTCTAGTTAAATACGAGAGTGCAAGTAGCAAGAAGATAAACAGGCCAGACTATACGATGACGGAACCCCAGCCTTAAGAAGAAAATGAAGGGTGGTAGGTAATTATCATAGACGAGGATACTCGAGGATTGTTGGCATATAAGGAGCCCCTTAAAAAGGGCAGGGGGGGGGGGAGAACATGTTATATTAGACTTAAAAGGAATCGCAACGTTTTCAGGCTCCAAAGGAGGAAAATTTATTAGCTCAGGGCCAGAGTGTTTCCCATAAAGGATATCCAGGTAATAGAAGAGCTGTCCTACGAGGAACAAATTATGGTTATACTGGATCATAAGGTGAGAAGATTAAGTACCAAAGGCGTGGCTTCTGTTAAGGTGTCGTGGCGAAACAATAACAGAGAAGAGATGGCCTGGGAAGGACAAGGATAATGAGTTGGCGCAGTGGATTAGAAAACCCATGACACGGAATGAGGACTCATGTAAAGACCGAGGAGTTCGATTATAAAGAAAATAGGGTGAAAGATAAGGAATGGGCATGAAGAAAAGGACAACTATAAGAGGCACCCTCCCGAAGCATTATAACACCCCATGAGGCCAGTTGAACATTCGAGGACGAATGTTTTTAAAGGGGGGGGGGGGAGGATGTTATACCCCGTGTTTTCAGAGCATGAGCGTGACACGTGCTTCCTCGTAAAAATTGACAATCATGTTGTTGCTACATAATTTAAACTCATGTTGATAGTATTATATCCCGTATTTTTGTACGTCGGTTTATTCGTAAGCTGAGGTGGGGTCCACACGTCGAGATTTTTTTAGGGACATGTGACAAGTTATATGAATCACATATGTGAAGTTAAACATAACTCAAGAAGGACCCTTGAGCCAAATCAAAGGGGAAGCCCTCCAAACAAATAATTTTAAGTTACGTTTTTGGGTGATCTGACTTCGGGAGGCCATAACCTCACCGGTATTTGGGAATTTTGGAAAACTCCCAGAATGAAAGTTGTAGATAATTGAATTATCTTTCCAAACATAGGTTGTGGGTCCATAGTGGACGTCGGGATAATGAGATACGGACGTTTTAAGGCAGAAAGGTCAGTGGGCTAGGCCCAATCCGGCCCAACCGGGTTAGGCCCATGACCCATGTCTATTTAAGTGACATTTCAGCCCTTTCTCCTCATTTTTCAGACCAAGAACACCAGAAAATTCTGGAAAGAGAGAGAGAGAAGAGCCTTGGAGAGAAGAAAAACCAATTTTGACCAAAATCGGAGCCCCGAATCCCGAAGTCCATGAAGAGAAAAGTGTTGTACGCTGCGTTGTCTTCAATTTGAGCTAAAAATCAACCAAGGAGAAGAGTGATAACGTGGTGGCTGCATGCTTAAGGTATGAATAAGGTTCCTTTTCATTGGAAACAAGTTTATTCAGAGTTTTAACGGATTAGAACGGAGGGAATAGCCTGATAAATTCGTTTGTTGGTGCTGTGAGTTATGGAACGAGATTTGAAGAAAACTTTGGATGAAAATAAATGTATTTAACTTGTAAAATGTGGAGGATGTGGTTATTGATGTTGTTAGTGTTAATTTCAGCTTCTTTATGGAAATAAAATTATTAAATAGTTATATCGCAAATTTGGTTGGTTGAGAAATTTAGAAAACAGTGCGCGGGCTGTTTTATGGCATACGTCGGTATTGGAAATGATGTTAATACTATTGGTATTGTTGTTGATGTTGTTGGTTGTTGAATTGGAATTTCGGGATAGGCATATAAACAGGGGAAATGCTGCCCGAATTTCGACAGAATTTAAAAGGGTTTTAATTAAAGTTTCGAGACGAACGTACGACGATGATCCTAATGATATTATGAACGATTCCATATGTAGAGTGCGAGGCTACGAATAATTCTTACGCGAGTTGCAAGACGGGAAGTAAGTTGAAAGTCGAGAATCATCTTCCAGGTATGTAAGGCTTACCATTTCTTTCTTTTGGCATGTCCAAGAGCCAAATAAGGTATGATATGCACCTTGGGGTAACTCTATTCTTTAATCCGAGCTTGTTTACGATTCTTATTCACTTCTCGTCATGAGCATGCTTATTATAGTCGAGTTTATTGTGTGATTATTTAACGAATAAGCATAAAGAGTTTCTGTTCCTAAAAAGGTTCTGTAAGTATTAATGTCCCTAACTTTCGTAGACGGTCTCAGATAGCTTTGGAACGTTCATAGAGGTTTCTGTCCTAAAATGTCCATAACTTTCTTATACTAACTCGGATTGACTCGAAACGTGTTTGTGATCCTTGAAGTGTCGGCTAGCGTACCTATCTATCGAGTCTTAAAAATTGATTTATGTGCATACAGTTTCTCACTACTCTGCTCGTGCATGCCTCAATGTATCTTTCACTGAGTCCCGGGCCAGGATCTGTTATCGTGCGCCTTCCACTGCATTGTTCACCGCGTCCCTCATTAAAGGGTCGCGATCTGTTATATGTATATATGTATCTGATGATTTGATGATATGGGGGTGGCGGCCAGGATGGCATGTGATGATCCTATTCACCGCGTCCCTCACTAGAGGGCCGGGATCTGTTATATGCATATATGATATATGATGTTGACATGCATGATTTGTGTTTTAAAAGTAAGCATTTTGGTATTCTGAATAGTGTACTTACTTTCTGTACTTTTTATTCTGTTTGTGGTTCTGTTGCTGTATTTCATGCCTTACATGCTCAGTACATATTCCGTACTGACCCCCTTTCTTCGGGGGCTGCGTTTCATGCCACGCAGGTGCATACAGATGAGTAGAAGACATTGCTAGAAGACGTTCCAGCGGGATTGGCGAGCTCCATTTCCTTCCGGAGTGTTGCCGAGTCTGAGTATATATGTTATGATTCTTGATTGATATTAGAGACTTTGTAGACAGAGTCACGTATGTGGGTCGTCAGTCTTGTAAGCGGCTCTGCAAGCCGATGTATCATTTTGCATTATGTTACAAGTTTCATATGATTATAGATTTTTCATAATCTGAGAATGATGAAAAGAATGATTCTGCAAGCCCTTATTATGTATTTCACTTTTATTTGATTTAAGAGTCCAAAGCGATTATGTGTATAGTAAGAGTCAGCGGGTTCGCTCGGCCCTTAGTAAGGGTCGGGTTCCCATCACACCCTAGCGAGGTTAGGGTGTGACATTTAGGAAGACTCATGCCTTAGAAGGAAAGGATTAGCCTTAAATACCTTTTTGTTTAGCTACTCTATCACTTGAACGTTCCTCTCCAATATTCACATTTCTACCTTCAAGAGAGTTCATACTCATATTAGACAATCGATAACATAAGCATGTTTGAACTAAAGTTAGAGAAAATGGAGCAGCATCTCCTTTGTTTCTACTACTTTCTCCATATCATATATCAACTCCCAAACGTCAATAATAACATTCATAATATCATCATCAATAACTTCTATCAAATTCATCATTATCCAATCCCTACAATTTCCTCTCAAGGTCATCCATAATCATGTTCATAATACAACATTACATTCATTCCCATCTAATGTTTCTATCATGCTCTTATCATCATTCATGACGTAATTACAATCACAACATATCAATATTCATGATTCACTCCAAACTACTACTAAAAAATGACACTATTCTTACATTCATAACCCATTTTCTATCTCCTTCTACAATCCAAGTGTTTGAACTTTTCAATACCTTAACCAACATGAAGATACCATAAACCTTACCTTAGATAGTGTAGGAATAAGCCTTGGGTTGAAATATTTCTCTTGCACCAAAACCCTAGTTCACTTCCATTGATATTCCTTGGCTTGGATGAACTTTAATGTATTTCTTACACTTAGTTTTGTTGGTTTGATGAAATTAATCATGAATTTCTCTTGGATTCTTGTATATGAGGAGTATGGAAGGTTCTAGTGAATTCTTGAGTTGTGGAGAAGAAATGGGAATAAAATAAATGAACTTGGGGTACTCTTATTTAAAACATAAAATTTGTCCCGACGAAATTATACAGACACTTATACGGTCCGTATAAATTTATACTTTCCGTATAAGTGACCGTAAAATCACCCCAATCAACAACTCATTATGTGACCATTATACGGCACATTATACGGTCCGTTTAATTTTATATGGTCCGTATAAGTGACCTTATAATCTCATCAGTGAGGGATCTTTACTGTGACGATTCTACGGACCATTATACGGATCGTATAATGTTATACGAACCCTATAATTGGTCGTATAATCTGTCTCTTCTCCGATTTTGTTCTCGTCACTTCGTTTGATCTCAACTCCTTATGGAACCTTCTTGGTACTTGTTTAACACCTCGTTAACAATCAAAGGGACATTATAACTCTTCTCCAAAACATCATTAAGCCATCATTAATTCGATACTCGTAAATTCTGCCCGACACACAACATATACCTTGCTTTCCTTAACAACTTCCGTCTCCTACCTCATATGTCTTGGAAATCTCGTTTAGATTCATCAAATGTTATTTCTTGCTTATTAAAACCTCGTACACATCATGCCCTTTGTTAATCTATTCACTGTACGTTAACGGGAAAATTTTGGGGTGTAACACTGGACATTTCACCACGAAGGCGGGCTGCTTATGATTCCACCGCGCCTAGAAGGCCAGACGTGATCACCACTAGTGGGTGGTGTATGATGATTACCCGGACGCGGGTTAACGACGAGGGTGTATGCGATATGATAAACGTGATATGATGATATATGTGATTTCATGATATATGTGATATGATTAAAATGCTCACTCTTAAAAGTCAAGCAAGTTATACCTATTCTTCACCTTATGTCTTATGATTTCTCTATTATGTTCATTTCATTCATGCCTTACATATTCAGTACAATGTTCGTACTGACATCCCTTTTCTTTGGACGTTGTGTTCATGCCCATAGGTAGACAGGGAGGTGATCTAGACTCGTAGGAGCTATTAGCAGGCCTTGAGAGCACTCCATTGTTCCGGAGGTGCCATTGATTTATTCTTATATGTATATATGTTTTGGGCACGACGGGGTCCTATCCCGTTCATATGTCTAGTACTCTAGCAGAGACTCGTAGATGCGCATGTGTGAGTAGTATGGTCTCACGATTTCCCATTGTATATATATGTATTATTTTGATAGCCAAAGGGTTTATGTATATAAAGGTAATTATGTTTCCAATGAAAATGGTTTTCCTACGATTATAAACATGAGAATAATGAATGAATGTAGGATGAGTAATAGAATGAGTTATGCTCGGTGGTTAGCTTCGGGTACCCGTCATGGCCCCTAGCCAGGTCATGACAAGTGTAGACCTTTGAGACTTCCACTTCTCATGTTCTACTAGAAGGGTGGAACGAGCCTCGGTAGCCTCAATTTCTTTGTGGGATTCCTCTAGGTCGGCTTGAGCTTTCTTTAATTTTTTTCCTCCAGTTCGGACTTTATATCACTCAGAGCGACCCGAACCACGTTGGAAGCTGCCAACTCTGCCTGAAGTGCATCATTGGCTCGGATAGAGTCCTCGAGCTCACTCTTGAGTTCGTCACAGATTTAGGCTCGAGTCTCGGCCTTTTCTTCCACAAACTTTAACCTGTCTTTCTCTTTGGCCCTCTGGACTTTGAGCTTCCTGAACTTTTCCTCTGTTTTTGCAGCCTCGCCTTTAAACAAATCAAGGCTTCCCTCAATTGGGTGATATGGCTTCAAACTCACCCAGCTTGGTGGCATATTCAGAGTTCCCTCGGGTGAGATGTTTATTGTCCTCTTCCAGTACTTTATTGCCGAGCTCAATTTTTAACCGAAGGTTCTCCTTCTTGGCTTCTTTGAGCTCGGCTTGGAGAGGTGGAGGAGCAACGAATTGACACAGTTGATCTTCTTTTTGTCGCAGAAGAAGTTTGAACTTCTCCGTCTCTCATCCTTGGGCATCTAACTGGGCCAGTAAGTCATCTATCTCGTGCTGAGCTCGGAGGAAACCTTCGTTCAGAAGCACGACACTCTGCAAGAATAAAATAATTAAGGTTAGAGATCAACAAATAGTGAAAGTTACACCAGATAAGTTTAAACATATTGGAAGAGGGAAAAAATGTTTACTCGGATACCGGCATGCATACCCTCATTTAAAAGGCACTACCATGAGTCCATACATCTTCTCTTTGTCGGAATCTAATACGAGAGGTCTTAGATAACTGGCCACCCCACGAGGCGAGATAAAAACTGCAATCTTTAGGAACGGTGACTACGGTCGACCTGATCCTCTTCAGCTCTGCACTTGGAGGCGGAAAGACATCTACAAGTCTAGATCTCGAACCTGACTCATTAGATTGGCTAGGCCTCCTCATTGCTCGTGAAATAGATAGATGGCCAAACCCCGAGGCTTCTACACTTGTAGGATGAATGTTGGCAAACATGTCATCAAGATTCTCCTATTTCGAAAATAGAGCAGGAGGAGGAGGTGAAGTTGTTTCGGCCCTTGATGGTATCTCGGCTGTCGTAATTATTTTGGCCCTGTGAGGCGTTTCATCTGTTGTTGTCGTCTCGACCCTTCTAGCCCTTTTCACCAACCTCGGGTGAAGTGTCACATGTAATGTCAATAAAATCAACGGACCTTAGTGGAATCGGGGTTTGAATATATTCGGCTATTGGTGGGAAAGGAACCTCAGCCTCCCTCAATTTGACTAGGCTCGGCAAATCAGCCGCGGTACTCACCTCCGGAACCTCCACCGAAACTATCTCGGCCCCAGTAGCAGCAGCAATAGAAGGCCTCGATACAACATTTGCAATCCAAATATCATCCGTGGGCTCATCCCTCATCCCTCTGGCCTCGAGCATCGGATGAACTAGCGGCATCCTTCGAGCTTTCCTTTCTTTTTTGAACCTTGGATTTGGGTTTTTTCATTTTCTTTTTAGCCTCGACAATGAGCCGTGTTGATCTTAACATATCAAAATTGGAAGTTGGTGTGGTGGCCTCATCCACTGGTGCGGGTCATGGGGTCATATTTCCTTAGCCCAAACCTGAATATCAAAGGGTTAAATCCGAGTAAAGTTGAACGAAAGACAATCATAAGAACTAAGGGAAGAAAAAGATACCGTGATTTTGTGCTGACCATTGGTCACTAGATAGATCTCTCCATGTCCACTCTTTATACTGGTGTTGGCCTATAATTTTTTTCAATCCACCTAGTGATCCCGGGAATGGCATCCGGAAGCCATGCATCAGCTGAAACATTGGGAAATGTTAGAAGAAATACTTAAAGGCGCGTTAAAAGAAGAAAGGCCCCATAAAACATACGTTTGTCATTCCACCTTTCGGGGAAAGGCATGTAATCCGCTGGTTTGATGCCCCTGGTCTTAACCTAGACTAAGCGCTCGTACCAGCCCCGATCCTTGTTCTCATCGACAAAGGAAAGAATGGGGTTCCTTCCTCATTTGGAGAATTTTATAACACCGCCACAGAAGATCCTCGGGTAATATAAGCGCATCAGATGGTACAAGGTGTAGTTGATTTTGGCATTATCAGCAAATAGACAGAGCCACGCCACAATCCTCCAAATGTTCGGGCCTATTTGTCACACCCCAATTCCGACAGGGCATGATGGGCACCCAGCTCTTACTTAGAGCTGAGCGAACCCTCTGGCATTCACATAATAAAACTGGACATATAGAAAATTTTCAAAATATAATAAAGTACTTTCCGTCAAACCATAGAAATTTGCGAACGATACTCAATTAATCAAAAATCGAGTAAGTCAAACTGACATATCGGCCTACATGGTCGCTTTACTCAACACATGACATCTCAACATACTATCCACAGGACACTGTCTGCAAAGTCTCTAAAAGTAAACACTGAATCATATGATTTGGGACAGGGCCCCGCCATACCCATACACACATATGATAACCAAATGACTCGGCACTGCTCCAGGAAGAAAATGGAGTTTGCCAATCCCAGCTGATAGCCAACCATCCTAGCTGAATACTTTTACCTGCAAAACAATCTGGGACTGTGTGGCATGAACACAGCGCCACCAGGCAAAGAGACGTCAGTACGAACAATGTACCGAGTATGTAAGGCATAAGAACATCAAGTACAGATGGATCATGAAAACCAGTATCAATAATTTAATGCATCTGTGGCTAACATCTGAGAATATCTGCGTAACTCTATATGACTGAACTGACTCTATGGCGTATGATAGGCATAGATTATAATATACTGATAGTGTTGTGGAACGTACAGCCCGATCCCTATATAATATAATAATGTCGAGGAAAGAACGGCCCGATCCATATATAATATAATAATGCCGAGGAACGTACGGCCCGATCCATATATAATATAATAATCATATATATACCGTACCCTGCCCTCTAGTGAGGGACTCGGTGACTAATGCAATGAAACTGTGCACGGATACATACCCGGCCCGAGACTCGGTGAAACGATGTAATAACGTTATGCACGAATAGAATATCAAGAGCAACCATATACAAATTAAATCATCATCTGAGACTCAATAGAATAATTTGAATGAACCAACACTTGAGAATCAAATACAACTATCATGTCAAGTACCACTGAGAACTAGAATTCATTGGAATTATGTACATTCATCGTCCGCTCGTTTTATGTAATTCATGCACAAAACAAAAGGAGGGGATAGCCTTAACACACCTCGAAGTCTGTCTAAATGTTCAACGTTTACTTCCTGAGCTCACAAGTCTACAACCATGATAATATAGGTTACAATTAGACCATATACATCTCTTACTATACAATTCAAGTACGAATGAATCTTAACAAAATTCGGGCAACACTTCACCTATAATTTTTACTCCAATCCAACTCCAAAATAGCCCACAATATACACAACATCATCATCAACAACAATATACTCAAGTCCTCTCATCAATTACCAACCATAAAATACTACAAGAGCATCCTCCAACAGTTCGACACGCAACTACAACACGACTACGATTTTCGACTTATATTTCACGGGTCTCCAACCGTACAAGCTAGCTACAACATCTACAAGATCAAATACATAAATGAGGAGTATAATCGTACCTTAAACCACATAATATAGCACCCGACATGAGCTAGAGTAGCCTACAAATCTACAACATCAAGAAGAACTAGAATCTCAATAGCATCACGGGATTCCCAATATTTGATTTGCTTCCTTGACGAACCCTATAAGTTGAGAACGTATTGCTGCTTCATCCCAAAGTGAAAAAGAATAATTTCCCTCAAGTGGAGGTTTGCTGAACGTAATTAGCTCTCAAAAATGTCTCCAAAAGTGATGCTTTTCATGTAAGGCGTAGTTGTTGTAACTTTAGCTCCTTCCAATATAATTTCCCAAAGGTGATATGAGATTTAAGATGAAGAAAAGAGTGCCGGCACGTTTTTCCCCTTCAACTCAGTCATCCTAACACATGTAGTTGAGCAATTAATGCTATACTCCTACTTGGGAACATCTCAATGTGGAAGTACTATTCTTGTGCGACATAAGCCTAATTACAACACATATACATCTTATGGTTAGCCATATATATATGTAAAACGTTAATATTGTTAAATTGCATAAAGGTGATGACTTTGATAAAATGTATATTTCATCAAATTTATCTCATACTATGGACACGTATGGACATTTGTCCGAATAACCACTACCCACTTAATTAATTCCCTATCTTCCGTTATAATCCAACATTTAACAAATTGCACCCAAAATTAGTTTCCTGGTCTCAATTCACTTAAACATGGATCACTTTTAACACACTACATGTACTCATTATCATAATCATGTGGTAGAATTCTAGTCCATGGCCTCTTTATACGTACACCAAATATTATTCTCAATCACCGTCGTCACACTTGTTAAGGCCTAAATTATTTTTGGACTTCATTCCTCATATACACCAAGTTCTTGATTTTCATGCTTCCATATGACTAAATTCTTCAAGCTTGGGTAAATTTGCTCATGCTAGATGGTTCAATTTCCTAGTCCAAAAATACGGGTTATTATAGCTTGGACCATATTTCATTCTAATAAATTTCAAACCTCAACGAATCTTTTTTTCTTCGATTTGTGTAACTTCTAATATTTACAACACATTTGTACCATTACTCTAACCACCTATAAGCTTAGGGGATAACCTCGTTCCGTTACTAATTTCATTTAACTCGCACACTTTCCATTGCATGAAAACACGGGATATAACATCCTTCCACCCTTAAGAACATTCATCCTCGAATATTAAACTAGTCCTGTATAAGCATACTAGTTATGGTGATCTTATAACGAATCAATTCTAACTAGAACTCATCTATCATGCTGTGCCTTTCTTTGCTTGGCTTAATACCATTCTCCACTTGACATCAGTCAATATTGAATTTTCAAAGAAAGTGATCATAATTTAGCTACTTCCATAATTGACTGCACGTACTATATCCATCTACACTTGACACTTAAGTCGAGTTTTTCTTGTTTTTGAGTTATCTTTCTAGTAACACTGTAGAATAGGAGTTGTCTTTCCCTTGGGTAGGTTTGCCATCGCATATTGGTTCCTCTTGTTCTCTCTTATAATTCTTATTGGTCTACTTCCACTCTTTATTTAGGTCACATAGTCTGCAGCGTACCTTCTTCTTGGAGTCATCATTTTAATCCTCTGTCATGCACTATCTATAATATTCCCTTTGAATAGTTGAAAATGAGTTTCCTTCTTAGTAACGACTCTCGGTCGTAATACTCTCTTGATTCCTCAGGAATATCCTTTCAAGAGATATAAGTGAGTCCCTTTCCTGATATGATCCTCTTGATACTCGGACACATCAATCCTTTTTCTTGCTCAATAATAGTATTAAGTCTCACAAGGTTTGCAAATCTTTCCCAGTTCCTTTCTTCCATATGACCATGATAACGTTATTGATTCACATCTGTAGAGTCTAGATAAATTCAATTCGAGATGTCTTGTCGTAGGTGTCCCTCGTCGACTCATTAAAGGCTTCATAATTCTCGAGAATTTCATAACCTTTTGGTAGACTGTTGGAAATTCTCTATAACCACAATGATACAAAAGTGAAAGTTCCAAAGTGTAATATTCTTCTGGTAATACCCTTTTTATTAATGATCCTATCGAATTCGTAAGTAATCTAACACACCCTAGGGCAATCGTAGGAAACATATAACATATACTCGTATCATATTCAGAGTAGTTGTCTTATTTGTCCATAATGATAATTCCAACTCAACATTTCGACTCAATTTACCATATATTTTCCCTCAACTGACCCGGAGTATCACAAACACACTATTTTTGCTTACCTCTTATTCTCGACATGTAAATACTTGCAGGTTACATAACCGTTCTTGTGTGATTCGTGTATGAACATCTAATCTTATACATAAAATTCCCTTCCTTTGGTTCCCTTGGTTCGTTCTATTTTACGTATCTCATACATACCAAAACTCTTTTGTCTATCTATTGCAACTTATCTCGTCATACTCTTTTATTTCCTTTATTTGTCCCTTGATTATCACATCTTATATTCTATTATAGAAAGCTTTATGTCCCTTCGTATTTGTCACTTATAAATCGCAATATCATTAACAAACGACTCTACTATTAGTTCCTTTGCCTCTATTACAGTATAGCATCACTATCCTTTACAATATTCCTTGAGTTATTTGCTCCCAATGTCATGTTGTTCAAGGTCTTCATGAATAAATTTCAATACATTCTCAGATACCCGCTCAATCCTTGTTCATTTATTTACTAGCTATTAGACTCATTTCTGCATAACTCTCATTTTTTGTTTTAGAGTCTATATCTGTCACATCTTAGGATTCATCGTTTCAATCTCTACACTTGTATTTTCCTTACTCGCTTCCCCCCTTAAGGGTCATGCTTATACCATTCTTCTAATCTTGAATTCAGGTATCCCTTTCCTCAATTCCCTGATTATACTGCATCATATTTGTTATATCCCGTGTTTTCACACGTTGGGAAAAATTTGGAAATATTCTTGACTTGTAAGAAATAAGGTCATAACTAAATTTTATTTGACATAGTAGGTATGTATGAAAGAATATTAATGTGGAAGTGTTGACTAAGGCTAAGGGCAAATTTGGAATTTTGGAAATTAGTTTCGGGAATTACAAAAGGTGAGCCATACGTCATTGGGCCCAAAATGAATGAAGGAAATTTGGGCCCAACACAAAAGGGGTGGCCGGCCAACATACTTGGCCCAAACCCAAGTCACATGGTAAGCATGTGACAATTTTTAATTGAGGGACTATTATATACATTAGAAAGTTCAAGAAAAATTAGAAGAGAAAGAACAAGGAAAGATAGAGTAAGAAAAAAAGGGGTTTCGGGTTTGGCCCTTGGAAATTCACCCTCAAAAATATCCCTCCAAAAATTAATTTCTTGTTGAATTCCTACTAATTCAAGGTCCCTTTTCAACTTGGTGTAGTTGGTTTGGAAGAAAGAGGCCTTGGTTCATCAATTTGATCAATTGTCCAAGTGAAGAAGACTAGAGGAAAAGGTAAGAATTTATCCCTTATTCTTGTGTTATGAAGTTTTGTTTGTGTTGTAGTATGTAGAAAGGTGTTGATTGTATGAAGAAATAGAAGTTTGCAAAGTGGGTGTGTGGTATATATGTGTAGCCGTGTGTATGCATGCATTGTATGCCAATGAAGAATTGAAATTATGTTCTATTCTAGTTGTGTTTATGGTGGAATTCACATTGGAAAGGAAAGTTGAATAAATTTGGTGGAAGTTGGAATATAGAAGTTGGCCGTGTGGTATGGTGTTGGGAAGATGGCAATGAATTAATTTATTTGGTGTGTTAGTTGAGTTGTAGGAATCCTTGCTCGTAAATGAAGATAAAATGACGTAAGTTTGTATTGAAACGGAATGTAGAAACTTATGTCGCTTAGTACAATTTTATGACATTATGAAAAACGAAGTTGTTAGGTTGCAAATTATGATGATCATGGATAGATTTGGAAGATGGAATCATGTTATGAATATGTATGCCAAAGATTAGATGTTTTGAATGAATTATGACCTTAGCGGAAAGTTGTATATTATGTATATCGTATGAATATTTTGAACAAATGATATGAAATGCTTCTAAACTATATGGTGATGATCTTAATTAATGATAAATATGAAAACATTGAACTTGGTTTGGAAGTGTGAAGTCGGAATGGAAGTTATCGTAGTATGTCGCAAGGTAGAACTAGTTATGTTATATTGTGAGCGTTGTTGTTGTTGGTATTGTTATTGGGTTGTTGTTGATTGTTTTGGGCCGAGTTGAATTCTCGGGGGTGTTATATGTATAGGGGAGGTGCTGCCGAAATTTCGGTAGACAAATGTGAACTTAAGTGAATTCGTAGAATCCATAATTTACAATTGGTAAACGTGACCATTTGCAGATTTCTGACGAAACGGGAACTGAGTTTGGAAAGGTATAAAAAGCTCAAAAGGTATGTAAAGCTATCCCGATTCTTCTCTTGGCATGTCCTAGATGTACTAGGCTTGGATTTACGCCTCGGGGATTATTCTGTTCATCGGAATCCGCGATTGAAATTGTCGCATTTTCATTCAATGGAATTGAACACCTTAAGAGTCCTTTTTGGAGAATTATGCATATTTTCCCCCAAATGGTCTAGAAAACTACGGAATGCCCTAGAGTCTTTCTAGGTGACCTCATAAGAATAAAAATGCGTAATTTGAGCCCACCGCCTTGCTTGTCCCGAGGTGGGCCCACTATTCCCGGTTTTACCCTTATTGTACTTAAGGCTTGTTTTCGAGCAGTTTTTGAAAGAAATGTCCTAACTACTCTTTTAATTACTAAACAAAAACTATTTTAAATATTCCATTAAGTCTTATAAATTGTTTTGGCACCCGGAACGATTTCAGAAAGATTATGCTTCTGTAATTCTTTATGACATCCGAACCCCATGTATTATGACTCCGTCTGACTTCATTGGATTTGTTTGTCATTAATATGCCTCATCGAGTCTCTGAAAATATTTATGATATTTTGACTGCATTTAGTTTCTCACTACTCTATTCGTGAATGCCCCAATGTTTCCCACACTGAGCCCGGGCCAGGATATGTTGTCAAGCGTGATCCTCTGCATTGTTCGCCGTGCCTCGATGTGAGGGGGCAGGTATACGCGTACATGGGTTTGTGGAGTATGCTGTGCCATGTACGCCTGTTCTGATATGATTTACTATGGCCATCTGATATGATATATTATGTTACGGGGTTATGCCCCTATTCTGATTCTTCTGTGTTGTGGCACCAGCGTCGGGAGGGTGGCCACGTTCTGTCTGCCGAGTCCCTTGGCAGGGGCCGGATTTGATATGACATATGTTCTGTACACACTCTGCATGTTTTGGAAATATGTATCTGATACTTTGGATTTTCCGTTTACTTTCTGTATGTTCTGTACCAGTTATGATTTTGTTTCTGTAACTCAGGCTTTACATATTCAGTACATATTTCGTACTGACCCCCTTTCCTCGGGGGCTGCGTTTTCATGCCGCGCAGGTACCGACGACAGGTTTGCTGATCCGTCCGCTTAGGACCTCATTCTTCTATTTTGGGGCGCTCTCTTCTTCAGAGCCCACTTTTGGTACAGTCTGTCACTGCTATCTGGATATGTACATTGTTCTGGGTATGACGGGGCCCTGTCCCGTCTTATGATTCTATCGGTCTGTTAGAGGTCTGTGGACATGTTTGTGGGTTGGGATCTTTCTGTACAGCTGTGTGTATATGTTGTGTTTGGACGATCCCATTCGCCGCGGCGGCCGGTCCGCATATATTTAAATGTTACTCTGTTGGCCCTGTGTGGCCTTTGTTGGTATTTTCTGCGTGCAGGGTATATGGGATAGTCCGTAAAACAAAGGAAACTCTGCCGAAAGTTTTCTGGAAATTATCTAAATTGGAAATAAAGCCTTGTCGGCTTCTGCTATATACTAGAATGTGTTTGAGTGCCCAGATCGGGCACTAGTCACGGCCTACGGGGTTGGGTCGTGACAAAAGTGGTATCAGAGCGGTTCGTCCTCGGAATGTCTACAGACCGTGTCTAGTAGAGTCTTGTTTATCGGTGTGTTGTGCACCACACCTATAAAAAGGAGGCTACAGGGCATTTAGGATACTACCCTTTTTTCTGTCTTAGATCGTGCGATAGAGCTGTGTTATCAGGATGATTCCTCCCTAACGAATTGTTACATTTGCAGTTATGCCTCCAAAAAAGGCGACAGCGGCCCAAAAGGCCAAGGCAGCAGCTGTGGGAGAGACTAGTCGAGCCCAGAGGGTTACCAGGGCCCATGCTCATATTGCTCCTGATGTTTAGCCCCCGACAGAGGGCTCTTCCACACCGCTACATGTAGAGGAGATTGGAGCAGCAGCTGCTGCAGGTCGAGGGGCGGCTCCACCGCCAGCTCCCGAGATTCCAGTACCTGAGCCCCCAGCTCCACGGCCAGGCACTGAGGATCAGTCCATGAGGGAGGCAGTCCAGCTATTGACCAGACTTGTGGCAGGACAGGTTCAGGGGCACGGACTGGGAGGTGACCGGGCTTACAGGCGTGACAGTTCGAGAGCCCGTGAGTTCTTGACTTGTGGTCCTCCAGAATTCTTCGGGACTAAGCCCGAGGAGGATCCTGAGGAGTTTATCAGGAAGATGTGGCGCACCTTACATTTTATTAATGCTTCCGCGGCAGAGTCAGTCACATTGGCTTCGTACCGATTGTATGATGTAGCGGCAAATTGGTATGAGTCATGGGAGTTATCCAGAGGCGACGGCGCTCCCCCAGCAGTTTGGGATGATTTTTCTCAGGCTTTTCTTAGCCATTTTCTGCCTCCGGAGTTACGGCGGGCCAAGGCTGACAGATTCTTATTGCTGAGACAGAGGGGCCGCAGTGTTCGAGAGTACAGTATGGAGTTCGACTCATTGGCCCGATATGCACCTGCTGTGGTAGCTACTATGGCTGACAGGATGCACAGGTATATTATAGGGCTGGACCGTTATTTTGTCGACAGCTGTTTGGTATTGGCTGCTCAGCCCGGCATGGATATTACCCGGATTCTGGCCCACGCCCAGGGCATGAAGGACCGGCATAGGGAGCGTCAGCCTGATAGGAGCCAGGATCGGAGACAGCCCAAGAGGGCCAGATCATCTGGGTATTCTGGAGATTTTCGGGGCAGGCAGCCTCAGCAGCCGCAGCAGCCTAGCAGACATCTATCCCAGCCGGCACAGAGCGCACCTCCACAGCCTTCAGGTCGCAGATTTGATAGCCCAGGTTATTCAGGAGCAGGTCAGAGCTCCAGGGCTTCAGGTTCGCGGACAGACAGGGGTTCTGGTCAGACGAGGCCACCTAGGCCTCAGTGTTCTTACTGTGGCCGATACCATCCTGGGGAGTGCTACAGAGCCACCGGTACATGTTTTTCTTGTGGCCGTCAGGGCCATTCTGTGAGAGATTGCCCGTATAAGGGTAGTTCGGGTGGTGCAGCGCAGCCTACCGGGTCAGCCGCCGGGTCTTCATCTTCATCAGTGGCTATGCGCCCTACGGGGCCAGGTACTTCAGCACCATCGGGTCGCGGTAGAGGCCGTGGTGGAGCTTCGGGTACTAGCGGTCCTTCGAACCGCATCTATGCTCTGTCCAGCCGCCAGGATCAGGAGGCATCGCCTAATGTCGTTACAGGTACATTATTGGTTTTCTCTCGGTCTGTGTATGCATTGATTGATCCAGGTTCGACTTTGTCATATATTTCGCCTCTGGTTGCTTGTAAAATTGGTATAACATCTGAACCTATAGAGCCGTTTGAGGTAGCCACACCGATTGGGGACTTTATTTTAGCAAAACAGGTATATAAAAACTGTTCCGTAATTGTATGTGGCCGTGACACTAAGGCAGATCTGGCGGAGTTAGATATGGTCGAGTTCGATGTTATTATGGGAATGGACTGGCTAGCCTCCTGTTATGCTAATGTTGACTGCCAAACTAAGGTAGTTCGTTTCCAGTTTCCCGGGGAGCCAGCTATAGAATGGGCCGGTAATACAGCATCGCCGAAAGGTAAATTTATTTCATACCTTAAGGCGAAGAAAATGATCAGAAAGGGTTATTTTTATCATCTGGTTCGGGTACAAGACTTGACAGCAGAAACGCCGACTCTTCAGTCAGTTCCCGTGGTTAATGAATTTCCAGATGTGTTCCCAGATGAGCTTCCAGGCCTTTCTCCAGAGCGGGAGATAGATTTTACTATTGATTTGCTTCCAGATACTCAGCCGATATCTATTCCCCATACAGAATGGCACCGGCAGAATTGAAAGAACTGAATGAGCAGTTGAAGGATCTGTTAGAAAAAGGCTTCATTAGACCCAGTACTTCGCCTTGGGGAGCCCCGGTATTATTTGTGCGTAAGAAAGACGGGTCGTTGCGTATGTGTATTGATTATCGGCAGCTGAATAAGGTAACCATAAAGAATAAATACCCCCTCCCCAGAATTGACGATTTGTTTGATTAGTTGCAGGGCGCCAAGTATTTTTCGAAGATAGATCTTCGGTCTGGCTATCATCAGGTACGGGTACGGGAGGCCGATATTCCTAAGACAGCATTCCGGACCAGATATGGGCATTATGAATTCAGAGTTATGTCTTTTGGGCTGACTAATGCTCCTGCGGTATTCATGGATTTAATGAACCGGGTATTCAGGCCATTCTTAGACATGTTCGTAATTGTATTTATCGATGATATCCTGGTTTATTCTCGGTCCGAGGCAGAGCATGCAGATCATCTGAGAGCGGTATTAGGGGTACTTCGGCATCAGAAATTATATGCAAAATTTTCTAAATGTGAATTCTGGCTGGCTTCAGTGGCATTCCTGGGGCATATTATTGCAGCTGATGGTGTCCGGGTGGATACACAGAAGATTGATGCCGTGAAAAATTGTCCCAGACCCACGACGCCCACAGAGGTACGTAGTTTCCTGGGGTTAGCAGGTTATTACAAAAGATTTGTGGAAAAGTTTGCTTCGATTTCAGCGCCTTTGACAAGGCTAACTCAGAAGGGAGCCAAGTTCCAGTGGACTGATGCTTGTGAACGAAGCTTCCAGTTGCTGAAAGAGAAGCTGACTACAGCCCCAGTTCTGACTCTTCCAGAGGGACCCGATGGATATGTTATTTATTGTGACGCTTCTGGCGTGGGATTGGGCTGTGTATTGATGCAGCACGGCAGAGTTATAGCTTATGCTTCTCGGCAATTGAAAAATCATGAAAAGAATTATCCTACTCACGATCTGGAGCTTGCAGCGGTGATCCATGCCCTGAAGATATGGAGAAATTATTTATATGGCGTTCATGTTGATATCTATACAGATCATAAGAATCTCCAGTATATTTTCAGGCAGAAAGAGCTTAATTTGCGGCAGCGGAGGTGGCTGGAGCTCCTGAAAGACTATGATGTGGATATTCTGTATCATCCGGGCAAGGCTAATGTTGTTGCAAATGCGCTTAGCCGGAAATCTATGGGCAGCTTGGTAGATTTACAGCCAGACAGGAGAGAGATAGTACGTTACATTTATCAGTTGGCTAATCTTGGGGTTCGTCTGGCCGATTCTGGAGGTACACGGATTTCTGTCCGAGGGGTTTCTGAATCATCTATTAAGGAAGATATCAAGCTGCATCAATATGAAGATCCTGTTTTGCCACGATACAGAGACACAGCCTATGATAAGGAAAAGACTCCGTTCGAGTTCACTCCGGGCGGGACTTTATTATTTAGGGGCAGGTTGTGTGTACCTGATATTGCAGGCCTTCGGCAGCAGGTTATGAGAGAGGCACATTATGCTCGCTATTCGGTCCATCCTGGGTCTACGAAGATGTACCATGATCTCTAATGCTTATACTGGTGGGATGGCATGAAACGGGACATCGCAGAGTTCGTCGCCCAGTGTCCCAATTGTCAGCAGGTCAAGATTGAACACCAGAAACCGGGTGGACTATTGCAGGAAATGGAAATTCCGACGTGGAAGTGGGAGATCATTAATATGGACTTCATTACAGGGTTGCCTCGCACTCCACGGAAGTATGATTCCATCTGGGTTATTGTTGATAGGCTGACAAAATCAGCCCATTTTCTCCCCGTCAGAACTACTTATTCCGCCGAGGATTATGCCAGGCTTTATATTAAAGAAATAGTGAAGCTTCATGGACTTCCTATATCTATTATCACTGACAGAGGTGCTCAGTTCACAGCGAACTTCTGGAGATCTTTTCAGGAAGGATTACGGACTCAGCTGAGCCTGAGCACAACTTTTCATCCTCAGAGTGACGGACAGGAAGAGCGCACTATCCAGACATTTGAAGATTGTTGCGGGCCTGCGTTATTGATTTCAGAGGTAGCTGGGAGGATCACTTGCCATTGATTGAATTTTCTTATAATAACAGCTACCATTCCAGCATCCAGATGGCTCCGTACGAGGCTTTATATGGTAGGAAATGCAGGTCACCTATCGGCTGGTTTGATATTGGCGAGACAGAATTAATCGGCCCAGATATGATCCAGCAGGCCGTTGATAAGGTGAAACTTATTCGGGAGAGACTATTGGCAGCCCAGAGTCGACAGAAATCATACGCTGACAAACGGCGTCGTCCTTTGGAATTCCAGGTTGGTGATTGGGTATTTCTGAAGGTATCGCCTATGAAAGGCGTAATGCGGTTCGGCAGAAAGGGAAAACTTAGTCCGCGTTATGTTGGGCCTTATTTGATTGTGCGGAAAGTTGGGAATGTCGCCTATGAGTTACATCTGACATCTGATTTGGAAGCGGTACATCCGGTATTCCATGTGTCTATGCTCCGCAAGTGCATTGGTGACCCTTCCAGAATATTCCCTGCGGATGACATTCAGGTGACGGAGCAGTTATCTTACGAGGAGCAGCCCGTAGCTATTTTGGACCGCCAGGTAAGAAAGCTCCGGAACAAAGATGTAGCCTCTGTCAAGGTACTGTGGCGGAACGATAATAGGGAGGAAATGACATGGGAGGCCGAAGAGGAAATGAAGAAGAAATATCCTCATTTATTCCCCATGCCCACAGGTAATCTCGAATCTTTGTTTAATTCCATTCAATAACGAACGTATGTCACATGTGCTGTCTATATACATGAACTCCCCCACGGTATTTTCAAACCCTATAAGATTAATTTAACATTCGAGGACGAATGTTCTAAAGGGGGGGAGGATGTTATATCCCGTGTTTTCACACGTTGGGAAAAATTTGGAAATATTCTTGACTTGTAAGAAATAAGGTCATAACTAAATTTTATTTGACATAGTAGGTATGTATGAAAGAATATTAATGTGGAAGTGTTGACTAAGGCTAAGGGCAAATTTGGAATTTTGGAAATTAGTTTCGGGAATTACAAAAGGTGAGCCATACGTCATTGGGCCCAAAATGAATGAAGGAAATTTGGGCCCAACACAAAAGGGGTGGTCGGCCAACATACTTGGCCCAAACCCAAGTCACATGGTAAGCATGTGACAATTTTTAATTGAGGGACTATTATATACATTAGAAAGTTCAAGAAAAATTAGAAGAGAAAGAACAAGCAAAGAGAGAGCAAGAAAAAAAGGGGTTTCGGGTTTGGCCCTTGGAAATTCACCCTAAAAAATCTCCCTCCAAAAATTAATTTCTTGTTGAATTCCTACTAATTCAAGGTCCCTTTTCAACTTGGTGTAGTTGGTTTGGAAGAAAGAGGCCTTGGTTCATCAATTTGATCAATTGTCCAAGTGAAGAAGACTAGAAGAAAAGGTAAGAATTTATCCCTTATTCTTGTGTTATGAAGTTTTGTTTGTGTTGTAGTAGGTAGAAATGTGTTGATTGTATGAAGAAATAGAAGTTTGCAAAGTAGGTGTGTGGTATATATGTGTAGCCGTGTGTATGCATGCATTGTATGCCAATGAAGAATTGAAATTATGTTGTATTCTAGTTGTGTTTATGGTGGAATTCACATTGGAAAGGAAAGTTGAATAAATTTGGTGGAAGTTGGAATATAGAAGTTGGCCGTGTGGTATGGTGTTGGGAAGATGGCAATGAATTAATTTATTTGGTGTGTTAGTTAAGTTGTAGGAATCCTTGCTCGTAAATGAAGATAAAATGACGTAAGTTTGTATTGAAACGGAATGTAGAAACTTATGTCGCTTAGTACAATTTTATGACATTATGAAAAACGAAGTTGTTAGGTTGCAAATTATGATGTTCATGGATAGATTTGGAAGATGGAATCATGTTATGAATATGTATGCCAAAGATTAGAAGTTTTGAATGAATTATGACCTTAGCGGAAAGTTGTATATTATGTATATCGTATGAATATTTTGAACAAATGATATGAAATGCTTCTAAACTATATGGTGATGTTCTTGATTAATGATAAATATGAAAACATTGAACTTGGTTTGGAAGTGTGAAGTCGGAATGGAAGTTATCGTAGTATGTCGCAAGGTAGAACTAGTTATGTTATATTGTGAGCGTTGTTGTTGTTGGTATTGTTATTGGGTTGTTGTTGATTTTTTTGGGCCGAGTTGAATTCTCGGGGGTGCTATATGTATAGGGGAGGTGCTGCCGAAATTTCGGTAGACAAATGTGAACTTAAGTGAATTCGTAGAATCCATAATTTACAATTGGTAAACGTGACCTTTTGCAGATTTCTGACGAAACGGGAAATGAGTTTGGAAAGGTATAAAAAGCTCAAAAGGTATGTAAAGCTATCCCGATTCTTCTCTTGGCATGTCCTAGATGTACTAGGCTTGGATTTACGCCTCGGGGATTATTCTGTTCATCGGAATCCGCGATTGAAATTGTCGCATTTTCATTCAATGGAATTGAACACCTTAAGAGTCCTTTTTGGAGAATTATGCATATTTTCCCCAAATGGTCTAGAAAACTACGGAATGCCCTAGAGTCTTTCTAGGTGACCTCATAAGCATAAAAATGCGTAATTTGAGCCCACCGCCTTGCTTGTCCCGAGTTGGGCCCACTATTCCCGGTTTTACCCTTATTGTACTTAAGGCTTGTTTTCGAGCAGTTTTTGAAAGAAATGTCCTAACTACTCTTTTAATTACTAAACAAAAACTATTTTAAATATTCCATTAAGTCTTATAAATTGTTTTGGCACCCGGAACGATTTCAGAAAGATTATGCTTCTGTAATTCTTTATGACATCCGAACCCCATGTATTATGACTCCGTCTGACTTCATTGGATTTGTTTGTCATTAATATGCCTCATCGAGTCTCTGAAAATATTTATGATATTTTGACTGCATTTAGTTTCTCACTACTCTATTCGTGAATGCCCCAATGTTTCCCACACTGAGCCCGGGCCAGGATATGTTGTCAAGCGTGATCCTCTGCATTGTTCGCCGTGCCTCGATGTGAGGGGGCAGGTATACGCGTACATGGGTTTGTGGAGTATGCTGTGCCATGTACGCCTGTTCTGATATGATTTACTATGGCCATCTGATATGATATATTATGTTACGGGGTTATGCCCCTATTCCGATTCTTCTGTGTTGTGGCACCAGCGTCGGGAGGGTGGCCACGTTCTGTCTGCCGAGTCCCTTGGCAGGGGCCGGATTTGATATGACATATGTTCTGTACACACTCTGCATGTTTTGGAAATATGTATCTGATACTTTGGATTTTCCGTTTACTTTCTGTATGTTCTGTACCAGTTATGATTTTGTTTCTGTAACTCAGGCTTTACATATTCAGTACATATTTCGTACTGACCCCCTTTCCTCGGGGGCTGCGTTTTCATGCCGCGCAGGTACCGACGACAGGTTTGCTGATCCGTCCGCTTAGGACCTCATTCTGCTATTTTGGGGCGCTCTCTTCTTCAGAGCCCACTTTTGGTACAGTCTGTCACTGCTATCTGGATATGTACATTGTTCTGGGTATGACGGGGCCCTGTCCCGTCTTATGATTCTATCGGTCTGTTAGAGGTCTGTGGACATGTTTGTGGGTTGGGATCTTTCTGTACAGCTGTGTGTATATGTTGTGTTTGGACGATCCCATTCGCCGCGGCGGCCGGTCCGCATATATTTAAATGTTACTCTGTTGGCCCTGTGTGGCCTTTGTTGGTATTTTCTGCGTGCAGGGTATATGGGATAGTCCGTAAAACAAAGGAAACTCTGCCGAAAGTTTTCTGGAAATTATCTAAATTGGAAATAAAGCCTTGTCGGCTTCTGCTATATACTAGAATGTGTTTGAGTGCCCAGATCGGGCACTAGTCACGGCCTACGGGGTTGGGTCGTGACAATATTCATGCCATTTCCCATAATTTATAGCTACAATAATTCATGTGTGAAGTCTTAACATACTCATCTTGCAGTTTTGTGACCAAGTAATACAACCGACATAGCAATCCAAAGAAGGATGCATTTTACTTAGCTCAACCGTTAATTATGAGTCAATGTCTACATCCGCTCCAATTAACAATTTCAGTCCCATAAGGATACTCGAAATAGTAGTATGTCCAACTATCTATAACATCCATGTAATGTCTCTTATCCCATTCTTCGATACTCAAAGTTCACTTATAGCGTCATTTTTCCCTTTTCTTCCCATCTCAAGTTATTCTTATCTTTCTCGTAATCGACTTATAGCAACCGTAAATGCATTTTCCTTTAAACCCGCTATCTTTGTTTTCAAGGATCTAAGTCTCATGTGCAACTAATACCCCTTATGCCTCATACTCTTTTACTCTTGTGTTGCACTCAACGTTGATTTCAAAACCAACCATAATCCTATCGTATTTGTCGTTGATGATAGCCTTGCTTTATCGCTTTATCGTCGTACGGTAAACTCATAACTCATGGCCAAATTTTTCTTTCCAACTTATTCCTGTATAAAATTTACTCGTTCTGTCTTGGCATAGGATATTCGTAGGAGATGCATCTTCCTTTTCTCATAATACGACTACTTCTTAAGCCCGCATACCTCGCATATTTCCTTTTTTTTTTGTACCCATACTTATTTCATTACATTCTTTCCTCCTCAATTTATCTTATTACCTCCCGTTTTATAATCAATCCCTTATTCCTTACACAAGGAAGCCTATTCTTAACTCAATACCGCTTTGTCCTTTAGAATATATTACTTCTATACAATCCATTCTTCGCTTTCAAAAGTTATTCCGTTCATTCCGATCATCCCCTCTCATCCGTATTATGCTGATCCTTTTCCTAACAATTGTTCAATTTCGTTATTCATCTTTCCGTAGTTTTGGTCTTTTACATCCAACCAAAGATATCACTCGTGATTTCGATTATACAAATCACAAACTGTTACTACTTTTCCATATCACTTTTCTCTGATTTCTTTTTTGAGTTGACTTCCTTTTTTCTTTTGCTTGCTATCATTTCTGTCATTGCGAAACCTCTATGTTGGACTTTCCCCTAACAAGGTCTTATAAGCTTTCTTATCTACTGCCCCATGGCTCGCTTATTAGTTTCACTCTTCATTCATATAGAGCATGTCACCTCTTTAGTCGTGTCCTTGCTATACTTTACTTACTTTATATTACAGTTCATTCTACGTTCTTATTATATCCTGATCATAACCAACTCTATAGAGTGCCACTACTTGATCTCACTCGCAAGCCTACTTATAAAATAGAATAAGCCTCGTGAAGTAAGCATACTTAACCCGTTACTCTTTCTGATCAGCCCTATTACGCTTACCATATATGTTGTCTCACCAATGTATTCATATTCGTTATAACCCTTCGTACTTTGTACCCCTGTCTCAGTCATGCTGTTACTTTATTTTGCTAATAGACTTGTCATATTTTACCTGTGCTTATCCATCTAATCAATACTTCAGTATCATACCCTATTGGAGTTACCCTTTCTCTTCTATGTCATGTTTTAGTACTACCAGTCTCCCTAATTTACTCTTAGTATTTCTCTTTACCATATCAATGTCAATCTTATAATTATCGTTACTATCAATTCCATAACATTTAACTCATCTCTTGTAGTTGTCAACGATACTCCTAACTTAATCCTGTCCTGCCATTACATTTTACACAATATCTTTTCCCGTTAGGGCATATTACAAGCTTATATCTTATCTCCTTTAAATTCTAGGAAAATTCCGGCAAGGTTTCCTCTATATTTATTATTATCCAAAACCTGCACACAGCAAATACCAATAATGCCTCATAGGGCTAATGTATATATACGACATATCTCAGCCACACAGGGCTCCCAATTTATTACAAAGATGTCGAAACATACCTCATATAACACACCTCGAGCTGTACCTAATACTTTGGCGATCTGCCCTGTTATACCTTCCTATTTACTTTCCCTTTCATTCTTCGGCTTTGCATTTCAATCACACGTCAATATTCTTACCTTACCCGACATACATTTTTCGTGCCTTTGCTTACCTTTGTACTGATTCGTTCAAGTTGTTTAGTTCACAAACTTATAACTGAACCTATCATCAAGAGATACATTTAATCAATTCCTCTGTTATACGAATACTGACTTACCTCTATGACAACCAATCCATTACCATATAAATACATATTCGGATAACATAGCCTCAACGGAGTGACTTACCTCTACAACTTTCAATATCATCAATCACTTTTTCTGTCGATACCGTTCTTCTGCTGAAACCAAGGGTTACTATAAAGAATCTCATTTCCTATAGCTTGGCTCTATCGCACGATCTTAGATATGAAAGAAAAGTAATCATCCTAAATGCCCTGTAGCCTCCTGTTTATAAATGTGACGCGCAACACACCATAAACAAGACTCTACTAGACACGACTTTGCAGAAAACCCTAGGACGAACTGCTCGGATACCACTTTGTCACACCCCAATTCCGATAGGGCATGATAGGCACCCAGCTCTTACTTAGAGCTGAGCGAACCCTCTGGCATTCACATAATGAAACTGGACATATAGAAAAAATTTGGAAATATAATAAAGTACTTTCCGTCAAACCATATAAATTTGCGAACGATACTCAATTAATCAAAAATTGAGAAAGTGAAACTGACATATCGGCCTACATGGTCGCTTTACTCAACACATGACATCTCAACATACTAACTGCAGGACACTGTCTGCAAAGTTTCTAAGAGTAAACACCTGAATCATATGATTCGGGATAGGGCCCCACCATACCCATACACACATATGATAACCATAATGGCTCGGCACTGCTCCAGGAAGAAAATTGAGTTTGCCAATCCCAGCTGATAGCCAACCATCCTAGCTGAATACTTTTACCTGCAAAACAATCTAGGACTGTGTGGCATGAACACAGCGCCCCAGGCAAAGGGACATCAGTACGAACAATATACCGAGTATGTAAGGCATAAGAACATCAAGTACAGATGGATCATGAAAACCAGTATCAATAATTGAATGCATCTGCGGCTAACATCTGAGAATATATGTGTAACTCTATAGCGTATGATAGGCATAGATTATAATATACTGATAGTGCTGTGGAACGTACAGCCCGATCCATATATAATATAATAATGCCGAGGAACGAATGGCCCGATCAATATATAATATAATAATGCCGAGTAACGTACGGCCCGATCCATATATAATATAATAATCATATATATACCGTACCCGACCCTTTAGTGAAGGACTCGGTGAATAATGCAATGAAACTATGCAGGAATACATACCCGGCCCAGGACTCGGTGAAATGATGTAATAACATTATGCACAAATAGAATATCAAGAGCAACCATATACAAATTAAATCATCATTCACTACTAAAAAATTAGCTTTTAGTGATGGAATATTAGCGACAAACCATATTCTGTCGCTAATTAACGACGGATTAGCTACGGATTGCTCATTTTGTCGCGAGAAAAGCAACCAAAATTTTATCTCATTATATAGTGACGGATTAGCAACGAAAACTGAGTTTCGTACTAATGATTAGCGTGAAATTTTGGTGCCTTAAATTTCACTACAGATTTAGCAACAGAAGAGGCGCGACATATTTTATTTTTATTTAGCGACGGATTCAGTAACGAAAAATCCGTCGCTAGGCCTTTTAATTTTTCTCGAAAAAAATATATATTTGCAGCAACGAAAAAATTTGTCGCAATATTAATCATTAAAAGGAATCAATGTATTATTTAGTGACGGAATATAAAATCCGTCGCTATTCCGTAGTTAAGTGTTAAAAAAAAAAGATATCTCCTAGGGTACACATTTATTTCATTTCACTTCAAACACACCCAACACAGATATAGAGAGAGAGTATGCGAAATTGCTAACATAGAGAGAGAGAGAGAGCACAACATAGATCAAAATAATGTGAATCTAGGGTTTCTATTGTGTTTTTCTCTTCTTCTGCTGCATCTTTTATCTAAAGGAATGTTTTGATTTTTCTATGTTTTATGTGCAGTTTCTTTCTTCTTTATCTCCTTCTTTGTGTTTTCTGACATTAAATCTAAAATAGAAATTAAGATATCTGTGTTTTTTTGCTTATTATCTAAAGGACAGAGTGTCTTTAAGTATTGTTTTTGGCTAAAATCGAAGTTGGGTGTCTTGAAAACTGTTGGGTTTATAATTTATTTGAAGGTTAAGTATTGGGAATCTCTATTTGGGCCAAAATCTGATGAAAATGGAAATTAAACCTTTGTTTGTGCTAAATCTTGTAGGATAATATTATTTTGTGGTTAAAGCTTGTTTTAATTCATTGCATGTCGAGAAAAAGATTGAAGAACTCAACATTCTTTATATTCTGTGATTTGAAATCAGTGTTAGTGAACTGGGTTTCTTACTCGATTTTTTTGTACTCTGCGATTTGAAATCAGTGTTAGTGAACTGGGTTTCTTACTCGATTTTTTTTGTTTCAGTTTCAGTTTGTCATTTTTTTTAACTAAAAGGTGAATGATATGTTCTGTTTCACTAAGTTATTTCTGCTTGTTCTTCCATTTAGAGGTCATTCGGTTGTATTATGATATGACGACAAAACATTAATTTGATTGCTTTGTTTATGTCAACATTAATAGGAACATGGATAATCTAGAGCGTGATTGGATGTACGATAGGTTGGATGGCCGAGGGGGTATAAAGTCTAGCTTTGTAACCGGTGTAGATAATTTTATCCAATTTGCACTTTCTCAACGAAATTACATGAGCGGTAACAAGGTTAGATGTCCATGTAAAAAATGTCACAATATTAAATACATGGATGTTGAAATCATTGAATATCACCTTTTTAATTTTGGATTTGTTGAGGACTATTTTGTTTGGGAGTATCAAGGGGAAAAAGATGTGATCGGTGAGATAGCTTCTGGTAATGATTTGTACGGTGGTTCTCAACCTGAATCGGGATTCGATAATCCATACCGACAAATGGTCTTGGATGCAGCTGGTCCCAACTTTGGTCAGGGTTCGAGTTCGCAATCTTATAGCAATATTGAAGTTGATTCTTCTCATCCTTATGAACCTTCAATGGAGGAGGAGCCTAATCCTTCAATGGAGGAGGAACCTAATCCCGAGTCCCAAAGATTTTACAATTTGCTACAAGCTGCTGATGAAAAATTATATCCCGGTTCTTCTCTCTCTCAACTTGCAGTAGTCTCCAGAATGTTAAATATTAAAATGGAGAATACTTTGTCACAGAGAGGTTATAACCAAATGATACAATTGTTGAAAGAGGCTTTACCTGAAGATAACAAAGTGCTTGATAAGTATTATCAGACTAAGAAACTAGTGCGTAGTTTGGGTTTGCCAGTTGAAAAGATTGATTGTTGTGATTCAGGATGTATGTTGTATTGGGGTGATGATGAACACCTTACATCTTGTAAATTCTGTGGTAACCAAAGGTATAAGCGTCGTGTCGGCTCTCGTAAGAGGAAATTTGTCCCTTACAAGAAAATGTATTATTTTCCTTTGATTCCAAGATTGAAAAGATTATATGCATCCCATGCTACAGCTGCCGACATGAGATGGCACCATGAGCATACACAAGAGGATGGGGTAATGCGTCATCCATCAGACTCTGAGGCTTGGAAGAACTTCAATGAAACTCATTATTTTTTTGCTGCTGAACCAAGGAATGTAAGGTTGGGGTTATATACTGATGGTTTCCAACCGTTTAGTCAATCTGGGAGGAAATACTCTTCGTGGCCAGTGATTGTCACCCTATACAATTTGCCTCCAGGAATGTGTATGAAAGAGGCATATATGTTCCTAACTGTCATTGTTCCTGGGCCAAACAATCCTAAACATAAAATTGATGTTTATCTGCAACCTCTAATAAAGGAATTGACTTTGTTATGGGAGACAGGTGTAGAAGCATTTGATATCTCGAAAAAGCAAAACTTTCAACTGGGGGCAGCTTTGATGTGGACAATCAGTGACTTCCCAGCATATTCTATGTTATTAGGATGGAGTACTGCGGGCAAGTTAGCATGTCCTTATTGTATGGAGGAAACACAATCCTTTAGATTACAACATGGCAGGAAAACATCTTGGTTTGATAGTCACAGAATGTTCCTTGACCAACATAATCCTTTTAGGAGAGATCGTAAAAACCTTCTCAAAGGTAAAACTGTCAAAAGACTATCACCACTCTATAGAACAGGAGAGGAAATTTTGAACCAAATTTGTGACTTGGGGATAAGGAAAGTAATAGAGTTAGATGCACAGGAAGTTAATCAGAGAATATATAAGTCTTGTGGGTGGAAAAAGCGAAGCATATTTTGGGATTTGCCTTATTGGAGTTCTAACATGATTCGACATAATCTTGACGTCATGCATATTGAAAAAAATGTCTTTGATAATGTATTTAATATAGTTCTTAATATTGATAACAAAACCAAAGACAATCTACAATCACGTCAAGATATGGTAAATTACTGTGATCGACCACAGTTGGCAAAGGACACTAGTGGAAAATATCCAAAAGCTATATATACAATAGATAAGGAAGAAAGAGTTATCTTGTTCAATTGGGTGAAGGGTTTGAAGTTTCCAGATGGGTATGTTTCGAATTTGGGTAGATGTCCAGACACAAACGCGAAAAGATTATTTGGCATGAAAAGTCATGATTGCCATGTGTTCATGCAACGAATAATGGCTATTGCTTTTCATGAACTGCTTCCCAGTAATGTGTGGCAAGCACTTACAAAATTGAGCTTATTTTTTAAAGATCTTTCTTGGACCACTCTACGAGTGGATGACATAGAAAGATTAGAGGCAGACATCCCGCAAATCTTGTGTAAGTTAGATCGTATATTTCCCCCTGGGTTCTTTGACTCAATGGAACATCTGCCTGTGCACCTGCCATATGAAGCAAAGATTGTTGGACCTGTACAATATCGATGGATGTATCCTTTTGAAAGTTAAATTTGAAATTTTATGTTCAAATTGTGACAAGTATGCTAAACATAACTTTTCTAATATAACGGTCCATCCATTTATGTATTTAGGTACCTCGGAACTCTTAAAAGAATGATTGGGAATAAAGCTAGTGTTGAGGGTTCCACTTGTGAAGCATACTTGATGAAGGAGTCAACACATTTTTTTTCTCATTATTTTGAACCTCATGTCATAACACGTAATCACGATGTGGACTGTAATGATGATGGTGGTGCTGTAGAAGATGTTGAAGGAAATTTATCAATATTCACCCATCCCGGTCGACTATGGGGAGAAGCAAAAAAGAGGAATTTATCCCTTGAAGAAATCAAGGCTGCCCAAACTTACATTTTACTAAATTGTAAAGAGGTTGAACCGTTTGTGAGGTAGCATTTGAATGTTAAATCTCTTATTATTATAAATGTATCCATATATATCATAACTTTCTATTGAACTTATTTTGTTGCAATGAAGTATGTACGTGCAACGTCTACAAGGAGAATTCCCGAATCTATCTCAAGGTCAAATAGATGAGAGCCTTGAAGCATATTTCTCTACATGGTTCAAGGAATATGTAAGCTTCAACAATCATTAATTTTTATACAAGATGTTATTAAATTCTCAAAATTTAACTAAGTCTTACATTATTCCAAATAGGTCCGCTGTAACCATATTGAGAATAAATTCTTGCGTAGTCTTGCTCATGGACCACTAATAAGCGCTACATGTAATTCAGTGTATTTTACTAATGGATACAAATTTCACACAGACAGTCATGGTAGCGCAAGATCAACAATGAACAGTGGAGTTTGTATCTCGGATCCAAAATTTGGTGATTACTATGGACAGATAAAAGAGATTATACAAGTGGAATTTCGTGAAAATCCTTTAAAGCAAACTGTGTTATTCAACTGTGAATGGTTTGATCCAACTATGGATGTTGGTGTTAAAAAGCATAATCAGTACGAATTGGTTGATGTTAATCATCGTCGCCAATATAAAAAATATGAACCTTTTATTCTTGCTATGCAAGCAACTCAAGTGTGTTATGTGTCGTATCCTAGCAAGAAAAAGGATAAGGATGATTGGGCAGCTGTGTTGAAGGTCAAACCTCGGATGAGGAAGTAATGGTGACAACTCCAGATTTGAATGTTCCATTCTAAGTTGAAGAAGTTGAAGTCCACGAGATAGATATGAATGTTTCGATCGATGAAAATATACTCTTATATGATCCAAATGGGAATGCAATTGAAATGGATGAACCCATCGATGATAGGTTATTGCCAGAGCATCATGAAATCCAAGATGAGTCTACAGAAGAAGAGTATAAAACTAAAGAAGAGTATGAAACTGAAGAAGAGTATGAAACAGAGAAACTACGGAGGATGAGGAAGAGTTCGAAGAAGGAACAGATAGTGACTAATGCTTAGTAACATGTGTTGTTGTTTCTTTATTGTATTTTGCTTAAGATTTGGGTGTAAAAGTTTCTGATGTATGGTTGAGTGTTTTGATTTGCACCACAGTTTTTCTTTATTGTTTTCTTTAACCTATTTTACCACTTTTATCATTACTTACTGAATCTTGTAGTGTACTATGCGACAATGTTGTTTGATATATGCCTTCTTATTCATTGGCTACTTATTTGGGGTTACGTGCTTAAGTTGGTAGCCAAAATACTTGTTTGAGATAAAGTAACATGTAACTAAAACCATTAAATCCTCTATTAGACTTTTATATTCCATTATAGTTTTAGTTCAACCTTTGATAAAATCCTCATGATGTTATTTATATTATAGATACGTAGTGGACAGCTGGTCAGAATTCATTGACGTGCTACTCATTGAAGGTTCTGCATTTTAGCTGTTGTTGTTGAGGTATTGTTGCCTGCTATTGAACTTCTTCTCACTTAAGTTTATTTATCTACTCTCTCTCTCTGTACAGTAACTTTACTATTGACTTGTATAAAATGATAAATAGCAGTTGTTGATGACAAAGAACTGCTACATTTTTTCTACAACTGATGAGCATGTATGGCCAAAATTGAATTTGATGAAAACTACTGCTTGTGTTGTCATGTATTCTGCATTTTCTAAAATTCTGCAAACTGTTAACTGATCATGTGTGTCATACCATGTATAATTTTCCCTTTTATTTGAATTCAACAATGTTTCTTACAATTACTAATATATAGAAGAGGCTTGGAAGCAGCTGGCTTGTTATATCCCGCATTTTGTGTATTCGGATAATTTAAGATAATTGCATGACGTTAAGAGCAAGCCTATATTTTTGATGTTGTTTGGCACATAAGTTGTTCACAAAATTTTTGAAGTGGAAATATTAGGAAAGGCTAGGGGTAAAAAGAGAAATACGCAAGATGACTCATGGAAATATGGAGCAAGGCTAAGGGCAAAATTGGAAATTTGAAAAATGGGTTCATGAATTACAAATATTAGACATAAGTAAGTTGGGCTTGGAAAAAAACGAGAAGAAAGAAAAAAGAAAAAGGCCCAACAAAAGTGGCCCAAGCCCATGTGAAAAATTAAATCCAAGTAAATAAATAGACAAAGGGCTACCATTCAAGAAAATAAGAATTTAGAGCAAGAGAGAGAGAGAGGGGGTTTCGGTCAACACAAGGAAAGAGAAAAAAAAATTGAAGCCTTCCATCTTTGATCCAAAAATTCATTTCTTCTTGAATTCCTACTAATTCAAAGGTCCTCTTCAACGTGGTATAATTATTTAAGCAAGAAAACCACTCTTGGTGGCAAGTGGGAAATTGAAGAAAAGGTAAGAATTTCTTTTCTTTCATATATTATAGAAGGTTTATGTATGTTATAGTGTGTAGAAATGAATGAAAAGCATAAAAATAGTGTGTTGTGGGTGTGGCCGTGTGGGTGTGTGTGAGTGTGTGTGGTCGTGTCATGTTGTATGGTGAAGGGAAGATGAGTTAATTTTATTTAGATTGTTAGTTGTGTTGTTGTGGCCTTTATGATGTAAATGAAGGTTTAATGGCTCAAGTCGGCATTGAAATTTGTTGTGGGTTGTTGTAGGAAAATTAATGTGATTTTAATATGGTTTTATGTAATTGTGGAAATGGAGTTGCTAAAGTGTGCATTGTTGTTGTAGTTTATGAATTTGAAAGAAGAAAATGCGTCGTTGTAGTTTCGTTGCATTTGTAGAGGTTTCGGGTGGAGTATGGTGTTGGTGGAATTGTTTGAATATTGTGTAGATTGCTTGAAATGTTCTTGAATTGTGTTTGAATGATCTTGGATTAGTTTTTGAGTATGTAAACAATTATGAATTGAATGTAAATGGAAAATCGTCAAAGTTGTGGAAAGAAGTTGTTAATGTTAGTATGCTTTTCGAACTTATTGTGGATATTGTTGGAATAGCTATTGGCATTGTTGCTAAGTTGGCCAAGTTAAATTCTCGGATTGGTTGTTGTGTGTTTGGCCGAGTTGAATTCTCGGGGTTGTGGTATTTACAGGGAAATGCTGCCGAAAGTTCGGTAGAAAAAGTGTTGGTTTAGAATTGGACTCTTGAGTGTTTATGGCTAATGTTTGGTATGTACGAATATTATTGTAGATCTTGCGAGCCAAAGACTCAAATTCGGATTAGCGTAGAAAGCGGGCAAGGTATGTAAGGCTTACCTTTCTTTCTTTTGGCATGATCTTTATGGAATGAACAAATGACGTATATGTATGATTGCAAAGAAATTCCTATTCTTAGAGCCACTAGGATGGCTAACATCCTTGATTTCCATAAGCCGTTTCATATGATTTTGATATGTATCCATGATGTCCGATGATGTGTATCTACGATGTCTGAAGCTTGGCTAACATGTTTCCGGATAGCATTTGAGAAACAAATGATATGACTATGGTTTTGACCTTCCAAATGTTAATACATTCGATTGTTCCATCGAGCCTTTGATATGTCTTGATATGTACATAAGATTCCAAAAGTTCCATTTGATTTGATCCATAACGATATCCAAAAGATTTTGATATGATTATGGTTTTGATTTTCCAAAAATGGCTTCTGAAACGCTTATAGAACGTTTTGTACTTCAAAAGTTCGTAACGTTCGTATTCTAATTCCGATTGACCCGAAACTTGTTTCTGAGCCTTCAGATGTCGATAATTATACTTGTCTATCGGGTCTTGATTTACGTGCATATGGTTTCGCACTACTCTGTTCGTGCAAGCCGCAGTATGTCCTTCACTGAGCCCGAGCCAGGATATGTTATCGTGCGTATTCCTCTGCATTGTTCACCGAGTCCCTCGTTAGAGGGCCGGGTATGGTATATGTAAATGATGATATGATTATGGCACCGAGTCCCATGATGGGCCGGGTACGGTAGATGTGCACATGATTTCATTTACCGAGTCCCTTAATGGGCCGGGTACGGTATGATTCATTCACCGAGTCCCTCACTAGAGGGCCGGGTACGGTATGTGTATATGTATATGCATGATGATCTGATGGCATACGGACATGATAATATGACTTCACTTACCGAGCCCCTCACTAGAGGGCCGGGTACGGTCTATATGTGATATATGATATTGATATGCATGACTTTACTCACCGAGTACCTCACTAGAGGGCCGTGTACGGTATGTGTATACATGTATTCATGATGACATAATGATATGATTTCATTCACCGAGTCCCAGGATGGGCCGGGTACGGTATGTGATATGGAAATGTTTGATTCTGTTCCGTACTACACAGGTACAGTAGTTTCTTGATTATGCTACTTGACTCCTGGAATCCCTATTTCAGTTATGATTTTTTCTGTTGTATTTCATGCCTTACATACTCAGTACATATTCCATACTGACCCCCTTTATTCGGGGGCTGCGTTTCATGCCCGCAGGTACAGACGTTCGTGTGAGTGACCCGACAGCTTAGGCTACCTGTTCTGCTGCCTTGGAGTGCTCCCTTGTTCTGGAACCCATATTTTGGTACAGACTCTTCCGTTATATATATGTATGTGTACATTCAGGGTACGGCGGGGCCCTGTCCCGTCATATGATTTTGTTATGTTCGTTAGAGGCCTGTAGATATATATGTGGGTCATGGGTAAATATTGTCCGGTTATGCCTGTGGTTTGCGTCTAAGCGATCCTATTTGCTATGACAGCCTTAACGGCTTGTATGTATATATGCTTATGTATACGCTTCGGATGATATGTTCCCCGACAGCCTTAGCGGGTTCTGTATGATATGTATGTTATATGCGACCGCTTCTGATTAATATTTGTCTAACTTAATATATGTTGGATATGGATAAGTCGTTGATATGCCGATTTGGTAAGGAAGTGTGTATGGGTGTCCATCTTGGGCACTAGTCACGGCCCACGGGGCTGGGTCGTGACAAAAGTGGTATCAGAGCGGTTTGTCCTCGGAATGTCTACAGGCCGTGTCTAGTAGAGTCTTGTTTATCGGTGTGTTGTGCACCACATCTATAAACAGGAAGCTACAGGACATTTAGGATGTTGCCCTTCTTTCAATCTTAGATCGTGCAATAGAGCTGTATTATTAGGATGGTTCCTTTCTGACGAAATGTTATGTTTTCAGCGATGCCTCCGAGAAAAGCGACTGCTGCCCAGAAGGGCAAGTCAGCAGCAGTTGGAGAGACTAGGCAGGCTCACAGAGTTACTCGGGCCCGTGCTCAGACTATGCCCGAGATTATGCCCCAGTCAGCGGGCTCTGTTACGCTATCATCATCAAAAGAGCCTGGAGTAGCAGCCGCTGTCGCTGTGGATCCGGAGGCGGCTCCACCAGTAGCTCCAGAGGCTCCAGCGCCGAGCCTCCAGCCCCTCAGCCAGGGGCGGAGGATAGGGCGATGAGAGATGTCGTACAGTTGCTGACGAGATTAGTCGCAGCGCAGACTCGCAGGCTTAGGCCAGGAGGTGATTATGTGGATAGACACGACAGCTTAAGAGTTCGCCACTTTTTGACTTGTAATCCTCCGGAGTTCTACGGGTCAAAGCCCGAGGAGGATCCCCAGGACTTTATCCGACAGATGAAGCGTACGCTGAGATTAGTCAGAGCTTCTGAGACTAAGTCTGTTGAGCTGGCTTCATATAGACTGCGTGATGTAGTGGTTAATTGGTATGAGTCCTGGGAGCTGTCCAGAGGCGAGGATGCCCCTCCAACTGTGTGGGACGAGTTTACAGCCGCCTTTCTCGGCCATTTTCTGCCTCCCGAGATGCGGCGAGCAAGGGTTGACAGATTTTTACAGCTGAGACAGAGGGGCCGGAGTGTTCGGGAGTACAGCCTAGAGTTTGACTCCCTGGCCAGATATGCACCTACCATCGTAGCCGATATGACTGACAGGATGCACCGGTACGTGATGGGACTGGATCATTATTTGGTGGATAGTTGTATGGCGGTGACATCCCAGTCCGAAATGGATATTGCACGGTTGCAGGCATACGCACAAGGAATGGAGGATCGACATAGAGGGCGTCAGCCCGATAGAGATCGTGATAGGAGGCAGCCCAAGAGGGCTAGATCACCTGGATATTTTGGGGAGTCTCGAGGCGGCCAGCCTCAGCAGCAGCACAACGGACATTTTTCTCGGCCAGCCCGCAATACGCCTCCACAGTTCACGGGTAGGCGATTCGATAGTACTGGGCACACAGGAGTAGGACAGAGATTCCGGTCAGACGAGGCCACCTTTTCCTCGGTGTTCTCACTGTGGTAGGCCCCATTTCGGGGAATGTCGTTTTGGTCCTGATGCTTGCTTTGCTTGCGGCCGTCCGGGCCATGTTATGAGGGAGTGCCCGTTTAGGGGTGGTCCAGGTGGTTCAGCTCAGCCCACCGGATCAGTTGCTGGCTCATCTTCCCCTTCTGTAGCTATGCGGCCGACACCGGCAGGTCGCGGTAGAGGTCGAGGCGGAGTTCCCGGTTCTAGCGGTCCTTCGAACCGCTTATATGCTTTGGCCAGCCGACAGGACCAGGAGGCATCACTAGACGTGGTTACAGGTATACTGTTGATTTTCTACTGAAATGTATATGCATTGATAGATTCAGACTCCATTTTATTATATATTTCCCCCCTGATTGCTAGAAGAATTGGGATAAAAACCGAAATTGATAGGACCGTCTGAGGTAGTTATACATACAGATGAAAAGTGAATGTTGAGAATTTAAGAGGCTAACTCGGTAATTGCATAGTCAGAAAAATAAAGGATCCTCTATAGGTCGGAGTGGGACCCACTACGAGAACCTTCCGGAAATCGTTAAGATCCCGATTTACCCTAGATCATGTGAAAAAGGTCGTGCGGGGAAATGGGTGAAATTATACCAGCATTAACGTATCGAAATGCATTGAAGTTTTGAGGTTAAGCGTGCTAGGACCAGAGCAATTTTGGGATGGGTGACCCCCTAGGAAGTGAACAAAAAAAAATAAAAATTCCACAAATGTAGATGTGAGAGACAAATAGGAAATTTGGGGTAACCTAAAGGAAATTAGAGTATGCGGAGTGATTAGAAACCTTAAAGAGGTCGGGTAGGTTAAGGTAGAATAGGCCGGTGAAGAAAAAAAAAATGCAACGCAGCTTTGGAATGAGAATAAGTTTGAATAAGCGTTTGACAAATGTTTTGTAAGCGAAATGGTAGTAAATGTATGTGTATGCATATGACATCCTATTTATGACCATATCGATCGACCGGTGAATCATAGCAACCAGTGTTGCGATGTACAGAAGACACTAACTGAGCGAAATTCACGAGACAAAGTAAGAGGTATGGTATAGAGGTTATGAAATAAACTAGTACTGACTTCACTACAAGTAAGGTTGGAAAATTCTAATACAATGATATTTGGAAAGAAAAGGGAGTGAGTAAATGGAAGGTAAGGAGTTCAAAATGTCAGAAAAAGTGAAAAGTAAGAAAAATGGTTGAGCAAAGTCTCCAAAAGAGCTGACTGGCAAAGCATGAAACTGTTTGCGTCGAAATTTAAGGGACTGATCTGTAAAAGAATTAGAGTGTAATAGTATAGGACAAAAAGAGAGATAAACCTAAAAAAGGTTAACAGTGGAAGTAGTACAAGCATATGGGAGTACGGAGGATACTTTAATAAGTTGGTGATAGCGAATCGACTACTTTCCAAGGAAAGGACAAGGATAGTGAGTTGATTCAATTGATAAGAAAACCTATGACATGGAATGATGAATCATGTGAAGACCGAGGAATTCGATTATCGAGAAAAACAGAATGAAAGATAAGGAACGGGTATGAAGGGAAGGATCATTTGGTTGGATCTTCCATCGTGGAAGGATATGACTACCAAAGGATAAATGTGTAACCATATCAATATAGTTGTTTTGAACATAGAGAAGCTTCCTGAATGATGGCTTAAGAATGGAACCGATTCGCATGAATAAAAGTAATATCTTACGAACTTCAGAGTCGATACTACAAACAATAATAAATGGAAAGGATGCGAACCGGAAGATTAATGACACTGTTAGGCATAAAGGATAGAGGTATGACAAGGGGGTGAGTGTCAGAAATGGATGCCCTTATGAGTATTCCGATTAAATACGAGAACGTAGTTAACAAGGAGATAGACAGGATAGACTCCATAATGAAAGGACTGCAATTGTAAGAGGATCGCGGAAAGCAATGGTTACTTAAAGGGCATAGACGTATGTGGCCCCTTAATAAAAGGGGGGGGGGGGGGAGAACATACTAGATTTAAAATGAATTATGATGATCTGAGTTCCGGAAGAAAGTGATAAAGAGAGCAAGAAAGGTATACAGGCTAAATCCACAAGGTCAATGAAGAGGATAACAGATCCAAAAGACGCCTCGGGTGACAACAGTTATAATGAAGTGACAACAGTTGGTAGTTGATGACTTCCTGAAGAAAGGAAGCACATTGCTTATATGGATAGAAGATAAAAGAAGCTACCGGGTATTAGAGAATAGCTCATGAACCATTAATCATACTAAATGTGAAGGTATACGCTATGGTTAGGTAAGAAAGTTATATACCAACGACATGGTTCCGGTTAAAGTATTGCGGCCAAACAATAATAAAGAGAAGACCTCCCCGAAGTATGATAACACGCCATGAGGCCAGTTCAACATTCGAGGACGAATGTTCTAAAGGGGGGGAGGATGTTATATCCCGCATTTTGTGTATTCGGGTAATTTAAGATAATGGCATGAATTTAAGAGCAAGCCTATATTTTTGATATTGTTTGGCACATAAGTTGTTCGCAAAATTTTTGAAGTGGAAATATTACGAAAGGCTAGGGGTAAAAAGGGAAATACGCAAGATGACTCATGGAAATATGGAGGAAGGCTAAGGGCAAAATTGGAAATTTGAAAAATGGGTTCATGAATTACAAATATTAGACATAAGTAAGTTGGGCTTGGAAAAAAATAGAAGAAAGAAAAAAGAAAAAGGCCCAACAAAAGTGGCCCAAGCCCATATGAAAAATTAAATCCAAGTAAATAAATAGACAAAGGGCCACCATTCAAGAACATTCAATAAAATAAGAATTTAGAGCAAGAGAGAGAGAGAGGGGGTTTCGGCCAACACAAGGAAAGAGAAAAAAAAATTGAAGCCTTCCATCTTTGATCCAAAAATTCATTTCTTCTTGAATTCCTACTAATTCAAAGGTCCTCTTCAACGTGGTATAATTATTTAAGCAAGAAAACCACTCTTGGTGGCAAGTGGGAAATTGAAGAAAAGGTAAGAATTTCTTTTCTTTCATATATTATAGAAGGTTTATGTATGTTATAGTGTGTAGAAATGAATGAAAAGCATGAAAATAGTGTGTTGTGGGTGTGGCCGTGTGGGTGTGTGTGAGTGTGTGTGGCCGTGTCATGTTGTATGGTGAAGGGAAGATGAGTTAATTTTATTTAGCATGTTAGTTGTGTTGTTGTGGCCTTTATGATGTAAATGAAGGTTTAATGGCTCAAGTCGGCATTGAAATTTGTTGTGGGTTGTTGTAGGAAAATTAATGTGATTTTAATATGGTTTTATGTAATTGTGGAAATGGAGTTGCTAAAGTGTCCATTGTTGTTGTAGTTTATGAATTTGAAAGAAGAAAATGCATCGTTGTAGTTTTGTTGCATTTGTAGAGGTTTCGGGTGGAGTATGGTGTTGGTGGAATTGTTTGAATATTGTGTAGATTGCTTGAAATGTTCTTGAATTGTGTTTGAATGATCTTGGATTAGTTTTTGAGTATGTAAACAATTATGAATTGAATGTAAATGGAAAATCGTCAAAGTTGTGGAAAGAAGTTGTTAATGTTAGTATGCTTTTCGAACTTATTGTGGATATTGTTGGAATAGCTGTTGGCATTGTTGCTAAGTTGGCCAAGTTAAATTCTCGGATTGTTTGTTGTGTGTTTGGCCGAGTTGAATTCTCGGGGTTGTGGTATTTACAGGGAAATGCTGCCGAAATTTCGGTAGAAAAAGTGTTGGTTTAGAATTGGACTCTTGAGTGTTTATGGCTAATGTTTGGTATGTACGAATATTATTGTAGATCTTGCGAGCCAAATACTCAAATTCGGATTAGCGTAGAAAGCAGGCAAGGTATGTAAGGCTTACCTTTCTTTCTTTTGGCATGATCTTTATGGAATGAACAAATGACGTATATGTATGATTGCAAAGAAATTCCTATTCTTAGAGCCACTAGGATGGCTAATATCCTTGATTTCCATAAGCCGTTTCATATGATTTTGATATGTATCCTAGATGTCCGATGATGTGTATGTACGATGTCCGAAGTTTGGCTAACATGTTTCCGGATAGTATTTGAGAAACAAATGATATGACTATGGTTTTGACCTTCCAAATGTTAATATATTCGATTGTTCCATCGAGCCTTTGATATGTCTTGATATGTACATAAGATTCCAAAAGTTCCATTTGATTTGATCCATAACGATATCCAAAAGATTTTGATATGATTATGGTTTTGATTTTCCAAAAATGGCTTCTGAAACGCTTATAGAACGTTTTGTACTTCAAAAGTTCGTAACTTTCGTATACTAATTCCGATTGACCCGAAACTTGTTTCTGAGCCTTCAGATGTCGATAAGTATACTTGTCTATCGGGTCTTGATTTACGTGCATATGGTTTCGCACTACTCTATTCGTGCAACCGCAGTATGTCCTTCACTGAGCCCGGGCCAGGATATGTTATCGTGCGTATTCCTCTGCATTGTTCACCGAGTCCCTCATTAGAGGGCCGGGTATGGTATATGTAAATGATGATATGATTATAGCACCGAGTCCCATGATGGGCCGGGTACGGTAGATGTGCACATGATTTCATTTACCGAATCCCTTAATGGGCCGGGTATGGTAAGATTCATTCACCGAGTCCCTCACTAGAGGGCCGGGTACGGTATATGTATATGTATATGCATGATGATCTGATGGCATACAGACATGATAATATGACTTCACTTACCGAGGCCCTCACTAGAGGGCCGGGTACGGTATATATGTGATATATGATATTGATATGCATGACTCTACTCACGGAGTCCCTCACTAGAGGGCTGGGTACGGTATGTGTATACATGTATTCATGATGACATAATGATATGATTTCAATCACCGAGTCCCAGGATAGACCTGGTACGGTATGTGATATGGAAATGTTTGATTATGTTCCGTACTACACAGGTACAGTAGTTTCTTGATTATGCTACTTGACTCCTTGAATCTCTATTTCAGTTATGATCCTTTCAGTTGTATTTCATGCCTTACATACTCAGTACATATTCCGTACTGACCCCCTTTCTTCGGGGGTTGCGTTTCATGCCCGCAGGTACAGACGTTCGTGTGAGTGACCCGACAGCTTAGGCTATCTGTTCTGCTGCCTTGGAGTGCTCCCTTGTTCTGGAGCCCATATTTTGGTACAAACTCTTTCGTTATATATATGTATGTGTACATTCAGGGGTACGGCGAGGCCCTGTCCCGTCATATGATTCTGTTATGTTTGTTAGAGTCTTGTAGACATATATGTGGGTCATGGGTCGATATTATCCGGTTATGCCTGTGGTTTGCGTCTAAGCGATCCTATTTGCTATGACAGCCTTAACGGCTTGTATGTATATGTCACATCCTAATCTTAGCAGGGTGTGATGGGCACCCGACCCCATATTCGGAGCCGAGCGAACCCGCTAACTCTTATTACACACATACCCGCTTGGCTTCTAACTTAAATTAAATTAAATACATAATGAGAGCTTTCAGAAATATTCTTTTTCGTTGTTTTCCAAATCAAACAAAATCTGTAATCATATGGAATTTATCACATAACACAGAATGACACATCGGCTGATGGAGCCGCATACAAAACTGACATTCTATACCCACGACTCTGTCTGTAAAGTCTCTAACTTCAATCAGAAATCATAACATATATACTCCGACTCGGCAATACTCCGAAAGGAAGTGGAGCTCGCCAATCCAGCTGAAATATCTTCTAGCAATGTCCTTTACTCATCTGGGTGTACCTGCGTGGCATGAAACGCAGCGTCCACAAGAAGGGACGTCAGTACGAGTAATGTACCGAGTATGTAAGGCATGAATAGTAACATACGAGGGATACATAGCATGAATAAAGACACGAAGGAAATGTAGAGCATATTGTGAGATAAAAGAGCAACCTGTACATATGAGTGCATTTTGGCGGGTACCATGCATGCTTAGTGCTGCGGAACATACAACCCGATCCATATATACATATATTATATTGCTGCGGAACGTGCAGCCCGATCCATTTATATATTATATTGCTGCGGAACGTGAAGCTCGATCCATTTATATATTATATTGTTGCGGAACGTGCAGCCCGATCCATAGATACATATATTATATTGCTGCGGAACGTGCAGCCCGATCCATTTATATATTATATTGCTGCGGAACGTGCAGCCCGCTCCATATATATACATATATTATATTGCTGCGAAACGTGCAGCCCGATCCATTTATATATTATATTAGTGCCGAGGAACGTACGGCCCGATCCATAAATATAATATATTAGTGCCGAGTATAACATAGTGTGCACAATGACATAACCGTCCCGGGACTCGGCGAACGATATAACAATAGTATGCACGAGCAGAGTAGTGAGAAACCATATGCACATAAATCAATTATAAGACTCGATGGACAAGTATACAACTCGGCCAAATTATCAACAACAATACCAACAATCATGCCAACAACATCAACAATCAATTCAAGACGCATTCTACTATTAACAACCTTTGTCATACAATTCAACGACATTTCATTTATATTCAATTCAATTCACATAATATTCAAAACAACCCAATCAACATACTACTTCACCCGAAACCATGCAAATTCAACAAGAACAATAACAACCTATTTCCTTCTTTCAAATTAAATCACAACAACCCAACTTACAATCTTCCAAACACATGTCTCACTTCCAAATTCATGAATTATATTTACAATCTACACATTAGCAATAACATTCCTACAAATATAAGAAACCATACTAATGTCACACTAACTTCTTCAACAACCCCACAATGATTCCAAATTCACTTCAATTCATCAAACCTTCATTTTCATCATGGAATCCACATCTATAACAATCAAAATACTAAATAAAATCAATTCATCATAACTACACAATCACCACCTCCATTCGGCCACACCATACACATACATATTTCATGAATTTCATCCATTTCTACATACAACAACATGCATAAACCATCCATAACATATGTAAAGGAGGATTGAACACATACCTTTCTCACTCAACTTCTTGGCTTGGCTAAGTTGTGAACTTCCACAATTAAATGGTTTTATTGCTTCAACAACCATTCCATGTTAAAGAGGACCTTCCAATTGCTTGGAATACTAGAAGAAATAATTTTTTTGTGATCAATTTCCATGGCCCAAGATTCGGCCATGGCTTGGCCGAATGCTCTCCATTTTTTTTTTCTTTCCTCAAGCTTCTTGAATTTTCATGAAGACAATTATGCTTTAATTTGCCACTACTTCTCTATATATATACTTAGGTCCTACAAATAAAAATATGGACACATGGCCATGGGTGAGGCCCACACCTTATGTCACACGGCCAAAGTGGCCCTTTCAAGAATTTTCTTGAACATTTTATGAAATTCCCATTTTGCCCCTAGCCTTCCACAATATTACCATGGGCCACCTTGTGAATTTCCCTTTTTACGCTTAGCCTTTCTCAATATTTCCATACTAATAAACAACTTTTTCACTAAAATAATTTTGGAAAATAGTCTTGCCCTTAACTTTTGCAATTATCTCGAATTATCCGAACGTACAAAATACGGGCTATAACATCCTCCCCCCTTTAGAACATTCGTCCTCGAATGTTCAACTGACCTCATGGGGTGTTATAATACTTCGGGAGGGTCCCTCTTATAGTTGTCTTCTTCTTCACGCCCATTCCTTATAATCGAACTTCTCGGTGTTTACATGAGTTCTCATTCCGTGTCACAGGTTTTCTAATCCACTGCACCAACTTATTATCCTTGTCCTTCCCAGGTCACCTTTTCTCTGTTATTGTTTCGTCACCACACCTTAACAGAAGCCATGTATTTGGTACGCAATCTTCACTTAACGATCCAATATGGTCACAGGCTGTTCCTTGCTCTCATTTATCTACAGTATTGCAGTCCAGTTACTGTTATGGTAACTTATGATCCGAGTTCACTTATCTTCTTAGTCTGCAACATTTTAAGTTCTTGCTACACTTTTTATTTACTTCCTTCCCTCACATTTCTCGACACAAGTATACTTGTCTTTGCTTTCTTCGTATTGGCGCTCGTTTCGTCCATCGTTATTCCTTATTGGCTCTCCGGTGTGAATTCCTTACCAATATGATCGAGCATCGCTTCACGTCGATGGTTCATATAATTTCATAGCGTATATTCTCATGTTTCGTATAATTAATGGTCCATGAACTATTTTCTAGTATCCGATGAACTCTTTTGTTTCATTCATAGGCACTGCGTTCTTTCTTTCTTTCAAAAATTCCAAGGCCACCAATTGTTGATACTTTCGTTATAATAGTCGTTCTTATCCGAAATATCCTTTGAATCTTATCATAATTCATGTTGTCATGAAGCATTTTCTTAAGGTGTCTTTCATCCTTTCCCTTCGTGTCGGCCTCATAGTACCCTCATTGTCAATTCGTTTCTACCTCTTTCAGGTATCCTTCTGGTGTACCGATATGTTTCGAACTCCGGCCCTGAGCTAATAAATTTCCTTTTGTGGCGCTTGAAAATGTTGTGATTCCTTTAGAGTCTGATATAATATATTCTCCCCCCCTTTATAAGGGGCTCCTTATACGCCAACAGTCCTTTTGTGAAGTCTTCATTTATATCTTACTCCTCATCTTTCTTTCCAACTCTGTGCATATCATATAGAAAACTTCTTATCATAAGTTTTCCTTTCATTTTCTGTCTATATCATCATTTTGTTCACATTTCCATACTTTTTCATTCACTATTAATCTTTCACCCATTTAACTCACATACTCGTAGTTCTACTTTAATTACGCGTTTGTGTTGCAGCTGTGCGTCCATATTTCCTAAGCGTCCCGCTACTTTTGCTCGCAGCACAGAATCCTTACAGCTCACACTCCCTTTATCCTCACTCATCGAATATTTAACTGTTATTTATAATGCTATGACCGAGCGGTCTCCCATGCACGTTCCATTCATTTCATTCTATTTCCGCTAAGATCAAATCTCCCAGACCTCACATAAATCCTCATTCCATACCATTAATTTCCCAATCAACAGTGTCGACCCATCATCTTATTCTTTTCTCAATGCGTAATCGGGTTCCTATCGCTAACTCGTTAATGTATTCTCCTTACTCCTACGGTTAAAGATTTCCAATTTCCCTATGCCTAAATGCTCTCCTCTTCCTTCGACCAACCCATTAGTATACTTTTCCTACTTTCATCCTTAACCTTCCTTGGGTTCCTTCCTTTTCGAGCACTTTTCTTCTTTTGCCATTTGTGGCATCGGCTTTGAAGTTCGTGAAATTTTACCTTAAACGCGCAAATCCGTCTTATTCTCAAGTCATCCTTTCAGAAAGGCACTTCCGTGTCTGAGGCAACCACATTAATATGGCTGGCACATTTATTCCTTTATACACCTTTTAAGGTCCTAAATCTCCTAGCATCGTCGCAAGGCCTAATCATTCTTTTCTCGCTTCACATCCCTCGTCATAGTCACTATTCCTTTAGCCCCACTTATTGGAATCGGTTCTCGAGCCTCACACATTCCTCTTTTGTTCTATATTACCACACTTTATCCTTTTTACGTACCTACCTTTGAATTCTTACCCAAATAGTCTCGTGCTTTGCCGGTAGTTTCTCTTGGGGGTTTCGCTCACCGAGGTTTCTTACCTCTCACCTTCTTCCGACATTTTGGTCTCTTTGCCTTCCATTTACTCACTTTCTTTCCTTTCCAAATATCGTCGTATTAGAATTTTCCAATCTTAACCTGTAGTGAAAGTGACATCAACTTACCTTGTAACACTTGTACCATTTATTTTTGCTGTCACTCGAACTTCGGTACCCTTACTTGATTAATCCCTTCTTTACCGTAGCTCGGGTTGCTGGGGCACACATGCCCACCGATACGATCATATGTGGGATATCCTATGCATTCATATATATATATATATATATATATATATATATATATATATATATATATATATATATATATATATATATATATATATGTATAATTGCTACTACCTTGCCCACAAAATACCTCTAAACGCTATTCAAGCCTATCCTAATTCCAAAGCTGTGATGCACTTTCTTTCTCTTCACCGGTCTAGTTTGTCTCGTCCTATGTGGCCTCTTATGGTCTCCAACCATCCCGTATACTCTAGTTTCCCTTAGGACACTCTAGCTTCTCATTTGTCTCTTATGTCTGGATATATAGAATTTCTTGCACCCTTCCCAGGGGGTCACCCATCCTAAGATTTCTCTCACCTTAGCACGCTTAACCTCAAAACTTCGATGGAATCCGGTGCCTTGATGCTAATATAATCGCGTTCACTTCCTCGCATGACCTTTATTACATAATCTGGAGCAAGTCGAAGTCTTACAGATTCCGAGACATTCTCGTAACACGTCCTTCCCTTTGCAATTACTATTTTACCCTTTTCAATTCCCAATGTTCACCTTCCACCTGTGTGTATGACTACTTCCTGTCCTGGACGTCCAGATTCCTAATGGTAGCGAACATACCTTCGTCGCCGTTACTTATGCATACTCGATTATCAGCCAGTTCGGACTTCCATTCACCACCCTTACCTAATAATCCACAGCAAAACTGATTGTCGACTTTCTCTGATTCCTTAAACAGATCTTGCTCCTACTAAGCCTCGAATGTCATCCATTTTAATCCTTCAGACTGCTAACCGTCTTTCACACAATCATTTTTTCACGCCATACCCAAATCCATAACTCCTCTAAACAGCGCATCTCACTTATTGTCTATTTACGATATTTCCTTCCCACGCTTCTTCCTGCTAGGTGTACCTAGTTAAATGACCTGATTTTGAAAGATTTCTGGCAGAATCTTCTTTACAATTATTACTATTCAAAATCTGTACGCAGCAAACATCGACAATGCCTCACAGGGCATACAGTCATACGACATTTTGTGAAATTCCCGTTTTGCCCCTAGCCTTCCACAATATTACCATGGCCTACCTTGTGAATTTCCCTTTTTACGCTTATCCTTTCTCAATATTTCCATACTAATAAACAACTTGTTCACTAAAATAATTTTGGAAAATAGTCTTGCCCTTAACTTTTCGCAATTATCTCGAATTATTCGAACGTACAAAATACGGGCTATAACATCCTCCCCCCCTTTAGAAAATTCGTCCTCGAATGTTCAACTGACCTCATGGGGTGTTATAATACTTCGGGAGGGTCCCTCTTATAGTTGTCTTCTTCTTCACGCCCATTCCTTATAATCGAACTTCTCGGTGTTTACATGAGTTCTCATTCCGTGTCACAGGTTTTCTAATCCACTGCACCAACTTATTATCCTTGTCCTTCCCAGGTCACCTTTTCTCTGTTATTGTTTCGTCACCACACCTTAACAGAAGCCATGTCTTTGGTATGCAATCTTCACTTAACGATCCAATATGGCCACAGGCTGTTCCTTGCTCTCATTTATCTACAGTATTGCAGTCCAGTTACTCTTATGGTAACTTATGATCCGAGTTCACTTATCTTCTTAGTCTGCAACATTTTGAGTTCTTGCTACACTTTTTATTTACTTCCTTCCCTCACATTTCTCGACACAAGTATACTTGTCTTTGCTTTCTTCGTATTGGCGCTCGTTTCGTCCATCGTTATTCCTTATTGGCTCTCCGGTGTGAATTCCTTACCAATATGATCGAGCATCGCTTCACGTCGATGGTTCATATAATTTCATAGCGTATATTCTCATGTTCCGTATAATTAATGGTCCATGAACTATTTTCTATTTTCAGTCCTAAATTGCCCTTCAGCTATGTTGACAATGAAGTGGCCGCTTCAAATTGTGTGTAATTTGTGTGCTTTAACTCTCCTTTCGTTTTCTGCTCTGCTATTTCCTGATCATCTACCTTTGGTTGGTTGATTTCTGAGCTTCTTCATCTGAGGTGATGAGCAATCTGTAACCTTTAATTTCTGCACAATTATTGGGTCCTTTTCCGCTATAATTTCAATTCTCTTATTCTTCTTTGTACTTATAATCTTTCGCAAGTTTCTGCAGTTCGTTGGTGTTGAACGTCTTTTCTTTTTCCAGTTAGTTTGAAAAGGGTAGTTTTCCAAGTAAAAAGCAAATGTGATATGCTTTCATCCTCCTGAGTACATAAAGGACAAACCTGGTTCTGTGCAATGCCTCATTTCAACAGTTTATCATTGGTGTACAGTTTTTCATTCAGTGCTAGCCATAATGTGAAACTCCACCTTGGCAGTCGTAGGTTGTTGCATACAAGTCTCCACTCCAGTTTCTGAAAAATCACCTTGGAGCCTTTGGTAGAACAGCTTGGTTGAGAAACTGGACATCTGTTCAATATCACCCAATGTATAACCTGCTTCCAAGATGTACTTCTGAGCTTTCAAAATCCTCTGAACTACCAGATGATTGTTTTGGTATGTCTTGAAACATGTTTCTATTCTTCCCATAGTAGCAATGGATCCATTTTCTGTACAGTCCATTCTAAACTTTGTTTCTTTCTTTCTTTTTTTTTTCACCCCCAACTCCCGGTGAAATTAACCATTGGTACTGTAGGCTTTCTTTTTCTTTAGACAATTATGTTGAAAGTGCAAATATTAGATCAATTCACTTGTATAAATACATTGTTTTCGTTGGCATGATGTGATTCTGTTGTGGTGTTAATATCTTCACTTTCGTGATACTAGCTCCAGCTGAAGTTTGATTTGTTCTTGCTTAGTGGTTGCTTTTGTTCTTCTGAGTTCTGACCTTGCTATAATGAGATTATCAGATTGTCTACTTGAATTGTTTCTCAACCATACATTCTTGCTTTACTTTTGGATTTGTCTTTGTTATTGCTCCTTTCTTACAATAGTAAGAACAAAATGTTCAGTTTTAAAAATAGCTTGGAGACAGGTCAAACCACAAAAATTGGTTCAATCATTGGAAAACAGATTAGGTAACTAGCATATTTTATCTGCAAAAATTGAGAAATAAATCCAATATAATACATATATATGCAGTGAAATGTGCATGATTCATAATACCTAAGAGCTAGCTTGCTGCTCAGCATTATCATTCACCTCAGAGGACCTCTCAGAATCCTCAGATTTTGTTGCTCCTCCATTAGCAGTCTGCCAAGTAATGTCATAAAGTTTAAGTTCAAAATTAAGTGAATACTTGATTGATCAACTAACACAGAAACAGAGATAATTGTTTTAAATGAATATGAACACAGCCTTATTGTTAATCTTCTCATACTCCTCCTTCAGCTTAGCAGCTTTTTCAACATAGAGAGCTTTCTCCTACAGAGCAATAACAGATAGATTAGACACCGCAATTCTTCAAAAGAAAAATTAGATGATATTTTTCGAAACATATAATGTACCTTGTGTGGTCTTACAAATTCAGACATCGCCTTCCATTTCTCACCACCAGCTTTCCCGACCTTAAATGAATACAAATTAGCAAACAAACTGTTCTAATGACTTCTTCACAGAAATTGAAGAAAAAGTACGTTCTTAATCAAGAAATAGGAACTAAATAACAACGGAAACATAGATTTAGAAATAAGAAAGTATAATAAGTTGTGTCATCATACCACAGCAACAGATTTATTTTCAGGAAAATTCTCCTTATAGCTCTTCCTAAAATCAGCCCTGTTTCATAGTTCAAAAAAAGTGAACGTACTGAAATAAAACTTGAAATTTCATCACTAAAGGAGAAAATATGGAAAAACAAGAGCAAAAATATCTCACATGAAAATGAAGAATGCAGTAGGAGGACGCTTTGGAGCTCCAGAATTCTTACTAGCTTTTTCCTTCTTTGTCAATGCCACTTCAGCCTTGCATTTCTTATTCTTATTCTTATTCTTATGACGCTCAGTTGTAATCAGATACCCATACTTGCTGCTCTTCCTTCTCACAGCAATTGTCATGCAGTTTGCTTTTTGAATACAATATTCCACAACTCTACTTGACTTTTTCCTTGACCATATCATTAGCAGGCGCCACATTATCGATCTTTTCCTCTGTCCTAACACTAGTAAAGACACCTTATGTTTCGTTGCTTCTTCAACAATCACAGGAAGGCTTTAGTATGTGTTCCTTTGATCAGAATTGAGTAAGAAACAATGGTCGATATCATACATGAATCAGTTTACAGCTTGTATTATGAGCAGTTATTTTTCTTTATTTTGGTTAATTACCGCTTGTTCATGGCTGAAGAAATTCTTAATGTGCCCCATGCATACTTGCTTGCATTTTTCTTCGTCCACCCTTAATAGTTAGTATAACAGTGTATTACATATAAAGAGCTTGAGAGGTTGTTAATAACTATCAAGGATTAGAGAACTTAAAGAGGTGGCTAAAAAAATGGAATCTAGTTTACCAACTGTTAGCAGCAAACAAACTAAACAAAGCAACGAATAAGAAAAAGAGTCAGTTGTTCTCTTTAATTTGTTGGATTTTAATAATGTTATGACTATTCCAGTTAGTAGAGGAAGTGTCGTAGTCTGCTAAATTAGCTTCTCACTGGTGTGTCGAAACCACGTTCACTATACTTTTCAGCTGACTTGCAAAAACTTGTACTCAAACAATTAACCGTTGTAGCTACAATACTGAAATTTTAAGAATAAAGTGTTAGTTTCACTTCAAACTATCTTTGCATGTTTCACAATGTAACAAGAGGACGATAATGCAGGATTTGTTTGCTATAGCAACTGATCAACCATTCCGTTTCCCTTCAACCTTTACATTTGTGATCAGGGCATTTTCCACGCTAGAAGGTGCTCTCTCTCTCTATCTCTCATTCTTAAAAGCAAGGAAACTTACATTAGTTAAATATACATGTCAAGATCCTTGACTTTTTACAGTCCAGTCATGATGTTACATCTTCTTACAGGTCACTAAACTGAATGTTTCCATCTCTTGTACATACTTTGAAGTGTAACTCTCTTTGTATGTTTGTATAACTTTGTACATGTAAAAATCATTGTCCATGTGAAGCTTCTACAAACTATTCAAATTCTACATATTTCGAAGGGTAAGAAAAAATAGCATCACGTTGCTGCCTGAAACAAAAAGTGTCGGTCCTTGGTAGAAACAAACTCTAAAATCAAGCTCAAGAGAGCTAATTTATATAAACAGTTGTTCATTTTCTGTAAAAACATGGTTTTCATGATCTATTTTTAATTTACATCTACAGTCATTGTTAATATGTGTAGTTTGAGAGAACCATCATTTGCTCGGATACTATAAACAAACCATGTACAACCAGTTTGACATTGTTTCATGGGTTTGATTCCAACTATAAGTTATTCATATGTTTCATGGGTTTAAAAAGCTCTTTACTAGCAGCCTGCTTGCATTTTACTGGTTACTTTTTTACTGATGGTTGCTTTAATTTCCTCATGTCCACATTTTTTTGTAGATATGGCTCGAGGCAGAGGTCGAGGTAGCGGAGGTCGTGTAGGAAAGTCCTCATTAAGGTGTGATTCTACTGGTCGTGCAAACATGTCTACCATTCCCATTCCCACCACAGTTAGTCCTCAACAAGGTGGTACGAGTTTCATAGGTGGGCCAGATCCTATAAACCAAGTTCAAACTTTAGGTACGCCACCGGTTCAAGCCTCAGGTCTGTTTATTGATCCTCGTGACTTTTTCTTTCTTCTTGGCTGTGGTGACAAAAGTGTTCCTGCACGATGGGTGGGGAAGGGGTAGTTTTTCTAGTTAATTTGGCATTTGGCATAACATTATTTTTAATAAAGTCCACTAGGCTTATGGCCTAGGGCTGATTTTATAATTTTTTATCAAAAAATCCAGAAGTCTATACAAATGTAACCAAAAAGGCTAATGGAAGATGCAAAATTTAAACTAATGATCAAATTAAGACGTATAACTTGTCTTAATTTGATATTACAAATTGTTAAAAAATTAACTAATATAATGAAATTGAAAAAATGTAATGAATAACTTGATCCTGAGCAGCTGATAATCAAATAAAACCAAACACCTGCTCCATAAAGAACTTCTATTTATGTATCTCACATGCTCTATATGTGGCCCTCAATATGTACCAAGGCATTACATTCTCTACCTATTGACCAGTTCTCAGTAGGATGAGCATCCCGGGGTGCTAATACCACTAACTAAGACCCTACCACTAAATAGAAATTGTATGCCCATGTGTACTCAAAGGTCTGTAGTGTTCCATTTGCTCAATCATTATGAGCAACAATTCCACTTCATGTCCCATAGTTGTCAATTGTGCCTCCAACCAGTTGCAATTTATAGATGTTATACTACAATTTCTATGATAGATATTGCGATATAAATAGTTCCTGCAAATTACAACAGTGCAGGATTATAAAAATTTAATAGCTTTCTGTTAGTCCCTCCTGCATAGCAAGAAACTGCTTCTGTCGCTTCTGATGTCTCTACTGGTGCATACCTCTTGGATTTCTTCACTTATTTCTCTGCTGCATCTTGTGATGATCAGTAGAAGCTGATGCATCTCTCACTTCCTGTTGTTTTCAGCTATAATGCTTCAGCTGCACATTATATCAGTAAAGTTCCCGTGTCTCTGCAGCCTATACTGCCTTTCTTCTTTCATTACTTCCCATATCATTTTCTAAGAAATTAGAATCAATAGGAAATAGGTTATGACTTAGCACCAGACTTGCATCATTTTAAGCTTGTCACCTGCAGAAAACAAGATCAGTAAAACCAGGTGTTACACCTCGGAAATTTCGCCGTGAACGTACAATGAATAGACCAACGAAGAGTATGAGTGTACGATGTTTTACTAAGAAGGGGATGACTACTTATGAGTTTTGAAAATGCGAAAGTTGCAGATTTGCACTTCGGCCCAGTTGGTCGTAAAAATAGAATACGGCCCATAAAGTGGTTTACGGACCGTAAACTGCTATCGTCTTTCAACATTCAAAAACTTCAACTTTCTGCCAAACGTCTAAATGGTTAAATATGACTCAGAATACGGACCGTAAATCGAAATACGGCCCGTAAACTGTGACCGCAAACCACCATGACCTCCAGAAAACCTTTCTGGTTCTGTTATGCTTAAATACGGTCGTGAAAGACGGACCGTAAACTAGAATACGGCCACTGTGCACTTCGACTACTGTTCATAAAAATCAGATTTTAAGTTAAGTATAAGGGACCCTTTTTCATTCCATTCATTTCATTTTCACTCCACACTACAAGAAACATCTATAATACTCTCCAATATTCATCCACAAGAGAAGCAAAGGAAAAATCAAGATCAACAACACTAGATCCACGAAATCAAGACTGTGAAACTCATCAAAGTTCATCTACACCAAGAAATTGTAAAAGAAGTGAAGTAGGGTTTTTGGTATAGAAGAGTATTGCTACTCAAGGCTCGTTCCTACCACATATAAGGTAAGTTTTATGACTTCCTCATGATGATTGAAGTATTTATACGTTGAAACACTTGGATTATAGAAGAGTGTAGTAAATGGGTCATAAAATGTGAATAGTGCCATAGTTGAATGATAGTTGGATTGAATTATGAATGTTGACGATTTGGGAGTATAAAGGTGATATAAATGACATGTAGACCATGGAATGGGTGTGATGCATGAGAAAATGTGATGATGAGCTAAAACCCATAAATGTGGAGAAATTGGAGAAAAACGGTGGATTGTGGTCAATGTATATATATGATGATTATTGATTGCGATGTTGTGAATGTTGTTGTGAGTGTGTGGGAGTTGATATAGCATATGGGAAAAGCAGTATAAACAAAGGAAGTACTGCCCAAATTTTCCATAGAATTAGTAACGCGTTCTTATAGCCCAATTAACTAACGATAGTGCGAACTCTCTTTTGAAGGTAGAAACGTGATATCGAAGGAGAGCAAGCAAGCGATATCTTAGTTAAACGTCAAAGGTATGTGAGGCTAGTCCATTCTTTCTAATGGCATGAATCTCATAGCATAAATTTTCTTCCTCTTGATGAGTTCCTATATTCCGAAAAGCTAAAACCCTATATCTATGAATGGTACTATAAGATAAGAGATATGATATGATGATCCTAAAATTGCATGATGTAATTTATTGCTCACGCTCACCTTATATGTTAGTTCCTTCAAGTTGAGGCAAAATGTCAATATTTGCTCCACAATGAAATCGGGGGATCACGACCTTACGTCACCCCGATAAAGTAAACTTGTTCATAAGTCTTATGCATGTATTATGATAAGTATGTTACGATAAGCATATTATGATGAGCATGTATGATGATGATGTAACACCGCGCCTAGTTGGCCGGGCAGTCACCGCCAAGGCGGGCAGCTACACGATACACTATGGCAAAATGGCATGGGCAGACACCACTAGTGGGCGGCATGAGATGATATCCCGGACGCGGGAGGCCTGGACGCAGGCTAATATTATGATTATCACACCGATCCGATATGGACGGGCATCTTATACATTATTACACCGTACCTATATGGGCGGGCAACTTATATATTTATGCACACATACCCTGATGTTGACTATGAGTAAGCCAGCATGCATTATTTCTTTTACACTTGATAGTCAGATACAGTTATTCCATATTGATACTTCTTGTACATCATTGCCTTATTTCCTTGTTTATGCCTCTCATACTCAGTACAATATTCGTACTGACGTCCATTTTCTTTGCACGCTGTGATCATGCCCACAGGTAGACAGGGAGGAGAACTCGATCCAGACCAGAAGTAGCTGTCAGCTGATTGAAAGCACTCCTTTGTTCGGAGGTGCTTATGATGATCCTTTTGTGTATATTCATGTATATGTATTCTTGGGCATGACGGGGTCATTTCCCGTCCTTATGTATAGCACTCCAGTAGAGGCTCGTAGATGCGCAGTGTGGGTTAGATGTTTTCACGATTTATTTCTATGTATGTATATATTATTTTGATAGCCGAGAGGCTTATGCATATAAAAGTATTTTTATGTTCTTGAATGAAGGATGACTTTTCCTACGATTTGAATATAAATTGATAAAAGAGCAGTAAATGAGTAAGGTGAGTAGTAGGACGAATGGTGCTCGGTGGTTAGCCCCGGGTACCCATCGCGGCCCCTAGCTGGGTCGTGACAAAAGTGGTATCAGAGCGGTTCAGTCCTAGGAAGTGTCTACGAGCCGTGTCTAGTAGAGTCTTGTTTATGGTGTGTTGCGCGCCACATCAATAAACAAGAGGCTACAACGCATTTAGGAAAAATGTCCATCTTGCTTCTTATGAGATCGTACGATAGAGCCGTGTATAAGATTTTATCATCCCTAATAGTGTGTTATGATTTCATAATGCCATCCAAAGGAAAGGCTACAGTCGCCTAGAAGGGCAAGACTACGGCAAAGAGGCGGGTAGAAAGAGAGCCTCCGATGGATATAGAAGAAGGCGAATCACATAATGAGGCCTTGTCTAATACTTCTTGTACCCCGCCTAATGTTGAAGAACAAGGAGGAGCTCCAGCTCCAATTCCTCCACCGGTCGCTTTGGGTCAACAAATGACCGAGGCCATTCATTTATTGACGCAATTTGTTGCCGCTCAGGCACAACGGTAAAATGTGAGTTCAAGTGATCGGGCAGCAAGTACCAAAGCTCGTGATTTCATGAGTCTAAATCCTCCGGAGTTCTTCGGGTCTAAGCCGGATGAAGACCTGCAAGGTTTCATAGATGAGGTGCTGAGGACATTGAAGATTGTCCATGCCTTTGAAACTGAATCCGTGGAGTTTGCATCTTTATAGACTCCGGGATGTGGCAGTTTTATGGTATAACAATTGGGTATTATCAAGAGGAGAGAATGCGCCTCCTCCGGTTTGGCAGGAATTCATGGATGCTTTTATTCGTCACTATTTGCCACCCGAGGTCTGCCGAGCTAGAGCGGATAGATTTCTAAATCTGAGGCAAGGAAATATGAGTGCCCGGGAGTATAACATGCAATTTAATTCTTTGGCTAGATATGCCCCGGCTATTGTGGCCGACATGGGAGATCGGGTACATAGATTTGTAAGTGGCCTAGGGCCACATTTATTAAGAGATTGTTTGACGGCTTCCTTGTAAGACGGGATGGATATTTCCAGAATACAGGCCCATGCTCAGAATTTAGAGGGGCGACAACAACCACCAAGAAGTGACTGCGATAATGAAAGAAGGCAAGGCAAGAAGGCTAGATTTATGAGAGCAGGCAGGGGTTATAGAGGGGGATCAAGGCAGACATATTCTGGTTACTCAGGCCAGTCGGTGACCAGTGCACCTCCTCGATTTACAGGTAGGAGATTTGATCGCTCCTTCCGCTCAGGACAGGGCCAGAGTTCGAGGACTCCGGATTCCCAGATCAGGGAAGATTATAGCCAGAGGAGACCCCCAGTACCGCGATGCAGCCAGTGCGGTAGATTGCATTCTGGATAGTGTCGCCAGGGTTCGGACGCTTGCTATACTTGCAGCCAAGTTGGCCACATGATGGGAGATTGCCCGTCGATGAGTGGTAGAGTTGGAGTTCAGCCCACAGGTTCAGCAACTGGTTCTTCCTCAGCATGCCCGGCAGGACAGATTCCCCAGATGTCGCAGGCTGAGGTAGAGGTAGAGGGGCAGCATGTACTTCAGGTGCCACTAAGCCCCGTGTATATGCTTTAGCCGGGCGACAGGATCTTGAGTCCTCCCCGGATGTGGTTACAGGTACATTGTCTATATTTTCCCGTGATGTGTATGCATTGATAGATCCGGGTTCTACTTTTTATTATATTACTCCATATGTTGCTGGTCGTATTGGGGTAAAACCTGAGCCAATCAAACCTTTTGAGGTATCTACTCCGGTTGGTGATCCCGTGATAGCAAGACAAATGTATAAAAATTGTGTAGTTGTGATATGTGATCGCCAGACCATAGCTGATTTGATTGAGTTGGAGATGTTAGATTTTGATATAATTATGGGTATGGATTGATTGGCCTCGTGCTACGCTAATGTTGATTGCCGAACGAAAGTGGTTCGATTTTAATTTTCTGGAGAGCCCGTGCTTGAATGGAAGGGTAATGCAGCATCTCCAAAGGGTAGGTTTATTTCCTACCTTAAGGCAAGGAAGATGATAGCCAAGGGTTATATTTATCACTTAGTTCGGGTTCATGACACTGAGTCAAAGCCACCAACTTTCCAATCGGTTCCGGTTGTGAATGAATTTCTAGATGTGTTTCCAGACGAACTTCCAGGTCTTCCTCCAGAAAGAGAGATTGATTTCTCCATTGATGTGTTGCCAGACACCAAGCCTATTTCTATTCCTCCTTATCGAATGGCTCCGGCGGAATTAAAAGGGCTGAAGGCACAGCTGAAAGATTTGCTTGAAAAGGGGTTTATTAGACCCAGTTCATCACCGTGGGGAGCACCCGTCTTGTTTGTAAGGAAGAAAGACGAATCTCTACAAATGTGTATCGACTATAGACAGTTGAGCAAGGTGACGATAAAGAACAGATATCCTCTTCCGAGGATTGATGATTTATTTGATCAGCTACAGGGTGCCAAATGGTTTTCAAAAATAGATTTGAGATCGGGTTATCATCAAGTGAGAGTTATAGAAGCGGATATTCCCAAGACGGCCTTCAGAACGAGATATGGTCACTATGAATTCCGAGTGATGTCGTTTGTGTTACATCCGACATTTTCGCTTATTCGAAAAATTCAAGATAAATTGACTTGTGATGAATAAGGCCACAATTGACCCTTACTTGGTATGAAGGTGTAGGTTGTGAATACAATGGTGTGGAATTACGAAAGGTGGCCAAGGGCAAAATTAGAATTTTGGAAACTTGCCCCATGAATTACAATATGTAGCCACCAATTTGGGCTCAACAAGAATTAATAAAATAAGGCCCAAAGGGGAGAGGCCCAACCGGCCAAGGGAAGGGCCCAAAGCCCATGGAATTATTAATTTTCTCATGTGACAAATCCATATAATGGATAAGTATAAGAAAGCTTCAAGAAAAAGGAATCAAGAACAAAAGAAAAAAAAAAGAATAAGGGAGAGTTCGGGTTTGAGGAGAAAAGAAAAGAGAAAAGAAAGAAAAATTTTGGGAGCCAAATCTTTGATTTAAAAATCCAAGTCTTGTGAGATTAGTACTAAGCTCAAGGTCCTCTACAAGTTAATATAAGTATTGTGGCAAGAAAACAATTTCAACGTCCAAGTGAAGAACTTGAAGAAAGGTAAGGATTTCATGCTTTTGCTATGTTATGAATGGTATATGTATGTTGTAGTATGTGTGAATGAGTGAAAAACATGGAAATTTTGTGAGTTGAAAATCATGCATGTTGGCCGAATTTATGCATGAATTGTATGTTTAAGATGGCTTGAATTCATGTTGTAATTTAGTTGTAGCATGATGGAAATTGTGTTAGAAATGAAAGTGGAACGGATTAGTGAAAATTAGGAAATATAGGAGGTGGCCGTGTGGTGCTATGTTGAGTATGGAATATGAATTTGATCTTGTTTTCATGCTAAGTGTGTTATGGTGAAGTGAATGGAAAGATGACAATCTTTATTATCTTGGAAAAAATGGTTATTAAGTTGTTGTAGGAGAATATGCAACTTTGTTAGGATTTATGTAAAAATGGAAATGAAAGTATCAAGAGGAAAATTATGATAATTGTTGATGAATTCGGAAGATGGAATTGTATAATGAACTTGTATGTGGAAGGTTAGGAAAAATTGGAAAAGTAGTGACTTAACGGAAAGTTTGAATGTTTGCGTATCTTATGAATATTGTGTGAAAATGGTATGGATGCCTCCGATGTATGTCGTAATGAATTTGATGGATGATGAATATGAAAATAATGAGTTTGGTTTGGAAATGTAAGTTTGAAACGAAAGACGTTCCGTTATATCGAAAGATGGCTAATGATGCCATAGTGTATGTTTTAATGTCTATTGATGTTTTGATGTCATTTCTGGGTTGTTGTGTTGATGAATTGAGCCGAGCTAAGTCTCGGGGATGTCTTATATACAGAGGAAATGCTGCCGAAATTTCGGTAGGCAAGTATGTGTAAAGTTGGAATATTGAAAGTTTGAAACTAAGAAATGGTAAACTTGACCATTTCTAGATTTTGGACGAAATTGAAGTCGACGCCAAGCGAGCGTAAGGCGCTATCGAGGTATGTGAAGCATTTCCCTTTGTTCCTAGGCATGTTCTGGATGTGATAGGCTCGGCCGCGAGCCTTAAGTACGACTCCGTTCCCCGGAATTCGAGACGGAAAACCGCTCCAATTCCTTCAATTCAATTGAAGCTATTTTCTTACAAATTGCCTTTAAAGTGAGTTTTTGTACAAAACTTCCCTAAACGGAGTCGGAACACTTCCAAACGATTATGGATGACCTCATAAGGTCTATTAGCGATAATTTACATATGTTGCCTCGAGTTGGTCCGAGGCGGGCCCGCAAGGCCCGATATCTTCTGTAATACTTTAAATACTTCTGTTTTGTCCGATTTTCTCAGAAGCCATCTGAACCATTATTTTGATTATGATACAACTATTTTTATGAAATTCTTACAAAATGATTTCTGAACATCTGAGAATCTGATTCTGATAATAATCTGTCGTGCCTTCCCAAGTAGGATATAGGCGCGTACTATGCATACTATCCGTATACTCTGATTTTGACTCGCCGTTTGGCACCCTTCAGTTTGATTGAGTCTGTATGTTGAGTCTGTATGTAAGTAGTTTCTCATTTATCGGTTCGTGTCTGTCTCAATGCATTCCTTCACTGCGTCCCGGGCTAGGTTCTGTTATCGTGCATATTTCTCTGCATTGTTCACCGCGTCTCTCGGCGTGCGGGCCGGGATCTGTATGTTTGTATGATATTATGATCTGTGTATGGGGATGGCGGCCAGGATGGCATATGATCTGATTTAATTCTGTCTGTCCACCGCGTCCCGTACTAAGAGGGTCGGGTTCTGTTACCGCTCCTCCAGACAGGGCCGGGATCTGTATGAATGTATGCGTGTGCCATCTGTATTTATTTAAGCACATGCCTCTGTATGATTCTGTATGACTCTGTACTACTCTGCATGCATAATTCTGTCCGACATACTTCTGTCTGTCCGTCTGAATTACGACTATGTCTGTATGTCCGTATGGATTCTGATCCTGTATGTCCGTAGGGATTCTGATTTTGTATGTCCGTATGGATTTTTATTCGGTACGCCCGTATGGACTCCGATTTTATACGTCTGTATGGATACTGATTCTGCTCGTCTGTCCGTATTATGATTCCGTCTGTCTGTCCGAACCATGATTCTGTTTATCTGTATGAACCACGACTCTGTATGTCTGTCTGGATCATGGCTCTGTCCGTCCGTCTGATTTATGGGTCTGTCCGTTATATTTCTGTGACTCCGGTTCGGACTATGGTTATATCTGCTATGTTCTGCTTTACATACTCGGTACATTTTTCGTACTGACCCCCGCTCTTCGGGGGCTGCGCTACATGCCCGCAGGTACAGACGCACCAGGTGATACGCTGCCAGCGTAGGTTTCTGACTCTGCTATTTGAAGAGCTCCTTCGATCCGGAGCATATGCTTTTGGTATATATCTTCTGTTCTTCCGTATGTTCTGTATGTATGGAAATTCTGGGTAAGGCGGGGCCCTGTCTCGTCATATGATTCTGTATGTCTGTAGAGGCCTGTAGATAGATGTGTGGGTTACGGGTTTCGTCGGTATGTTAGCCTTATCGGCTTATATGTAAATGTCTGTATGTTCAGGTATGTATGTATATATATATGTATGTTTGCGCGCGTGCCGTATTTGTATCGACCTACTTCTTTAACTTCTAAAAAAAAGAAAATTCGTATGATTCGAAAGTCGGTCGGGTAGGTATGTTCGGGTACCCAGTTAGGGTACCAGTCGCGGCCCACGGGGTTGGGTCGTGACAGTTTGGGTTGACTAATGCTCTGGCCGTGTTTATGAATTTGATGAACAATGTATTCAGGCCTATCTTGGACTTATTTGTGACAGTATTTATTGATGACATTATGGTGTATTCTCGCACGGATTGGAACATGCAGATCATTTGCGAATTGTTCTTGGCATTCTTCGAGCCCGAGAATTGTATGCGAAATTTTCAAAGTGCGAGTTCTGGCTAAACTCTGTGACATTTTTGGGCCATGTTATCTCAGATGATGGAATTCGAGTCGACACTCAGAAAATTGAAGCTGTGAAGACTTGGCCAAGGCCTACGACGCCTACAGAAGTTCGTAGTTTTCTGGGTTTGGCAGGATACTATAGAAGATTCGTAGAGGGCTTTTCATCTGTTTCAGCCCCATTGACAAAGCTAACCCAGAAGTCAGCCAAATTTCAGTGGAATGTTGCTTGTGAGCGCAGCTTCCAAGAGTTGAAAGACAGGTTGACCTCAGCTCCGATATTAACACTTCCAGAAGGGTCAGATGGCTACGTGGTATATTGTGATGCTTCCGGTGTCGGATTAGGGTGCGTATTGATGCAGCATGGAAAGGTTATTGCATATGCTTCAAGACAATTATGGAAACATGAAAAGAATTATCCAACTCATGATCTCGAATTGGCTGCGGTTATTCACACCTTAAAAATATGGAGGCATTATTTGTATGGTGTGCATGTTGATATTTATACAGATCACAAAAGTCTTCAGTACATTTTCAAGAAAAGGGAGTTGAACCTGCGAAAGAGGCGGTGGTTAGAATTGTTAAAAGATTATGATGTGAACATTTTGTACCACCCCGGAAAAGCGAATGTAGTAGCCGACACGCTTAGCCGCCGATCAATGGGCAGTTTATGTGAAGTCTCTCCGAAAAAGAAAGAAATGGTTCATGAGCTGCGCCAACTAGCAAATCTTGGAGTGCGCGTAATCGATTCGGGTAATGTGGGGATTAGTATCAATGATCCCACAATTTCATCCTTGGATATGGAAGTGAAAGAATGGCAATATGAAGATCCTAAATTGTGTCGTTACAAAGACACATCTCATGGAAAAGAAAAGTCTTCATTTGAAGTTCCTATGGATGGAATTCTTAGATACCGAGGCAGGCTATGTGTGCCGAATGTAGCAGTATTGCGCCGACGAATTCTAGAAGAAGCACATTGGTCCCGGTCTTCTATCCACCCGGGTGCAACTAAAATGTATCGTGATCTCAATATGATGTATTGGTGGGATGGCATGAAGAGAAACATAGCCAAATTTGAAGCACAGTGCCCAAATTGCCAACAAGTAAAAGTTGAACATCAGAAGCCAGGAGGCTTATTGCAAGCAATAGAAATCCCTACTTGGAAATGGGAAGTGATCAACATGGATTTCATCGTGGGATTACCTCATTCCCGCGGCAGGTATGATTCTATATGGGTGATTGTGAATAGATTGACGAAAGCAGCCCATTTTCTCCTAGTTAAGACTACATACTCAGCCGAAGATTATGCAAGGTTGTATTTCAAGGAAATTGTGCGCCTTCATGGTATTCCATTATCTATTATCACAGACAGAGGAGCATAGTTTACAGCTAAGTTCTAGAAGTCCTTCCAAGAAGGTCTAGGCACTCAAGTGAATCTTAGCACGGCATTTCATCCGCAGACCGATGGACAAGCCGAGCGTACTGTTCAAACCTTGGAAGATATGCTACGAGCATGTGTGCTAATTTCGGTGGAAGTTGGGACGATCATTTACCGCTAATCGAATTTTCATACAATAATAGTTATCATTCCAGCATTCAAATGGCTCCATATGAAGCTTTATATGGAAGGAAATGTAGATCCCCAATCGGATGGTTTGAAATAGGAGAAGCACAACTAGTAGGCCCTGAATTAATTCAACAAGCGGCGAAAAAAGTTAAGGTGATCCGAGATCGATTGTTAATAGCCCAAAGTCGCCAAAAGTCTTATGCAGACAATCGCCGGCGAGACTTGGAATTTCAAGTTAGTGATTGGGTATTTTTGAAAGTATCGCCAATGAAAGGGGTGATGAGATTTGGTAAGAAAGGGAAGCTAAGTCCTAGATACGTTGGACCCTATAAAATTATCCGCAAGGTGGGTCATGTAGCCTATGAAATGGATTTGCCTTCGGAGCTTGAATCAGTCCATCCAGTCTTCCACGTTTTGATGCTCCGCAAGTGTATTGGAGATCCCACAAAGATTGTCCCGATAGATGATGTGCAAGTGACAGAAAGGCTAACCTATGAAGAGGTACCTATTGCTATTTTAGACAGGCAAGTGCGAAGACTCCGAAATAAAGAGGTAGCTTAAGTCAAAGTCTTATGGCGAAACAACAATCGGGAAGAAATGACTTGGGAGGCAGAAGAGAAGATGAAGTCCAAGTACCCGCACTTATTCCAACCCCCAGAGGAAATTCAAGATGAAGCGCCAATGATATAAGGTATATATATGCTTACTTTTCATGCTTTTGGTTGTGTGTGAGGCCATAGATATGTTGCTATTGTGATGTAGCCCTGTGAGGCAATGATATTATGGGTTGTTGTGACAGGATAGTAGTGCCATATTATAAACGAAACTCTGGCAAAATTTTCCAAGAATCCTCGCTGACTTAACATTCGAGGACGAATGTTCCAAAAAGGGGGAAGAATGTTACACCTCAGAAATTTCTCTGTGAACGTACAATGAATAGACCAACGAAGAGTATGAGTGTACGATGTTTTACTAAGAAGGGGATGACTACTTATGAGTTTTGAAAATGCGAAAGTTTCAGATTTGCACTTCGGCCCAGTTGGTCGTAAAAATAGAATACGGCCCGTAAAGTGGTTTACGGACCATAAAATGCTATCGTCTTTCAACATTCCAAAACTTCAACTTTCTGCCAAACGTCTAAATGGTTAAATACGACTCAGAATACGGACCGTAAATCAAAATACGACCCGTAAACTGTGACCGTAAACCACCATGACCTCCAGCAAACCTTTCTAGTTCTATTATGCTTAAATACGGTCGTGCAAGATGGACCGTAAACTAGAATACGGACTGTAAACTGGGTTTACGGCCACTGTGCACTTCGACTACTATTCATAAAAATCAGATTTTAAGTTAAGTATAAGGGACCCTTTTTCATTCCATTCATTTAATTTTCACTCCACACTTCAAGAAACATCTAGAATACTCTCCAATATTCATCCACAAGAGAAGAAAAGGAAAAATCATGATCAACAACACTAGATCCATGAAATCAAGACTGTGAAACTCATCAAAGTTCATCTACACGAAGAAATTGTAAAAGAAGTGAAGTAGGGTTTTTGGTATAGAAGAGTATTGCTACTCAAGGCTCGTTCCTACCACATCTAAGGTAAGTTTTATGACTTCCTCATGATGATTGAAGTATTTATACGTTGAAATACTTGGATTATAGAAGAGTGTAGTAAATGGGTCATAAAATGTAAATAGTGCCATAGTTGAATGATAGTTGGATTGAATTATGAATGTTGACGAGTTGGGAGTATAAATGTGCTATAAATGACGTGTAGACCATGGAATAGGTGTGATGCATGAGAAAATGTGATGATGAGCTAAAACCCATAAATGTGGAGAAATTGGAGAAAAACGGTGGATTGTGGTCAATGTATATAAATGATGATTATTGATTGCGATGTTGTGAATGTTGTTGTGAGTGTGTGGGAGTTGATATAGCAAATGGGAAAAGTAGTATAAACAAAGGAAGTACTGCCCAAATTTTCCCTAGAATTAGTAACGCGTTCTTATAGCCGAATTAACTAAAGATAGTGCGAACTCTCTTTTGAAGGTTGAAACGTGATATCGAAGGGGAGAAAGCAAGCGATAGCTTAGTTAAACGTCAAAGGTATGTGAGGCTAGTACTTTCTTTCTAATGGCATGAATCTCATAGCATAATTTTTCTTCCTCTTCATGAGTTCCTATATTCCGGAAAGCTAAAAGCCTATATCTATGAATGGTACTATAAGATAAGAGATATGATATGATGATCCTAAAATAGCATGATGTTATTTATTACTCACACTCACCTTATATGTTAGGTCCTACAAGGTGAGGCAGAATGTCAATAATTGCTCCATAATGAAATCGGGGGATCACGACCATACGTCAACCCGATAAAGTAAAGTTGTTCATAAGCCTTATGTATGTATTATGATAAGTATGTTACGATAAGCATATTATGATGAGCATGTATGATGATGATGTAACACCGCGCCTAGTTGGCCGGGCAGTCACCGCCAAGGCGGGCTGCTATACGATACACCATGGCCAAATGGCATGGGCAGACACCACTAGTGGGCGGCATGAGATGATATCCCGGACGCGGGAGGCCTGGACGCAGGCTAATGTTATTATTATCATACCAATCCAATATGGAGGGGAAGCTTATACATTATTACACCGTACCTATATGGGCGGGCAGCTTATATATTTATGCACACATACCCTGATGATGACTATGAGTAAGCCAGCATGCATTATTTCTTTTACACTTGATAGTCAGATACAGTTATTCCATATTGATACTTCTTGTACATCATTGCCTTATTTCCTTTTTTATGCCTCTCATACTCAGTACAATATTCGTAATGACGTCCATTTTCTTTGGATGTTGTGATCATGCCCACAGGTAGACAGGGAGGAGAACTCGATCCAGACCAGCAGTATCTGTCAGCTGATTGAAAGCACTCCTTTGTTCGGAGGTGCTTATGATGATCCTTTTGTGTATATTCATGTATATGTATTCTTGGGCATGACGGGGTCTTGTCCTATCCTTATGTATAGCACTCTAGTAGAGGCTCGTAGATGCGCAGTGTGGGTTAGATGTTTTCACGATTTATTTCTATGTATGTATATATTATTTTGATAGCCGAGAGGCTTATGCATATAAAAGTATTTTTATGTTCTTGAATGAAGGATGACTTTTCCTACGATTTGAATATAAATTGATAAAAGAGCAGTAAATGAGTAAGGTGAGTAGTAGGACGAGTGGTGCTCGGTGGTTAGCCCCGGGTACCCGTCGCGGCCCCTAGCTGGGTCGTGACACCAGGACAGTAGTTCTTCAACAGAACTGTACATCTGAAGCCTCTGAGCTTGTAATAGGTCCTGTGAATTCTTTCTTTGTGTATCTGCCCATGGATTACTGTATCTGTTCCCATCTTAATGCATATGAATCCATGAGTAGCCATTAGAACAAATATTTGAGTCTTGTTGCACCATATTTTCCAATACCTGCAAAAAGGAACACATGGTTAGCAAAAAACTATCATCATCCTCTCTTCCCAAAGGATTTGAGCATGATGGCAACAAGGCATTATCCTCTTGATAGCATCAGGGATCTCATGCTGCAACAATCAACAACACCTGGTGTTGCTACACTGATGCACTTGACATTACTCTCATCACCATTTGGAGTTATCAACACAGCAACCAGCATCAACCATTCTACCAAAGTTTCCAAAATTACCCCTGGTCATTTTGCAACTATACAATACAAGACACTGTGAATTTGTGCTGTTTTCTAGTATTTCTAGCCTGTAGTGTCAGTTTATCATTATGTCCTCCTCCAGCAGTTAGCAATTACCAACTCCCTTCCCATATTCCTCTTCTTCACACCAGCATACCAGTACTATTACACCACCAGTTCTGATCTCAGCACCTCCATTTCACTAGTTGTCCTCATCCACTAAATATGTATTAAATTATTTCCAACATGGAGTGGATCAGTAAAACATATTACCTACCAGGCCCTAGTGTCATCACAACAACCAGCACATGAACCCTCTGCATAAGGTTCTTCTGCCCAAGAACAGTGCATGCTTTGTGTAAAGTTTCCTGAAAACACTCCTTGGGCTTAGGCTTTTTTTTTTCTATGTGTGTGTTCCCCTCCTGGTGCACACCAGCAGCAACAAATGCTGCATTTGGCATAGCATTATGGTTTTCTATAGAGCTTTTTTTCTTTCCCATAATCCCTACTACTTACTAGCTGTTATACCCCGTATTTTTATACGTCGAATTATTCGCAAGCAAATCGACTCAAGTTAAAGACGGGATTATTTTCGGACATGAAATAGGAACTTTTAATTTTCAATTTTAATTAGTACACAAATTGTTTATAAATTTTATTTAGTGTAGAAATATTATTGGAGATTAGGAACTAACTAATTATGATTAGATTATTAAGTAGGGATTAGGGATTAATTAACCTAATTACTATAGTGGGCCCCACCCGAATATATATAAAAAAAGGAAAATAACAATTCAAGAAAATAATTAGTGAGTCATAGGGGGGTAGCACGTGTCCAAGGGAGGGACACTATATATATAGTGATGTCAAGGACCAAATTAGCAATTCATATTCATTTTGCAAAAAAACTAGTTCAAGAAAAAGAAAGGAAAGAACATTTCCATGGCTGCTCTCGGCCAGCCATGGTGATTGAGGAAAAAAAGGATTTGTTGCATATTTGATCAAGTTCCAAGTGAATTACAAGTTCAAGGAGGTGATAGCAACATTGGATATTAAATTGAGGAAGAAGAAATTGTAAAATTGGAGCAATTGAGTGTAGAAATTCCTCCGAGAAAATTTAGGTAAGATTTTCTTATTTTGTGGTATAATTGTTTTAATAGTGTTGAAATGGAATTATAAAAATTGTATTGGACGAAATTGGAAGTAAGAAAATGCACGAAATCGTTGTTATATGAAATTGTGGGTTGAAAAGGATTCAGAAGGGTTGTTAGATTGTTAGAATTGTTTGTGGGCTGAATTGTAAGAATTTTGTATGTATATCTCTATTGCTGTTATTATTGATATTTCTGTGATGACAGGAGGATAATTGAAAATTCGGGTTAGGCGAATATATAGGGGAAATGCTGCCCGATTTCCGTTAAGTCCTTAACTAATGAAAAGCCCTAATCGAGAAAGCATAAGTTAAAGCATGAGTTCTATAAGCCATGGGCTACAGATTTACGAACAAGAAAGTATAGTTACTAACGATAGTGTTACTTTTATATTAAATAGGCTAAAGGGGCGACGAAGCGAACGAGATTACGATTAATCGTTAACAGGTACGTAAAGCTTTCCCTTCTTTATTTTGGCATGTCTTAGATATAAGTGACGAATGATATGAGCTTTGGGGTAATTCCATTCATAAGTTTCGAGTGTGATTCATGATTCCTATTCACTTCTTGATGTTATAACTCTTGAAATGATTGAGCTTCCCTCTCAAAGTTTTCTATACGTTGGATAGTAGTCGATATATATAAGCTCCTATTCTTAGAGACTCTACCATAACTAATGTCCTTGACTTCTATAAGCCATTTCATATTATCTTGATACATGTCTATGATTCCTAAGGCTCTTTTGATATGATCTATAATGATATTCGAGGGATACTTGATATGATTGTCGCTATTGCTACTCAGGTGTTAATCTCTTCTTCTTATTCTGTTGAGTCTTGATAATGATTTAAATTGCATATGGTTGCTCACTACTCTGCTCGTGCATGCCTCAATATGTCTTTCACCGAGTCCCAGGCTGGGTATGTTATCGTGCACAGTCTCACTGCATTGTTCACCGAGTCCCTCACTACAGGGCCGGAAAATGATATATATATATATATGATGGAGTTATATTGTGTTATGGCGTTATGATGTGTTTATGGAGTTATGCTGTGTTATGGCGTTATGATGTGTTTATGGAGTTATGCTGTGTTATGGCGCCAAGGATGGTGTGGCGACCATGTTCACCAAGTTCTATAATGGGCCGGGTATGATATATGATATTGACATGCATGATTTATGTTTCAAAAGGGCAAGTGTTTTGGTATTCTGAACATTGTACTTGTCTTCTGTACTCCCTATTTCAGTTATGATCCTTTTTACTGTATTTCATGCTTTATATACTAAGTACATATTCCGTACTGACCCCCTTTCTTTGGGGGGCTGCGTTTCATGCCTGCAGGTACAGATAGTCGGTTTGGTGAACCTTCAGCATAGGACTTCTACTCAGCTGTCTTGGAGAACTCCGTTTTTTCGGAGTCTAGACTTTTGATACAGATCTGCTAATGTATATGTATATGCTTATCCAGGGGTATGGCGGGGCCCTATCCCGTCATATTTCACTATTGGTACTGTTAGAGGTCTGTAGACATGTGTGTGGGTTGTGTACAGATTATGATCAGCTGTGTCTATATAGGTATTGTGGAAGTTCTGTTGTTGTAGCAGCCTTGCCGGCTTGCATATGTTATCGGTTCGTAGTGGCAGCCTTGTCGGCTTGCGTAGCATAATGATATATATAAATATATATAGTGGCAGCCTCGTCGGCTTGCATATGTTATTTCGTTATGATTGATTGAGGACCTATAGTATCAGTCCGACTATGTTTAACAGGTACATATGGGTGTCCAGCTCGGGCACTAGTCATGGCCCACGGGGCTGGGTCGTGACAAAAGTGGTATCAGGGCAGTTCATCCTCGGAGTGTCTACAGACCGTGTCTAGTAGAGTCTTGTTTATCGGTGTGTTGTGCACCACATTTATAAACAGGAAGCTACAGGACATTTAGGATGTTACCTTTCTTTCATATCTAAGATCGTGCGATAGAGCCAAGCTATAGGAAATGAGATTCCTTATACTAACCCTTGTTTTTAGCAGAAGAATGGCATCGACAGAAGAAAGTGACTTATGATATTGGAAGTTACAGAGTATGCAGGTAAGCAATGGTACGAAAGATGTATGTCGGGTAAGGTATTTGAAGTACGATTGAAATGTAAAGTTGAAGATTGAAAGGGAAAGTAAACAGGAAAGTGTAACAGGTGCAGTTTGAGTTGGACATACGAGGTAAGTCCATCATTTTCATACTGTTGTTGATATTGGGAGCCCTGTGTGGCTATGATATGATATGATATATACGTATATATGTTGGCCCTGTGAGGCATTGTTGGCATTTCCTGCGTGCAGGTTTTGGGATAGTAAGAAGTACAGAGGAGACCCTGCCAAAAGTTTCCTAGAAAAAAAAGGAATGAGATATAGGTTCATAATATGTCTTGAAAATCGTAGGGTAAATTTATTATGTTGGATTAAAGCTTTAAGAGATACCCTCCATGCCATCCATAAGAGGCACCATTCTTACTTGGGAAATTTTATTTCGAAGAAGCATATATGAGCAGCAAAGTTTGGAATTCATTTGAACGGACCAGAGTACTTTCCAGCCACATTTTTACCTCAGAAAAGCTCATATTAAAGGGCAAAAACGTCCAGCAATTAAGTTTCACTTCATTGGAAGAATACAGAGCATACAACAAGTAGGTTATGAACTAAATAATTCGTTCACGACTCAAGAATAAACCTAGAGGTAAACCATGTGAATCAGGCACTAGAAGTCCTGTGGTGCTTGTCGGATTCTAGTTTTTCTTCTGGTGTTGGTTGGAGAATGCTTCATGGTGACATTTTTATTAGTTTTAATCAGCTAATTGGAGATGGAATTTGTGGGAAGAAAAACTCAAACTTGTGGGCTGTCTAGGATCATGTGTTTCACGTGTTGTTGATGAAAGGCTAGGATAATTTGGAAGGGCTAGCGACACTAAGAGATGGTTTAGAAAAGGTGGAAAATCTTAACAGAGGGTTACATTGAGGTATCGACTGAACTAATAAGCAGGGATAAATCACGACGAGTTTACAGTTAAAAGGAGTAATAGTATGATTGAGATAAAAGTACGGAGGAGGAAGAATTATGACAAATTACGAAAGTATTAATAAGACATCTTGTGAGATGTTAAAGATAAGATTGATCAAAAAGGGTGAAGGGTTAAATACGCCTACTCCACAGAGTGCAATTAAAACATAGTAAGAATCGTGAATAAGGTTAGGAAGTGTTACGTTATAGGATGGATTACGAACAGGATGTAATGTGAATACCATAAGGATTGTTATAGAAATGAGTAAATCCTAGCAAGGAAATAACTAAAGGATATGATGTGATCAGCGTGAAACGGAAAAGCAAATATAGAACAAAAAAAAAAGGATTTACAAAGTCCTATAAGGAAAGTTCAGAATAGAGATCGAGTGGTAACGAAAGTGAAAGAGAGCATAGGGAGAGAAGGAGTTAATAGAAGGAATAAGATAAGAAGAAAGCGAGTGGGATTGCAGTGGAGCAATGTGTTATGACGTGTATAGCTAAGAAAATGAGTAATATAGGCGACAGAATTGTGAAAGACCGGAATAAAGGAAGATGAGCAACGGGATAGAATGAATGCCAGAAATGATTGGTATGATAAGAACAAATGGGGATGAACAGAACATACTTTGAAAATGAGAAAGGGGTTATGTAGAAGTAGTGTTTTCCGGAGGATACGGGAGTAGCATGAGATTCCTCGTGCACAAAATAAAAGATGGACATAGACTGGAGAAATGAAAGGAATACTAAAGGAAGCACTCAAGACAGACGTAATTAATTGAGTATGAGTATAGGATAAAAGGGAAATATATAGCTACAAACTTAAGGTGTAGTACGACGAGAAGGTGATAAGACAAGAACACTATTAAAACGAATTTGATATGATTTTGAGTAAGTTAGAAGTTAGTGTTGGGTATACAACAAGGGTGAAAGAGCGTGAGGCATAAAGTAATACTGTGTGTATGTGACTTCACCTCGAAAATAGTGAAATCCTTAAAAGACAGGGATTGCGGATTTGCGAAACAACTGATGTATTGTGGATTTATTAGAAGCAACTGATGTTGGGATAAAGATAGTGTTATAGGAAAGCTTGGGACATTTATCATTAGAATATAAGTGCTACCTAATTGAGAATTTGAAACGACTATAAGAACTAGCTAATTACTGATCGGAATAAATGGAATGTGGCTTTGGATAAATCATTACATTTATTATATTACTCGAGTACCAACCATCAGATAAGATTTTGTACTATATATCGAGAGTTCTCGTCGCTTCGTGATTTGGTTAAAGGTTTCGTACGTGGGGAATCAAAGTTATAAATGATAAAGAAAAGACATGGATATGGTATAAGTACAACCCCAAAGGGGGGAAGCGGGTGAAAGCAAAGTAAGTATAAATGGAAACAATTGACACTGAGATATATTTGATATAGATGCTTAAATTTCAATTGAGATCCCCTGCTAAAACAAGTTAATAAGCTTTGATAGCCAGCAATGAATGGATAGAAGACAGGATGGTATTTGAGACAAGACTAAGGATTATTTGTAAAGATTCTGTATAATATGACATTAGAAAGTTAATGCGTATAAAAAGAAAGAATATGACAAGAAAATGGTAACGAGTAGCTTAAGAGATATTACAAAGGATAGCAACGCTATACTGGATTAGAGGTTAAGGCGTTGGCAATGGGGTTGCTTTGTAAGTTTAAAGTGGCAAAGGAGGAAGGACAGGAAATCTCCTATAGTAGGGTATGAGAAAATCAAATGGTGAATAAAGAAAGGGGAAGGAGCATGACAAGATAGACCGCAAGTGAGTTTTAGTACAAATAAGATATGCAAAACAGAATGAACCAGGAGAGGGGAAAACTATGACTAAGATTGGATATACTTCATACAAGTTGTACAAGAATAGTTATGCAGTCTACGAATATTTGTATGCTAAGAATGACACCAAGTGTGTACTAGATAACAAGAGTAAGGATTCAGTAACAACAATGTGGGTGTGACATTCTGGACACATTAAGGAAAGATGAAAAATGGTTTGAGCCAAATTACCGGGATAAAATTTGTACTGAGGACAATAGGACATGGCCATAGTCGAGCCCCGACACCATTGAAATGTACGAGAGAAGAATGCAAGGTAAAGCATAAAAACTAGTGAAACGACGCTAAGGTATTTCCCGGGCTAACTTGAGCACTTACGCATATTCCGATGTGTGATAGGAGAACTAAGAGCAAATTTGAGTAAAGGGGCAATAGAAGAGTTTGAGTCAAAAATAAAGAAACGACACGAGATAATATGCTTAAAGTATTGCCAGTTAGGTTAAGGGAAATTACGAAATGATTTAACCGAGACAATCAGAACAAGCGAGTTACGGGATGACAGTGAAGTTATAATATGAAGGAACTCTAGTGCTATTTGATAGCCAACCCTAAAGATCGAGATCAAGAACTAAAAGCAAGTGATAGTTAAAAACCTTTAAACGAAAGTCAAAAAGTGACACATGATGCTGAAGATTCCAGAATACGGACTGTAACAGCAGAGCAAAGCAAGGTTATTGGAGTAAAATAATGTCACACCCTGGGAATTGACATTTTATTCGTAGAGTCTGTCAAGGGTCTACAAGTTACCAGAAGTATGAAATACTCCAAGAATTGTAAAGTCTAATGAACCGACGAGGGACGTCTGCGCGTCATAAAAATCTTGTTTAAAGATTAAGAGGTAAGATGAAGGGAACGATATCTTAAGGGAGTAACTATAGGAGAAGAAGGAGTTGAGTTATGACTACGTGCACCATGAGTACAAGTCCGAATCAATTAGTGACAATAACATTTCAGCAGAAGAGCCCGGTACACAACTGACAACCGACTGCGAAATAAATAAGAGAGTAAAGACAATGACGTGGAATTATTACCTCGAGAAGCAACAGAAAGAGGAAATATTACAGGAATGACTATGTAGAGATCTGGAATGCGTTATAGTGAATTATAGTGAATCGACAAATGGAAGAGGTATGTGAAGGGCATAATTAAATAAGAGAACACCTGAGAAAGTATTGGGAGTTCAGGACCAGTTTAACATTCGAGGACGAATGTTCTAAAGGGGGGAAGGATATTATACCCCGTATTTTTATACGTCGAATTATTCGCAAGAAAATCGACTCAAGTTAAAGACGGGATTATTTTCGGACATGAAATAGGAACTTTTAATTTTCAATTTTAATTAGTACACAAATTGTTTATAAATTTTATTTAGTTTAGAAATATTATTGGAGATTAGGAACTAATTAATTATGATTAGATTATTAAGTAGGGATTTGGGATTAATTAAAATTAATTAACCTAATTACTATAGTGGGCCCCACCCGAATATATAAAAACAAAAGGAAAATAACAATTCAAGAAAATAATTGGTGAGTCATAGGGGGGTAGCACGTGTCCAAGGGAGGGACACTATGTATATAGTGATGTCAAGGACCAAATTAGCAATTCATATTCATTTTATAAAAAAACTAGTTCAAGAAAAAAAAAAAGGAAAGAACATTTCCATGGCTGCTCTCAGCCAGCCATGGTGATTGAGGAAAAAAAGGATTTGTTGCATATTTGATCAAGTTCCAAGTGAATTACAAGTTCAAGGAGGTGATAGCAACATTGGATATTGAATTGAGGAAGAAGAAATTGTAAAATTAGAGCAATTGAGTGTAGAAATTACTCCGAGAAAATTTAGGTAAGATTTTCTTATTTTGTGGTATAATTGTGTTAATAGTGTGGAAATGGAATTATAAAAATTGGATTGGACGAAATTGGAAGTAAGAAAATGCACGAAATCGTTGTTATATGAAATTGTGGGTTGAAAAGGATTCAGAAGGGTTGTTAGATTGTTAGAATTGTTTGTGGGCTGAATTGTAAGAATTTTGTATGTATATCTCTATTGCTGTTATTATTGGTATTTCTGTGATGACAGGAGGATAATTGGAAATTCGGGTTAGGCGAATATATAGGGGAAATGCTGCCCGATTTCTGTTAAGTCCTTAACTAATGAAAAGCCCTAATCGAAAAAGCATAAGTTAAAGAATGAGTTCTATAAGTGATGGGCTACAGATTTACGAACAAGAAAGTATAGTTACTAACGATAGTGTTACTTTTATATTAAATAGGCTAAGGGGCGACGAAACGAACGAGATTACGATTAATCGTTAACAGGTATGTAAAGTTTTCCCTTCTTTATTTTGGCATGTCTTAGATATAAGTGACGAATGATATGAGCTTTGGGGTAATTCCATTCATAAGTTTCGAGTGTGATTCATGATTCCTATTCACTTCTTGATGTTATAACTCTTGAAATGATTGAGCTTCCCAAAGTTTTCTATACGTTGGATAGTAGTCGATATATATAAGCTCCTATTCTTAGAGACTCTACCATAACTAATGTCCTTGACTTCTATAAGCCATTTCATATTATCTTGATACATGTCTATGATTCCTAAGGCTCTTTTGATATGATCTATAATGACATTCGAGGGATACTTGATATGATTGTCGCTATTGCTACTCAGGTGTTAATCTCTTCTTCTTATTCTGTTGAGTCTTGATAATGATTTAAATTGCATATGGTTGCTCACTACTCTGCTCGTGCATGCCTCAATATGTCTTTCACCGAGTCTCGGGCCGGGTATGTTATCGTACACAGTCTCACTGCATTGTTCACCGAGTCCCTCACTAGAGGGCCAGAATATGATATATATATATATATATATATATATATATATATATATATATGATGGAGTTATGTTGTGTTATGGCGTTATGATGTGTTTATGGAGTTATGCTGTGTTATGGCGTTACGATGTGTTTATGGAGTTATGTTGTGTTATGGCGTTATGATGTGTTTATGGAGTTATGCTGTGTTATGGCATCAAGGATGGTGTGGCGACCATGTTCACCGAGTCCCATAATGGGCCGGGTATGATATATGATATTGACATGCATGATTTATGTTTCAAAAGGGCAAGTGTTTTGGTATTCTGAACATTGTACTTGTCTTCTGTACTCCCTATTTCAGTTATGATTCTTTTTACTGTATTTCATGCTTTATATACTCAGTACATATTCCGTACTGACCCCCTTTCTTCGGTGTTAATCTCTTCTTCTTATTCTGTTGAGTCTTGATAATGATTTAAATTGCATATGGTTGCTCACTACTCTGCTCGTGCATGCCTCAATATGTCTTTCACCGAGTCCCAGGCCGGGTATGTTATCGTGCACAGTCTCACTGCATTGTTCACCGAGTCCCTCACTACAGGGCCGGAATATGATATATATATATATATATATATATATATATATATATATATATATATGATGGAGTTATATTGTGTTATGGCGTTACGATGTGTTTATGGAGTTATGATGTGTTATGGCGTTATGATGTGTTTATGGAGTTATGCTGTGTTATGGCGCCAAGGATGGTGTGGCGACTATGTTCACCGAGTCCCATAATGGGCCGGGTATGATATATGATATTGACATGCATGATTTATGTTTCAAAAGGGCAAGTGTTTTGGTATTCTGAACATTGTACTTGTCTTCTGTACTCCCTATTTCAGTTATGATCCTTTTTACTGTATTTCATGCTTTATATACTCAGTACATATTCCGTACTGACCCCCTTTCTTCGGGGGGCTGCGTTTCATGCCCGCAGGTACAGATAGTCGGTTTGGTGATCCTTTAGCATAGGACTTCTACTCAGCTGTCTTGGAGAGCTCCGTTGTTCCGGAGTCTAGACTTTTGGTACAGATCTTCTAATGTATATGTATATGCTTATCCAGGGGTACGGCGGGTCCCTGTCCCGTCATATTTCACTATTAGTACTCTTAGCGGTCTGTAGAAATGTGTGTGGGTTGTGTACAGATTATGATCAGCTGTGTCTATGTAGTTATTGTTGAAGTTCTGTTATTGTAGTAGCCTTTCCGGCTTGCATATGTTATCGTTTCGTAGTGGCAGCCTTGTCGGCTTGCGTAATATAATGATATGTAGTGGCAGCCTTGTCGGCTTGCGTAGCATAATGATATATATATAGTGGCAGCCTCGTCGACTTGCGTATGTTATTTCGTTGTGATTGATTGAGGACCTATAGTATCAGTCCGACTATGTTTAACAGGTACATATGGGTGTCTAGCTCGGGCACTAGTCATGGTCCACGGGGCTGGGTCGTGAGACTAGCCACATAATGTCTATTAAAAACCTCTTTACTAGCAGCCTACTTGCATTTTACTGGTTACTTTTTTTACTGATGGTTGCTTTAATTTCCTCACGTCCACATTTTTTTGTAGATATCGCTCGAGGAAAAGGCCGAGGTAGCGAAGGTCGTGTAGGAAAGTCCTCACTTAGGGGTGATTTTTCTCGTCATGCAAACATGCCTACCATTCGTATTCCCACCACAGTTAGTCCTCAACAAGGTGGTACGAGTTCCATAGGTGGGCCAGATCCTATAAACCATGTTCAAACTTTAGGTACGCCATCGGTTCAAGCGTCAGATCACGGTAGTAACCCAACCATCCCTGAATTATCTCCCATTACACCTGATCTGAGCAGCCCAATAGACGAGGGTACATCAAACCAGAGCAACACTATCAGCGAAGAAGAGTCCAGTAGTCGTCGTAGGCAGTGGACACTTACACTTGTTACTCTTACTCCTGCAGGGTTAGTCCATGCTTGTATTTTTTTTTATATATATAATTTGTGGTAGGCCTTGAAATAACATTTTCAAATTTATGCAGGTTGGAACTTTCAAAAGAATGCTCCAATACCATATCCGCATCTTTCAAAAATCAACTTGATCCCAATGGAATCAATTGGAAAGGTGTCTCAGAAGATACTAGAGATTTTTATTTTGGGGAGTTCAAGGTATAACTTTCATCATAATTCGTTTTATAAGTGTATTAGCTTTTATAGTTAGGATACTAATAATATTAGTTTACAAACTGTTTTCAGAAGACATACCGTTGGGACTCTTCGATTCCTGAGAGTGTAATCAGAAAACATTGGAATACTAACGCAGCAACAAAGTATAGGAATTTCATTAGCAAAATTAAACAAAAAAGGATTGAGCCGGATTATGTGTCTGATAATGTGTGGGAACGTTGGTTGCAACTTTGGGCGGATCCTAAGTGTGTTGAAAAGTCAGAAATAAATGCAAAGAATCATTGTGGAGGGAAAGAAGTTGCTGCCGGGACTCACCCAGGTGGCTCTATCTGCATTGGGGAGCATCGCAAGAGACTTGTAAGTAAATATTTTTTCATACCCTCTTAAATTTTTTATATTTACTACTTCAAAAATACTACTTGAAAATTGGTTTTTCAAGTTGTTTTTTGCAGTTCTTGATTCTGGTTTACCTAGGTATATATATTGCTATTTTCTTGATTACTATGTTGTTGTCTTTCTTGAATTATTTAGGTTTGTCTATTGTTGGTTATACTGCTATTGTTCTTGGTGTAATTTTTTGAAATGAGTAACTTTTGCATAGACTGTTGGAAAGGGTCGAGATCCAACACCAGGCGAGGTACATTTGCACGTCCATACACATGATCATGATGGAGAATCTTTTGTTGATGAGTGTGCCCGAGCTGTCCATGTAAGTTCAAAATTTTATAATTTCAGAATTAAACTAATGAAAAACTTAAGCCTTATATGATGACTTTAGTAAATAGCCCGGCTGCAAATATTGAGATAGTATTTTCTGGTACTATGCCCTCAGCTTGAGATAACACTCTAGCAACTTATTGCAAGGAAATCCTTAGCAATACCAATTGCACTTCACTTTATAGTTTGATCATTGACACAACTGATTATCTTTGTGATAGTATAATCTATGCATTGCACTGCTTTTACCTAGCTGCTGTAAACAACAGTGTTTTGCCTAAGCTGTACTGCCCATGCTTCATCTGATCTGCACAAATGATACACTAATTCCCTCCAGCTGCTTCAAGTAGCAACATGTGAAATCATCTGTAACTTTGTGAACCTGCAGATCAGCAAACACCTCCAGCCTTGTCTGCACAGTCTTTTTTTTTTTTAATCCTTGTGTTCCCCTCCTGACTCACAGCAGCAACGACAAGTGTTGCATTTATGCAACCTTGTGCTTGTTAGTCTCTATAGCTTGTACACCAACATCAACCAAACCAAGTCCGCAAAGTGACAACACTAGCCTGTTCCTGTGATGCAGTGGAACCAGCTGCTAGTTGCCCTATTCAAACTCCCATAGCTGTTACTCCTTATGTAATAATGCTGAAATTGAATCCTTTGAGCCCTACTATTGCTTTCCAACTGCTGCACATAACACTGCTGTTCTCCTACCGTCACTACAGCAACAACCAACTCCTAAGCTGCATATCCTATTGATGTTGGTCAATTTACTTTTGCTTGATATAAACAGTCTACTAGACAGGAAGAACTGAAAAGTAGTATCAGTAATGACTTAAATCAGTAGGAAATAGCCTGAAATTGTCCTTCTATTTGTTGTTTAGGAACTCTAATTGTCTTTGTTTTCATGTTATGTTACTTGACTATGAGACAGTGTATATGATCATTTATATCCAAGTTGTATGAAACTCTTTTTTGTTGGTCATCATGAGACTTCAATTCCAACGAAAAATGGATAAATATCTGCTCCCTTATCTTTGGAATTCATTTCTCTTTTTATTTGGTAAAATTGAATGGTTAGTATTCTTGATGTTTTAATTTCACTACTTATTACAGGAAAGATATCAAGAAATATTACGGGAAAAATCACAGTCTCAGTCTGATATTGATCAATGTGAAGCATATTACGAAGCTGCTGGGGGAACAAGGAAGAGAAGAATATATGGTCTTGGATCTCAAGCACAAAGTTATTATGGGCCGAATCTTTGCGTCAATTCTGGCTTTAATGCTTCAGCATCAGCAACACCTTCAACTTCTTAATCAGCACCGACAAAAAATATGGAGGAGTTAGTGATGCGATTGATTCCTACACTTACTGATCGCTTGCTTCCTTTATTTATTGAGAAGGCACGCGGAGTGATTTCTTCACCATCACATCATCCAAATACTCCTATCGACAAACCATCAGTTGTGACACCCATAGTGCCTCCTCCTTCTATTGCTAACGTTGATGATGTTGATCATTTAGTTTCTGATGATGATCGTAGTCCTTCACCCATGCATTAGTTTTTTATGTTATCTGCTTTTTGCTGTAAAGAACAAAATTATGCACTAACAATACTTGATGGATGTGTGGGTTCTTTTGGTAGTTGATAGCTTGGTGTTGTCGGTGTTTTGGACTTAACGATTAGGATTCCGCTATCTATTTTGAATATTTTTTATAAATATTATTTTATGTGAATGTCAGTTATTTTTAAGGGTATTTATTAATTTGTATTTAGTATGTTTCAACAGGTGTATTTAAAAATAATCGGAAGAAAAATATTTGTGACAGATTTGCGACGGATTTTGGTCGTTGCTAGAGGGAAAACAGTAGGCTACAGACTGCGGCAAACATTGTATTGTCGCTAAATGCAGACACAAATAATTCAAATATTTTGCGACGGATTAGCGACAATGGTTTTCGTCACTAATTTACTAAAACGACGAAATGAAATATGAAATTAGTCACGGAATTCATAACAATAGCAACAAAATATTTCGTTGCTATAATGTGGAACGGATCTCATACGTCGCTACTCTGTCGCTAAGTTTTCTACGGATTTCATTTTTCCGTCGCTAATGGGTTAGCAACGCGCAAAATCGTAACAGACGACATTCCGTCGCTAATCCGTTGCAACACATGTTTAGCAACAGATATATGCTGATTCGCGACGGAATACGTCCGTCACTAAACGCTATTTTTTTTGTAGTGATCTGAGACTCAATAGAATAATTGGAATGAACCAACACTTGAGAATCAAAGAAACCTATCAAGTCAAGTACCACTGAGAACTAGAATTCATTGGAATTATGTACGTTCATCGTCCGCTCATGTTATGTAATTCATGCCAAAAAGAAGGAAGGGATAGCCTTAGCATACCTCGAAGTCTGTCTAAATGTTCGACGTTTACTTCCTGAGCTTGCAAGTCTACAACCATGATAATATAGGTTACAATTAGACCATATACATCTCATACTATAAAATTCATGTACGAATGAAACTTAACTAAATTCAGGCAACACTTCACCTATAATTCTTACTCCAATCCAACTCCAAAATAGCCCACAATATACCCAACATCATCATCAACAACAACATACTCAAGTTCTGTCATCAATTACCAGCCATAAAATACTACAAGAGCATCCTCCAACAGTTCGACACGCAACAACAACACGACTATGATTTTTGACTCATATTTCACGGGTTTCCAACCGTACAAGCTAGCTACAACTTCTACAAGATAAAATACATAAAGGAGGAGTATAATCGTACCTTAAACCACATAATATAGCACCCGACACGACCTAGAGTAGCCTACAAATCCACAACAACAAGAAGAACTAGAATCTCAATAGCATCACGTGATTCCCAATATTTGATTTGCTTCCTTGACGAACCTTATAAGTTGAGAATGTGTTGCTGCTTCATCCCAAAGTGAAAAGGAATAATTTCCCTCAAGTGGAGGTTTGTTGAACATAATTATCTCTCAAAAATGTCTCCAAAACTGATGCTTTTCATGTAAGGCGTAGTTGTTGTAACCTTAGCTGCTTCCAATATAATTTCCCAAAGGTGATATGAGATTTAAGATGAAGAAAAGAGTGCTGGCATGTTTTGCCCCTTCAACTCAGTCATCCTAACACATGTAGTTGAGCAATGAATGCTATACTCCTACTTGGCAACATCTCAAGGTGGGAGTACTATTCTTGTGCCACATAAGCCTAATTACAACACATATACATATTAAGGTTAGCCATATATATATGTAAAACGTTAATATTGTTAAATTACATAAAGGTGATGATTTTGATAAAATGTATATTTCATCAAATTTATCTCATACTATGGACACGTGTGGGCATTTGTCCGAATAACCACTACCCACTTAATTAATTCCCTATCTTCCGTTATAATCCAACATTTAACAAGTTACACACAAAATTAATTTCTTGGTCTCAATTCACTTAAACATGGATCACTTTTAACACACTACATATACTCATTATCATAATCATGTGGTAGAATTTTAGTCCATAGCCTCTTTATACGTACACCAAATATTATTCTCAATCACCGTCGTCACACTTGTTAAGGCCTAAATTATTTTTGGACTTCATTCCTCATATACACCAAGTTCTTGATTTTCATGCTTCAATATGACTAAATTCTCCAAGCTTGGGTAAATTTGCTCATGCTAGACGGTTCAATTTCCTATTCCAAAAATACGGGGTATTATAGCTTGGACCGTATTTCATTCAAATAAATTTCAAACCTCGACGAAGCTTATTTTCTTCGATTTTTTTAACTTATAATATTTACAACACATCTGTACCATTACTCTAACCACCTATAAGCTTGGGGGATAACCTCGTTTTTGTTACTAATTTCATTTAACTCGCACGCTTTCCATTGCATGAAAACACGGGATGTAACACTATTTGAGCAAGGCATATTTTATATATCCGCCAAATTTTAAAGATAACCAGATCTATTGGAGGGTTAAGCTTTAAGGTGAAGCGGTATGTGTAAACATCTGAAAACCCCTCCTTAAAGTCGGTGATTAACTAATCATCACCAGGAACCAAAATCTCTATGCGGGGGTTATGTCATGACCCAGCCCCGTGGGCCGCGACTGGCACCCTACCTGGGTACCCAGACCAAATCGCATATTCGATAGCACATCCAAACTTATTTCAGAATTTTACAAAATCATATCAAACACAGGTTATACCAAGATATGTCTTAAGCGGTCGCACAAATCAGAGTGTCATATCAAATACAAACTGAGCGGCGGAGTAGCCATCGCCGGTCAAAAGTGCAAATATAAGCATAAGGGCCATTTAGGGCCATCATAACAAACGGACCGCTTTAAGACCAGAAAACAAAATCGAACAAACATACATAGGACCCTCGCCCCACATATATGACTACAGGCCTCTACGAACTCAAAACAACGACAGATGGCGAGACAGGGCCCCGCCGTACCCAAATAGTCAAATGTACAGAATGCACACACAACAGGGGGTATGTACCAAAAGTTAGGCTCCAGATCAAGGGGAGCTCTTTAACACAGCAGAATGAGTAGCCTAAACCGGAGGATCTCCCAAACGAGCTTCTGTACCTTCGGGCATGAAACGCAGCCCCCCGAAGAGAGGGGGTCAGTACGAAATATGTACTGAGTATGTAAAGCACGGAGTACAGATATATGGACCAAACTGAAAGCAAATCAAAAGACAAAGTAGAGAACAAACCGGAGTGTCAAAATCCGTATCAAGTCATATACATATACCTAATGCAGGCGAAAATCATGCAAAGCTCAAGAACGTGGTCGCCACTCCGACGCTGGCGCCACACACAGCATAACACCAGAAGGTTTCAAATCTCCGTACATCCCCGAACACAAACATAATCATAGGTGAGCGTATCACATCACGAGCCATATCACAGCATAACTCCAACGGAACCCGGCCCTATGGCGAAGCCTCGGGAACCGTAACATAGCATACGGCCGAATTTGTCATAAGGCGCACGAATCAAAACCGGCCCGGGAACCGATGAACGAAATCATAATAAGGCACGAGCGGAGTCGTGAGCAAACAAATGCAAATCATACTTCAAAATAGTCTTTCAAAACATAATAGTTTCACAAATCGTTCTTTAGTACAAAATAATCGAATACTTAGTCGATATAAGGTTTCCTTTCACAAAACGTTTCCAAAATAGTGCATATGGCTCAAAACGTAACTTAGCGCATCGTAATATTCAAAATATATCCCGTAGGAGGAAGTTCCAAAATCGAAAGCATCATTTCAAACTTTATTCAAAAGGACAGCCCAATAAGTCAAATAGGGCGTCTCGGGGTTAACGGGCCCACCTCGAGGCAAATTGAGGCGGCGAACATATTTTTCGAACATTTATAGGCCAAAGGGTCATACATAATCATTTCTAAGTTCCCCGACCACATTTCAATAGGTTTCGAATGAATGGTGGCATTCTAGCCAAAATAGAGCCCTTAGGCTTTAATTGAATTGAATGAATAGTAACTTTTCTGTGGATCGGGTTTCGAGGAGCAGGAATGCTCCGGAAGTTCCAATATTCGCCTAGGATACTAAGACATGCCAAATGAAGGAGTAGGGGACTTTACATACCTTTCAGACGTCGCATGCTCTCCCAAAAGTCCAGTCCCGTTTCGTCTAAAATCTGCAAATGGTCAAAGTTACCAATTGAGATTCTTAGGCTTAAAAATGCCTTTAACTCCATTTTTGCCTACCGAAATTTCGGCAGCATTTCCCCTATAAATCTAACATCCCCGAGACTTAGCTCGGCTCAAATTATATCAATAACAATAGCCCACACATCAACAAACAACACAAACAATGACCAAACCACTCTAGGTTCAAAGTTCAACTTTATTACTTAAGTTGGCAACTTTCATTCATACTTCCAAAATTCCAAATCTATATCCACATCCTTATATTCATTTACTCATTGAAGATCCTTTCAATCACATCCCAAATATACTCCAAACCATATACGAAAGTTCCCGAGATTCATTATTTTCCATATTTCATTCAAAACATCAAAAGTCACGACGAACATTCTAACTTGCGTCGTTTCATTCCGAATTCGTTAACATCATTAGAAATTCATATTTAAAGTCTCTAGCACCCTAAATATACAATGATACCGAAGGTATACGCTTTCCGATAATATCCGAAATCATTTTCTAACACCAAATCAATTCATCAAACATTCATTTGCATCACAAGGGATCACTACAATACAACTAACCAATTTAAATAAACTTTAGACGACTCTTTCCCCACCTTATATTGAACAGGGCCACACACAACTTTTCACACATGCACGGCTACTTCACCCACAACACAATTCCATAATCCTCACGTTACTCCAATTACTAACACATATATGTCCATTCCATAACATAAAAGCATAGAAATCTCACCTTTTTCTTGAAATCCCGATTTACCGCAAACGTCGCCCTTTCGTCAAACTAATTGTACTACAACGGAGAGCGTCTTGAGCACTTCACAATTATGTAGAAACTAAGATTTTTAAGGCTAGAATCAAGCTTGCCAAATTGTTTTCTTTCTCTTATTCCCATTCGGCCGAGAGCCTTGTTTGTGCTCAAAGTTGAAATGTGATTTATTTTCTTGATAATTACCAAAGCACATTGATATATATCCATTACTAAGTGTCATGTGCATAGCACATGACATTTAAAAATGGGTTTGGGCCAACCAAGTGGCCGGCCACCCCACAAAATTTGGGCCTCAATTTTTTTGTTGTCCAATTCTTGGCCCAATCCATTAAAAGTCCCGTTTTGTAATTCCCGAAACTAATTTTCGAAATTCCAAATTTACCCTCGGCCTTCCCCGAGGTCTTGACATTAATGATTCCATAACCAACATAGTCATATTCACCAAAATCATAAATATTTCCTTATAACACACAAGTCGTAATTATTTCTTGATTTCCACTTATACGAAACACGGGACATAACATTCTCCCCCCCTTAAGAACATTCGTCCCCGAATGTTAAATAAATCTTATGAAGGTTCACAAACGTAACGGGAAAACCATTTTTATTCATAGCACACATGGTCCATCCGTTCATTAATACAACAAATTCAAAAGTTTAGATTACAAGAGGCGTAGGGAATAAATGGGGGAATCTCTTCTTCATCTCATCCTCCGCCTCCCAAGTCATCTCTTCCCGGTTACTGTTGCGCCACAGAACTTTGACAGAAGGCACTTCCTTAGTGCGCAATCTCCTTACCTGTCGGTCCAGAATAGATACAGGTTGCTCGTCAAAAGAAAACTGCTCCATTACCTGAAGATCATCTACGGGGAATATCCCGGAAGGGTCACCAATACACTTCCGCAGCATAGACACATGAAACACCGGGTGCATGGACTCCAAATCGGATGGCAAGTCTAGCTCGTAGGCGACTGCGCCTACCCTCCGAACAACCTGGTATAGCCCGATGTACCGCGAACTCAACTTACCCTTCTTGCCAAACTCATAACGCCCTTCATGGGCGACACCTTCAGGAATACCCAGTCGCCAATCTGGAACTCCAACGGTCGACGTCGTCTATCAGCATAAGCTTTCTGTCGACTCTGAGCAGCCAATAGTCGCTCCCGAATAAGCTTCACCTTATCTACAGCTTCCTGGATCACCTCTGGCCCAATCAACTTAGTCTCGCCCACGTCAAACCAGCCAATAGGAGATCTGCATCTCCTGCCATAAAGGGCCTCGTACGGGGCCATCTGAATGTTGGAGTGATAACTGTTATTATAGGCAAACTCTATAAGCGGCAAATGATCATCCTAGCTGCCCCTGAAATCAATAACGCAGGCCCGCAACATATCCTCGAGCGTCTGAATAGCGCGCTCGGCCTGCCCATCGGCCTGAGGATGAAAAGCTGTACTAAGGCTCACCTGAGTCCCTAATCCCTCCTGAAATGACCTCCAGAAATTTGCTGTAAACTTGGCACCTCGGTCAGTAATAATAGATACAGGGACTCCGTGAAGTCTGACTATCTCTCTGATATATAATCTGGCGTAGTCCTCAGCCGAATAAGTAGTCCGGACCGGAAAGAAATAGGCTGATTTCGTCAGCCTGTCCACAATAACCCAAATAGAGTCATACCTGCGTAGAGTACGCGGCAACCCCACACCGAAGTCCATACTGATCATCTCCCATTCCCAGGCTGGAATCCATCTCCTGAAGTAATCCATCGGGCTTCTGATGCTCGATCTTACTTGCAGATTTCCCTATCACATCATCGAAATCTCAATTCATACCAGACACTCCACACCAACGGATTCAGAATCACTTCATACCAGACAGTTCACATCAACGAATTCGGAATCATACCAAACACTTCACATCAACGGATTCAGAACTAGGACCGGACGCCTAGCAGCATATCGAACGAACTCGTAATCGGAGGCAGACATACTAGACTATGGCAGACGGCTCATAGTCAAAATCAGAGGTACAGAAGTATGTCAGACAAATCTGAGGTCGGAGTCAGACGTACCAAGGCGTATCAGACGAATTCGTAATCAGAATCAAACACACGGAAATATTCTGTCACCCCAAACGAACTCACAACCAGATCATCGTATTCGGACTCATTCAGACTCAACATACGTTGCTCGAGCTGAAAATTAACAACAGACGTCACACAAACACTTATCGAACACGTATCTTAAGCGGTCGCCCGTGCAGAACAGTCATATCAAAATCCTAAAGGTGGCGGTATATACATCGCCCAAATGCACACACACGTACTCATGGGCCATCTTGGCCATAGTAGCATACGGGCCGCTTAAGAACGCAAAACAAATCCACTTACAAACACACCGGAGATATACCAGACAGATTCATAATCGAGGTCAGACGTACGGAATCATATCGAACAAAATCGAACCCAGACGGACAGACAAAATCATACTCCAGACGGGCAGACAATATCATATTGTAGGCGAACAGACAGAATCAGATTCCCGACGGATAGACAGAATCATATTTCAGAGTCATAAAGAGTCATAAGCCCAAATCAGAACGCTGTAGCGTATCAGATCAGATGTTGTCACCCGTGAATCATATGATGTCTACAAAGATTGTGCCACCTCGAGCACAGCCCCAGTACAGTGGTCACTCCACACACAAACATATCGTATCAGATCATGGCATAGAGCCGGGGCACAGATGTAACTTATACCATCATAGTCAGAGATAGAAGTACAGAGTGGAACAGACTGAGTCGTGGTCCGGATCAGATTACCAGAAGTATGACAGGCAGCAACGTAACTTAGTCGGACAGACAGAAGGATAGCGGGCAGAGCCATAATCTTATCAGACAGACCGAGATGTACTAATAGAATCATAATCGTGTCCAAAGTCAGATACCCAGAGATGTGTTAGACAGATTCACAATCAGAGCTAATCATACAGAGGTATTTCAACCAAAAACAGATTCAGAACCAGATGTACCCAGGTTTATCAAATGGGAACACAATCGAGGCCAGAAGCATGGAGGCGTAATAGACAGAGCCTTATCAAAATCGGGAGTGCAGAGGTATAGAAGATAGAATCCGGATTAGAATCAGATCACTCTTATTAAGGCTCCAGTGATTCATGAAAAATTTCCCTTTATTTGAAAACTTATTAACCAAGCTGTCACACGAATTGGTTTGCATGTCGCGTATCGACCCTTTCAGAGATACTACTTATTCACACTGCTTATCTTTCACCTTTTCTACCCTCCATACTCATTTTCTCTTTCAGACATCATCATTCCAAACTAAGTTATAATGTAATTTGGGGATTTTTTCTATCCCTTGACAACATTCGGATCGTCGTCCCACATGGGCACCAAACGAAAATCCTACACCCACACATGTACACATACACATACACATACACACATATGGATATATTTACTCATACTTTACTGACGAACGTCTCTGACTGTTATTCGAATTCGCTCAATTTCCCAAGCGGTGTTGTACCTTTTCTTTTTGCCCATTTAGTCCGCCTCGTTCTGCGCGACTCCTGCAAGGGCACTAATTACTCCACACGTTCTCTTTTCCTTTAAATTACCCCAAACTTTCGTTTATAACTAGCATGCTTACACTTGTGCAAAAATGTTACATCACTTCCCAGGGGGTCACCCATCCCAGAATTGCTCTGGCTTGAGCACGCTTAACCCTGAAACTTTCACGCATCTTGACGCGTTAGGGCTAATATACTTTCGTCGATCGCCACTCACGACCTTTGTCACGTAATTTAAGACAATTCGGGGTCTTAACAACTTTTCAAAACGTCCCCGTAGCGGGTCCCACCCCGGCCTACGAGAATTCTATTATTTTTTTTTCTGATTTGGTGCTTACCGTGTCGTCACTTATAAATTCTCAACATATACCTCCATGCATACATATGTACTTTCAGACAGCCCACAAGTCTAAATTCGTATTCTACAAATTCCGTCTCCAAATAGTCGAGGGAAACTGACAGAATGTTACTGTAAGGTATCTTCCAACCATCAGCACAAGAAGACTAGAGTCCGACGAACTTCGCGAAATCATCAAATGCCTAATTCACATAATTATCCCCACGGTTATACATATCTGTATACTTATGCCGAGAGCGAACCGCTAAATTCTCAACTGCTTATCATACGTTTTGTATTCTCCCAGTTTGAGAAACCTTGATCGTCAGACTTTTTGCCCTTCACATGGGTTGTGCTAAAACAAAATGGGGTTAAAACATATTTCTGGTCTCTCCAAATGAATTGCGAATCTACTACTCGTATATATTTACTTGAGATAAAATTTTCCCGCTAAAGGTAATGCTCCTTACAAATAACACGAAGGGTATCTTTTAATCCACCATAATAGGTTTATCATAATGGTATCGATCTTCAAGAAAGGTTAAGAATTTATATCCCATTTCCCTTTTCGTATTTCTAGAAAAATTTGGGCAGAGGTTCCTCTATATTTCTTACTATCCCAAAACCTGTACACAGGAAATACCAACCGGGCCTCACAGGGCCACCACATATACATACATACATATCACATCATATCACCTCATAGCCACACGGGCTAACAATTTCAAACAAAAATATAAATATGCCGAGGCTTACCTCACATGCCCAACTCGACTGCGCCAGCTACACTTTTCATATTTATTTCTCTTTTCGCTGCTCGACTTTATGTTTTAATCGTACTTCAGAATACCTTACCCAGCATACGTCTTTCGTAACATTTCTTACCAGATTTTGTATAGCTTCCAATATCAGCAGTCATTGTCATACATCGACACCACTCTCCAGCTGCAATCAAGGGTTAGAGAAAAAAGGGGAATTCACTTCCTACAGCTGGCTCTATCGCACAATCTAAGATTCCAAAGAAGAGTAACATCCTAAATGCCCTGTAGCTTCCTGTTTATAGATGTGGTGCACAACACATCGATAAACAAGACTCTACGAGACACGGCCTGTAGACATTCCGAGGACAAACTGCTCTGATACCACTTTTGTCACGACCCAGCCCCGTGGGCCGCGACTGGCACCCTACCTGGGTACCCAGACCAAATCGCATATTCGATAGCACATCCAAACTTATTTCAGAATTTTACAAAATCATATCAAACACAGGTTATATCAAGATATGTCTTAAGCGGTCGCACAAATCAGAGTGTCATATCAAATACAAACTGAGCGGCGGAGTAGCCATCGCCGGTCAAAAGTGCAAAAATAAGCATAAGGGCCATTTAGGGCCATCATAACAAACGGACCGCTTTAAGACCAGAAAACAAAATCGAACAAACATACATAGGACCCTCGCCCCACATATATGACTACAGGCCTCTACGAACTCAAAACAACGACAGATGGCGAGACAGGGCCCCGCCGTACCCAAATAGTCAAATGTACAGAATGCACACACAACAGGGGGTATGTACCAAAAGTTAGGCTCCAGATCAAGGGGAGCTCTTTAACACAGCAGAATGAGTAGCCTAAACCGGAGGATCTCCCAAACGAGCTTCTGTACCTGCGGGCATGAAACGCAGCCCCCCGAAGAGAGGGGGTCAGTACGAAATATATACTGAGTATGTAAAGCACGGAGTACAGATATATGGACCAAACTGAAAGCAAATCAAAAGACAAAGTAGAGAACAAACCGGAGTGTCAAAATCCGTATCAAGTCATATACATATACCTAATGCAGGCGAAAATCATGCAAAGCTCAAGAACGTGGTCGCCACTCCGACGCTGGCGCCACACACGGCATAACACCAGAAGGTTTCAAATCTCCGTACATCCCCGAACACAAACATAATCATAGGTGAGCATATCGCATCACGAGCCATATCACAGCATAACTCCAACGGAACCCGGCCCTATGGCGAAGCCTCGGGAACCGTAACACAGCATACGGCCGAATTTGTCATAAGGCGCACGAATCAAAACCGGCCCGGGAACCGGTGAACGAAATCATAATAAGGCACGAGCGGAGTCGTGAGCAAACAAATGCAAATCATACTTCAAAATAGTCTTTCAAAACATAATAGTTTCACAAATCGTTCTTTAGTACAAAATAATCGAATACTTAGTCGATATAAGGTTTCCTTTCACAAAACGTTTCCAAAATAGTGCATATGGCTCAAAACGTAACTTAGCGCATCGTAATATTCAAAATATATCCCGTAGGAGGAAGTTCCAAAATCGAAAGCATCATTTCAAACTTTATTCAAAAGGACAGCCCAATAAGTCAAATAGGGCGTCTCGGGGTTAACGGGCCCACCTCGAGGCAAATTGAGGCGGCGAACATATTTTTCGAACATTTATAGGCCAAAGGGTCATACATAATCATTTCTAAGTTCCCCGACCACATTTCAATAGGTTTCGAACGAATGGTGGCATTCTAGCCAAAATAGAGCCCTTAGGCTTCAATTGAATTGAATGAATAGTAACTTTTCTATGGATCGGGTTTCGAGGAGCAGGAATGCTCCGGAAGTTCCAATATTCGCCTAGGATACTAAGACATGCCAAATGAAGGAGTAGGGGACTTTACATACCTTTCAGACGTCGCATGCTCTCCCAAAAGTCCAGTCCCGTTTCGTCTAAAATCTGCAAATGGTCAAAGTTACCAATTGAGATTCTTAGGCTTAAAAATGCCTTTAACTCCATTTTTGCCTACCGAAATTTCGGCAGCATTTCCCCTATAAATCTAACATCCCCGAGACTTAGCTCGGCTCAAAATATATCAATAACAACATCCCACACATCAACAAACAACACAAACAATGACCAAACCACTCTAGGTTCAAAGTTCAACTTTATTACTTAAGTTGGCAACTTTCATTCATACTTCCAAAATTCCAAATCTATATCCACATCCTTATATTCATTTACTCATTCAAGATCCTTTCAATCACATCCCAAATATACTCCAAACCATATACGAAAGTTCCCGAGATTCATTATTTTCCATATTTCATTCAAAACATCAAAAGTCACGACGAACATTCTAACTTGCGTCGTTTCATTCCGAATTCGTTAACATCATTAGAAATTCATATTTAAAGTCTCTAGCACCCTAAATATACAATGATACCGAAGGTATACGCTTTCCGATAATATCCGAAATCATTTTCTAACACCAAATCAATTCATCAAACATTCATTTGCATCACAAGGGATCACTACAATACAACTAACCAATTTAAATAAACTTTAGACGACTCTTTCCCCACCTTATATTGAACAGGGCCACACACAACTTTTCACACATGCACGGCTACTTCACCCACAACACAATTCCATAATCCTCACGTTACTCCAATTACTAACACATATATGTCCATTCCATAACATAAAAGCATAGAAATCTCACCTTTTTCTTGAAATCCCGATTTGCCGCAAACGTCGCCCTTTCGTCAAACTAATTGTACTACAACGGAGAGCGTCTTGAGCACTTCACAATTATGTAGAAACTAAGATTTTTAAGGCTAGAATCAAGCTTGCCAAATTGTTTTCTTTCTCTTATTCCCATTCGGCCGAGAGCCTTGTTTGTGCTCAAAGTTGAAATGTGATTTATTTTCTTGATAATTACCAAAGCACATTGATATATATCCATTACTAAGTGTCATGTGCATAGCACATGACATTTAAAAATGGGTTTGGGCCAACCAAGTGGCCGGCCACCCCACAAAATTTGGGCCTCAATTTTTTTGTTGTCCAATTCTTGGCCCAATCCATTAAAAGTCCCGTTTTGTAATTCCCGAAACTAATTTTCGAAATTCCAAATTTACCCTCGGCCTTCCCCGAGGTCTTGACATTAATGATTCCATAACCAACATAGTCATATTCACCAAAATCATAAATATTTCCTTATAACACACAAGTCGTAATTATTTCTCGATTTCCACTTATACGAAACACGGGACATAACAGGTTATCCCAGCCACATTCAGTCCGGACTCGGGGAAGGTGCTTCTCTTTGATCGAGGATAGGTAGCTTCTCACGTAATAACCCCGATCCGATTTCTTTACAGCTGTTTTCACGGCAAACTCGTGATTGAAATTGTGTCTTGAAGGAAGTCTTTGGCCGTAGGTTCGAAAAGGCTAGTTGGTGCTTGATCTCCGATGCTGGCGACAGGCTTGGCAACCGAAGAAGGAGCTGAAGGAACCTCTTGGGAAGTAGATTCGGTATTCGTTGCCATTTCTCGAGTTTGAATGATCAAGGTATGAAGATCGAGGTATAAGGATATGACGATTTGAAGATCTAGGGATGAAGATTTGAAAGCCAAAAATATTAAGATATGGAGATTTGGAGGTGAACAAATGAAGTTAAGAAGGATTTCCAAAAAACGGAAAATCTTGGGACCACGAATGGATTTTCTCAACAACTTTTCGGTACAAAAATTCAAAAGGGAGCAAGAACAAAATGAGGGTAACAAGATAATCAAAAGATGAAGAGTGAATGGTGAAAAATAAAAATTTAAATCAAAGTGACTCTTTATATAGAGAAAATTTTGAGGCAGTTACCAAAGTCATCCAACAAAGAGGGGACACATGTCCGAAGTAAGAGAGACATGACATGAAGGGACGTGAACCTAGAGCGGTTGCCGAAGCCATCCAACTGAAAGGAGAGACATGTCCAAAGTCAGAGGAACGTGACATGAAAGGACATTTTATTTCACGCCTGTTTTCAAAGTAAAGCTTACTGGAGAAGTCACCGCGGCAATCATTCCACTTCCCGTTACTTCGGTGAAATTTCGATCCGAGAAGTGTGGGGACTATATGTATACGGTAAAAATCGAAGCAATTCATATTTGGTAAGAACCGAAGTAAAAGTCACAGCTGCCCGATATGAGATCGAAGAAGACTGAGGTTGTTGGCCATCCGAGGGAACGAGGACCGAAGGGGTCATTATTTCATTCAACTCAGCGTTGAAACCGAGGGTATCTTTTTGGGCACAGAAAACCCGAGCCTGAAGCGAACACACTCAATATAGGCTCAGAGAATCCATTGTGGAACAGTCCATGCATCATCAAACCGTTCCCCCATTTGCATTGACAACCGTACGGGTGTCAGACAGTACGGACGCTGCCTTATCCATTTTAGGGTTTTTATAGAAAGGCCTTTTTAGGTTGTACTAAGGCCCATCTATTTTTAGCTATAAATAGGGGTGTACCCCTTTCTTTTTTAGGTTAACTTTTCATTATTCTTGGTATTTGTAATCTGATAAGGAGGCATTGGAATTTTCTTAAAAAGTTGGCTCGGTTAAGGAAAGCAATCACCAAAATCGAACCAGTTCTCAAAGTTCACAACTTGGTTTCTTAAGTTTCCTTTACTGTTATTTATCCATAAACTATCATTAGCTTGCTACTATTGTTACACCTCAGAAAAATTTCATGTCATTGCACAGTGAATAGACTAATGCAGGGTGAGAAGTATATGATGTTTCCACAAGCAAAAAGTAGTATTCAATGGTTCTAATTGAGATTCCAAAGACGTTTGAAGCAAGAAAAGAAAGTTCGTTAAGAAAGGCAAAGTATACATTGTGTTTCGGAAAGGATTTGCAACGTACCGAGTTAATGTTGACTTAATGATGTCTTAAAGAAGAGTTATAACGCCCCTTAGATTGTTAATGAAGTATTAAACAAGTGTTAAGAAGGTTCCATAGGGATTGGAGATCAAACGAAATGATGAGAGCAACTTCAGAAAATTGGGAGTTATACGGCCAAATTACACGGCCGGTATAATTTATACGGTCCGTAGAAGGGACCGTATAACCTGTCCACAGAAAGGGTCTCCACTGGAAGCATTATACAGTCACTTCTACGGACCGTATATGTGCCCGTATAATACCGTCAAGACAAAATTTTAATTTTAATAAAGAGACTCCAAGTCATCATTTCTCATTTCATCCTTTCTCCCCACACCTCAAGAAACCTCTATAACTTTATCCACACCATACCAACACATATCTAGGGGAAATCAATGATCAACATCATTAATCCGAGGGAATCAAGTGTAAGGGAATCTCTAGGGTTGCTTGAAGTCAAGAAATCTCTTTGGATTGAAGCTAGGGTTTTTCTTTAAGTGAAGCATTTTCATCCATAACTTAATCCTACACAATCAAAGGTGTGTTTTATAATCCTTTCATGTTATTTAGAGTATTGAGTGGTTAAAAGACTTGGATTATGGAAGAAAGTGGAAAATGGAGCTCATATATGGAATAGTGGTGTTCTTGAATAGTAGTGTGACAAGAACCATAATTCTTGAGATATTATGAGTATAATCTTGCTATAAATGATATTAAGAATATGGGAGAAACATTATACGAGGTTGAATGTGATGTTGTATTATGACTATGGTCATGGATGACCTTGAGAGGAAATTGTGGGAATTGGATAATGACAAACTTGACAAAGCTATTGATTACGATATTATGAATGTTGTTGATGATGCGTGGGAGTTGTTATATCACATGGAGGAAGTTGTAGAAACAAAGGAAATGTTTCCCAATTTTCGTTTGCTTTAGCTTAAGTTTAAGTACATTTCCGATTATCTAATCTTAGCACAAATTACTTTAAATGTAGAATTACGAACTTGGAAGGAAGCGTATAGTCGTAAAGTTAGAAAGGCATAAAGGTATGTAAAGTTAGTCTCTTCTTTTCTAAGGCATGATTCTTATGACATGGCTTTTCGTACTCTCCATGACCTTCTTACACTTCGGAAATTATGAGTCTACGTGTATAAAGAGCTTTACATGACATAAAGATAAGATGTATGTTACAAGTATGATAATGATGATGATGAGTTTAAGTCTAAAGATTCAAAAGTTCATGATATGATATTTCTATGAAGCTAATGATCCTTTGATGTGGCTTATTGTTGTTACACTCACCTTATCATGTTAGTTCCTTCGAGGTGAGGCGGGATGTTCATGACTACGCCATAACGGAATCGAGGGTTCTCGACCTTACATCACCCCGATAGAGTTATAGTTTGTATTTGAGTTCTCATACATGCTTTATGAGATGTATATGATGATGAGATTACACCGTGCCTATATGGCCGGGTAGACACCGCTCTAGAAGATGGCACATACACCATGTCTAGAGGACATAGGCAGACACCACTAGTGGGCGGCATGAGATGTTTACCCCGGACGCGGGATAATTATAATCAAACCATACCTATATGGTCGGGCAGCTTATATATATGCATACATGATATGGTGATATTTATGATGTAAGTTAGAATGCATTGTTCCGTCTTAAGTGATATGCAGTTACAGGTTGTTTCCTTACTTGTTGTCTCCCTATTTCATCAATGTGTTATTATTGTGTATGCCTTACATACTCAGTACAATGTTCGTAGTAACGCCCTTTATTTTTTGGACGGTGTGTTCATGCCCACAGGTAGACAGGGAGGTGGCGCAGACCCTTCAGAGCTATTCAGCAGATTTACAAGAGCACTCCACTATTCTGGAGGAGCCATTTGGATACATCATTTTGTGTATATATATATTTTTCGGAATGACGGGGTCCTGTCCCATCATTATGTCACAGCACTCTAGTAGAGGCTCGTAGATACGAATATGTGGGTAGCAGATGTTTCATAGATATATCGATGTATATTACGTATATCATTTTGTAGCCATGAGAGCTCATATATATATATATATATATATATATATATATATATATATATATATATATATATATATATATATATATATATGTTGCCCTGAAGATTATGTATGTTAAGGTTGGGTATGATGACTAGCATTATGAGTAGTGCTCGGTAGTCAGCTCCGGGTACCCGTCATGGCCCCCTAATCAGGTCGTGACAAAAGTGATATCAGAGCCGTTCCGTCCTAGGGTGGGTCTACAAGCCGTGTCCAGCAGAGTCTCATTTATAGGTGTGAAGTGCGCCACATTTATAAACAAGAGGCTGCAGGGCATTTAGGAAAAATGACCATTCTTCTTCTTATTAGATCGTGCCATAGAGCTATGATATAAGATTTCCTTTCCTCTAATTGTGTGCTATGATTTCAGCGATGCCGGTAAAGAGAAAAGCTACAGCAGCCCAGAAGGGAAAGGCTATGACAGAAAGGTGGATAGATGTCACACCCTAACCTTATTAGGGTGTGATGGGCACCCGACCCCACATACGGAGCCGAGCGAACCCGCAGACTCTGATTACACACCTAATTCCTTAGGATCCAGAAAATCAAATACGAGTAAAATACATATTAAACAGTCAAATTTTTTTTTTCCTCTTACCGTTCACGATTAAACAAAAATCTGTAATCATATGGAATTTACTACATGACACAAAATGACGTATCGGCTGATGGAGCCGCTTACAGACTGACAACCATTACCCACAACGCTGTCTGCAAAGTCTCTAATAATGATCAGACATCACAGCATACATACTCTGACTCGGCAGCACTCCTGGAGGAAATGGAGCCGCCAATCCACTGGATCATCTTCGGCTAACCTCATCTATCCATCTGTGGGTACCTGCCCGGCATGTAACGCAGCCCCCGAAGAACAGGGGGTCAGTACGGAATATGTACTGAGTATGTAAGGCATGAGTACAGAAAACGGAACCATGACTGAAACAAATAAAACAACGTACGAATACCTTATCCAGAATATCAGACACTTATTATCCTTTTTCTTCCAGACACAAACCATACTTACTTATGTTGCATGTCAGACGGATCACAGAATGTACAGAGTGCTCAGATGATGTCCTATAGCAGACGGAATACAGAACATACGGAATGTCGGAATGCCTACTCTCCAAACACAAGTCATGCATATCAGTATCAGATATCATATCATATACGCGGTAACCTCGGGGACATATACCACGCCGGGACAAATACCATATCATACATACAGTAACCTCGGGGACAAATATCACGCCGAGGGACCGGTCAACAATGCCAGGGGATGCACACGATAACGTAGGAACGTGGTCGCCACTCCTACCTTTGGCGCCACAACACGTCATATTTCAGAAAATTTGCTCTGATCTCCGTCACACATCATAACATAACCACGGTACCCGAGGGCGGACAGATAACACGGCACCCCGAGCCCGGACACATCATACTTCATAATATATCCTCGGTAACCGGGGACGGACATATAACACAGTACCCCGGAACCGGACACATCATACTTCAGAATTCATATATGGAACCCGGCCCTTAACAGAGGACTCGGCGAACCATCCGCACGATACATACCGGCCCGGGACTCGGTGAAGGAAATTATAACGTATGCACGAGCGGAATAGTGAGAAACCGAATGCACATAGTTCAGACTCAATAGATTAATCAAACATATTTCTCAAAATATCCATAACAGATTACTTATTACAGAATACTTATGTCAAATTATTTTTATCAGAATATTTCTATCAAAGTACTTATATCGCTTTTACTTAATCAGGATACATATTCCAAATTACTTGTATCAGATTACTTATGACAGATTACTTAGATCCGAATACATATATCAAAAGGGTTATGACAGAATACTTGTCTTAGCATACTTATGTCAGAATACTTACTTCAGAGCGCTTGTATCAGAATACTCAGATCGGTTACATACTTGTATCAGAATTTCTCATATCGGAACGCTTATGCCAAATACTTACGTCAGAACATTTGTGTGTCGGAATGATTAGTCCAGAATGCTTATATCAAAATACTTAAATCATGATCCGCCTATCAGAATCATTTGATACTTAAGTTAGGGAGGACATACAGATCACAAACAGACTCAGAATCACAGAATGGAATAACCTCAAGATACATATCATATCATATCCTACGTGGCTCTAGGGCATGCCAAAAGAAAGAAAGGTAAGCCTCACATACCTGTGCGACGACCAACTAGTTGCGTTTACTTTCCCAAACTCGATAATCTACATACAAAGGAATTCATCCATTCGTTAGCTTCATTATCATGTGCTTGCCTTAACCTTTCAAACATATTCACTTATTTTCTGCCGAAATTTCGGCAGCATCTCCCCTGTAACTGTATCATCCCCGAGAGTACGGCTCGGCCCCAAATCAACAACAACAATCCGGGAATTTGACCCGGCCACAATATCCACAACAGTGACATCAACATTCTAACAACATCGACCATTAATGTAAACGTACTTTAACATCAACAACCTTCTTTCGCAATATGCGACGACATTCCAATTACGTTCAAATCAAGATATATAATCCATCCAAAGCCATTCAAACATGATTCCATAACATTTCCAACAATCCACAAAATTTTCCAACACAACCCGACTCAAAACATAAGGCAACCCGAAACTTTCCAAGTCCAAGGAAAAATCAATAACACATTTCTTTTCCTCCAAATTCATAAACCATGCCAACAATCTATACATTAGCAACATTATTTTTATCAACACAAAGGACCATATTAAAATCGCATTAGCCTCCAAATCAACCCACACCATACAAAATTACATAAGAATCACATTATCTTCTCCAATAACCTACAAATGATGCTAACTTCATTTTCAATCACTAAATTCATTTTACATCATAAGATTCACAACGCAACACAATTAGAATATCAAGTGACATCCGTTCATCATAGCTTACCAAAACACAACCATTCTCGGCAACCACACCACATACTTATTCCTATGAATTTTTTTTTCCATCTTTTCTATACATTACAACGACAAGCAACACACTACATGAAATTAATTCAATCTTCCCACACCACAACACACACCCACGGCTAGCTACGCTACACACGGCCAACAACACAACATGCATAGTTTCATATATTCCATCCTTTCCTTCACCCTACAACATATACAAATCACCCATAACACAAACAACAATCAAAATACTAAATAAAACAATTGAATCATTGCCCTTGCACCATCCATGCATACGGCCACACATCAACACACACATATTTCTTGAATTTCACTCATTTCTACATACTACAACACTTCAACAACATCCATAACACATGAAAGAGGGTTAGTTCCTTACCTTCATTCCTCAACTTCTCCACTCGGTTAAGGTTCATGAATCATCCATATGAGTGTTTTGCTTGCTCCAACAATTCCACCATGTTAAAGAGCATCTTCCACTTAGTATAAAAACATGAAAGAAATAATTTCCCAAGATCAAAATTGAGGGGCTGGTTTCGGCCAGCCCCCTAGCCGAACCCCCTCCCCTTTTTTTTTTTGTGTTTTGCTCTTCTCCTCTTGTCTTGAATTAGAAGGAGGCTCATATATATATACATATATTTTCAAGCATGTGAGGGGCACATGCCCCTCTCTAGAAAACTCTTTTATTTTCTTGAAACTTTTCTAGAAATAAAAGATGATCCCAAGTCTTGCCATGTACACTTTGGCCCATATGTTCTCCATCACATGGTCAATGTGACCCTTTTGAACCTTCATGAATATTTTGTGAAATTCCCGTTTCGCCCCTCGACGTTTCTCAATATGACCATTTTACCCCTAACCTTCCACATTGTTTCCATTGGTCGTTTTGCAAATTTCTCTTCTTGCCCTTAGCCTCTCACAATATTTTTATACTAATAATGGTCATAAATAGTATTCTTAACAACTTGTGCATTAATATATAGTTTTGAAAATGGTTTCGTCCTTACTTTCTACGACGACTTTGAAATATCCAAACGCACAATATACGGGCTATAACAATAGAAATGGAGCCGCTAACGAATGTAGGAGAAGGTGAATATCATAATGAGGCTCCATCTAATACCTCTCATGCCCCATCTATTCTAGAAGAGCAAGAGGGGGCTTCAGCTCCGACTTCTATGCCTCCAGTTCCTCCACCAGGTGCTTCGGGTTAACAAATGACAGAAGCTATTCAGTTATTGACACAGTTAGTTGCCATTCAGGCACAGCGGTAGAGTACGGGTCCAAGTGACAGGACGACTAGTGCTAGAGCCCGGGATTTCATAAATTTAAATTCTCAAGAATTTTTCGAGTCAAAGCTAGATGAAGACCCACAAGGTTTTATTGATAAGATGCTGAAAACGTTGAGAATTATCCATGCTTCCGATACTGAATCTGTGGAGTTGGCATCTTATAGACTCCGGGATGTGGCGGTTCTTCGGTATAATCACTGGATGTGCTAAAGAAAAGAAAATGCACCTCTCCCTGGTTGGCAAGAATTTATGGATACTTTTCTTCTTTACTATTTTCCACCAGAGGTTCGAAGGGCCCGAGCAGACATGTTTCTAAATTTAAAGCAAGGGAATATAAGTGCGCGGGAGTATAGTCTTCATTTTAATTCATTGGCTAGATATGCTCCGACTATGGTGGGTGACATCAGAGATAGAGTGCACAGGCTTGTGAGTGGCTTAGGGCCACATTTGTTTAAAGATTTCTTGACAGCTTATTGCAAGAGGGGATGGATATTTCCCGTATTCAGGCTCATGCCCAGAACTTAGAAGAGCAGCAACATCCGTAAAGGGGTGAGCGTGATATTGATAGCGGGTCGAGTAAGAGGGCCAGATCTGTTGGTGCCGATAGCGACTATAGAGGGGGATCGAGATAGTCATACTCTAGATATTCAGGCCAGTCAGCGACTAGTGCACCTCCTCGATTTGCGGACAGGAGGTTTGACCGCCCATTCATTCAGGATAGGGTCAGAGCTCGAGAGCTTCGAGATCCCAATTCAGAAGTGATCCTAGCCAGTGGAGACCACCAGTGCCGCGATGTAGCCAATGCGGTAGATTACATTCCGGTCAATGTCGCCAGAGTTCAGATGCTTGCTATGCCTATGGTCAGGATGGGCACATGATGCGAGATTGTCCATCAATCAGTGGTAGAGTTGGGGTTCAGCCCGCAGGATTAGCAGCTGGGTTATCTTCAACCATGCGCCCAATAGGGCGGACTCCCCAGTTTCTAGTAGGCCATGGTAGGGGCAGAGGGGGAGCGTCCAGTTCAGGTGGCACCCAGCCCCGTATTTATGCTCTAGCCGGACGTCAGGATCTAATATCCTCTCCGGATGTGGTTACAGGTATACTATCCATATTCTCTCATGACGTTTATGCATTGATAGATCCAGGTTCTACATTGTCTTATATTACTCCTTATATTACTGGTCGTATTGGGGTGAAACCCAAGCCAATTAAACCTTTTGAGGTGTCTACTTCGGTTGGTGATCCCGTGATAGCTAGGCAAGTATACAAGAATTATGTAATTATGGTATGTGATCGTCAGGCTAAAGTTGATTTGGCTGAGCTGGAAATGTTGTATTTTGATGTGATTATGGGTATGGATTGGTTGGCCTCTTGCTTTGCCAATGTCGAATGAAAGTAGTTCGATTCCAATTCTCGGGAGAACCCGTGCTTGAATGGAAAGGTAATACAGCATCTCCCAGAGGTAGGTTTATTTCCTACCTTAAGGCAAGGTAGATGATAGAAAAAGGCTATATTTATCACCTAGTCCGAGTTCATGACACTGAAGCAAAGCCACCGGCTTTTCAATTCTTTCCAGTAGTGAATGAATTTCCGGATGTATTTCCAGATGAACTTCCAGGCCTTCCTCCAGAAAGAGAGATTGACTTTGCTATTGATGTGCTACCGGATACTAAACCAATCTCCATTCCTCTTTACCGAATGGCTCCTGTAGAATTGAAAGAGCTAAAGGCACAACTGAAAGATTTGCTTGAGAAGAGGCTTATTAGGCCCAGTTTGTCACCGTGGGGAGCACCCGTCCTATTTGTGAGAAATAAAGATGGTTGATGTGCACTGATTATAGGCAGCTGAACAAGGTGACGATAAAGAATAAATATCTACTTCTAAGAATTAATTTTTTGTTTGACCAATCACAGGGTGCCAAATGGTTTTCTAAAATTAATTTGAGGTCGGGGTATCACCAAGTGAGAGTTAGAGAAGAATACATACTCAAAACAGCTTTCAGAATAAGGTGTCACACCCCAACCTTACTAGGGTGTGATGGGCACCCGACCCTTACATAGGGCCGAGCGAACCCTCAGACTCTTGCTGCACATAAAATCACATCAAACTTTTTAAATCAAATAAGATAAAATACATAGTAAATTTTTTTTTTTTGAAATATTCTTTCTCGTAGCTTCCAAGCCGAACAAATCTATGATCATACAAAACCCAGTACATAACACAAACCGACATATCGGCTGACGGAGCCGCTTACAGCCTGACAACCAATACCCACGACGTTGTCTGCAAAGTCTCTAACGTAATCCAGAAAGCATAACATACAAACTCTAACTCGGCAGCACTCCGGGAACAAATGGAGCTTGCCATCTGCACTGGAACATCTTCTATACTGTCTTCAACTCACCTGGGAGTACCTGCGCGGCATGAAACGCAGCCCCCGAAGAAGAGGGGGTCAGTACGGAAAATGTACTGAGTATGTAAAGCGGAAATATAACGAATATAATCATAGTACGAACCAGAAGTACAGAGGTATAGCGATCAGAATCACCATACGGATTGGGGCACAGAATATGGCTGACATAATCGTAATCAGAGTCAGAGGTACAGAAGCGTAACAGACTGAATCATAGTCTGAATCAGACATACGGGGGTGAGGCAGACAGGGTCATTATCCGAATCAGACTTCCAGAAGTGTAACAGACAGTGTCATAATCCAGATCAGACATACAGAAGCGTAACAGACAGAATCTTGCATGTAGAGTCATAAGCATATACGGAAACAGATATCATATATGTAAGATCCCGGAAGACAAATACGGCAATCAGAATGCCAAACTGCTTTACCTTTTTTTTTTTTTGAAAAACATTCCCGTCTCATACACATAGAAAATCAAACACACAATTGTCGCGGCCAAAAGTCCAGCGGTCACTATCACACATACCGCGGCCAAGGGTCCAGCGGTCAACATCCCAAACCCGACATACCGCGGTCAGGGGTCCAGCGGTCAATGTCGCAGATACCGCGGTCAGGAGTCCAGCGGTCAATATCACAAATGCGGCATACCGCGGTCAAGAATCCAGCGGTCAATGTCGCACACACCGCGGTCAAGAATCCAGCGGTCAATATCACAAATGCAGCATACCGCGGTCAAGAATCCAGCGGTCAATATCACAAATGCGGCATACCACGGTCAAGAATCCAGCGGTCAATGTCACAAATGCGGCATACCGCGGTAAAGAATCCAGCGGTCAATGTCGCACACACCGCGGTCAAGAATCCAGTGGTCAATATCACACAGTGCGCACAATACTATAACCAGCTCGGGACTTGGCAAAGGAGGTAATAACAGAATGCCAAATTTATTACTTTCCGAACATAAATCACACATGCCAGGATCATGCATCACACAAGATTCATGTATGCCAAAATCGTATATCCGAAAAATACAGAAGGTACTTAACTTATCCATAATATCAAAATAAGATGTCCAAAAACGTTCCAGATGTCGAAAATATTTTATAAGACTCATAAAGGTAGTCATAATGCTTATCGCATAGTAAACAGAATAATAACCAAAAGCTACCTATGAATTCCGGACAGAATTGAGTTAGCTAAAGCCATACAGAAAGTATCAGGATTTGTGGGTCCACCTTGGGCCGAACCGAGGTGGCGTACGTAAATTTATGGATCATAGGTCATATGGAGTCATCTGTGAGAGTTTTAGGGCATTCCGACTTCATTTGTGAAGGCTGCATACATATAGGTCATTTTGCCGACGAAATATTAAGAGACCAATTCAATCTCATTAAATGAAATGGAGCCAATGTCAATCTCGGATTTCTAGGAACAGGGTCGTGTCTAAGGCTCGCGGCCTAGCCTATTATGTTTAGAACATGCCAAAGAATGAAGGGCAAGACTTTACATACCTTAGTTGCGCATTACGCTCGTCCAGATTCAATTCCCGTTTCGCCCAAAATCTACAAATGGTCATATTTACCAATTGTCAATGGTAAGACTTTTAGCATTCAAATCTTTAATTCATCACTTGTCTACAAAAATTTGGGCAGCATTTCCCCTATAATTTCGCTGCCCCAAGAATATAACTCGGCTCAAAATATCAACAACCAAACCAACCACAATACCCACAACACCAACAATCATTATAAACACAATATAGCATAACTAATCTTCTTTCCAACATAACGCAATATCTTTTATTCCAACTTCCCATTTTCAAATCAATACCAACATTCTTAAATTCATTCCCAACCAAGATCATCACAATACAATTCGGAAGCATTTCATATCGTTTCTACAAAATATTCACAAAATATACAAAATATACAAACTTCCACCAAAACCATAATTCACCTAGACTTCCAATCTTTAACATAAACATCCACAACATATTCTTATCCTCCAATTTCATTTACAACAACAACAATTTGCATCTTACAATTTCATTCTCATAATTACATAAACTATAATAAAGTTGCATATTTTCCTACAACAACTTAACAATGGATTTTCATACCAACTTGAACTATTCTCCTTCATTTACTCCACAAGAACACAACAACACAATTAATACACTAAGTGAAATAAATTCATCTTCTCTCCAACACCCACCACATCCGGCCACATACAAACACACCTATAACACATCAATTTCACCTTTTTTATTCATTTCTACATACTACAACACAAACAAACCTTCATAACATAATAAAAAAGGAATTGATTCTTACCTCTTTCTCCAATCTTCTTCAAACTTTCACTTGCCAACACAAGCACTTTCTTGCCTTAAAACTTATATCATGGTGAAGAGCATCCTTGAGTTAGTAATATTGCTAGAAAACCATGATTTTTGGATCACAATTGAAGGACTTGGAAATTTTTTTTCTCTTTTTCTTGAAGGGGCCGAAACCCCCTCCTTTTGTTCTTGCTCTTTTTATTTTCATAAATGGTCTAGAATGAACCATGGCCCCTTTATTTATTTAATTACCACATGACTTGAATTACAACATGGGCTTCGGCTCATCTTAATGGACTATGGCCGGCCACCCTTCTCAATATTGGGCCTCAATTTTTTTTTTTTTTAGCCCAATTAATGATGGATCATAATTTGTAATTCCTGAAACTAATTTCCGAAATTCCAATTTCTCCCTTGGCCTCCTTTCATATTTCCACACCAATATTTTCCATGAACAACTTATATATTGAACAAAATCAAAATATGGCCTTGTCTTTAACTTGTCACAATTATTTCAAAAAAATTTTGAATATGCAAAATTGCGGGATATAACATAAGGTATGACCACTATGAATTTCGGGTGATGTCATTTGGATTTACTAATGCTTCAGCGATGTTTATGAATCTAATGAATAATGTATTTAGGCCTCTCTTAGATCTGTTCATGATGGTGTTCATTGATGTCACGACCCGTCTAGAGGGCCGCGACGAGCACCCGGTGCTAGCCAACTCGGGCACTCCCTTAGCTTACACTTATGCTTACATCTAGGTGAGCCACATAATTAAAAATACATTTCTTTCCATCAATCACGCTAGTCCCATTGGACGACAACATCTTTAAATCATCATTGACATCTATACCACATCAATGTACATAAGCCGACAAGGCTACCAAAAATATATACAAAATATAGGCCGACAAGGACAGACATGTCTAACCATATACACGTGACTACGAGCCTCTAAGGAGAGTATAACATATCACATAAGCGGGACAGGACCCTGCCATGCCCATAATTATGTACACAAAAGAATTAAGTACCCAAAAGCTATGGCTCTGAACGAAATGGAGCTCTGCTATGTAATCTCTGAGAAAGCAGCTATGGATCAAGCCTGTCTCCCTGTGCACTTGCGGGCATGACGCAGCGTCCCCAAACAAAAGGACGTAAGTACGAAGAATGTACTAAATATGTAAAGCATGATCAATATCAACATAGAAGCATAAATAGCAACATAAGAAATAACATAGAATGGGAGATGGCAATATCATCGTCATGGGCACTTACTTGCCTTTCATAGTAACTTTACATGGCTAATACGTATTTGTGTACAGACATCATTATCTGTGTCCATAATCGAATATCGTACCATATTTGTGCTCGTATTCGTATATATATACCCTTACCCGCGTTCATATCATATCAAATTATCATATCATATACATAGCATTTGCATAGCATACCCGACCACGTAGGATCGGTGTTTCATACATACTTGGCCAACCAAGGCTCAAGGTCACACATACCTGGCCCTACCAAGGCTTCAGGGTTACATCTACCTGGCCCTACTAAGGCGTCAGGGTTGTTCGTACCATCTACAGAGGTGTGCGCGCGTTACGTAATCATATGCATACTCATTTACATATCTTACCCAGCCTCATAAGCTCGGGGTTCCACAATAGTCATACATAGATACATATACATAATAGCTCATAAGCATCTTTTCTATTAACATGATTATCGTAATCGTCATCGTTATTACCATTATAATTGTCATCAATATAGTTATCACTATTATCGTCATTCATCTCATCTACCTTAATAGGCCTACTCGTCATGCGAGGAATTTAGTACAATCGTAACATATCGAGAATCATAAGCTTAGTAGTTGTAAGATAGGGGCATTTGGGGAATATCATAAGCTACTAGAAGATTTAGATGTTTGGCCAAAGAACCATGCCTTATGAAAGAAGGGTTAGCCTTACATACCTTTCCGTTGAACTATTCTACACTTGCACGTTCTCCTTCAACGATCGCGTTTCTACCTTCATTAAAGTCATACTATCATTAGAATCGACAACTAGCACACATGGCTAAAGCTAGAGAAAATCGGACAGCATCTCCTTTATTTATACGACATTCTTCCATAACGTATATCAATTCCCGAATGTCAACAATACATTCACAATACCATAACAATGGCCATTAATCATTTACGTTAACCACATTATCTAGATTTCTCAATTCGCTCCCAATTCACCCATATTCATGGTCATATCACCCGACTTCGTCCATTCATATACAATGCCCATTTTCATGATCTTAACATCATTTATAACACATTCATATCACAACACAACAAGAATCATGGTTCAATTCAAACTATCTCTCAAAATGTCACTATTCATCATTCATGACCCATTTTTCTATACTCATCTAATGTCCAAGCATTTTAACTCTCAACTACCTTGAACCACATATAAATACCATAAATCTTACCTTAGATGTTGTAGGAACGATCCTTGGTCGAAATACTTCACTTGAGCGAAAACCCTAGTTTTCCTTCAATAAGATTTTCTTGACTTGAATAATATTAATGGGTTTCCTTACACTTGATTCACTTGATTTGTGTTGTTGATGACTAATAATCCTTAAAATATTGTGGAATAAATGTAGAGAGATGTTTTAGAGAGAAGGGATGAAATGTGGAAATGAAATAATAAACTTGGATCCCTCATTTAATGACTTAAAATCTGGTCTGGAGTGAACAGTACAGTGGTCGTAAACTTGGTTTACGGTCCGTATTCCAGTTTACGGACCGTCCTTTATGATCGTATTTAATCATAACAGAACCAGAAAGTCAGGCTGAGACATGGTGATTTACGAACATAGTTTACGAGCCGTAAACCACTTTACGGTCCGTATTTCAGGTCGTATTTAACCATTTGATCATTTGGCAGAAAGTTGAAGTTTTGGAAGACAAAATACGACATGGCAGTTTATGGGCTGTATACTACTTTACGGTCCGTATTTCATTTTAAGTCCAACTGGCCAAAATGCAAATCTGCAACTTTCCACATTTTCAGAACCTATAATTAGTCCTTATGGAGCATAACCTATCTCTTATTGCGATTTCCTTTGAAATCTTACTTAAGGCCATCAATTGTCATTTCTTACTCAGGGAAATATCGTATACTCGTACTCCTCACTAGTTCATTCATTGAGCAACGAAGGAAGATTTTTCGAGGTGTAACAATTGACGATATTCTAGTATACTCTCAGACAGAATCAGAGCATGGAGACCATTTGTGTGTTGTCCTTGGGATTCTTTAGACTCATGAGTTATACACTAAATTTTCGAAATACTAGTTTTGGCTAAATTCTGTGACTTTTCTGGGCCATATCATTTCAGCTGACGGCATTCGAGTTGATACTCAAAAAATTGAGGCTGTGAAGACTTGGCCAAGGCCTACAACGCCTATAGAAGTCCGTAGTTTTCTGGGTCTGGCAGGTTACTATAGATGATTCGTGGACGGGTTTTCCTCTATTTCAGCACCATTGACGAAGCTAACTCAGAAATCAGCAAAATTCTAATGGACTGATGCTTGTGAATGCAGTTTCAAAGAATTGAAGGATAGAACTTCAGCCCCAGTCCTAACACTCCCAGAAGGGCCAGATGGATATGTTGTGTATTGCGATGCTTCTGGCGTTAGGTTAGGCTGTGTGTTGATGCAGCACGGTAAAGTCATTGCCTATGCTTCAAGGCAATTGCGGAAACATGAAAGCAGCATGGTAAAGTCATTGCCTATGCTTCAAGGCAATTGCGGAAACATGAAAAGAACTATCTGACCCATGATCTTGAATTGACCGCTATTATTCATGCACTAAAAATGTGGAGACATTACTTGTGCGGGGTACATGTTGATATTTATACAGATCACAAGAGTCTGCAATATATCTTCAAGCAGAAGGAGTTAAATCTACAGCAGAAGTGGTGGTTAGAACTGCTAAAGGATTATGATGTGAGTATTTTATATCACCTCGAAAAAACGAATGTAGTGGCTGATGCACTTAGCCGCAAATAAATGGGAAGCCTATGTGAGGTTCCTTCGGAGAAGAAATAATTAATCCGCGAACTTCACCTGCTAGCCAGCCTCGGAGTTCATCTAATTGATTCGGGTGATACAGGAATTGGTATTCACAACACAGCTATTTCGTCTTTAGATATGGAGGTGAGAAAGAGCCAATATGAAGATCCCCAATTGAGTTACTATAGAGATACATTTCATGAGAAAGAGAAGTCTCCATTTGAAGTTTATATAGATGGAGTTCTTAGGTACGGAATCTTATATCTTCCAAATGTTGCCGAACTACGTCATCGGATTCTAGAAGAAGCCCATTACTCTCGGTATTCCATTCACCCAGGAGCGACAAAGATGTATCACGATCTTAAGCGAATGTATTGGTGGGATGGAATGAAGAAAGACAGCGGAATTTGTAGCTCAATGTCCAAATTACCAACAAGTGAAAATTGAGCATCAAAAGCCAGGAGGATTATTGCAAGAAATGGAAATACCAACTGGAAATAAAAGTTATTAATATGGATTTCATTATAGGGTTGCCCCGTTATCGAAGCAAGTATGACTCCATATGGGTGATTGTGGACAGACTCACGAAATCAGCTCATTTCTTCAAGTCAGAACCGCATATTCGGCGGAAGATTATGCCAGGTTATATCTTAAGGAGATAGTGCGACTTCATGGTGTCCTGATATCTATTATCACGGATAGAGGAGCACAATTTACAGCTAAATTCTGGAAGTCCTTCTAAGAAGGATTGGGTACTCAAGTAAGGCTTAGTATAGCGTTTCATCAACAAACTGATGGGAAACCCGAACACACAATTTAGATCTTGGAAGATATGTTACGGGCATGTGTGCTAGATTTCGGTCATAGTTGGGATGACACCCCTTATTGAGTTTCCATACAACAATAGCTATCATTCTAGTATTCAGATGGCCCCGTATGAAGCTCTATATGGAAGAAGGTGTAGATCCCCAATTGGGTGGTTTGAAGTAGGAGAGGTACAACTTATAGGTCCAGAGTTGATACAACAAGCGGTGGAAAAGTTCAAGGTTATCTGAGATCGATTAGTTACAACCCAAAGCCGCCAAAAATCTTATGCGGACAACCATCGGCGAGACTTAGAATTCTAAGTTGATGATTGGGTGTTATTAAAGGTATCACTGATGATGAGATTTGGTAAGAAAGGAAAGTTAATTCCTCGATATATTGGACCTTATAAGGTTGTCTGCAAGGTGGGTCAAGTAGCTTATGAACTGGACTTGCCTCCAGAACTTGAATCAGTTCATCCAGTTTTTCATGTATCAATGCTCCGTAAATGTGTCGAAGATCCCACTAAGATCGTGCTGGTAGATGATGTACAAGTGATAGAAAGGTTAACTTATGAGGTGGTACCTATTGCTATACACATAGGCAAGTATGGAGACTTAGAAACAAAGAAGTAACTTCAGTCAAGGTTTTATGGGGAAATAATAACCGAGAGGGAATGACTTTGGAAACGGAGGAAAACATGAAGTCCAAGTACCCACATGTCACACCCCAACTTTACTAGGGTGTGATGGCCACCCGACCCTATATCAGGAGCCGAGCGAACCCGCTGACTCTTGTTACATATAGAAACTCTTGAATCAGTAAAGAAAGAAATACATAGTAAGCTCTCCAATATTTTTTTTTCCATCAGTAAACTCTGACATCATGTAAGACTCGTGACATGAAACATAATAACATATCGGCTGCTGGAGCCGCTTACAGACTGACAACCCAATACCCATTGCTCTGTCTGCAAAGTCTCTAACATAGAACAAAACATCATAGCATATACTTGGACTTGGCAATCCTCCGGGACAAATGGAGTTCGCCATCTCCGCTGGAACATCTTCAGTAAGGTCTTCTAATCATCTGGGAGTACCTGCGCGGCATGAAACGCAGCCCCCGAAGAAGAGGGGTCAGTACGAGCAATGTACTGAGTATGCAAGGAAAGATTAGTAACTTAGCAAGAAATATGCGTATGAACAACAACTGCATGGAAACATAGAACATGTCATAGGATAAAAGCGTAACCTGTACATATGAGGGCCGCTGAGGGCGGATACCATGCATGCTTAGCTTTCCTTTGAAAAAAAACATTTCTTGCTCATATATATATAAAATAGAACATGTCATATTGCCGAGGCGTCGGCAGCCGATCCATTTAACCATAAATATGTACATCCCGCGTCCGGGCATCCCGCGTCCGGGACGATATCATGTCAAGTAATGCCAACTGATCAGGTGGATATGCGTATATAACGCTCTGCCCTCATTCCCATCTTCCCCGTATACACATGCGTACATCATATATATATCAGCGTCTATAGCGCTCTGGCTCTTTTATCATATACATAGACGTGTATCATGTACATATATCAGCGTCTATAGCGCTCTGGCCCTTTTATCATATACATATACGTGCATCATGTACATATATCAGCGTCTATAGCGCTCTGGATCTTTTATCATATACATATACTTATAACATGCATACAACACGCTCGAGAGCCCAAGAAAACCATGTCCACGTCGGAGTGACGTAAGGTCGGTAGCCTCCGATTACATTATGGAATAACCATGATCGTTATGTCTCACCTTGAAGGAACGAGTATTTTAAGGCGAGACTTCCAACGAAGAATAGCGTTGAAAGGAAACATGGGACAAGATCGTAAAGCTCATAAAACATTACTTCATGTACCTTAGAGTTTTTAGAAAATAAAGTCATGACAAAGGAATAGGGTTGGACTCAAGGACTAGTCCATTATTCTTGTATTCATATTGAATCCTTCCTTTAAGACTTTTAGTCATACAATTATTCCCGTCATACTTGTCATAGACATATTCTCTTCCTTACTTCATCATTATCATTATCATCATAGAAATATTCTCATTAGAATAGCTACATTATTTGTCGTTTGATAAGCAGCATAAGGATCAAAAGTTTCCTTTAGATTCTTCTTCAAAATAGGTCAAACGGAACAATAAGGAAAATTCAGTAACCATGGGCCCACCTCGGGTCAAATGAGGCAGCGTACCAAATTTACATATGTTACATGTCATGGCGTTACTTGTGAGAGTTTTAGGGTCGTCGGGTCCTATTTATGCGAGTTCTAGAGGTTTAGGAAATTCTTCCAACTTTTTGCACACTTTTTAGTTCAATTCTACTGATTGAAAAAGAGAAAACTTTAGGTGCGGATTCCGGAGGATAGAATTGTCCCCGCGGCTCGTATCCGACTTATTACGTCTAAGACATGCTATAGAAAGAAGGGTGAAGCCTTACATACCTTTTTCCGCTCCTTTTGATACTCCAAATTCACGTTCCAAATCCGCCAAAATCTACAAATTGGTCATGTTTACCAAAACTTAATTAGGGCCTTTAGAAGTTGATTGCTTAAAGTAACACTTTGTCTGCCGAAATTTCGGCAGCATTTCCCCTGTAAATATACCATCCCCGAGGTTCTAACTCGGCCAAATTTGAATCAACAATAATCCGGGAATTCAACCCGTCCAAACTATCGACAATATTACCAACAATCATGCCAACAATGTCAACAATTTAATCCAAGATACATTGTAACCTTGGCAACCTTTGTCACACAATCTAATGACATTTCATTCATATTCAATTCACATTGCATAACATTCAAATGATTCTACCGACATACTACTTCACCCGATGCCTTCCAATTCCAATAAGAACAATAACAACACACTCCCTTTCGCCTTCAAATTAATGAACTACATACTACAACATCATACTAATAACATCACACTACCTTCCATGATCCACAAATAATCACAACTTCATTTCCAACTATTAAATCCTCATTTAACATCATGGAATTCATAACACAACAATTAAAATACTTAGTAAAATTGATTCATCATTTCTCCACAAATGCGACTATTTTCGGCTAACACAACTACATATATATTTTCATGAATTCTTCATCCATGTCCATACATTTCAACAACTAATATACTACATAAAATTTGCTCACCATCCCATCACAATAAAACAAATATACACGGCCATACACACAATATACACTCACGGCCACACCTACAACACACATTATTTCTATGGTTTCATTCATTATTACACACAACAATATTCACACACCATCCATAACACATAAAAGAGCATGAATCCTTACCTTCTTCCTTAACTTTCCACTTGACTAGAATCTTGGACTTGCCACAAAGGATAGTTTTCTTGCCTCAACAATTGCACCACGTTGAAGAGGACCCTTGAATTAGTAGGAATACATGAAGAGACTAATTTTTGGAACAAGATATCAAGGGCCTAGTTTTCCAAGGTCTTGGCCGAAATGGCCTTCCCTTTTCTCCTCCTCTCTTTCTTTCTTAATCTTTGTTGATTTTTCTAGACTTGGCAATTGATGAATTAGTCTTCCTTTCAAGACTTAGTCATATATATATAGAAGCTTCCAAGCATGTGAGGGGCACATGCCCCTCTCTAGAGGTTTCTTTCTTTTTTTTTTTTTTTTTTTTGAAATTTCTAAAATGGTCAAAGAAGACTAAAAGTCTTCTTAAGCAAGCTTGGTCCATACACTCTTTCATTATTTATAATTAGCCCCCTTTCACTTATGAAATGGCCACATGCTCCTTTCTTTATTTTCCTAGAGAATTCTTCGATTTTCTTGAATTTCTCTTTTTTCCCTTAACCTTTCCCAATATTTCCATACAACCGATGTTCAAAAATAATATTTATAACCAACTTGTACATTAAATTGCATTTGGAAGATGATCGTTCCCTTAACTCACCGCGACCACCATGAAATATCCAAACGTATAAATTACGGGATATAACATCCTCCCCCCCTTTAGAACATTCGTCCTCGAATGTTCAACTAACCTTGTGGTGTCTTGTAACACTTCGGGAGGGGTTTCCTTTATAGTTGCGCTTTCTTCTCCATGTTTGTTCCATATTTGTTATCCTACTTTCCTTACTATCAAACTCCTAGATCCTTACATGAGTCCTCATTCCATGTCATGGGTTTCTTTTATAGCTGCTCTTTCCGTCATGCCCATTCCTTATCCTTTACCTTATTTTCCTTATAATCGAACCCCTTGACTTTTCATGAGTCACTGCTCCATGTCATAGATTTTTCTAACTCACTGCGTCACCTCATTATCCTTGTTCTTTCCGGGTCCTTCCTTTTCTATTATTGTCTCGTCACCGCACCTTAACGGAAACCATGTCTTAGTACACAATCCTTACTTAACGATTCAATGTAGTCGTAGGCTATTTCTTTATCCTCAGGTCTATCTCTTAGTATATTCATTGATATTTCGCTTCTATTCTTCCCCCAAGTATTCTTGCGACACGCTGACATATTTTGAACTCTGATTCCAAGCTAATAGATTCCCTTTTCTGACACTTAATAGTGTTGCAATCCCTTTTTAAGTCCACTATAATATGGTCTCCCCCCCCCCCCCTTTAGGGGGCTCCTTATATGCTAACCGTCTTCGAGTACCTTCCTTCTCTTGCTATTTCTTCATATGGGTTCTAAAGCTCGTGAACTATTCCTTTGGCCCTACTTATTGGAATCGGTCCTCAGACTCCACATTTTTCCCTACCTTTCTATCCTTTATTCGTTCTTTCACTTGCTTAGCTCTCTGCTCGTAATTCTTTCTAACCACGTGTTCGTGTTGTAGCTGTGTGCCCATATTTCTTAAACGTTCCGTTACTCTCTTGAACCTCTAAGCATATTACTATGGCTACATACTTGTCCTTTTACAGATCTGTCAACTCAACACCATCACCATCCTAAGCATTCTTTCTCTTACTTCACATTCATCTACCCTGGTCACCATTCTCTTAGACCTACTTGTTGAAATCAACTCTCAACCTCTCCACATTGCTCCTTGTTTCCTTTTACCTCACTCTATCTCGTCTCACATGCCTACTTGAATTCTCATCCTAGTGGTCTCGTACTTTTACCATTAATTTCTCGCGGGGGTTTCACTTACTAAGGTTTCCTTAACTTTCCTCTTTTCCGACATTTAAGCTTCCTATCTTCCCTTTACTCACACTCTCTTTATTTTCCGAGTATTGTTATATTGGAATTTCCGACCTCAACCTACAGTAAAATAATAACAGTTCACTCGCCGCACTTGTACCATTTATTCTTGCGGTCACTCGTACTTTTGCACCTTTGCGTGATCAATACCTTTCTTCCCGTAGTTTCGGTTGCTGGGCTCGCACGCCACCGATACAATCATATACGGGATATCTTACACATTCATATATACATACACATTCACTATTAACTAGTTCACAAAATACTCCCAAGCGCTGTTCAAGCCTATCCTAATTCTAGGGCTATGATGCATTTTCTGTCTCTTTACCGGGGTAGTCTGCCTTGTTTCACGCGTCTTCTTATGATCTCTAATCATCCCATACACTCTAATTTTTCCTTAGACTACTCTAGCTTTTCATTTGTCTCTTATGTCTCAATTCATAAAATTTCTCATCAACTTCCCAGGGGGTCACCCATCATGGAATTGCTCCCACCTGAGCACGCTTAACCCAAAAGCTTCACTGAAATTCGGTGCCTTAATGCCTATATCTTCGCATCAGCTTCCTCACATGACCTTTATTGCATGCTCTGGAGCAAGTCGAAGTCTTACAGGCTCCGAAACATTTTCGTAACATGTCCTTTCTTTTATAATTACCGTTTTGCCCTCTTTGATTTCCAATGTTCACCTTCCGCCTGTGTATATGGCTACCCCCTATTCTGGACTTCCGAATTCTCGATAGTAACGTTCACACCTCCGTTGCCATACCAAATCCATGACCTTTCTGGAACAACGCATCTTACCTATTGCCGGTTTGCAATATTTCCTTTCCACGCGCCATCCTGTTAGGCGTATCCATTCTTACAGAATCTCCTTTACCATTCCCACTCTTCACAGTCTGTACGTAACAATTATCGATGATACTTTACAGAACATACAGCTGTATGACATATTCCAGCCATTCAGAACTTCCTGTCCCAAGTAACAGAACAAATATCCCAACTTACCTCTGTGTCTTACCGTGTCGTCATTCGCCTTTCTCCGTCGCTATTGGACGTCTGCGAAAATTAACGATTAGTACCAGGAATCTCATTTCCTATGGCTTAGCTCTATCGCACGATCTAAGACTGAATGAAGGTCAACATTTCCTAAATGCCCCGCAGCCTCCTGTTTATAAATGTGGCCGGCTTCACACTCATAAACAGGACTCTGCTGGACACGACTTTGCAGACAACCCTTAGACCGACCTGCTCTGATACCACTTTGTCACACCCCAACTTTACTAGGGTGTGATGGGCACCCGACCCCATATCAGGAGCCGAGCGAACCCGCTGACTCTTGTTACATATAGAAACTCTTGAATCAGTAAAGAAAGAAATACATAGTAAGCTCTCCAATATTTTTTTTTCCATCAGTAAACTCTGACATCATGTAAGACACGTGACATGAAACATAATAACATATCGGCTGCTGGAGCCGCTTACAGACTGACAACCCAATACCCATTGCTCTGTCTGCAAAGTCTCTAACATAGAACAAAACATCATAGCATATACATGGACTTGGCAATCCTCCGGGACAAATGGAGTTCGCCATCTCCGCTGGAACATCTTCAGTAAGGTCTTCTAATCATCTGGGAGTACCTGCGCGGCATGAAACGCAGCCCCCGAAGAAGAGGGGTCAGTACGAGCAATGTACTGAGTATGCAAGGAAAGATTAGTAACTTAGCAAGAAATATGCGTATGAACAACAACTGCATGGAAACATAGAACATGTCATAGGATAAAAGCGTAACCTGTACATATGAGGGCCGCTGAGGGCGGATACCATGCATGCTTAGCTTTCCTTTGAAAAAAAACATTTCTTGCTCATATATATATAAAATAGAACATGTCATATTGCCAAGGCGTCGGCAGCCGATCCATTTAACCATAAATATGTACATCCCGCGTCCGGGCATCCCGCGTCCGGGACGATATCATGTCAAGTAATGCCAACTGATCAGGTGGATATGCGTATATAACGCTCTGCCCTCATTCCCATCTTCCCCGTATACACATGCGTACATCATGTATATATCAGCGTCTATAGCGCTCTGGCTCTTTTATCATATACATAGACGTGTATCATGTACATATCTCAGCGTCTATAGCGCTCTGGCCCTTTTATCATATACATATACGTGCATCATGTACATATATCAGCGTCTATAGCGCTCTGGATCTTTTATCATATACATATACTTATAACATGCATACAACACGCTCGAGAGCCCAAGAAAACCATGTCCACGTCGGAGTGACGTAAGGTCGGTAGCCTCCGATTACATTATGGAATAACCATGATCGTTATGTCTCACCTTGAAGGAACGAGTATTTTAAGGCGAGACTTCCAACGAAGAATAGCGTTGAAAGGAAACATGGGACAAGATCGTAAAGCTCATAAAACATTACGTCATGTACCTTAGAGTTTTTAGAAAATAAAGTCATGACAAAAGAATAGGGTTGGACTCAAGGACTAGTCCATTATTCTTGTATTCATATTGAATCCTTCCTTTAAGACTTTTAGTCATACAATTATTCCCGTCATACTTGTCATAGACATATTCTCTTCCTTACTTCATCATTATCATTATCATCATAGAAATATTCTCATTAGAATAGCTACATTATTTGTCGTTTGATAAGCAGCATAAGGATCAAAAGTTTCCTTTAGATTCTTCTTCAAAATAGGTCAAACGGAACAATAAGGAGAATTCAGGAACCATGGGCCCACCTCGGGTCAAATGAGGCGGCGTACCAAATTTACATATGTTACATGTCATGGCGTTACTTGTGAGAGTTTTAGGGTCGTCGGGTCCTATTTATGCGAGTTCTAGAGGTTTAGGAAATTCTTCCAACTTTTTGCACACTTTTTTGTTCAATTCTACTGATTGAAAAAGAGAAAACTTTAGGTGCGGATTCCGGAGGATAGAATTGTCCCCGCGGCTCGTATCCGACTTATTACGTCTAAGACATGCCATAGAAAGAAGGGTGAAGCCTTACATACCTTTTTCCGCTCCTTTTGATACTCCAAATTCACGTTCCAAATCCGCCAAAATCTACAAATTGGTCATGTTTACCAAAACTTAATTAGGGCCTTTAGAAGTTGATTCCTTAAAGTAACACTTTGTCTGCCGAAATTTCGGCAGCATTTCCCCTGTAAATATACCATCCCCGAGGTTCTAACTCGGCCAAATTTGAATCAACAATAATCCGGGAATTCAACCCGGCCAAACTATCGACAATATTACCAACAATCATGCCAACAATGTCAACAATTTAATCCAAGATACGTTGTAACCTTGGAAACCTTTGTCACACAATCTAATGACATTTCATTCATATTCAATTCACATTTCATAACATTCAAATGATTCTACCGACATACTACTTCACCCGATGCCTTCCAATTCCAATAAGAACAATAACAACACACTCCCTTTCGCCTTCAAATTAATGAACTACATACTACAACATCATACTAATAACATCACACTACCTTCCATGATCCACAAATAATCACAACTTCATTTCCAACTATTAAATCCTCATTTAACATCATGGAATTCATAACACAACAATTAAAATACTTAGTAAAATTGATTCATCATTTCTCCACAAATGCGACTATTTTCGGCTAACACAACTACATATATATTTTCATGAATTCTTCATCCATGTCCATACATTTCAACAACTAATATACTACATAAAATTTCCTCACCATCCCATCACAATAAAACAAATATACACGGCCATACACACAATATACACTCACGGCCACACCTACAACACACATTATTTCTATGGTTTTCATTCATTATTACACACAACAATATTCACACACCATCCATAACACATAAAAGAGCATGAATCCTTACCTTCTTCCTTAACATTCCACTTGACTAGAATCTTGGACTTGCCACAAAGGATAGTTTTCTTGCCTCAACAATTGCACCTCGTTGAAGAGGACCCTTGAATTAGTAGGAATACATGAAGAGACTAATTTTTGGAACAAGATATCAAGGGCCTAGTTTTCCAAGGTCTTGGCCGAAATGGCCTTCCCTTTTCTCCTCCTCTCTTTCTTTCTTAATCTTTGTTGATTTTTCTAGACTTGGCAATTGATGAATTAGTCTTCCTTTCAAGACTTAGTCATATATATATAGAAGCTTCCAAGAATGTGAGGGGCACATGCCCCTCTCTAGAGGTTTCTTTCTTCTTTTTTTGTTTTTTTTTTTTGAAATTTCTAAAAATGGTCAAAGAAGACTAAAAGTCTTCTTAAGCAAGCTTGGTCCATACACTCTTTCATTATTTATAATTAGCCCCTTTCACTTATGAAATGGCCACATGCTCCTTTCTTTATTTTCCTAGAGAATTCTTCCATTTTCTTGAATTTCTCTTTTTACCCTTAACCTTTCCCAATATTTCCATACAACCGATGTTCATAAATAATATTTATAACCAACTTGTACATTAAATTGCATTTGGAAGATGATCGTTCCCTTAACTCACCGCGACCACCATGAAATATCCAAACGTATAAATTACGGGATATAACACCACACTTGTTTCCACCCTCGGAAGAGATCCAAGATGAGACATCAATATTATGAGGTATGCATGCTTTCTTTTTATGTTTTTGGTCGTGTGTGGCCACAATTTATTGTTATTGTGATGTAGCCCTATGACGCATTGTTATTATGGGCTATTGTGACAGGATGGTAGTGTCATATTAGAGGGGAAACTCTAGCGTAATTTTCATAGAATTCCCGAGAACTTAACATTCGAGGACGAATGTTTTTAAATAGGCTAAGAATGTTACACCTCAGAAAAATTTCATGTCGTTGCACAGTGAATAGACTAATGTAGGGTGAGAAGTATGTGATGTTTTCACAAGTAAGAATTAGTATTCAATGGTTCTAATTAAGATTCCAAAGACGTTTGAAGCAAGAGAAGAAAGTTCGTTAAGAAAGGCGAAGTATACGTTGTGTTTTGGAAAGGATTTGCAACGTACCGAGTTGATGTTGACTTACTGATGTCTTAAATAAGAGTTATAACGCCCCTTATATTGTTAATGAAGTGTTAAACAAGTGTTAAGAAGGTTCCATAAGGATTAGAGATCAAACAAAATGACAAGACCAACTTCGAAAAACTGGGAGTTAAACGGCCAACTTATACGACTCGTATAATTTATACGTTCTGCATAAGGGATCGTATAACCTGTCCACAGAAGGGGTCTCTACTGGAAGAATTATACGGTCACACATACGGACCATATAGGTTATACGGGTCCGTATAATACCGTCGGGACATATTTTTAATTTTAATAAAGAGACCCCCAAGTCCTCAATTCTCATTTCATCCTTTCTCCCCACACCTTAAGAAACCTCTAGATTTTCTCCATAGTATACCAACACATATCCAAGGGAAATCAATGATCAACATTATTAATCCAAGGGAATCAAGTATAAGGGAGTCTCTAGGGTTGCTTGAAGTCAAGAAATCTCTTTCGATTAAAGCTAGGATCTTTCTTCAAGTGAAGCATTTTCATCGAAAACTTACTCCTACACAATCAAAGGTGCGTTTTATCATCCTTTCATGTTATTTAGAGTATTGAGTGGTTAAAATACTTGGATTATGGAAGAAAGTAGAATATGGAGCTCATATGTGAAATAATGGTATTCTTGAATAGTAGTGTGACATGAACCATAATTCATGAGATATTATGAGTATAATCTTGCTATAAATGATATTAAGAATATGGGAGAAACATTATATAAGGGTGAATGTGATGTTGTATTATGACCATTGTTATGGATGACCTTGAGGGGAAATTGTGGGAATTGGATAATGGCGAATTTGACAAAGTTATTGATTATGATATTATGAATGTTGTTATTGATGAGTGGAAGTTGTTAGATCACATGGAGGAAGTTGTAGAAACAAAGGAAATGATGCCCAATTTTCGTTAGCTTTAGCTTAAGCTTAAGTACGTTTCTGATTATCTAATCTTAGCACGAATTACTTTAAATGTAGAATTACGAACTTGGAAAGAAGCGTATAGTCGTAAGTTAGAAAGGCATAAAGGTATGTAAGGCTAGTCTCTTCTTTTCTAAGGCATGATTCTTCTGACATGGCTTTTCGTACTCTCCATGACCTTCTTACACTCCGAAAATTATGAGTCTACGTGTATAAATATCTTCACATGAGATCATGATAAGATGTATGTTACGAGTATGATAATGATGATGACGATTCTAAGTCTAAAGATTCTAAAGTTCATGATATGATATTTCTATGAAGCTAATGATCCTTATATGATCCTTTGATGTGGCTTATTGTTGTTACACTCACCTTATCATGTTAATTCCTTCGAGGTGAGGCAGGATGTGCATGACTATGCCATAACAGAATCGAGGGTTCTCGACCTTACATCACCTCGATAGAGTTATAGTTTGTATTGAGTTCTCATGCATGCTTTATGAGATGTTTATGATGATGAGATTACACCGTGCCTATATTGATACAATTCGAGTGGCATCAAGGCCTTTTACAAGGAGCCAAGTGAGGGAACTTCAAGCTATGCAAGCATTGTTCATGAGGAGGGACGTCCTTGAATACATTCTAGAACCTTCCCGGAGATTTCAAGTGTTCATGATAGCATGGGAGGATGGTTTGGATAAGATGGTTGAAGATGGCCATGCTTTCAATGTGACTATTACTTGAAGAGTTGCAATTTCGAGTTCTTTCCCAAAAGAAGAGACCCAAACAAGGCCCTTACTTCATTAAGGGTAAAAGTGTAATAATGTAGTTGTCTTCTTTTGAGCTTTAGTATAAATAGCAGTTTCTTTTATTTGGAAGACTTAGACTATTTTGAATATTGATATTTGGTATTGTAAAGCTCTTGAGAGTTGAGAGCTTGTGAAGCCTTGGATTGTGTAATTGTTGAGAGGAAAGGTTGCTTGGGATTCAAATCCCTTGAGGTCTTCCTAGGAATTTGGTGTTTCTTTTGTTCTTAATTTAGAGGTCTTAGTTTTCTATAACTCTTGTTGCTAAATTAGGTCTTAAGTTGTGTCAAATTATCTATCCCTTTTGTTTCTTGCCTTTTATTTCTATTTTCGTTCATAATCTTGCAACAATTGGTATCAGAGCTTGGATTAGATTTGTTCTATCAAATCTAGCCTAGGGTTTGTTACAAAAAAAAATCCTAGAAAACCCCCAAAAAAATTTGTTTGTTTTTGTTGTTTTGTTATTAGATTCTTGTTCCTTAATACGTTAGGGTTTCAAATCTTCAAATTTCGTGTCAATCAGGTCAATATTGAAGAATCCACTAGTTTTGAGTTGAAGCCTTTGAAAACATGAAGAACTTGAAGTGGGTCTTGTTGATTTGGATGAAATCGGGACTTGAAACTTATTGGGCTTTGTTCTATAAGTCTTGGGGAGTCTAAATCTAAAATTTAAAGGAAAAACAAGTTGATTTGAAGGTAGTTGGAAATTTGAAATTGTTGGTGTTCTTGAAGATCTTCAAATCTTCATAGGGAAGAAGACTCTCCAAAGGGGCATTTAATCCAAAGTTTTCAAGTCAAGATTTGGGGAAAGTGTTTTTCTACCCCAAAATGGTAAATACTAGGTTGAGTGGGCCCAAGAACGTCACCAGCTCCAAGAAATTTGGTCCAAATTTCGAGAAGGTCGATTTCCACACGAAAATCAGTGTAGCAGAAAAGGGGTACTTATACGGACCGTATCTTTTTATACAGACCGTATAAGTCGGTCGTGCTTCAGGATCAGCGAAAGTGACTTACTGTTTTGTGACATCATCTTATACGAGCACTTCCACGGACCGTATCCTCTTCTACGGACCGTATATGTAAGGTCGTATAAGGCAAGGGAAAAAGTGACATCAGCTTATACGGATACCTACACGGACCGTATCTTTTTATACGGACTGTATACGTTGGTTGTGTTTCAGGACCAACAAAGAGCACTTACTGTTTTTGTGACATCATCTTATACGAGGACTTCCACGGACCGTATCCTCTTCTACGGACCGTATAAGTAAGGTCGTATATCTCAAGGTAATTTACTGTCACGACCCGACTAGGGGGCCGCGACGAGCACCCGGTGCTATCCCACCCGGGCACCCCCTTAACTTACACTTATGCTTACATCTAGGTGAGCCACATAAATAAACATACATATATATATATATTCTACCCGGCGTTATAAGCTCGGGGTTTCATTATAGCCTTTCATAGGCACATATAAGTATACTAGCCCATAGGCACCTTTAACATCCTTATTATTATCATCATCATTACTATTATCATCATTATCGTTACTTCTATATCATAGGCTTACTCGTCACATGAGGTGCGTAGTACAATCGTAGTACATATCAAGGATCGTGAGCTTATGAGCTCGGAATATCAATCATTTGGAGACAACATACTCATAGAGAGGAATTAGGAATTTGGCCAAAGAACCATGCCTTATGAAAGAAGGGTTAGCGTTACATACCTTTCTGTCGCACTATTCTACACTTGCACGTCCTACTCCGATGCTCACGTTTCTACCTTCATTAAGGTCATACTATCATTAGCATCGATAATTAGCACCCATGGCTAAAGCTAGGGAAAATTAGACAACTATTCCTTCACATCGTAATTCAACTCCCAACGTCAACAATACATTCATAATATCATAACAATGGACATTAGTCATTCACATTATCCATATTCATCATTTCACCTTCATCAGTCCATATTCATGGCTAGGACCTACGACTATATCCATTCACGTGCATCGCCCATCTAATGTTCTCAACATCATTTATAACACATTTACATCACAATACATCAAGGTTCATAACTCAATTCATACTAATTCTCAAAATGTTACTATTCATCATTCATGACCCATTTTACCATATTTTCTACAATCCATGCATTTCAACTCTCCAATATCTTAAACGACATATAAATATCATGAATCTTACCTTAGATGTTGTAGGAACAAGCCTTAGTTGATAATACTCCACTTTGAGCAAAACCCTAGTTTATCTCCATTTGGATTTCTTGACTTTGGATGACCTTTGATGATTTTCTTACTCTTGATTCACTTGTTTTATGTTGTTGATCACTTATAATCCTTGAAAAATTGTATAATAAATGTAGAGAGATGTTTTTAGAGAGAAGTGGTGTGATGTAGAAATGAAATAAAATAAGTCTTGGTCCCCTTATTTAATGACTTGAAAAATCTGTGTTGAAATGCACAGTGGTCTTGAACTGGGTTTACGGTCCGTATAGCAGTTTACGGACTGTCCTTCGTGGTCGTCTTTAACCATTTTAAAACCAGAAAATTGGGCTGCTTGCATGGTGATTTATGACCATGGTTTACGGGTCGTAAATCACTTTACGGTCCGTATTCCAGGTCGTATTTTACCATTTCCTCCACTGGCAGAAAGTTAAAGTTTTGCATGCCAGTTTACGACCTGCTAGTTTACGGACCGTATACCAGTTTACGGTCCGTATAGCACTTTACGACCACCTGGCCAGTTGCAAATCTGCTACTTCTCATATTTCTTAGACTTTTCATTCTAATCACCCACACCCATTTACATGCATTGCTCACCTCATTCCTTGCCTTATCTTAGCCAATTTTCTCGTCTTACATCGGATACCTTTGAAATCTTGCCTAAGGCCATCAAATGTCATCTCTTACTCATGGAACATGATACACTCGTACTCATCACTAGTTCTC